>NC_136411.1:24610000-25810000 GCF_051521515.1 Lactuca serriola
TGATTTTATAAAACTAATTTAGTAGTAGTTATAATGTCAAAATATTATAAAACTGCATGAAAATATATTTTGATTCATATGTAAGTTTTGATTAATCAAATATTAAAATAGTAAGTTAGATTCACATTATAAATGTTAAAATTGAAATATTTATAGTTTTTGTTAATAGTGTGAATCTGAACTGATCGAGTTTTTTTTAATCGATATTGATGTTTATTAATAGAGGACAAAAAATTGAATTTTTTGGTTTAATTAGTTTTTTGGATAAAAATAAACTTAAATATTGAAAAAAACAACGAAATGAAGTGGACTATTTATGAAAAAAAAATTGTTTTTTATATATCAAAATGGATAAAAAAAACGTGGCATAAAAATCGTGAACAAGCATATATTCGATTTTTTCGATAAAAAACATGGTTTAAAAAAATTAAATGAAAAAAAATGTTGGTTTTTCGTAAAGAGGTGGGTTTATGGTATAATTTGGTGTATATGCATCCAAAATAGAAGTATACATTCATTTCCTTGGCTGTTAATCATTATGATTTCCGATGTTCACGACTAGTTCATTGGTTCTTTGTTAATAATGATTTTCTATTGAATCTCATATATATATATATATATATATATATAAAGGGAAATCCTCAATAACGTCTCAAAATTTTGGTTTAGTTTACATTTTAGTCCTAAATTAATTTTTGTCTATGAAAAAATCCTAAAAATCGACAAAAATTTGTGTTTTGACCTTTTTTACCGGTCGGAACCGATAACAAATTAATTTGAGACTATTTTGTAAACCGAACCAAAAGATTGAGACTTATCTACAAATAAAAATATTATGACTTTTCTGCAAAAGAAAATCTTATTATTATTATTATTATTATTATTATTATTATTATTATTATTATTATTATTATTATTATTATTATTATTATTATTATTACTACTACTACTTTATTAAAAATGTAAATAAGTATATTATTTTTTAAATGTATTATTATTAATATTGTTAATAATAATACATATAAATACGTTTAAATGAAAAAAAAATATTAAATACATTTTTTAAGGGTGAAGGTGAAGGGATGATGAAGCTTTAAACATTAAAATCATGAATGTCTTCTTGTATATACTCAATTTTCATTTCACATTTGTTATTATTGTTTTCTATTCATAATATTAACACTTAATAATTCAAAAGAGGTTACATATTTGTAAATTGTTTGTAAATAATTTAAGGTAGAATGATTTCTTACTTTGAATATAAAATTATTTAAGGTAAAAGGATTTCTTTTCAAATCTAACTGGTCCACTACAAACATCTACAAATATAGCCAATATTAAAATTTAAAAGTATTAATTACAATATCTTGTGAAATAAAAAATAATTTGACATGTTTTGTTTTATCACACTACATTTGTTATGTTTATAAAATACCACATGAATAAAGTATTAAGGGGAACATGCATGTTGGCAATTCAAATACTTACACACAACACATACACATATAGAACACGCCCACAGACTAATAGATGTGGTAGCAGAGCCAATCATAATGTTGATCTGATCCCAGTTGCGGACCCAAATTCAATTCAAGAAAATATATATAAGAAATGTCAGCTTACAAGTTGAGAATGAAAAGAAAGAAAAAAGAAACTGAGAATTTAATGATAATATTGATAGTCCATAACACACACACACACACACACACACAAAAACAAAAAAAAAAACTGAATTATAAAGAATTCTAACAAATGTGAAAAGACAAGATATAAAGTGAGAATATACAAGCAGACATTCATAATTTCAATACTTAAAACATCATCGTCCCCTCCACCTTCACCCTTAAAAAATATCTTAAATATTCTTTTTTTCATTTAAATGTATTTATATGTATTATTAACAATATTAATAATAAAAATTTAATAAATAGTATACGTATTTAAATTTTTAATAATAATAAAAATATTAATAATAATAATAATAATAATAATAATTACTACTACTACTACTAATAATACAATTAATAATAATAATAATAATAATAATAATAATAATAATAATAATAATAATAATAATAATAATAAAGCTTTTGTTTGCAAAAAATCTTTTTTTTTTTTTGCAAAAAAAAAACATCAA
The DNA here is from genome assembly GCF_051521515.1 of Lactuca serriola. NCBI lineage: Eukaryota > Viridiplantae > Streptophyta > Magnoliopsida > Asterales > Asteraceae > Lactuca > Lactuca serriola. Next base: position 24,612,138 of record NC_136411.1, read on the forward strand.
TATTTTGGGGCAGTTTACAAAATAATCTCAAATTAATTTGTTACCGATTCCAACTTGTAAAAAATGATCAAAATGCAAATTTTTGTCGTTTTAAGGACTTTTTCGTAAAAAAAATTATATATATATATATATATATATATATATATATATATATATATATATATATATATCCAATAAAGTCCATCATTTTGACATTAGATTCAATTAAGTTTGTATATTTTTTTCTGATTAAGTCATGAATGTCGGAAATTGTATTCAATTTCATCATCTTTTCCAGGTTATTATCTTTCCTACTTTCAAAATTTGCACTATTAACCCAAATTTTAATTTTTATTTCAAATTTGGTCCAAAATTTACACTTTGTTTCAGATTTCAAAATTTTGTTACAAATTCAACCTAAATATTATTTTTTTGTATATTTTTTTTTAATTTTGTTTCAAATATGTTATTTTTGCTTTATAAAATCGTATTTATTCGAAGAAAACATATTTTTCACTTAAAACCTCTTCTTTTTTCTATATAAAAACATTTTATCACAAAATATTTTTTTTGTAAATATCTTGGTTTTCTATACTTAAAATGTCCATAATTTATTTTCGAATACAACAAGACAAATGTTTTTTTTTTATAAATTTGGTCCAAAAGATTTTGTTTGTGAACGTATATAATTCGAAGACAAATAACATGTCAAAATTACTTTTTGTAAATATCTTGGTTTTTTATGTGAGAATATGCTTCTTATTTAAGTAATTATCTTGGTTTGAATTTAACTCTTTTTTTTTAGTGTTTAAGGAAAATCTAGTAAACATAATCAACTTCAATGTTTTTTCTTATTGTTCAACCAAGGATGAAATAAATTATTTTCACATAGGATGAAAAAAATATTTTTATTTTTGCACCTTTATAATTCTAAAATGAATAACATGTCAAAAATTATTATTATTATTTTTTTTTTAAAAATCTTGGTTTTTTATGTGAAAATATGTTTTTTGTTTTATTAAATATCTTGGTTTTTTATTCAAAGAAATTGTTTTTAAAATTTTAAGCAAAATCTCGTAAGCATAAACACTTCGACGTTTTTTTTAATATAAACAAATAAATTGTAATATCCATTTCCATTTATAAAAGTTAATAAATATAAACACTTGTTTATAAAATGAAAGTGAATATATATATATTTTAGCTAAAATGATCAACATGAAAGTTGTAGTAGTCGTTAAGACGAACATATGGATATAAAGAACCTCGAAAATGTAGTTCGTATAAAGAGGTTATGGTATTTACAAGTTTGAAGAAAATAATATCATACATAATGATGTTAACAAAACAATATGTGACCACTGTTTCTTTTTTATGTTTTTTATTCTTAATATTTTAACATATTTTTCAAATATAAGAATCATAGTTTAACAAAAATCTTTTAAAAAAGGTTTTTATATATATAAAAGAAGGATTTTTATGTGAAAATATTTTTTAATGTATAAATATGTTTGGATAAAGCAAAAAAACATGTTCTAAACTAAATTTAAAAATATATATATATATATATATATATATATATATATATATATATATATATATATATATATATATATATATATACTAAATTTAGGATGCATTCATATGGGACGGTTCACTTAAAAATTAAAAAAAAAAAAAGTAGAGATCTTGAGATTCAACATCAACCACATATTTCTCATTTTCCGTTCTAATATTTCAATGTATCGACAGCAACAGGGTATGCCTAATCATAAATGATTATATGGCAAAGAGGTATAATCATATAGGATTACACATGTTTATAAGTATATGTCTAATCATAAATGATTATAAATATATGTATGTTCATAGATTGAGTAATCATAAATAATTATGACAGTTGGTGGCAGAAGAGGCGGTGGTGACAAAGGTGGCGGTGGTATAAATAAAGGAGGTGACAGTGGTGGGGTCGATTGGTGTCAAAGGTGGTGGTAGTGGTGGTAGTTGTGTTAGTTATGGTGGTAGGGATGGTGGTCGAGAAGAAAGGAATGGGTGACGTTGTATAATCTTTTATGATTATACCAGACCTACTGCGTTGGTACGCCGGAGGGTTAGAGCGACAGATGTGAAATACGTGGCTGATGTTGAATCCACTACTAGAAAACAAACCTTTAATGACGCGCTTTTTACGACATGCACTGATTAAGGATATGCAAAAGGACGTGCCATTAAAAGAGTGTTATCTCTCCAAAAAATTTAAGGATTTACGTCACGCATTATTGTGTGCCCTTAATTTAGTGTCTCAAGAAAAAAAACACGGAGGGCACTTTATCTTAAACACACGTCGTCTTTACCTGTCGCTTTATAATTTTAATGAAACGCGCTTTTAGTAGACAAGGGGGGAAACGAAATCCCCAAAATTTTGAAAACCCGCCTCGTTTTTTTTTCTATCTTCTATCTATATTTCATCCTTGTAATCCACTCTCCCCTCTCTGATACTCTCTCCTCTAGATCTCCCTTCATCTCTACCTCCCGTCTCTCTGTAAACCTTAAGCCATCGCCACCTCCCTTCTCTCTAGCACGTGCTAGGGTTTTATTTTCTTTCAAGCTTCTGCTTCTCTCGTTTTCTCTCAACCCAGTACGTGCGAGGGTTCGGAATAACTAAGCGAATTAAAACAATCAATCTTCCATTTCAACTTCTTTCAACTCTAGATCATCGAGTATTTTTTCAGATTCCTTTTCCTGTTTTGTTCACTTTCGAAATTGGAATGGGACCCGTTCTTTTCTACTTCAATACTCTCGGTCTCAATCAACTTTTCTTCTTCCACTTCGTCATCTTCTACTTCTTCTAACAATGGTGGTTCCTGCTCAGGGGTAATCTCGGCAATATGCAATTTAAAAACCCCAAATAAGTCGAATTTTTAGGTATAGGGTTCTTTATCTTGAAGCACAAGGCCATCTGCAATCGATTCAGCTAATCTGAGCTCACAGGTACATGTACAGTTTCTAGTAAAAAAAAAAAAAAGAAACTGGAATCATGATTGATAACCAAATGCCACTCATGTAATCTATACTTTTGATTTTATGACAAGGTGTGGATCATTTGTTTGTTTATCATAGCATTTTACATTTAATCCCATTTTCTAAACTACAAATTAAAAAACTTAATAACTTCTGTTTTGCTTGATTGTGGGCATGCTCAATGATTGAATCAAGTTTACACTGATTCCCTTCTACGTGATACTCACATAAAATGGAATACCTACTGATTTTTGGATATCCTGTTTTTAAAATGGACACGATACATGCAAGAAAGTTTGGAAGGTAACCCTGCTGCTGCCACATTGAAAAATCTTTCAAGGGGTTTTGTTGCTCTTACAGTCCCCTTCACTGCAAGTTTCCCAAAGGCTAGTTCACTACAATTTCTCTTTTTTTTAATTACTAAACTACCCCTCCCTCAAATTGAAATACCATTTTCACTTTCATGCAGGCCCTCTTCTATTATTGGATCACCTCCAACTTGTTCTCCCTACTATATGGATTAAGTAAGTTGATAGAAATTATTAACCGACTTAGACCATGTTGTTTGAATTAACATCTGATTTTTTTATGCTATTCTTGTTTCAGTAATAAAGAAACCCTCAGTGAAGAAGTTTCTCAACATACCCATAATCATACCTCCACCACCATCTCCTGTTAGTCAATCAAAGCCAACTGTCTCCTTCTTTGAGGGTTTGAAAAAGTATGCTGCTGCTTAAGCAATACAATGTCATTTAATCATATGATAATTTTCATTGCTCAAGCAATGCAATGTCATTCAATTATGTGTTTACTTTTATGCTTCTTCTTCTCAAATTCTCTCTTACTCTGTTTTGCTGTCATTTCTTCTTCAATAGCTAATTATTTCCTTTTAGCTGTTCTGGTTGATTTGGGTTGACTAACCGTTGAGACTTTGTTTCCCAGCCATTAATCAGTAGGTTGTATCATTGGTATCAGAAACAGAAACAGGAGCAATGATACATAAAGGTATAGGTGAATCCTGAACACCCTGCAGGATTTAATTGGACATCCTAATCAACACTCTTCTCGATTGACAAAGATTGAGTTCCCTCATTTTGGAGGTGATGATATTAAGGCTTGGTTATGTAAGGTGAATCGGTTTTTATAGCTTGATCACATATCAGAAGCATTAAAGGTGCCTTTAGCTTCTATTCATTTAGAGGGCAGGGCCCTTCAATGACATCAAGGGTATTTCTCAAAGTGAAGGAGTAAAAACCATGAATCCTAGAGCCATATATCAGATATGCTAATACTTCAAACATCAAACTAGGACTAGGACTTATTTCTACTCTAAAATTAGTTGGTGGAACGTTGGCAGACCATAGATTTCTATTCCTTGGAGTTGGAGAGCTTCACAATTTATATTCCACCTACTTAATTTATATCATTTTATTATTATTATTATTATTATTATTATTATTATTATTATTATTATTATTATTATTATTTTTCTGAATTATAAGCTTTTGTTTATGTTAATGCAGGCTGGCACAGGAATTGCTGAACTTATAGCTCTGGAGATATCAAATCAGGTTAGAATGAATATATATCTACACATTTTTAATAAAAACGAAAGAAAAATTAAGAATTATGATGGATGTTTTCTATAATTATGCAGACAAATCGCGTCTAGATTTACTTCAGCATTTCAAGAAACCCTGGACCCATGATTATGAACCTGTTAATGACTTCTTGGATGCAGTCAAGGTTTGAATTTTCTCTTTGGTAATTACATATTATAAATAGTATAAGCATGATAACAAAATATTACTAAAGTAACTATTTAACTTTTCTTAATGAATCGCTTTAGGAGGTTGTAAACATTCGAGTATGTTTTTAAGATGAATCAATAAGTCCTAAAAGTAGCTGTTGTTAAACGATGGATTGAAATGGCATCCTCTAAAGAAATTACAGAAGCCAGAGATGTACCTAGTCCCGTGGGGACCGCATTGAGTATGGCAGTTACTTTAAAGAAAGACCATGAAGCTAGTAAGTTTGTCTTTATTCAGTTTGTTATATCATAATCGCATCATTTAAAACCATACAACAAGAAATTTCTTAATTTTTTTTTCAACATTTCATTCATCATAAGCTTTTACAGGATGGGTTATCCTTTAGATTAATATGCAAGTATGTAACCGTTTTCATGTTGAGGATAATTTGGTCATTTCCGCCAAGCACCCTAATCGTAATCGGTTTAAGGTCGTCAAACGATTAATCAACCGCCAAAGCCGATTTCTGCAACACTAATTAGAATGTTTTATGTATTTTTTTAAAAAAACGGTAATCTTTTTTTTTTAAATTTTTTATTATTTTTTTAGGTAAATAAAGTTCCGAAAATAATAATTAATTTTTTTTTTTTTTGGATTTTTTCTTTTATTTTGTATTTTAAAATTATTTTTAGATTTCGTTTCACGGTCTTACAAAATTAGAATGGTCTCAAATATATATATATATATATATATATATATATATATATATATATATATATATATATATATATATATATATATATATATATATATATATATTGTGTGTGTGTGGATCATGTGCGATGTCCCCCACAAACAAGTTATGGTTATGGTATTAGATGTCTGTGGTGTTTATGTAGCACTCTATTTGTCTACTTTATTAGGGTAAGTTCCAACCCAAAACCACTTTCAGTGTGTCTCATTCGCTTGACCAAGTCTACCCTATCCCAACCCTATTGCCAGATTATTTTTGTTTAGTTTTCTAGTAAGTCTAAGCGTAGGGTTTATGTCATTTTGCCATACTTTATATCATCGTTATTCTTATTTAATACAAAAGGTAGGATAAATAAACTTTTGATTTAAAATTTAAAACTTTGTGTTTTACGTGTGTCCACAACGTAAAGACGAATAATCTGGGACTATAATAATCTTAGATCTATTGTATAATAAATTTGTATGTTGAAATAAGTAAAATAAATTTGTACGGGTGACTTTTTTTTTTATTTTGTGTTTGTTAAATAATTTTTTTATGCGTTTAATTGACAAGTTTATTTGAAATATTGTAAAATTTATTGGTGATTTAGTGCTATCAACAAGTTTTAACGTAGATGTTATTAATATTAAGATAGACTGAGTTATATTTTACTCACTGAAGTTGACGGTGCGAGATGCACACTCAGAATGATTAATATGAACTCGGAATACGAGGGTCCGGAGGAAACGTCTTTGGGTACATGGTTCCAAGGGGCTACGTCCCTTGGCGGGGTCTAGGGTCAGGGCTGCTCCTAAGGTTTTTTGGGCCCCGAGCAAAATGACATAATAATGCCTTTTTTTTATATTTTTAAACTATAAGGAATATATGTATGTTATAATTTTATAAAGCAACAAATCATTCATAATTCTTAAATATAAGTTCATTAGAAGTGAAATCATTAACATCATCTTCCGCATCTTTTTCAACATATTCATAGAAATTGTTCTAACTAACAATACCATGTTAGAAGGGATACTTTTTGTATTTAGTTCTTTGAGTCTGTCTTCGGAGTAGGAGGAATAAGGTTAGTTATCAATTTGTTAGTATGTAAATTCCTTAAAAGTCTAGCATCTCTAATAACTAGAACAATAGAACTTGGAGTCCGTTTCAAATTTAATTAAAGATTAAACTTTCCATTTGGTTTGTTAGTGTTTACCTCTTGCATTTAAACGAGTCCACAACACAAAGACAATTAAACAATACATAAGCATTCAAAATAAAACATGATATTAGCTTTCTAATTTCTTTATGTAAGTAAACAGAAACATTTAGTGCTACAGAAAAATAGCATGTGCCTTTTCTACTTCAAACTCCACTAAACCGTTGATTTGGAAAGCAAAAGAAAAAAATGGTAATGATAATTTAAAACAAATCAAAATTTTCCAAATGCTAATACACAGACTACTAAAAGGGGGTGAACAACTGATAGATTATACCAATTAATCAACAATAATCATGTTAAAACCAAGCAAAACTTTAAACAATAAATAAATAAGCAATCAAAATTGTAACATCCTGTTTCATGCCATTTTTGGGTCGTGGGCTGGAAGTCGATTATGCAAGGCTTTATGTCACGGGACAACACAATCACCGTGTGCCACTTAGTGTAACTTCGACTAAGTTAGGCTACGACACTTCTTTTGGATGTACTAAGTAAGCAAGAGAATAAAGGCTTTGAAGTTTCTACAAATGAAAGAGAACTTCTATTAGAGAGCTCGAGAGAATACAAGAGAACTTCCAATGGTTTGGAGCAAATGAGCTCCTCCCTATTTATACTTGTCCTTCCCCCTCTTGGGAAGTTTCTAGATATTACTATATTAGTCCTATATTCTTGACTAATCTAGAATATTCTACCAAGTTACATATATTTACAAGTCTTCATGAAATGTTCTAAATCATTCTTTGATGTCCTAGAGAAATCTAGGACGTTTCAGGGTATAATGTGCTATACTTGTAAGTTCTCCTATTTTCTTGAGTACTCCGGAAGATTCTAGAATCTCGATCGTGACACCCTCCCCCACCTAAGTTCTTGACGACCTCGTCAAGTCTTAGATATGTACTCATCGATCTTGCTTCGGAACTGCCATACATCTTGTTCTCGTTCCCAACTAGACTCACTATCGGGTAGGCCCTTCCATCGAACATAGTATTCTGTCCAATTGGGTAAGCCTCGTTTACGAACTGTTCTGTCTACTAGGATTTCGTCCACCTCCTAGTCATATGAGACTACGTTTGCTACTGGGGCTCGATGTGATTTGCTCCTCGATGGATCTTCTTCATCACGATTGTAAGTTTTGAGAAGACTTACATGGAATACTGGATGAATCTTTAAGTAGGATGGTAATTCTAGCTTGTATGATCGGGTCCCAACCTTTTTGAGAACTTTGTATGGCCCCTTGTGTCTTCGTTTTAAGCCTTTGTGTACCTTTCGGGTGGATTTGAACATCCTTTGTGGGAGTTTTACCATCACCTCGTCCCCTACTATGAACTCTCTTGGCTGCCTCTTCTCGTCCGCCCATTTCTTCATTCGCTTAGCTGCCTTGTGTAAGTAAGACTTTGCTATGTCGAGTTCCTCGTCCCATCCTTTGACAAACTTGTACGCAGGTGGGCTTGATCCTTTGTAACCGTTTGTTAGATCTTGGGGCGTCAATGGTTGTTGGCCTGTTACAGTCTCGAAAGGACTCTTCCCCGTATCCTCACTCTGTTGTAAGTTATATGAAAATTGGGCCACATCAATTAGCTTGGCCCAATCCCGTTGGTTTGCACTGACAAAGTGCCTCAAGTAAATCTCGAGCAAGTGATTCACCCTCTCAGTTTGGCCATCGGTTTGAGGGTGGAAACTAGTCGAGAAGTAGAGTTCTGATCCCATTAGCTTAAATAGCTCCCTCCAAAACTTCCCTGTAAAGTGGGGATCTCTATCACTTATAATGCTTCGAGGAAGTCCCCAATACTTCATGACATGCTTGAAGAATAGTCGCCCTACTTCTTCAGCTGTGCAATCCCGAGGTGCTAGAATAAACGTTCCATATTTGGAGAATCGATCTACAATCACCATTATTGATCCGCACCCTTCGGACGTCGGTAATGCTGAAATAAAATCCATCGATATGCTTTTTTTGGATTAGTGTCTAAGTCCATAACTATTTTGGTATGTACTTGACCCGATGGTGCATGGTCCTTTTGGGTTGCCTTCACCAAAGCAACTTGATTGGAGAAATAAATAGAGAGAGAGGTTATTATGATTTATTAATATGCTATAAGAGTAATGTATTAAAGGAGAAATCATATTTGTTTAATTAATATTGGTCAATAATTAATTAAGAATTAATTTTGTGATCAAGTGTAATTAATTAAACTAGAGGGGCTGAATTGTAATTATGTGATAGTTATAAAATATGGTAATGGTTATCCTAAATATGGGTTGAATGAATTCAAGGAGATAAGGATCCTTGAAATCATCCAAAGGATAAAGGATAAGGGTTTTTCAAGGCTTATCTTATGGTTACTTGGTGGGCAAGCAACTAGATAAGGATAAGGACTAAAACCCTAATCTCTACACCTATATAAAGACCCTAAGGCTCATGAATTCGTCCATGCCTTCCCAAGAGGTCCTAGAGACGGATTCTTATACCTCTCCTCTCTCTTTATACCTTCTTCATTTGCTCTTGGTGTTTGTAAGCCATTAGAGGAGTGACACTTGTGACTCTAAGCCTTCCAAAGTCAATTCAAGGAGGAATTCGATTGTTATTGCTACATAACAATCAAAGGTATGATCTTAAACCCATTTATATGTTAATATCGATTTCCATATGCTAGAATTAGGGTTTATAGCCTTGGATAACTTGCATGTACAATAGAGAAACCTAGATCCAAGCATTAGGGTTTGTATGAGCACATAGGATGTCTTATGACCAAAACCCATCAGTGGTATCAGAGCCTTGATTGGTTTCTATTGTATTGATGCTTGATGTAACTGAAAAACGTGTTTTGGCCTCATTGTTCGACCTGACTCGGCGAGTCACTCTTGGACTCGGCGAGTCAGCCCTACTCGGCGAGTTCCAGAGGGTGACTCGGCGAGTCGGTGCGTCAGACAGAGGTATATCCGGGATTTCTTGCTGTTTTTGCTTATGGATAGTTACCTTATCATATTAGATCAATATAAATCCGATTTTATGATATATTTGACTATATTCTTGATCTAATTGAAGATATTTATCAATTAATAAAATATTTGTTTCCTTATGTGATAATTGATTATTTATTTTGATTTAATTGGTAAATTGTTTTGCAAGAAATCATTAAATAAATCAAATAAGGATAATTATGTGATTAATTGTTAATTTAGATTATTTGTTATTTGATCCTTATGTTATGAAATGTTTCATATTTTTTTTATAGTTTAAATTTGAACCCAAAAGTTTTGTTGTTTTGAAATTTAAATAGTTAAAACCGTAATGTTTGAAAAAGGTTTCAAAACTTGTCCTCAAGTTTTGGAATTTAAATTTTTGATTAATAGTTTAATTTGATGTATATTTAAATTCTAAACCCTAATGTCTTGAAATGTTTCAAAACTTGCCCTCAAGTTTTGGAATTTAAAAGTTGATTAAAAGTTTAATTAGGAATGTTAAATTCTAAAACTCTAGTATTGTTTTGAAAAAGTTCAAATCACACCCTTATGGTTTTATTAATTAATTAAGGTGTATAATTAAAAGAAGTTTAATAAATCCATAAAAGTTTAGGTTTACAATTTAATTGAATTAAAAGTATAATTGTTAAATTAGACCACCTAGTATTTTGAAAGTATAAAATACACCCTATACTATATATATATATATATATATATATATATATATATATATATATATATATATAATACTATATGTATGAGTAAAAGTCAGTCTTACCGTTAGTAGACCTCATTCACGAAGCTGGTCTATAACGGGTGGTTAAGGAAATTGCCTATAAAGTGACGATTGAATGGGTATCCACTCTTACCCACCGCACTCTTGACTAGTGGAGGGTCGTTAGCCGAACGGTTAGGATGGGACAAAACCTTCCATTATAAGTATGATGAAGTATAAAAGTAACTAAATGTTTTCATAAAATTCCCAATCTTAGTTACTTAGGCAAAAGTGAATTGATGCAATTCCATGAAATTACACTTTGTGCCCTTGCGAAGACGTTAGTGGAGCGTGTGTGGTTTACCGGCACACTAAATGGTTCTAAGCAAAGGTAGCAAAGGGTGACTCAATGTTTGTCATAGTTCGATGGAGCGTGTGTGGTTTACCGGCACATCGAATAGATGACTGTAACATGTGAGGGCACCATGTAAGTTTGCATGGTTATTCACACCCGCTTTGTGATCCTCGGCATCCCAGTCACAAACAAGAGGGGCATATCGAGATTTAAACATGCCATTGAAAGTTCAATGAATCTCAAAGGATCTAGGAGTTTTCATAGATTTAAAACTTAAATTTCTTTTTCGTTTTTCGTGGTGGAAATTAGTGAATCGTCATTCACTTACCTTCAAATATTCTTCAATTAGGGTTACGGCATCCCTCTCCCGAGTTGTAGAATATTGTGTTGGGTCCTAGCCTTAGTATCTCATTTGGGTGATTTACTAAGGATTCAATCAATCAATTAACTTGAATTTGTTTTTCTCCCGTTTTGTAGATGTCAAAGTTCGACAACTATGGTCTTCCCAAATTCCGTGGAACAAGCATTCCACATGAAGATGGTATTCCACGATTCAATCGAGGAACGAGAAATCATGCTTCACTTCCTCCTCCTCCTCTTATTGTTCTCCCTAACCCACAAGATCGAAGAATTGAAAGGTTCAATATCACTAAAGCCCTATTGGGAATGAAACATGAAGATGGTAAATCCGTGTGTGCCCATGTTCTAGGAATGAAATCACACATTGATAGGTTGAGAATGTTGGGCGTGTCATTCCCAGATGAGTTGGCTGTGAATTGGGTTTTGCAGTCACTTCCTGAATCATATAATGAGTTCAAAAGAAAGTATTATATGATGGATCATGATGACAACCTCATTGACCTAACTTACATGCTCATTGCTGCCGAATTAGAAATGATTTGGCGAAGCAATGGAGCGTATTTGTTGGGAAAGTCAACCAACCATGCTTCCGAGGACGTTCTAGGAGAACCGACCTGCGTTTGCTGCCAAAAGAAAGGGTGTTGGATACAAGTCTGCCCAAAGAGCCTGAAGAGTCCAGAAGATGGGAGAGTCAAAAAGTATGGCTGCGCTTCAGGTAAAATCCACTATCAAACTCCATTAAGTTCCTATTCATTGATTCTTAATACATAATGTGATAAGATTGCATTTGAATGTTTTGCAGGATCGGTGAAAAGAAAGGAAGCTTGGTGAAAGAGCAAGATGAATCTAATCACAAGGAATGGATCTTGATCGCATGGACTTGAAGATTAGATTTTGAGCTTAGATAGTTATGATAGAGTTGTTAGAAATTTTTTCTTTTGAAATACATAGTTTTCAATGGATTTTGCATTGTAAGGACAAATGTTTTCCGCTGCTTTTATAAATAAAATAAATTTTCGTTTGACTTATTTATTTATTTGTTTATTTCCTTGCAATGAAATCGTTATGAAAATTGGTGTTTGCATATTTCTACAACAAATGGATATGATTCTTATTTATGGAAAAGTCGAGAATTTACTAAATAGGGAGAGTTTCTCATCGCCCAAGTTTCAATTGGACAGAAACTTGGAATCATGCAACGTGAATGCACAATGGATGAGAAATTTCGTATTTGGAAATTAGAGTAATTCATTGACAAAGTGTCAAGTGAAGGACTAAGAGATCGAGTACACAAAGTTGTGTGTTGATCAAAGTCCACCATAAGAGTAACAAGATATTTGTCATGATTTACTAAAGGTTTAGTAAATATGATTATACTTATAAGATTAAGTGTAATTCTTAATTGATTGAAAAAGTTTAAATCAACAGTAGAACGAATAACAAGAATCAAGTAGGCAGAAAGATAAAAGTTTCTCCATTCTAAGAAGAAGGGAGAGTACCTTTTATGCTTTATGATAGGTCTTAATGATTAAGAACCATATTTCAATTGATCCTCTAAGTACAATTGTATGTTTAAAAAAGAAGAATCAAGAATTGAAGAAATGGTTAAATCAAAAAGTCAATCATACTTTGTTCCAAAACAAGTCTTAAAGTTAAGATTGTGACATTGAGTGAAAAAGTATTAAGAAGGTTTATAACATTCATTAAATGTGGTAAGTTGTGATGTCTTGGATAAGACAAAGACCAACTAGGACCAATTTATGAAGTGTTTTGATAAAAGCTACACTAACTCTTGAATATTTGTTTGTCAAGAAATGGTTATTGACAAGAGAATCTTATATGTCAAGGAGTCAGTGGGAGTCTTAATGGTCTTGAAAGGTTTCAAGAACAAATCAAATAAACCTTATCGATCATCACTAGCACACGAGTTGAGGTTTACAACCTATTGTGATGACATTATTTTGGTTCTGTGCCAATCCAATCGAGTTAATTATGCATGAGAGTTCTATGAGTTCTCATTTTGAACGCATAAAAGGCAAAGCACCTTAATCAATGAAAGGTACATTGATAGGAAAGGGTGAGCTGCTTAACTACTTGGAAGACATGGTGGGCAGATGTGCTACCATAAGGCAATAAATCAAGATTAAGAAAGTTCGGTCCATATGAGTTTGAATTTGTCGTAAACCTTGGTTTTAACAAATTCACATGGATAGGAACACATACACCGTTTAATTCTAAGTGTCATAAGATTTCCTTCTTCATGAAAATGATTGTGAGGAAATGCTTTCACTAAGAAAGATTTTAAGAAGATAGTGATTGTAAAATTGCATTCTTGAATTCGATTATGGTTACGGTATCCCTTTCCATAATTTGAATTGTGAGGTTTGGCAATTAGTCTTAAGTGTTTAGACACAAATATGAACTATCGAAGGCAAAGGTGTATAAGTTCAAGAAGCCTTGATAAAAGATTATCAAAGCATTAAGTATTAGAAACATGAACTTAAGAAATTCAATAAGTATTGATTTTTTGAAAGTTAAGATGTTTATGAATACATGTCGAAGCTAGTGGGAGCATAAGTGTTATGTTTTATAATAATCATCATGATAGTGGGAGCATAAATGTTATGATTGTATGATTAGTAAAGCACGTATTGCAAAGTTGGCAATATTAATTATAGAAAACAAGAGTTATACCTTGCAAAGTAGTAAGGGTTATAAAGTTGTTTTGCTATAATTAAGGGAGAGAATATTATGCTTCATTTCAAACCTAAAGGCTTAGGTTGAGAAATGTTAATAAATTTAGTCAAAGGTACATAGTATGTTCTTAAAATTTCGATTATGATTATGGCATTCCTCTTTACAATTCGAATTTTGAGAACATAGCAATAAAAACATTATGCGTCGTGTCCCATACGCTTCGGGTATAGGATCGATTGCAATGCTTTAATGTTTGACCATTCTAAAATTTCCAAATGTCTAGCGCATTTAGAGGGAAAAAGGACTAGAATTGGTTTTGACTAAAATGATTGAACAACTATCAAAGGACAATCCAAAGTTCGACGAGCATTGGTCGCTTGTGAGTAGTTGGAAGTATAGTATTGGAAAATATGGAAATGTTTCCATATTGGATGGACCATATCGACATCATTACGAATAGATAAGATTCTATTAAGAATGAGTTGTCATATGGAAAATATGGAAGCGTGTCCATATTGGGAATTGAATATTGAAAAATCTATGACTAGATTAGAAACCTTTATGCAAAAGGATGTTCGAAGGAATGTAATTTGAGTGAGAAACATCATATCTAAGGAATTGTCTTGCAACAATCTCCGATAGAAGACTTTGTGATATCATTGGCAATAGTCTTTGTGATTTTGGTGCAGTGACATTACGAAAGGATAAGTTGCATAAAACGTTAGAATCTAGCATATTCTATAAGTAGCAAGAATTTGATATTCTTTCACTTATGGAAAAGGATTTGGAGTTGTGAAATGAGAATGATTGGAAATGTGTTCAATGTGATCTATTTCACAAAGTAAGAACCATGAGTAAACATTGTGTGCATGCTAGGAGCATGGGACAAGTGTTGTAATTCAAGTAAGAAGTTAATTAACCGAAACGACAAATAATGAGTAATCGATATGGTGATAAATAAAAGGTGTTTTATTTATACTCAAAGGTTTGAGGCCATATGGGATTAGTATTATTCATGTGTTTCACCTTTGCATGTTTTGACTTCCGGAATAATTGAGTTTATTAAGAATAATCGAATTATTCGAACGGGCCACAGTCATTCATACGTTGAAAGTAGGTATGAATAAAGACTGTCGTGAATTGGTGTGTGGATTGTCTAAAGAGCATTAGACATAAGCAAACGTTTGTTGCAACGTTCATGAGTGCTTATGAATATGAATTTGAGCATTGGATCAAACCCACACTCACTTGGATCACTCCATGAATTGTATCACGAGTGATTGGTGAGACGATAACATCTTATATTCTTGAAACCGAGATGTGTGAGTTGTATCTTGCGAATCGGTTGCACATTGATAATATGTAAATGCACTAGTAACTTGGTGTTATAAAACATATTGTTGTGTGTGATTTGGTTAGTGAGTGCAAGCAAGCATTGTATCAAAGTTTATCCGTTCCTTTTATCCAAGATAGGATAAAAGCGATATCTTTGGGCCCCTCGATGATTTAGTGATGACAAACGTAAATGCTCGGCCGGGCTAGGGCTAATTTGATTTGTTCAATTAGTTAGTCGTCATAAATCGGGAATCGAGATATAGTACAAAGAGAATGATTAGAAATCATGTCGCATATGATATATAGAATGGAGGAATATATGATCCTTTATCTAAGGACACGCGTATCTGATAGGATCAGAGTTAACAGCGGCTTTGGAAAGCTACGATTGCAGATCAGGATCTGAAGTCATACGCATAATAGTTATTAGACTTATCCAAGTAGGAGAATGTTAGATTAGTGTCTAAGTCCATAACTATTTTGGTATGTACTTGACCCGATGGTGCATGGTCCTTTTGGGTTGTCTTCACCAAAGCAACTTGATTGGAGAAATAAATAGAGAGAGAGGTTATTATGATTTATTAATATGTTATAAGAGTAATGTATTAAAGGAGAAATCATATTTGTTTAATTAATATTGGTCAATAATTAATTAAGAATTAATTTTGTGATCAAGTGTAATTAGTTAAACTAGAGGGGCTGAATTGTAATTATGTGATAGTTACAAAATATGGTAATGGTTATCCTAAATATGGGTTGAACAAATTCAAGGAGATAAGGATCCTTGAAATCATCCAAAGGATAAAGGATAAGGGTTTTTCAAGGCTTATCTTATGGTTACTTGGTGGGCAAGCAACTAGATAAGGATAAGGACTAAAACCCTAATCTCTACACCTATATAAAGACCCCTAAGGCTCATGAATTCGTCCATGCCTTCCCAAGAGGTCCTAGAGACGAATTCTTATACCTCTCCTTTCTCTTTATACCTTCTCCATTTGCTCTTGGTGTTTGTAAGCCATTAGAGGAGTGACACTTGTGACTCTAAGCCTTCCAAAGTCAATTCAAGGAGGAATTCGATTGTTATTGCTACATAACAATCAAAGGTATGATCTTAAACCCATTTATATGTTAATATCGATTTCCATATGCTAGAATTAGGGTTTATAGCCTTGGATAACTTGCATGTACAATAGAGAAACCTAGATCCAAGCATTAGGGTTTGTATGAGCACATAGGATGTCTTATGACAAAAACCCATCAGCTTTCCCATGGTCTTTCGGAGATCGGTAGTGGTTCCAATAATCCCGCCGGTTTGGCCTGTTCGACCTTATCTTGTTGACAAATAAGGCAAGTCCTCACATAGGTGTCTATGTTACTTCGCATAATTGGCCAATAATAGGATCGTTCTATGATTGCTTTCGTACGATGAGTACTTGGATGTCCAGCCCATTTGGATTCATGACATTCCTTTAGGATTTCTCTTCTCAAGTTGTTCCATCTTGGGACATACATTCGATTGCCGACCGTGAATAATAATCCGCCTTCGACCCAAAATTTTCTGGTCTTGCCTTCTCTTGCCATTTCCATTAAGTTCTTCGTTAACGGATCGTGATTTAGCCCTTCCTTGATCCGGTCAGCAAAATCGCATGTTACTCGAGAGAGGGTTGCTAGTTCGGCCTTTCGACTCAGGGCCTCCGCAATTACAGTGGTTTTTCCCGGCTTATATTCCATGACATAATCGAATTCTGCTAAGAAATCTTGCCAACGAGCTTGCTTAGGACTTATCTTCTTCTGATTTTGGAAGTAACTAGTCGCCACATTGTCGGTTTGGATAACGAACCGACTCCTAAGCAAATAGTGTCTCCATAATCGAAGGAAATGTAAGATTGCTTTCATTTCTTTGTCGTGTACTGGGTATCTCCGTTCTGTATCATTTAGTTTCCGGCTTTCGTAGGCCACTGGATGGTCATCTTGTAATAACATTCCTCCAATCGCGAAGTCTGACGCATCCGTTTGCACCTTGAATGGTTTCGTGTAGTCTGGTAGCTTTAAGACCGGTTCCTCCGTGAAAGCTTTCTTTAGAAGATCAAACGTCATTTGACACTTCTCAGTCCATTCCCATGAAACTTTCTTTTTTAGAAGGTCGGTGAGGGGAGTGGCTTTAGCTGAGTATCTGCCGGATATAAATCTTCGATAGTAGTTTATAAGGCCTAGGAACGATCGTAGTTCAGAAACATTCTTTGGTGGCTCCTATTCTTGGATTGCTCGTATCTTGTTGCTATCCATATGGATCTTCCCATCAACGATCCTATGCCCTAGGAATGTTACTTCTGGTTGGGCAAAGGAGCACTTTTCTATCTTTATGTATAATTGGTTTTCCCTGAGTACTTGGAAGACTAACCGCAAGTGTTCAACGTGCTCTCCTAACGACTCTGAGTAAACTACAATGTCGTCGAAGTACACCACTACGAATTTGTCCAAGAATGGGTGGAATATCTTATTCATTAAAGTGAAGAATGTGGTAGGGGCATTTGTCAATCCAAAAGGCATGACTAAGAATTCGTAGGAGCCATACCTTGTCACACACGTTGTCTTTGGTTCGTCCCCTGCTGCTATGCGTACTTGCCAATAACCCGACCTTAAGTCCAGCTTTGTGAACCATCGTGCACTCTCGAGACGGTCAAATAGATCAGCTACCAGTGGGATCAGGTACTTGTTCTTTATCGTTACTTTGTTCAGGGCCCGGTAGTCTATGCACATTCTTAGACTTCCGTTATGTTTCTTCTGGAACAAGACTGGGGCACCGAATGGGGCTTTTGAAGGGCGGATAAATCGTAGCTCTTTAAATTGTCTTCTTAGCTCTTCCAACTCCGGTGGAGCCATTCTATCAGGACACATCGCTGGTGGCTTAGCTCCGGGCTCGAGTTCTATCTCGTGATCCACTTCCCTTCTCGGTGGTAACTTCTTTGGTAACTCTGGCGGCATCACGTCCTTGAATTCTTCTAGTACTTTTTTCACTATCTCTAGCATCTCTTCATTGAGAGGGGTGGTTTCTTCTTTTAACGTTGCTAAGTATGTCTTTTCTCCCTTCTTTAGTCCCTTGTTGAGTTGCATGGCCGACAAGATCCGGGACTCCGTTTTGCTTTTTTCCAAGGGTACGATGTGTATCGTTGAATCCTTGGTGATATACATGGTTTGATCTTCGAACGAGAAAGGGCGTACCTGGTCGAAGAAATCCATCCCCAAGACCATGCAATAATCATCCATGGGTACTACGGTTAGATCGATAGGACCCTTCCATCCTCCGATCTCGATAACTACCCCATAAGCTACTCTAAGAATAGGCTCGGAAGGAGAGTTGACAACTTTCAACCATCCTATTTCTTTGGTGTATTGAATGTTCATCTTTTCAGCTTCATTTTTAGAAAGGAAATTATGGGACGCACCTGTGTCTACTAAGGCTTTAGTGACTTTCTCGTTTATACTAACTTCCAGAAACATGAGTCCTCTTTCCTTCTTCGAGTGGGTCTCTTCTTTTCCCACCGAATTGAGGCGTTGCATTGAGCCTAGTTGTGCCTCGTCTATCTCTTCCTTTTCTTCTTCGAAGACCATCGCATTGAAGCTTTTCTTCTTGGGACAATCTTTGATTAGGTGAGGGCCGTCACATAAGTAGCACTTGACTTCCCTTCGAGGTCCCCCTTCAATCGCCTTCCCCTTGAAAGTTGATGGTCTTGCAGCGGGTTTATCATCCTTCTGTTGCGGCCTAGTTGTCGGTCTCTCTCCCCCACTAGGTTTCCTAATCGGGGTATCTCTTCGGAAGTCCATAAGGTCTTCCGCTACTGCTATAGCTTCGTCAACATCTTGGACGTTCCTCCTCTTGAGCTCGTTGTAATCCCAAGATTGTAGTCCATCTTGGAAGTAAAATAACTTGTCTTTCTCCTGTAAATCGGGTAACTCCAGCATCAAGGCAGTGAACTTTGCTATGTAATCTTTGATAGACCCGACATGTTTCAATCCTTGGAGTTTCTTCATGGCAACGTCTTCAGGATTATGGGGGCAGAATTGTTTCTTGAGTTGTCTCTTAAACTCGTCCCAAGTGTCTATGACATATAAGCCTTTTTCAATGTCGCCATGCTTCCGCCTCCACCATAGTGCCGCGTTTTCAATCAAGTACAGAACGGCGGTGTCTATTTTGTACTTGTCATCCTTTACTCCGATAGCATTGAAATAACATTCTAGGGACCAGAAAAATTCTTCAAGTAGTTTCGGATCATGCTTACCTCCATATTTCGAGGGTTTAGGTGCTTCTTTGTGTGGCGTCATCTTTGTGACAGATCCTACGGCTATCGCTGCTTTGCATAGCTTCACCTCATCTTCTAAAGCAATTATCTTCTCACGAATCTCATTTCGCAAGGTGTTGAAAAGTCCAAGGACTTCTTCCTTGATGACACCGATGGTCTCCTTCAATCCATCGCTCATGTCACTTATCTCCGCAACGAACTGATCAACGATATCCTTCCATTCAAGGATCTCCCCGATGTTGATCTCCGTCCTTGTAAGCATGTTTTCTAAGCTTGCCAAGGTATCTATCGATTGGTCCCTCTTCTTGGACTTTCTTCCTCTCTCTTCGACGATAGGGGGTAGGTTAACTATTTCGCTACTTCCTGCTTCCATAGTCATGATCTCTTGCTTGTACGAAACCTGGCTCTGATACCACGTGTCACGGGACAACACAATCACCGTGTGCCACTTAGTGTAACTTTGACTAAGTCAGGCTAGGACACTTCTTTTGGATGTACTAAGTAAGCAAGAGAATAAAGGCTTTGAAGTTTTTACAAACGAAAGAGAACTTCTATTAGAGAGCTCGAGAGAATACAAGAGAACTTCCAATGGTTTGGAGCAAATGAGATCCTCCCTATTTATACTTGTCCTTCCCCCTCTTAGGAATTTTCTAGATATTACTACATTAGTCCTATATTCTTGACTAATCTAGAATATTCTACCAAGTTACATATATTTACAAGTCTTCATGAAATGTTCTAAATCATTCTTTGATGTCCTAGAGAAATCTAGGACGTCCAGGGTCTAATGTGCTATACTTATAAGTTCTCCCATTTTCTTGAGTACTCCGGAAGAGTCTAGAATCTCGATCATGACATTTAGGGCTCAAGGAGGAAAAATGTATTCCTTGTGGAAGGATGTAATGTTGGTTAAGAGATTTAATCCTTGAATTATGTTTTGGGTCGAAGGGTAGAAAGAGAAATGTCATAGATCGTGTTCTTGCATGAAATATGAATTTTTGTTTGAGAAGTTTTTAGTCCAAGATATTTAGATAATATTGTAGAACTCTTCAATACCTTTCCGTGGATATAAAGAACATCGAAAACAGAGTTGGAACGAAGAAGTTACGATCGTTTGAAGTTAGGACCATTTTTGGGTCAGCCACGTACGCTGGGTGTAAATTGAGTACGTTGGGCGTACTAAGTATACCTGAGTACGTTGGGCGTAAATTGAGTACGTTAGGCATATGTGATCAGTGCCTAAACCCTATTTTTGTGGTTTGAGCTCTATTTAAGCTCCTTAACTTCCCTAAGCCCATTCCATTCTCAGCCTCCACCTCTCCAACACCCTCTCTTGAAACCCTAACCCTAGATTGAGCCTTGTGAGCAAAAATAATGTGTTTTTAAGTGCTTTGGAATGTTCTTGGTGCACCTTGGAGAAGAAGAAACTCATTGAAGAAGTGTTGGTTATTTTGGAGTTTGTAGATCCAGACTTTGTTCACCTTGATCTTTCTTCTAGATGTATAAAGTTTGAATCTTGATGATGAAATTGTTAGATCTAGCTAGTTTTGGGTGTTACGAGCTTTTGGTCACTTTAAGTGCATAAAGTTTAGATCTTGAAAGTTTGTGACCTTGTTATGGATAAAGTTGGAAACTTTATCCATCTAAAAATTATTTTGATTCAGATCTAAAGGTTGGACACTTGGACTTAATGGATTAAGTTGAAAAAGATGCACTTTTGGGTCCCTTTGAGACTTAAAGACTAGATCTTATTTTTTGGGAGCATTCTAACAGATAAAGTTGGAAAGTTTATCCATTATGGAGCTATTGTGAACCATAAAAATGTGATATTTATATCCCTTCTATACAAGAGTTGTGATGTTTTATTAGGTTAAGAACTTAGGGTCTTGGACATTAAGCACTTTATACCATGCAAAGTCATAAAGTTGGAAACTTTATGACATAGAACATTATTTGGGCTTGGATCTGAGTTTTGGACGTAAGGGCTTAAAGAAATAATCTCTTAATTGAGTTTTAGGACTAGACTGCATACACTGGGCTTACCTGGTGGAACGCTACGTGTACGCGGTCAGCGCCCCACTATTGGTCAACATCTGAGTATGCTAGGCGTACTCTCTTGGTATGTAGAGCGTACTCCGCTGGGAAGAAATATTGACTTTTGGACCTTGACTGTTGACTTTAACTTTAACCAAGGTTAACCAAGTTTGACCTAAGGGCATTTTGGGTAATTTGATTATAGTTTGAGAATTAGGTTCTGTTAATTGTATAGGTGACCGGTAGAGACAACTTTTAGAGAAGTGATCGGTGCAACTGTTCTTTAAGACTGTGAAGTGAGTTTCCTCAAAGTGTTTTAGCGTGTCAAATGAACCAATGTCGGTCCATGGTTTTTTATGTTAGAATGCTAGACATCTACATAACTCTTGCATGTGATATGTGTTTATATGTTTACCGGACGGGGCCTAATGCCGAGCGGGGCCCGATGACTATCATGTATGTTATTTATCTTTCTGATTATTGCATGTGTTTATATGGTTATATGTTTATTTGTTTATATGTATACCGGGCGGGGTTTGATGCCAGGCGGGGCCTGATGATTGACATATCTGTTTACCAAGCAAGGCCTGATACAGGGCGGGGCCCATTACTTGTTTGATATGTATGGTATGTGGTATTTTAGGGGAACTCGCTAAGCTTTGTGCTTACGATTCTCAGTTTGTGTTTTAGGTACCTCGATTTAAAAAAAAAGGAAGAGCTTGGGTTGACAACATTACACACACCACATTGTTCCACATTTTATAAAACTCTGATATATTTGGATGTTTATTGGCATACGCTGAGTTCACTACAGTTTTTACGATATTTTTTTGAAAGTTCTGGAACGGTCCAGCAATCTAATTACCGACCATGCCATCATGCATCTTGATATGCACCATGCCACTACCTTTGATACTGCTCACCCAATCATCACCCATCTCTACTGTGCCATCCCACTCTTTGAAGGAGTCGAACCAGTCATGATTATACATCATGTGATAGGATGCTCCAGAATCCAAGACCCAAGTATCAGCAGAACTAGATGTACACACAGTTAGTACAGCACCATCGTACCCTTCATCAGAACTTTTCTGAACCACAACAGCAGTGTTATTGCTGCTTGATTCACTCTTGGACTTTCCATTCCTAAGCTGTGGAAAATTTCACTTGAAGTGCCCCTTCTCCTTGTAGTTATAACATTTCATGTTTGATGATCCTTTAGACTTTGATTTTGAACTTGATCTCCCTTTGTGTCTCCCTTTCCTCTCTTCTGTCCTCCCTCACCTTGCAAACAAATCGGGACTGGACACCGCCTGTCCACCTGAAGTTTTTCTTTTCAATTCCTTGGATGTCAGAGAGTCCTTCACATCATTCACAATGAATGTTGTCCTACCATAAATCATGGTATCAACAAAATTCTCATGTAAGTTAGGAAGTGAACATAAGAGAATGAGCATCTAATCTTCATCTTCATTCTTCACATCAACACCTTGTAGATCTAAGATGACGCAATTGAAGTTATCCAGATGATCTTTCACTTAGGTACTTTCAGACATCCTAAGAGTGTACAACCTTTGGTTATGATACAACCTGTTCATCAATGAGTTGTTCTGGTACTTGTCACAAAGTTTATCCCAGAGCCAAGAAGCTGTTGTTTGATCCACAACCTCCCTCAGTACTTCATCTATCAAGCTCAATAGAATGGCACTATGTGTCTTCTTCAGAATATCCACTTTCTTATCAGCCGCCATATCCTTTGGCAGTTTTGTTTCTCCTTCCAGTGGCGCCGCACATCCTTGTTGAACCAGAAGAACCCTCATATTCACCTTCCACAAAGTGAAGTCATTTGATCCATTGAACTTCTCTAAATCGAACTTGTGAGTAGACATCTTCAATCACAAGAATATAAACCACAGCTCTGATACCACTTGTTAGGAAGTAATGCGGATAACAAGCAAAACCAAAAAAACACAAAAGACACAGTATTTACGTGGTTCGGTCAAGGAGACCTACGTCCACGGGCAGGAGGGGAGTATTCTTTATTTCAGAGCTCTAAACACATAGGTTACAAGTACAATTACATAGAGATTCGCCTATCACTCTAGAATTCAAGATACAAAATGACATAGCATGCATCCCTATTTATACTTGAGGGATCAGACCTAAAACCCTAATGGGCCAAGCCCATTGGCCTATAGGCCCATGAAGGGTGTTACCAATCACAATCCGCCATACACCATCTTCTGGAACATTCTTGAGCATTATCATCTTCTAGGCATACTTGGATCAACATGGCACAGCAAAGGAATGAATATGGCGCATCATGTACCAAGATGGTCCATGATGGCACAATAGCTTCTTCATGGCGCAACAGCAACCCTAGTTGGCGCAACAAGGATCTAAATGGTGCAAGAGCATCAAGTATGGCACACAACATCAATTTTGGAGCAACAGGCACGTGCATGGCTCAACAAGGCCATGCATGGATCAATAGGAAAACAAGATGGCGCGAGAGGAGAACAATATGGAGCAAGAGCATCCCTCTTTACCCATCTTTTCATCATGTGGAGAAACAAGTGCCCCTTGTTGCTCCATATCCCTTCCAAGTCCTCCAAACTCCTTCCAGGTGCTCTAAAACCCCTTGTACACGATCCATTCCTTTGGCACTTGATCAGTTCCTTTTTCTGATGATCCATTCCTTTCTTAGAAGATCCGTTCCTTTGTTACATGCTCCATGAACCCCAAGTGCTCCATTGAGTTCCAAGTGCTCCAAATGCTTCTTGAACATGATCCAAATGCTCCATATGTTTGAGTCACAATTAACAGATTTGAATCGGGGTTTTCCTGTTACCACCACATCAATATAAAGTGGCATTGGGGTACTCATATTTTCATCCCTCTCCTCCCTCCTAAAAAGCAGGGAATTTAGTTTCTAACCTCTCTCTCTTTCTTATCTCTCTCCTTAGTTTCTAGGGTTCTTGTTTTTTTGGTGTGAACCATTAAAGGTACTCTACTTTTGGTACTATTATTCCAAGAAGAAACAAAGAGCATCAATAGCTCAAGTCTAAAAGGAAATCAAATTGTATAAAGTTTAGTATTTGAATCCCTCCTCTTCTAGCTTTGTTAGTTTTAAAAGTATATTTTTGTAATAGTAAAACTTAGATCTTCGGGTGCATGTAAACTTAGGATAATTTGCGAATGCTTCTGTGTGATCATATTTTCATCCCTCTCCTCCCTCATGAAAAGCAGGGAATTTTGTTGCTCACCTCTCTCTCTTTCTTATCTCTCTCCTTAGTTTCTAGGGTTCTTGTTTTTTGGTGTGAACCATTAAAGGTACTCTAATTTGGTACTATTATTCCAAGAAGAAACAAAGAGAATCAAGAGTTCAAGTCTAAAAGGAAATCAAATTGTCTAAACTTTAGTATTTGAATCCCTCTTCTTCTAGCTTCTTAAGTTAGTTTGAAAAGTATATTTTTGTAATAGTAAAACTTAAATCTTTGGGTGCATGTACACTTAGGATAATTTGTGAATGCTTCTATTGCCATGATCTAGTGTATAGTTGCTTAGAAAGCTCAACAATGGTATCAGATCCATAAGTTTTTATTATATGCACATGATTTAAAACTTACAATTTTGGAAAATCAAAGAAACCTGAATCGTAGGACGCAACAGGCCCTGCCATATTTTTAATGTATTTGGGATTTTTGCTATATTTTCAAATTTAGGGTTTATCTTTATTTTTAATTGTGATCTTAATCTGTTAAAATCTGTATAACTAAAATAGGAAGATAAATATGTCTAACTGATTTGAAGATATGGATAATTATTTAATAATTAATTAATTATAAGATAATTAAAATAAATCGTAACATTTTAAATTGTTTTAAATACACCCCTCATAAATTTTAAAGTTTATAATAGAATCCAAATTTATATGTAATGCCTTATATATGTAAAAGAAAAATATTGCCACTTCGTTTCTTTGTGTGGTGGATTGTCGTTATCCAAAAGGATTCATTATGATGATGTCTATTTAAAATTATAACAAATATAAGTACTAAAAAAATTCATGTTCTTACTTATTTTAGGAAAATGTGAATAGTTTCTAATCAATGATTAATGCACATAAATTGTTACAAACATTGTTTATGGAGTTGTGTGGATAATCGACACATGAATTTAATATGTAAATAGACAATGATGTAGACTTATGGTTCTGGCTTATTGATGAAGTGTGTGAGTGGATAACCAACACATCAATATGAGGGCCATAACATAATCAAGGGTCTTTTTGCATGGTTGGTTCACCATCATATTTGTGATACCTCTGTAACCTAGGCAGAAATATAGGATGTGCAAATCCGAGATTAACATGCCATTAATTAGTTTTAATGAATCTCAAGGATCTATGAGTTTCATAGTTAGTTGAAATTGGTAAAGTGTATTACCTACCCAAAATAAATTTATAATATGATTATGATATCCATTTTCATAAAGCAAATTAAAATATGGATCCTAAACTTAAAATAAATTGGGTAATTGTTTAAGGATTGAATCAACTAAAATCACTCTCTCTTTTAATAGATGTCGCGAATTCCTCTTCTTCATCCTCCTCCCACCAACTGAAACTTCTCATTCATTTATGTTCTCCAAAGAGAGAAACTCATTGGCGGGGCCAAGTACCTCGACTGGATGAGGAACCTGATGAACACTTTGTGGTATGACAATCGTGAGTACGTGCTCTATGATCTAATTCCTGAAATCGGTGAGCACTCAATTGATGAAGAGAAAGCCCTCCATTCAAAACATGTCAATGACTCAAATAAGTTCTATTGTATCTTAAAGATCTAATATGCTCAAGAATCATATTAAAGTGATATTGCTAATTAACATATGATACTAAAGGGTCACACTAACAACAACTTGATATAATTGATTAATGATTAGAAATTGATTTTAATAAATATTCAATAAACTCTTATAATTAAATTGGAAATTACTTATTTCTAGGAAATAATAATTTTCATTAGCAATTAGCATTATATGTAATTCATGTGGTATGGATTGATAAGTCATGCACAACATTTTGGACTTAATAAATTCTTTTCTCTTTTAACAAAAAGTTAAAGTTTATATTTTATAAACTTGGTTTTTGAAATATAAAGGTTTTGTCTTCTTATGAGCTCCTAGTTTTGAAATTAAGAGAAGAAGTAAGAAGGCATGGTTGTTTGATTAATTTAAGCAAAGAATACATGACTTACAAAGCAAGGGGACACGCATCGTTTAGTGACATGGGGGCTTAAGAGGTTAAGAGCTTATGTGTAAAAGAATCACTTTATGAAGTCTTTCATGCCTTCCATTGGTTGATATATAAAACCGTAACATGCATCATAGATGCATGTTCTCTCGATTTTGAAAGGCTTTCAAGTTTACTTTTTGCATTTATGCTCTCCTTGGATCATATTTTGATATGAACTAAAGCTTAAGAGTTTATAAGAGTTCATGGAATAACATCTTCATCAAGTTGAAATATTGTTGGTATCACTAAAGTTATACATTCTTCATCAACTTACAAACCTCCCATGAGGATCCAAAGGACAACAAAGGCTGTATTTTCTCCATCTCTTCTTTGGTTGGTGTTGTTTTATTTCCAAACTTTGCAAAATGATCCTTGGTGGGTTTAACTTATTTATGTTATTAAAAAATGATCAAGTCTTCTGTTACTACATATTATGTTTTTGAAACTAGTTTTTGAATAAAAACCCAACAATATCATGATAGATTCAATGTCATCAGATCTCCAAAAGACATTCAAGAACACTTGGGCCTATGAGATGAACTTACAATTGATGAAATGTTTCAACAAAGAGAAAGACAATATCAATTCAATGGATTTAATGCCCTAACATCATGAAAACAAAAAGAAGGTGGTTTTATGTGTACTCATGTACAACGGATGAAGAGCTACATAGACAAATTGAAAAACCTCGATATTGTCTTTAATGAGAACCTAGCACCGAATCTCATGCTTGGTTCCTTTGAAAGTTCATACGATAACTTTATCATGAATTACCATTTGAATAGTGTTGACAAGACAATCATGGAACTCTATAGTCTTCTCCAGAAAGCTGAAGTCTACATAAAGAATGCTCTCGATGTGCCAACCAATCAAGTTATTGCCATCCAAAGTGGTGGTGGAAACAAGTGAAAGTGTTCCAATCCCAAGTGGAAAGCGTTATTAGTGGCTTCGCATTCCCAATGTGGGGAAAAGGCTAAAGGAAATAGAACATGCCCACCTATGAGTGATCAAAAGGATAGTAGGGTTCAAGAAACCGGGTCTACTTCAAGTACTCATATTATCGAACTTCATAATACTACTATTTCTTATTCATGGGTTCTTGATACTGGTTGTGGTCTTTACATATGTATAGTATTGCAGAGACTAAAAGGAAGAAGGAAGCGTAAGCTTAGGGAGATTAATCTGATCATGGGAAATAAATGAAGAGGGCCTATCACAATGGTTGGAGAGTTCGAATTGAAGCTAGCTAGTGGAGTTATGATTAATTTAGCTAATTGTTATTTTTGGGCTGATATGTGTAGAAACTTTATTTCTTTCCATGTATTGCAAAAAGAAGGTTTTCCGTTTTCATTTGACAATGAAAAAGGTTACAATATAGTTTATAAAAATGCTTGTTTTCATTTTAATGCTTCCACTTGCAATGACATATTTTAAAGTATTGATTGTGTTTCTGACAAATACAACGTTAACTTAAATATTGATTCTTCTAATAATCTAGATAAATCATTATTGTGGCATTGTCGCTTAGTCCATATAGATAAGAAGCACATCGCCAAGCTCCAGTCAGAAGGAATTTTGAAATCACTCAACCTTAGATCGGATGATATATATGAATCTTGTTTGTTAGGAAAGATGATAAAATCATCATCCATAGGCGATTTTATCCATAGGCACTTGTGAAAGAGGTAAAGGATTTTTGGATCTCATACAAAAAGATATGTGTGGACCCTTCAGATCATCCATAAGGAATAGTAAACACTACTACTGGATTAGGTGTCTAAGCCTATAACTATAATTGGTATGTACTTGACCCAAAAGTAGCATGGTCCATTTCGGGTTGCCTTTAACAAAGCAATTTGACAGGATGGATATTTGAGAAAGAGGTTATTTGTGATTTATTAATATATTATAAGAATAATATATTAATTAAGAAATCATATTATTTAATTCGTATTGATTAAGAATTAATTTGGAATTAATTTAGCGATCAAAAGAGACTAATTAAATTAACAGGGACTGATTATGTAAATGAGTGATACATATGGATTGGGCTATTGATCCAAGATGGAATAAGTTTATGTGAGATTCCATGAAGATTTAGTCCATATGAGTTATTGGATCATAAGCCTAAGTGTAAGAATTAAGGTTTGCATATGACTCTTGGAATTCTACAATATATATGTATTCCCTAAACCCTAAAATCATTACTAGTGTATTCTACGATGCGTATAACCGATTTTTGTGTGATTAGCCTCTCTCATTATCTTCCACTTTTTCATGGTGTTTGTGACTTGTTTGAGGAATCACACTTGAGGTGTTAAGCTCTTGAAAGGCCAACAACTACAAGCTACAAATAAGAGGTATTCTGCTAACTAGTTTTATGATTCATGTACCAAATTTGTATGCTACATAGGTTTCATGTTTTGGATAATTTTTCGTTGCATGTATAACTAGAGAAAACTTAGATCCAAAGCATTAGGGTTATATGTGCACCATAGGAGTGTTATAGTACATATAACCCAACAGTGGTATCAGAGTCGTGGGTAGTTTTCTGTTATATGGATGCATTGTTTAATTGTTCAAAGTTGAAAAACCTAAAAAATTGTTGTTTGACTGCTGGAATTGATGAGTCCCATGAGTGGACTCGACGAGTTGGCTCACATGAACATGAACTCGACGAGTCCATAGCCTGGCTCGACAAGTTGGATCATTAGATGGCAGTTTTTTCAAATTTTTTTGTCTGTTTTGGATTAGGATCGTTACCACAAAAAGTTTTGGCCATAAAATTTTATTGATATGGTAATGATTGTCCCCATCCAATAACATGATGATTGTCAAATTCTAAGATAATTACTTGATTTTGTGAAAAACTAATTATTTGTAGAATTTGAAATTATCTTGCCATATTAATTTAATTAGTTCAAACTAGTAAATGATAAAAATTATATGATTATTTAATTAGTTTAAAATTTGAACTAAATGGATTGAAGAGTTTCATAACTTGACCTCAAGTTATGGAACTTGAAAAGTCTCTTTTTATGAATAAAGAGAGTTATATAAACTTGTCATCAAGTTTTGGAACTCAAAAGTTTTTTAAGGAGTTACAAAACTTGCCATCAAGTTTGGAATTCAATAGTTTTTGAATTAAGTTTTGGAAGTTGGAAAGTTTAATTAAAAGGTTTTAATTTGAAATATTGACTTCTAAAACATCTAGTAATTGAAAGGTTTTAAAAAGGTTCATAACTTAAAAAAATAATTAAATAGTTTTTAATTTTGAATTTTTATAACCTTGATGCTTTGAATAGTTCAATTACACATTATGGACTTTATTAAATTGATTAAAGTTTTAATTAAAAGAGAATTAATAAATCCATAATCATATGGTTTAATGTTAACTAAATTAAAAGTTTAATTTATTAATAGATTAAACCACCTAGTATTTTAAAAGTGTAAAATGCACTCTTATACTATATAAAATTAAAAGTTTAGTATATTATATTTGTATAAGTAAAAAAGTTAGTCTTATCGTTAGTAGGCCCCATTCACGAAGCTGGTCTATAAGGGGTGTTTAAGGCAGCGGCTTGTAAAATGACCGCCATTAGGTATCCATTCTTACCCACCGCACCCTTGACCAGTGGAGGGTTGTTAGCCGAACAGGTAGGGTAGGACCCAACTTCCATTAAAAGTATAATGAAATACCAAGTAACTAAATACATTTATAAATTCCCAATCTTAGTTACTTAGGAAAATATGTGAATTTGATGCTAACCCATGAAATTGCACATTGCACCTTATTAGTCGTTAGTGGAGCGTGTGTGGTTAACTGACACACTAATATGAGACTAATGAAGGATGGCAGTGGGTAGCTCGTAGTTTGTCATAAATCAATGGAGCGTGTGTGGTTAACCAACACATTGATTAATTGATAAATGACTTCGAGAGTGCCAAGCTAATTTGCATGGTTATTTACATCTTGTTTGTGATCCTCGACATCCCAGTCACAAACTTGACGGGCATAATCGAGATTAAACATGCCAGTGAAAAAGTTCAATGAATCTCAAAGAATGTAGGAATTTCAATTCATTTAAAACCTAATGCTCTTTTTCATTTTTCATGGTGGAAATTGGTAAATCGTCATTTACCTACCTTCAAATATTTAACAATTGGATTACGACATCCCTCTTCCGAATTGTAGAATACTGTGTTTGGTCCTATTCTTAATATTTCATTTTGGGTGTTATATTAAGGACTTAAATCAACTAACTTTAATTTCTCCCCTTATAGATGTCTAGGTCTAACAACTATGGTCTGCCTTATCCTATTAGAAAAAGCTTTCAACATCACTTCCTTGACCTCCTCCAATAATTCTCCCTGACCCACATGTTCATCGACTTGAAAAATTCAAGGTCACTCAAAACCTATTGGCAAACGAACACGAAGATGGAAAGTATGTATGTGCTCACGTATTGGAGAAGAAGTTGCATATTGGCAGGCTGGGAATGTTGGGTGTCGTTTTCCTGAGAAATTTGGCTGTTAAATTGGTTCTTTAGTCTCTTCCCGACTCGTATGTTCAGTTTGTTAAAGACTACTATATGACAGATCGCGACGTGACCCTTATTTATCTTACCTATTTACTAATTGCTACACCGGTAAAGCAAATTTGATTGGAAGATCTACTTCTTAAACTTCCATGGACATTGACAATGGAAACATTGGAAGTCAAGAAAAGATTTCTCTTCCCAATGAAAAGTCCAAGGTTAAAACGTTTGACCAAATGGTAAAGAGAAAGGCTAAGTATGTGATTGTCCCGTGTGCCATTCCAAAAGAATCTGTTTGCTTCTACTGCCAAGAGAAGGGGCTTTGGATGCGAAGCTGCCATATTTACCTGAAAAACCACAAGGATGGTAAAGTCAAAGTGTTTGACTCTGCTTCAGCTAAGTACACTATCTAACTCTATTAAGTTCCTATTTCTAGATTCTTCATACATGATGTGATAACATTACATTTTGATGTTTTGAAGGATCGAAGAAGAGAAAGGAAGTGTTAAGAAAGAGCAGGCCGAGTCTGATCGCGAAGAGATAGATTTTGATTGCATGATTCAATGATCAGAACCGTGAGCTGCTACTTAAGAGTTATGATAGATTGCTTAGAAATATGTAACAACATAGTTTTCATATGTATTTTCATTGTAAGGACAAGTTTTCCGCATTTTATAAATAAAAATAATTTGATTTTATCTTATTTAATATTTCCTTGCAATGACATTTGTGAAAATTGATGTTTGTATGTTTCTATTTTTCGCAATATGGATTTGATTCTTTCATTTGTGGTAGTGTCAAAATTTACCAAATAAGGAAAGATTTTCATCACCAAAGTTTCAATAGGACAAAAACTTTGAATCATGCAACTTGTATTTTATGATGAATGAGAACCTTCAACTATGGAAAATTAAGACTAATTCCTTATTCACATATAGATGTGAGTCAAGTGAAAGACTAGGGAATCTAGTATAAATTGTTGTGTACTGGTCCAGGTCAACCACAAGGAACAATAAGACTATTCATCATGATTTACTAATGTTTGTAAATATGGTTATACTTACAAGATTAAGTGTAATTCTGAATTATTGAAAAAGTTTCTCCAATCTGAAAGGAAAGAAGAGTACTCTAGTATCGTGTTTTATGATCATCTTAATGATTATGAAAACCATATCACAATTGATCCTCTAAGGACATGTTAGTGCACTTGTATGGCTAAGAAGAGGAATCGTGAATTGTTGAAATGGTTAAATAAAAAAGGTGAATCATACTTCGTTCCAAGATCAAGTCTTAGAGTCGTACTCCAAGATTGTACATTTAGTGACGTATCCTAAGTAGGTTTATAACGCATCATGAAATGTGGAGTAGAAAAGTTTTCTTAATCATGCACATTTGTAATTGGTAGTAGTGATGTCAAGGAATCCGCACTAACTCTTGAATATTTGTTTGTCAAGGAATGTTTCCTGACAAGAGAATCTTATATGTCAAGAGGTCAGTGGGAGTATTAAAGACCTTGACAATCTTCAAGAACAAATCAAGAAAAAAAAACCTATTGTTAATCACTAGCACACGACTTGAGGTTTGTAACCTATCGTGTTGATATATTCTTGTTTTTTTCCCATTCCAGTTAAAGTTGACTATGCATGTGAGTTCTATGAGTTCTCAATTGCTTGCATAAGGTAAAGCACCTTGATCAGTGAAAGTTCATTAATCAGTAAAGGTGAGCTGCTTAACAACTTGGAAGACATGGTAGGCCCTTGTGCTGCCAAGTGGCAAGAAATTAAGATTAAACAAGTTTAGTCCATATGAGGTTGAGTTTGTCAGAGATCTTATCCTATGATAATGGTTGGAAATAACAAATTCACATGGATAGGAACACATACATCATAAAATCTAAGTGACATAAGGTTTCTCTCCGAATTCATAAAAATGATTGTGATGAAACGCTTTCACTAAGTAGATTTTAAGAAGATACCAGTTGTGTTAGTTGCATTCTCGAATTCGATTATGATTACAACATCCCTCTTCATAGTTCAAATTGTGAGAAATGGAAAATAGTTTGAACATTCAGAACTTATTGATGTAAGTTCTGAAATAGTTTAGACACACATATGATCTTTCTAATAAAAGGTGTATGAGCTTAGATAAAGGCTTATCGAAGCATCTCGTATCAGAAATCTGAACTTTGGTAAGAAAATCAATAAAGTATTGATTTCTAGAAGTCCAACTGATTTCTGGATACATGTCAAAGATAGTGGGAGCATAAGTGTTACGCTAGTAAGAATATAATTATCATGATAGTGGGAGCATGATTATTATGTCAAGTGTTGCAAGTTAGCAATACTGGTTATAGGAAACAAAGGTTAAGAATTTGTAGAGTTGCAAAAAATTTGAAAAGTTGTTTCGCTATAGTAAGGGAGAGGATACTTATACTTTATTTTGAATCTAAAAGTTTAGATTCAAGTATTAATCAAACTTAGTCATGGATATATGAATACCATGTTGAAATATTTCAACATTGGAAATTCTATATATGGAAATATTATAGCAAAGACTGGTCATGTATCATGTCTTTATGTAAGACATTATGAATCATGTTCGATATGCTTCGAGTATAGGATCGATTGCATATGCTATAATATTCATCTATTCTAATTTTCCAAATGCCTAGGGCATGTAGAGGGAAAAGGGACCATAAATAGTTATAACTGAAAGTTATTAAACAACTATTAAGGACAATCCAAGGTTCGCTAAGGACCATGATTCTATTTATAATGAATTTTCATATGGCATATATGGAAATGTTTCCATAATGGGAGTTGGATATCAAGAATCTATGAGTAAGTTAGAAACTTTTATGCTAGAAGGATGTTCAAATGAATGTGATTTGAATATAAGACTTCGTATATATGGAATTGTCTTGTAATAGTTTCCATTGGAAAGTTTTGTAATTGGCAAAATATATGTGACTTGTGTACATAGTCGTTACAAAAGGATCACTGCATATAAGCTTAGGATCTAACAGATTACAGTAATTGGCAAGGACTTGGTATTCTTACACTTGCGATAAGGATTTGGAATTTTGAAATGAGTGTCATTAGAAATTTTTACAATTGATCTATTTCATAATGTAAGGACCATAGGTAAACATAGTGTGCATGCTTGGAGCATGGGATGACTATTGTTTTAAATTCAAGTATTAAGTTGATCAATCGAAACATTATACAATGAATAATGTGTAATCAATATTATGATTAAATAAAAGGTGTTTTATTTATATTCAAAAGTTTTGAGACCATATTGGATTCGATTATTCTTGTGTTTTATTTTCGCATGCTTTGACTTCCCGAATAATAAGATTATTCAAACCATCCACAGTCGATCATACTTTGGAAGTAGGTATTAAGGCAAGACTGTCATGAATCCGTCTGTAGATTGTCTAAGTGTTAAATATAGCACAAGTTTACTGCATTATTCATGAGTACTCTTGTAATCAGATTTGAGTATTGGATTAAATCCATGCTCATCTGAATTACTTCATGGATTTTATCATGAGTGATTCTGAGACGATAATATCTTATATTCTTGAAACAAATACATATGAGTTGTAGTTTGCAAGTCGGTTGCACATTGATGATGGGTAAACGCACCAGTAACTTGGTGTTATAAAACGTATTGTTGTGTGTGATTTGATGAGTAAATAAAGCAAGCATATAAGTCGAAGTTTATCCGTTCCTTTTACCCTAAGAAGGATAAAAGCGATATTTATGGGCCCCTCGATGATTTAGTGATGAAAAATGTAGCACCTGGTTCCTGGTATGTAAAATTTATCTAAATGTTTTGCATTTTTAGCCTTGGGCTCGGCGAGTTGTAGGCCCGACTCGCCGAGTAGAGACGGGAGATGGAGCACGTTTAAGTTGGCGACTCGGCGAGTCTCCGCTGTCTGATGAAACCCTAATTTCAAGGGTTTGCACCCTATTAAAGTCATCTTATGCGCCCCCAAGCTCGCCCCCTTCACCCTCAAAGCTCCCTTTATCGTCCAACCCTTGTTCCTTGTGAGATTGAAGTGCTTTGGTGTGTTTTCTTGAAGATTTTGAGAGAAAAGGAGAGTAGATCAAGAAGAGAAGAAGGAGGCCAGACATCTTGGTGTTATTTCAGTGATTTCTTTGAGGTATAACTCAGTTTCACTTTGTTTTCATGCTTATAGTCCCTTATAGCTCCATTAAAGTCCTTCTTGAGCCATTTCCAAGATTGATTATGAATTAAGGTTGGTAATAAGTTGATTAACCTTTAGATCTAAGCATGATTGAGCTCCAGGAGCTCGGATCTACTGCCTTTATGGAGCCATATTGCATGAAAGACCTAGATCTACTCTTTTAGTGCATTTTGAGCACTAAAACCTTCATTGGTGTTTATTTACATGTAAAGTTGGAAACTTTACGTGTTAATCAAGCCCTAGAAACCCATATCTAGGTATGGCATGAGCTGGATTTAAGCAAAATCAAGTATATAGTTTTTGCATGTGATAGACTCGGCGAGTCGAGTTGCGAGTCCCCGAGTTTTCCCCCTTTTCATGTTTGCGGAGTGGAGTAGTAAGTCACGGGGTGTGACTCAGTGAGTCAGAAGCTAGACTCACCCATGAAGGAACTCGGCGAGTCAATGCCCTGACTCAGCAAGTCCAAGGCAATCTTCTTGCCTCAAGAACAGACTCGGCGAGTTGTTCATACAACTCGGCGAGTCTCAACATAGAATGTTCTTCGGATGAAGATGAACTCGACGAGTTGTTCATACAACTCGGCGAGTAGGATGAAGGACTATTGGACATCGGTTAGAAGAAAACTCGTCGAGTCAATGCCTAACTCGACGAGTAGAGTTGGCAAGCCAACTCGGCGAGTCGGGTCAACTGGAAGTTGACTTTGACTTTGACTCTTGGCTTGGTTAGGGGTAAATGGTCATTTTACCCTGAGGTCGGCTATCAGTATTTGACTGAGTGTTTTGTGGGAATTATAGCCGGAGGATTTTCGGGGCAGCAGCAGTAGAAGACAGTCAGTTCCCACGCAGATCAGCAGCTACTTTGAGGTGAGTTACCTTCCAGTAGCGGTCGGTCTACGACCACAATGCCGGCCCACCAGTAGGAATTGTATGATAGAAGTTTGACTCTGTGATATTCATCTAGGGTTGCTACTACCTGTGATATGTTATTGTGCTAGTATGATATGATGCTATGTGCTAGTGACAGTAGGGGAGATAGTCCTCCAGATTACCGGTCGATAGGGCCGAAGGGGCGGTCATGCCCAGCCATGCTAGATAAATTATGTGATATATGTGTTATGTGGTAGTATTAGGGGGTGAAATAGTCCCCAGTACCCGGTCGAGATGACCGAAGGGGAGACCAGCACCCAGATATGCTAGTTAGTATCCGGTCGAGAGGACCGAAGGGGAGGCCAGCTCCCAGATATACTAGTCAGTATCCGGTCGAGAGGACCGAAGGGGTAGGTCGGGCACCCAGATATGCGTGAAAATATATGTATGTTATGTGATTGTATGGTATGTGGTATGTTGGGGGAACTCACTAAGCTTCGTGCTTACGGTTTACAGTTCTGGTTTCAGGTACCTCTTCTTCGAAGGGGAAGGAGCTGGCGCGGTAGCGGCACATCACATACATGCTTTGTATTCCGCACTATGAGATCTTCCTGGGGATTTGTACTCTGACATTGTTATGTTTTATAAAACGTTTTCCAGACACGCAGCATCTTTTATGAAATGATATGATCGGTAAATTTTTTACTCCTAATGTTTTGCAAAGTATATGTTTAAAAATGAATTTTTTTGGCTCGTATTTTGGGATGTTACAAAAACCCTAAGCGCTTGGCCAAGCCTGGACTGATTTGATTTATTCAATTAGTTGGTCGTCATAACTCGAAAATTGGGAAACAACACATGGACATAGAGACTGATTATAATCCATGCCTCATGTCCATACGATATCTAGAATGGAGGAACATATGATCCCTTATCTTATGGATGCGTCATTGAATAGGTTAGAGATCGACAACGACTTTTGAGAGCTACAATTGCTAGTCGGTTTTTGAAGTTGTACTTGCAGTTATAGTTATTAGACTTATCCAAGTGGGAGAATGTTGGATTAGGTGTCTAAGCCCATAACTATAATTGGTATGTACTTGACCCGAGAGTAACATGGCCCATTTTGGGTTGCCTTCACCAAAACAAGTTGACAAGATGGGTATTTGAGAAAGATGTTATTTGTGATTTATTAATGTATTATAAGAATAATATATTAATTGAGAAATGAGAAATCATATTATTTAATTAGTATTGATCAAGAATTAATTTAGTGATCAGAATAGACTAATTAAACTAATGGGGACTGATTATGTAAATCAATGATACATATGGATTGGTCTATTGATCCATGATGGAATAAGTTTATATGAGAGTCCATGAAGAGTTAGTCTATATGAGTTATGG
The DNA here is from genome assembly GCF_051521515.1 of Lactuca serriola. NCBI lineage: Eukaryota > Viridiplantae > Streptophyta > Magnoliopsida > Asterales > Asteraceae > Lactuca > Lactuca serriola. The sequence continues at coordinate 24,649,931 of NC_136411.1, forward strand.
GATCATAAGCCTAAGTGTAAGAATTAGGGTTTGCATATGACTCTTGGAATTCTACACTATATATGTATTCCCTAAACCCTAAAATCATTACTAGTGTATTCCATGATGATTATAACTGATTTTTGTGTGCTTAACCTCTCTCATTATCTTCCACTTGTTCATGGTGTTTGTGACTTGTTTGAGGCATCACACATGAGGTGCTAAGCTCTTATAATGCCAACAAATACAAGCTACAAATAAGAGGTATTCATCTAACTAGTTTTATGATTCATGTACCAAATTTGTATGCTAGATAGGTTTCATGCTTTGGATAATTTTTTGTTGCATGTATAACTAGAGAAAACTTAGATCCAAAGAATTAGGGTTGTATGTGCACCATATGAGTGTTATAGTACATAAAACCCAACAACTACTACGTTACATCTAGTGATGAATTCAGTAGATATGATTATGTTTATCTAATTAAACATAAGTAAAAAACCTTTAAAAAGTTCAAAGAGTTTTAGAACGAAGTAGAGAATCAAGTGGACAGGAAGATAAAGGATCTTCCTGTCCAAGATAAAGGATCTTCGATCGATAGGGGAAAAGAATATCTTAGTATTGAGTTTCACAATAATATTAAAAATTGTGGAATAGTCTCACAATTAGCTCCTACAAAATACCTCATCTAAATGGTATTTCTAAAAGGATAAATTGGACCTTATTAGATATGGTTCGATATATGATGAGTCTTGATTCTTTACCAATTAATTTTTGGGGCTATGCAAATGAGATAATTTCTCATATCCTAAACCCTGTACCAACTAATAAGGTTTGAAAGACACCTCATGAAACATGGACACTAAAAGTTCCTCTTCTTAATCACATTAAGGTATGGGGTTATGAGGTTTTCGTTCAACGTGATACCCAAGACACAATTGAATCTAGATCTAAGATATCTCACTTTGTCTGTTAACCACAAAAGTATTTTGGATATTTGTTTTAAAAACCCAATGAAAATGTGGTTTTTGTATCTCTAAGAGGAGTATTCCTTGAGGGAGAACTTATATATCAAAAGGTTAGTGGGAGTCAAATTGACCTTGAGGAATTACAAGATTTAACTGAAAGTGAGCCTATAGTTGGCAATAGCTGTCAACCAGAGGTTAAAAGACCTATTGAACCAAATGACATATCGTTACCTCTTCACAAATTAGTAGAGTTATACAATGACTCAAGTTTTATGGTTTACATATAACTATGGATGAGGACACACTGATCAGTGATAGAACACAGGTCAATCTGGATGAGTCGGCTAACTACAAGGAAGAAACAGTGGTCCTTGAGGCTGCATAGTGGAATAAGGCAATGGAGAAAAAGATTCAATCCATGATAGATAACCAAGTTTGGAATTTGGTTGATCTGACATCTGGTCTTAAGATAGTGGGTTGCAAATGGATCTTCAAGAGGAAAATTACATGGATGGGAATGTACACACATTCAAGGCTAGGTTGGTGGACAAAGGTTATACTCAAACTCAAGGAATTGATTATGAGGAAATGTTCTCACTAATAGCCAAGATAAATTCTGTTCAGATACTACTTGACATAACTGCTTTTCCATACAATGAAATTTCGCAAATGGATGTTAAAACAACATTCCTTAACGGGAAACTTTCATAGGATATGTACATGACAAAAATTGAAGGGTTTTAACATGCCAAATTCTCGAATAGAGTGTGTAAGCTTGAGAAGTCAATTTATTGACTTAAGCAAGCATCACGAAGCTAGAATCTATGCTTACACATGAAAGTCAAAGTGTATGACGTTACATGAGATGGAAAACGTAAAAGCTTGGCTTGGGAAGGTTTTTTTTCTATGAAAGACTAAGGAGAAGTGGAATACATACTTGGTATAAAGTTTTACGGGGACAGGATGAAGCGTTTAATTGGACTTAGTCAAATTACATATGTGGAAAAGGTATTTAAAAGGTTTAGTATGGAAATTCCAAGAAAGGAGATATTCTTATGCATCATAGTGTGAAATTGAATTCTAGTAGTGAACTAGAAAGAATTAGTTGAGTCTCGTATGCTTCATCTATAGGATCAATCATGTATGCTATGGGATGTACTCGTCTTAATGTGACATATGCTCTAAACATGGTAAGTTGATATCAAGGAAAATCGGGACTTAGTCGTTGGACGGCTGTCAAGATCATTCTTAAGTATTTAAGAAATACGAAAGACATATTGCTTGCATATGATAGAGAACTTGATCTTATACTGAAAAGGTACAGTGATGCTACTTTCCAATCAGATAGGGATGATTCAAAGTCATGGTATAGATGGGTATTTATTATGAATGGTGGTGTAGTAACTTAGAAAAGTTATGAATAGGAGACAGTGGCAGATTTTATCTACGATTATAAATACATTGCTCCAAGTGAAGCCTCCAAGGAAGTAGTTTAGATCAAAAACTTATTGGGACACCTTGGAGTCATTCCAAGTAACAAAGATTCATTCCAAATGCTCTATGATAACAAAGGTGCAAGCGCTATGACTAAAGAACCTAGGGATCACAAAAGGTCACAACATATAATGAGGAAGTTCCACTATATTTAAGAAAACGTTGAGGATGAAGATCTAGTTGTGAAGCGTGTATCATCATAGGAGAACCCAAGTGGTATGTTCACAAAATGGATGACCAAAGATAGACATATGTGTTGGAATAATGTCTAAGGTTGCAATTATATTAGGCAAGTATTTGACCCGGTTGTGCATGGTCCTTTTGGGTTGCCTTCACCATAGCAACTTGATAGGATGATTTATTAAGAGAGAGTAAATATTATTAGTATATTATGAGAATAATATAATGAATAATAATATTGTTATTTGATTAATATAAGTCATAGAATTAATTGGAATTAATTTGGTGACTTAAAGAGATTAATTAAATAAGAGGGTATAAACTGTCAATTGTTTGATAGTTAAACTTTAGACTGTAAATCCATATAGATATGGATTGGGCGGATTCTAGGAGCTAAAGGATAGCTCAAATCATCCAAGAGTTATCTAAGGAATGGATTTGGATAGCCTTAAGAGAAGATTATCCAATTAGGGTTTAGGTTGTAACCCTTAAGGAGTCTACAAGTATAAATAGACCCCATGGCTAAGGGAAATCGGTACTTCACCTAAAGTAGAGAAGCCCTGGCCGAATTCCTCCCCTCTCCTCTCTCCCAAATCATCCTCCTTGATATTTGGTGTTTGTAAGCCATTAGACGAGTGACAATTGTGACTCTAGAAGCTCCAAGACAACAAGATCAAAAAGGAGTTCAAATGTATGATTCTAGATCTGTTTCAATATTGTTATTACACCTAAATAGTCATTAGAAGTCTTGGATTCAAAGCATGTTTATTTAGAAAGCCTAGATCCAAGCATTAAGGTTTTGCATGCACACATAGGAAAGTTCTTATGGCTAAAACCCATCAGTGGTATCAGAGCCTAGCTTGGTTTTCATTAAATTGTTGCTTAATTGTCTGCAACTAAACTGCAAAATTCGATTTTTGCGTTTATGAGTCATGGACTCGGCGAGTTACAAAGTGGACTCGGCGAGTTGGCCTGACTCGGCGAGTCCCTTTGTGCACTCGGCGAGTCCAAGCGTCAGGAATAGTCAGATTCAGGATTTCTTCATGATTATCTTATGGAAACTTACCTTAATCATATTAGATCAACCCTAATCCGATTTTTTGATATATATATATATATATATATATATATATATATATATATATATATATATATATATATATATATATATATGACTATAATCTTGATCTAATTAAAGATATTTATCAACTAATAAAATATTTAATTTCCTTATATGATAATTAATTAATTATTTTGATTATTTTGGTAATTATCTTGAAAGAAATATTGAATAAATCAAATATAGATAATTAGGAAATTAATTGTTAATTGAAATTATTTGTTATTTGATCCTTCATGTTTTAAATGTTTAAAACTTGTCCTCAAGTTTTGAAATTTATATTTTGTGATTAAAAGTTTTAATTTAGACAATTTAAATTTCAAACCCTAGATTTTAAAAGGTTTAAAATACAACCCTATACTAATATAATATTACAAGAATAATATATATATATATATATATATATATATATATATATATATATATATATATATATATATATATATATATATAACTAAAATGCTAGTCTTACTGTTAGTAGGCCTCATTCACAAAGCCGGTCTATAAGGTGGGTATAAGGTTGCGTCCTATAAAATGGCGCTTAATGGGTGTACACTCACACCCACCGCTTGCTTGATCGGTGGAGGGTCGTTAGCCGAACGGGTAGGATAGGGCAACCTCATCCTCTCATTAAAAGTATAATAAGTAATACAAAGTAACTACACATTTTTAAAAATTTCCCAATCTTTGTTACTCTAGGAAAAGTGAATTGATGCAATCCCATGAAATTACACTTTGCACCCTTGCTAAGAAGTTAGTGGAGCGTGTGTGGTTTACCGGCACACTAATTGGTTCTAAGCAAAGGTGGCAAAGGGTGATTCATTGTTTATCATAGTTCAATGGAGCGTGTGTGGTTTACCAGCACATCGAATAGGTGATCGTTACAATGAAGGCACCATGTGAATTTGCATGGTAATTCACACCCGCGTTGTGATCCTCGGTATCCCAGTCACAAACAAGAGGGGCATATCGAGATTTAAACATGCCATTGAATAGTTTCAATGAATCTCATCCGAACCTTGGAATTCTCAATACATTTAGGACTAATAGTTATGTTTTTGAAATGGAGAATTAGTGAATCGTCATTCACTTACCTTCAATTTATTTGCATGTTGGATTACGGCATCCCTTTTCTAATATGTAAATGTTATTGTTGGATCCTAGCCCTAATTTTTCTTATTGGGTGATAATTAGGGATTCTTATTCTAATCTATCTTTGTCCTTTCTTCTTTTTGTAGATGTCGAACGCAAACAACGCTGCTGCTAGTTCTTTCACGTTGATGAGCCTTTGCCAAAAGGTCACCTTCGATGGAACAAACTTTAGCAAATGGATAAGATACATTCTCACCATTGCTCGCTATGAGGATAAGGAGTATGTCCTCGATGAGAAGCTCGAGAAAATCAACCCTGAAATCGCTACTCCGGATGAAATTACCGCTTTTGAAACTCATGAGCGAGATGCAATGAAGGTACATTGCATCATGATAGCCACCATGAACTCTGAATTCCAAAAGTCCTACGAGGACATGTACCCGTATAAGATGCATCAAGACTTATTGGAGAGATACCACCAGAACGCGAGACAAGAGCGTTATGAGATTTTCACTAACACGAATTCCGCTAAGATGGGTCATGGAGAATCTCTTACCATGCACTTGCAAAACATGCAAAGGTATTTCGACCGCCTTCACAAGTTAAATGTTGACTTTGGGGAAGACTTGGCGATCGACATGGCGCTTCACTCTTTGCCTCCGATGTACAATCAATTTAGGATGACCTACCACATGAACAAAGAGGAGGTCACCCTAAGCAAACTCCAAGGTCTCTTGAGGGTCGCTGAGAGCAACTTCAAAGACAAGTCTGTTGCACCAACTCCCAATCCACCTACTGCTCCTGTCTTGGCTATTGGTCAAGGAAAGGGAAAGAAGAGGAAGGCTTCGTCTAAGAACTATCGCAAGGTTAAATCCCGAGAAGGTGCCTCTTTTAGTGGGACCAAAGTTGATCCCGCTAAGCCCTGCCCTAACCCTAAAGAGACAGAGTGCCACCACTGCCACAAGATAGGACATTGGAAGAGAAGCTGCCCAGAGTACCTGCAAGCAATCAAAGAAGGAAAGATCAAGCCATCTTTCGCAGGTATATATACAATTAAATCTAACGATTCTAATCATGCTATTTCTTGGGTTCTTGATACCGGTTGTGGTTACCACATTTGTTCTAATGTGCAGGGACTAAGAAGAAGTAAGGATGTGGAGCAAGGAAGAATCAATCTAATCATGGGGAACAGAAGATCGTCGCCTGTGACCAAGATTGGAGTGTATTCTTTAGTGCTTAGGAATAATTTATGTTTAGATTTGAATAATTGTTGCTATTCGCCAGAAATGGCTAGAAACATCATTTCATTTCATGGTTTATATAGACAAGGTTTTAGATTTTCTTTTAATAATGAGAATGGTTCTATTTTGGCTTATCTAAATGGTGTCTTTTACTTTGAAGCTATACCATGTAATGGAATTTATGAAACTGTTATGATTGTTGATAACTTAGGAAATGATGTTTTGAATATAGATTCTTCCACTAGTATGGACAAAGCATCCTTGTGGCATTGTCGTCTTGGACATGTCAACAAGAAACGCATAGCCCAACTCCAAAAGGATGGAGTGTTGTAGTCATTCAACCTTAGGGAAGATGACACATGCGAGTCTTGTTTACTTGGAAAGATGACTAAATCACCCTTCACGAGTATGTGTGAAAGGGGTGAGGGTCTATTGGACTTAATACATACCGATGTATGTGGACCGTTTAGATCAACCACGAAGGATGGGAATCGTTTCTACGTGACCTTTACCGATGATTATAGTAGATATGGGTATATCCATTTAATCAAGCAAAAGTCAGAAACCTTTGAAAAGTTCAAAAAGTTCAAGAATGAAGTGGAGAATCAATTAGGCAGGAAAATCAAGATGCTTCGATCCGATCGAGGAGGAGAGTACCTAAGTCTTGAATTCCACGATTATCGCAAGGAGTATGGAATAGTTTCGCAATTGACGCCTCCTAGGACACCGCAGTTGAATGGTGTGGCAGAAAGGCGTAATCGAACCCTATTGGACATGGTTCGCTCTATGATGAGTTGTGCTTCACTACCTATCTCTTTTTGGGGGTATGCCTTAGAGACTGCCACCCATATCCTTAACTGAGTCCCTACTAAGAAGGTTGCCAAAACACCTCACAAGATGTGGACAAGGAAAGCTCCCTCGTTGGCACATATCAAGGTTTGGGGTTGCGAGGCTTTCGTAAGACGAGATACTCACGACAAGCTCGAACCTCGAAGTGAGCAATGTATTTTCATCGACTACCCGCAGACATCCATTGGATATCTCTTCTATAGACCGAAGGACAATGTTGTCTTTGTTGCAAGGAGAGGAGTTTTTCGAGAGCGAGAACTCATAGGCCAAGGAGACAGTGGGAGGCAGATCGAGCTTGAAGAGATTCAAGATTCGATAGATGAGGGAACCTCCACCGCTGACACTCAACCCGAGGAGGAAACTCTGGTTGAACCGATTGACGAGTCCTTACCTCTTAGACGTTCCGATAGAGTTAGAGTTCATCCCCAGTTTTATGGTTTTCATATTACTACCGAATGGGATATGTATATTAGTGATGGTACACTAATAAATCTTGATGAACCTAATAGCTATAAGGAAGCCATGGCAGGCCCGGAGTCTGCGAAATGGAAAGAGGCAATGGATAGCAAGATCCAATCCATGTATGATAACCAAGTTTGGAATTTGGTTGATTACGTGCCCGGACGTAAGACCGTTGGGTGCAAATGGATCTTCAAGAAGAAGACCGACGTGGATGGAAATGTACACACATATAAAGCGCGATTGGTTGCGAAGGGATTTACTCAAACTCCCGGAGTTGACTATGATGAGACCTTCTCACCAGTTGCAAAGATTAAATCTATTAGAGTGATGCTAGTTATTGTCGCATTTCATGATTATGAGATTTGGCAAATGGATGTCAAGACCGCTTTCCTTAACGGAAAGTTGGCTGGGGATGTTTACATGGCTTAGCCAGAGGGGTTTGTGGATCTGAAGCATCCGAATAGAGTGTGTAAGCTTGAGAAGTCCATTTATGGACTTAAGCAAGCATCTCGCAGATGGAATCTTTGCTTCGATGAGAAAGTCAAAGAGTTTGGATTTGTACGAAGCGAAGACGAATCATGTGTATATGTCAAATCCAGTGGGAGTATAGTAAGCTTCCTCGTTCTATATGTCGATGACATATTACTCATAGGAAACGACATCCCGACTCTGCAAGAGGATAAGTCCTGGCTCGGGAAGTGCTTTGCTATGAAGGACCTCGGAGAGGCTTCTTACATTTTAGGAATAAGGATAGTAAGAGAAAGAAGTAAGAGACTAATAGGACTTAGTCAGAATACTTACATAGAGAAGGTACTAAAACGTTTTAGTATGGAAAACTCGAAGAAGGGAGAATTACCAATACAAAATAATGCCAAGTTGAGTAAAACTCAAAGTCCGAGTACCGAAGTTGAGATAGCAAAAATGAGCCGAGTGCCATACGCTTCCGCAGTTGGCTCAATCATGTACGCTATGACTTGTACTCGCCCTGATGTAGCCTTCACTTTGAGCATGGTTAGCAGATATCAAGGGAATCCTGGCAGAGCACATTGGATTGCGGTGAAGAATATCCTTAAGTACCTTCGGAGGACGAAGGAATGGTTCTTAGTCCTCGGAGGGAGTGATTACTTGAAGGTGTGAGGGTATAGTGACGCTAGTTTTCAGACCGACAGGGACAACTACCGTTCACAGTCGGGTTGGGTCTTTACCCTGAATGGAGGAGCAGTGACATGGAAGAGTTCCAAGCAGGAAACCGTAGCTGATTCAACATGCGAATCAGAGTTCATTGCAGCGAGCGAAGCGTCGAAGGAGGAAATATGACTAAAGAACTTCATCGGTGATCTTGGAGTTGTACCTGCCATAAAGGAGCCCATGGAGATTTTCTGTGATAACGAAGGAGCGGTTGCCTTGACCAAGGAACCGAGGGATCATGGTACATCAAGACATATCGACAGAAAATATCACTCCATTAGACATCGTGTAGAAGAAGGACAACTCGTAGTGAAGAGGATATCATCAGAAGATAACCCAGCAGATCCGCTTACGAAGGGACTGAGTAAGGTTAAGCACTTGCAGCATGCTAGGAGTATTGGGCTGAAGGATGATATTAGCATAGATTAGATAGTATTAGAAACGTGTAATAGATAAATGTAATTAACATTTGATGATTAAATAAAGGAGTTTTATTTATGAGTAATGTTACTATCTTATGTTAATTGTTTAACTATTGTTTCACTTTGCATGTTTTGACTTCCAGAATAATTGAGTTTATTAGGAATAATCGAATTGTTCAAATTGTCCACAATCGTTCATATGTTGGAAGTAGATATGAATGAAGATTGTCATGAATTGGTGTGTAGATTGTCTAAATGGTGTTAGACATAGCAAAGGGTTGTTGCAACGTTCATGAGTGCTTATGAACTAGTTTTGAGCATTGGAGCAAACCCGTGCTTGCTGGAATCACCTTATGGAATATGATATAAAAGGGTGATCGCAAGACGATAATATCATATAGTCTTAAAACCTAGATATATGGTTTGTTATTTCTTAATTGATTGTACATTGATAATGCGAAAATGCATCAGTAACTCGGTTTTATAAAACGCATTGCTGTGTATAGTTGGTTAATGAATAAGTAAATGCATATAAGTCGAAGTTTATCTGTAACTTTTATCTAAGAAGGTAAAAGCGATATCTCAGCCGCTCGATGATTTGACTTATGTGTCGGGCCCGGTCAGAACTGAATTGGTGTGTTCGATTAAGTTCTATGTCAAATAAATCAGAGATCGAGAAACCTAAATGCTTGACTAACCATTCCATAGGATTGTCAGCATGATATCTAACAGAGGACTGTACGATCCCTTATCTAAAGGACAAGATTGATTAGATCAGAGTTTTACAGCGTCTTTGAGAGCTACGATTGCAAACCGAATTGTACTTGTGCATACAGTTACTAGACTTATCCAAGTGGGACACTTTTGGAATAGTGTCTAAGGCTGCAACTATATTAGGCAAGTATTTGACCCGGTTGTGCATGGTCCTTTTGGGTTGCCTTCACCATAGCAACTTGATAGGATGATTTATTAAGAGAGAGTAAATATTATTAGTATATTATGAGAATAATATAATGAATAATAATATTGTTATTTGATTAATATAAGTCATAGAATTAATTGAAATTAATTTGGTGACTTAAAGAGATTAATTAAATAAGAGGGTATAAACTGTCAATTGTTTGATAGTTAAACTTTAGACTGTAAATCCATATAGATATGGATTGGGCGGATTCTAGGAGCTAAAGGATAGCTCAAATCGTCCAAGAGTTATCTAAGGAATGGATTTGGATAGCCTTAAGAGAAGATTATCCAATTAGGGTTTAGGTTGTAACCCTTAAGGAGTCTACAAGTATAAATAGACCCCATGGCTAAGGGAAATCGGTACTTCACCTAAAGTAGAGAAGCCCTGGCCGAATTCCTCCCCTATCCTCTCTCCCAAATCATCCTCCTTGCTATTTGGTGTTTGTAAGCCATTAGAGGAGTGACAATGGTGACTCTAGAAGCTCCAAGACAACAAGATCAACAAGGAGTTCAAAGGTATGATTCTAGATCTGTTTCAATATTGTTATTACACCTAAATAGTCATTAGAAGTCTTGGATTCAAAGCGTGTTTAATTAGAAATCCTAGATCCAAGCATTAGGGTTTTGCATGCGCACATAGGAAAGTTCTTATGGCTAAAACCCATCAATATGATGCATTCTATAACGTATGCATGAGAGATGATGTAAAGTTTAGTAGTTAGTAGATTATTTGAAACATTTAGAATAAAGAATAAATTTTATATCACAAGTGATTATGAGATTATAATATCTTTTATTCTTAAAAGGCGGAGACATTTGAGTTCATTGGATATAATTTAATTGTGTGTTAGTCTTTTTCTACTAATATTTGTAACCTATGGCACTAAGGAGTAGGTCTATGTATGATTTGACTCATAGACAAAAACTATGTAGTCAAAGTTTATATGTCCCCTTTTACCAAAAGTGAAAGGTGATATCATGGGCCCCTCGGTGAATTAATAATGATGTTTATGTGCTAAGCTTTTCCCGAACTTGATTGAGGTATTCAATTAGTAGTCTGATTTGGTCATCATAAATCAAAAATTGAAAAACAACTAATGGTCTATTAGGTTGATTCATAATCTATGACTTAATCAACAATGATATCTTGAAAGAAACAAATGAATAATTGATCACTTATCTAATGGCCAATTCTTGATAAGATCAGAGTTCGACAGTTGTTGTGGAAGGTATGCTTTGTTGGTTATTCAAAGGTTATCTGACCAATAGTAAATGATGAATTTTCCAAGTGGGAGACTGTTGGAAATAGGTGTCCATTATCATAACTAATTGGTGTAACTTTGGGATTAATAGAAAAGTCTTTTTTGGGTTGCCCTCAAGAGAAAGAATAGCTAGAAATAATTTTACGAGATTGAGATAATGGTTTATTAATTTATTACATGATTAATAAATTAATTAGAAACAAGATAAAATTAATTTAAATTAATTTGGAATACAAGGACTGAATGTTAGTTTTTCAATAGTTGAACACAGGGAAAATTTTGGAACCCCATATGTGGTGGATGGTTTTTGAGCCTCCCTGGAGTGTTCCAGATTTAATCCAAGTAACAAATAAGATAGTGATGTGAATTAGGATTAAATCTGATTATTTAATTGACTCAAATCAGGTTTATCCTGTTACCACCACAACTATGTAAAGGAGCTTTGGGGTGCTTATATTTTCATCCATCTCCTCCCTCCTAAAAGGCTTAGAATTTCCTTTCTCACCTCTCTTTCTCTCTCTCTCTCTCTCTCTCTCTCTCTCTCTCTCTCTTTTGTTTTTAGGGTTCTTGGTTTTGGGTGTGAACCATTAGAGGTACTTTAATTTAGGTACTAGACTTCCAAGAAGAAACAAAGAGCATAGAGAAGTCAATTCTACAAGGAAATCAAATTGTCTAAAGGTTAGTATTCGAATCCCTCTTCTTTTAGCTTCTTAAGCTAGTTTTAAAAGTACGTTGCTATAATAGTAAAACTTAGATCCTAGGGTGCATGTACACTTAGGATAATTTTTTAATGATTTCGTTGTCATGATCTAGTGTATAGTCGCACAGAAAACCCAACAAATGGTTTAAGATATTCTTTTGGACATACTATTTTGTTGGTAAGTGTAAAGGCATGTGAAACGGATTTGAATATGAATGATGTCATAAAGGTGATGGAAATGAGTGTTGTTAAATTCCTAAACACCATCACATTGAAAAGCATGTTTGTCAATATGAAGTTGAGTTTTAATGTATGCTCCAAAATGAAAACTAACATTGAGAACACATCACACTTCACACGAATAGGATATACCTAAAAAATGAGAGAAAACATCAAGATAAATCACATAATACATTATTCTACTAACAATTTGCAAACAAGAAGTCCACACATCAAATTAATAATTTTAAAAGGAAAATATGTAACCAAATTTGATAATGTTAAAGGTAATCGAACATGTTTACCCAATTAAAACGTATGGAATAAATTTGATAATTTTTTGTTCGTATAAGAAAATAAACTATGAGAAATTACATGTTGAAAACTTGATGCTTTGGGTGACTGAGAAGCTAGTGCCATATAGAAGGAGGCATAAAGACAAAAGCTTGAGAGATTCCATTAGTGACTAGATAGACATCACCGATGTTGTCACATCAAAGGAGGGTTTGAAGGTTTTGGTAATCATTCACAAAAACCAAAATTCATCAAATTCAATTCTATATTTATAATCTCAAGTAAAAGGTTTAATAGAGATAAAAAATTGATTATTTAATTAGTTATGAGATATGGATTGGATTTGGGTACGATAGAGACACACAAACTACTTATGGGTATCTTTGATCCGTCCCCAATCAATACATAAGAATAAATACAATTAGAGCTAGTGGAGTGAAGTATACATGCATTTGAATGAAGATGAGAGGTGGATCACGAGTCCATATACCACTTCGCATTAACTGAATCATTTATTGACATCATATTAACATTTGAGGTATAATTATTTCTTAATCTCGAGTATAAAACACTAAATGTATGAACAATGAAGGTTAGTCAACAATATGTGTCTTATTATGTTGCTATCAAAAGTAAAGTAGTGGGATTGAGGCATAAATATGGCTTGCTAAAAGTTGTTGGACTACTCTAAAGTGGCTTGTGTTATGCCAAATTGGTTCGCTTATGTTGATTACGACGATGATGTCCAATGGATGCAAGAAGGTTCAGAAGCAACCCACTTGATTGAGTGTTAGAAGAGCCACAGTTTGATCCATGACTATAACCCCGACCGTCGTGATTGGATCTACCACCATTTCTTCTAACACAATAATTACTACGATTTTGTCTCGGATATGGTGAGTCGGTGACAAGAACAGCCAAAGAAGATGATTGATCTATATAAGATGCATGGATGTTACGTGTTTAAACTCGATTCATTTGTTTCTCTTTGAGGGGAAGAGTTGAACGAGTTTCTAAGAATATGGGAAGAGGAGAACAATGACCGATTAGATAGGCTACATATTCAAATTTTGGTGAAAAGTCATTAATCATGTAAGTAACAAATTCTTTCCCGATAATGTTATCGATGAGGTAAGCAATCGTTTAATTATTGTGTAATCATCAATAGCTATGTTGTGGAGCTCGTTATCAAACTGAATTGTACTTTCATGTTTGTTATCTCTAAAGAGGGTTTCAAGATCGGTCCATACTTGTCTTGTAGTGTGTAACATCCAAATTTTGAAACCAAATTTTTCATTTTTAATTTCATACAAAATGATTTTTCATAAAAACCATATCAAGAAAACCATAAGGTCAAATATAAATCAACATCAAAATATCAGAGTTTCCCAAAATATCCAGTAACATAATCTTCAGGCGCATGTGTACAATCAAGCCTTCGCTTTCCTGTGATCCTCGTAAGTACCTGAAACACATTTAATCAACAAATGTAAGCACAAAGCTTCGTAAGTTCCCCAAAATACCATATACATCACAACACAAAATAAGAAGCCATGGGTTATCAGCAACCCTGGAGACTACCCAAAGTCTCAGTGGGCAAACAACACGCCTAATGGGTTATCAACAACCCTAGAAACTACTTGAAGTCTCAAAACAAATAGTAACACATATCACGGTAAATAGCATATAGACCCAGCTGGTCATCACATAAATAAACACAATTACCACACATGTAAGAATAGTGAGGAGACTCACCCACACAAATGACTAATAAAACTCACACCCGAACTAGACTCTATGTAATTAAATACGACAATTAACCTTAATTAAAATTAAGGAATTTCCCACACATACTACTAAGCCCAATACAATTCTAGTCCACACTTAGAGCAAAATACCATTTTACCCGTACAATACCCCTCACAATCCACCTAAGACACAAGTGGTCAAAGTCAATGAAAGTCAACCCCTGACCAGTACGCTCGGCGTACTCAAATCTACGCTAGGGGTAGAGAGCAAGGCAAAAGGAACATGCTTGTATCTGGTTACGCTGGGCATAGCCATACATACATTCAATGTATGCGGATAGATCTTAAAACCTCCTATTTAACGTCTTAATCATTAATACATTCATTCCAAACTCAGATCTGGCCCCTAAAGAATGTCCAAAACCATAAAGTCTCTGACTTTAAGCCTTTACATGGCTAAAGAGAGCTTAACCTTAAAAACCCTAACTTCGACATCACCAAAAGCTCCAAAACACTTGCATGATGGGAAGGAGAAGGTCAAGCTAACATTTTTAAGACTCAAAACAACCTAAGACCTCTGAAAGGACAGCTCAAAAGCCCTGGAGTACTCCATACTCACAAGGATCAAAGTCTTAGGACAAACAATTCATAAATCCATGAAAAAACAAGATCTAACAACATAAGTTCCAATGTAAGAACTTTATACCTTCAGAAGGTGGATAAGGAGGTATAGATTTTGGATCCAAAGTGTAGCGCCCGAATTGCCAGGTATGAAGTTTCTGACCTAGTCTATTTTCAATTCAAGTTAAGGTGGTCAAAGGAGGGTGAGTATGTTGGGCGTACCTTATGTACACATGGATTACTCGTTGTATGCGCGCCATCGGGGGATCCTCAGCATAGGTTGGGCACACCCATGCGTACGTTGGGTGTAACCAAGCCAGGGGAAAACCCTTAATTTTAGGATTTGCACCCTCTTTATGGACCTTAAGTCCCTTACTTTCTAGCCTTCATTGATCTTGTAGTGAAAATCTCAAACCCTAATCCACATTGAGTGCATTCGTGAGATTTCTTGAGTGTTTGTGGTGTTCTTTAGTGATTTTGAAGGAGAAGGAAGCTTGGGAAGAAGCAAGGGCGAGGAAGGAGCTTGTAGATCCAGAAGTTTGGCACCATATCTAACCCATTGAATGTATAAATGAACCTTGATCATTACAAGCTTAGATCTAGGTTTAGGGTAGAAAATGGTATTTTTTTTAGTCCCACAGTTTGGATTCCTGTAGTGTGAGCAACTTCAGACCATATGAGTTGTCCTTTTGGACAATTGGAGGTGTTTTGAGTCATAAAAATCTTATCTTGATGGTTAAGCCTCAACCATGCATGTGTCAGTAGTCATCCAAGTGAGTAAATGGACTTAATTCATGATTTGAGCCCCATCCTTGCATGCAAAAGCATAAATTTTGCAACTTTATGGCTTAAGACGTTATTATGGACTTGAATCTAAGTTTTGGACGTAAGTAATTAATTGATTAAGTCATGGAAGTATGTTTGGTTTGGCAGACCAGTACGCCATGCGTACTCTAGTGTACGTTGCATGTACTGGGTCAGCACCCCGACGTCGGGTCAATACCAGCATACGCTAGGCGTACAAGCCAAGTACGCCGCATGTACACAATCAGTGGGATTAGAATATTTTGGGCCCGTTTGGTGTTGGGCTTTGAAATTATGTGAGTTAGGCCTCGGGCCCACTTGATTGTAGCATGCCATTTTTGGGGCTTAGTCCAAGTTAGGTGTTCTTGGGTCATATTTGGCCTTAGAGGCCCTATAGTTGGCTTGGATGCCTTTTTGGGGTTTTTTATGGATTTGGGCCTTGGCGGAAAGGAGGACCAATAAGGCAGAGGTAAAGGAGCCCTTTTGCCTTAAGTCAAGAATTAGGGTTTTGGACTTTCGGGTTAGAATGTAACCTAATTTCTAATTGGACTCTTGGAGGCGTTTTGAGTCATAAAAATCTTATCTTGCAGGTTAAGCCTCAACCGTGCAAGTGCTAGTAGCCATCCAAGTGAGTAAATAGACTTAGTTCATGATTTGAGCCCCATCCTTGCATGCAAAAGCATAAAGTTTGCAACATTATGGCTTAAGGCATTATTAGGGACTTGGATCTAAGTTTTAAACATTAGGGCTTAATGGATTAAGTCATGGAATTATGTTTGGGTTGGTAGACTAGTACGTCGTGTGTGCTCCAATGTACGCTGTGCGTACTAGGTCAGCACCCCAATTCTAGGTTAACACCAGCCTAAATTGGGCGTACAAGCCAAGTATGTCATGCGTACGTGGTCAGTGGGCTTAGAATATTTCGGGCTCATTTGGAGTTGGGCTTTGGAATTTTGTGAGTTGGGTCTCGGGCCCACCTAATTGTAGCAAGTCATTTTTGGACCATAGGCCAAGTTAGGTGTTCTTGGGCCATATTGGGCCTTAGAGGCCCTATAGTGGGATTGGATGCCTTTTGTGTTTTTTATGGATTTGGGCCTTGGAGGAAAAGAGTCCCAATAAGGAAAAGGTAAATGAGCCCTTTTGCCTTAAGTCAAGAATTAGGGCTTTGGACTTTCGGGTTAGAATTTGACCTAATTTCTAATTAGGGTTTATGCATGTGCGTTAGGGAGAGGAGTGTGTGAGTTATCCAATGAGTAAGATTTGATACCCATAGTTTGAGCAGTCTTCCTTCGCAGTATCTGTGGGTCGAAGGCACCAAGGCCAGTCCACTAGTTTATGATGTAGTGTGATGGTTATCTTTGTGAGAATTGTTAGTTATGCATGTATTTGCTTAATGAGTCTATGATTTCTATTATGATAATTTTGTGGTAGTAGTAGGGGTGAAATAGACATGGTATCCGGTTGAAATAGACCGAAGAGGATTGCAAGCACCCAGATATGCTTGATAGTATCCGGTTGAAATGCACCGAAAGGGTAGGAAAGTACGTAGATATTCTTGACAATATCCGATTGAAATAGACCAAGGGGCTAGGAAAGTACCCTAGATATGTTTGGAAGTATGCTCGTTTAGTATGTGGTATTTTGGGGGAACTTACTAAGCTTTGTGCTTATAGTTTTCATTTTATGTTTCATGTACTTCCAATTCGAAGGGGAAGGGCCCGACCTGATCGCACCACATCACTCCATGTTTTTCCACACTTAGTGATTTTGGGAATTTGTACTCTGATAACATGTTACAATTATACTCTTTAGACTATTTTGGTATCAGTTTCTTATGAATTGAGTGGATTTAAAAACAAAAATTTTATCTGTATTTTTGGGATGTTACAAGTTGGTATCAGAGCCTTGGTTTGAGGGATACTTGGATACTCTCAGGTGTTCTTGGACTCAAATCAAGGGTTTTGTAAGTTTTTTTATAAAAGAAACATTTTAATCAAATGATTTTAATAAAAAGGCAAGGGGGTGTGATACGTGCAATCGGTCGAGCTCAAGTAAGTTTTCTTAAAATACCCACACAAGCTATATGTTATGACGTGATAATTGCATGCTATATTAGAGGCTAAGGGTATGCTCAGAATTGCATGATAGAATGCTAGGAGATATAACTTTATATGCCTATCTGTATGATCTTTTAGATTTACATGCTAGTATCAGACCAGTTACTTGTTAGGATGGCCTGTATAGAGTATGTTTTGAATTGAATTTCTTGATGCTTGAATGTTCCATGCTTTGTGCTTTAGGAAATTTTTTTGGTAATAACTAACTAGTGAATGAATGTTTTAGGTTACATATTATTGCGATTGGATAATTTTAGAAGGATATGTTTAAATTTATTGCGCAACTCTTGTTTAAGTCTAACCGTTGTAGTGTGGGAGAATTATTAGTACTAGCAGTATGTAATTGTGTTCATGTAGTAGTTAAATAGTACTTATAGAGGTTCCTTCTGCAGCTGATAGTAGAGAGGGGTGAGGAAAGGAGTCTTAGGGAGTCGCTATGAGATGTTTGGTGCATAAGATGTTTGAGGGAGGTGTCGAAGGTCAGGTTCGTTGTATGATGTTTGAGGGAGTGAGTCTGGGATTGGTGGGAGGAGGTCGGTTATGCTTTGGGAGCCCCGACCATTACGGCCATGACCTTGCCAGATTTTGTGAGCAGGTTTCGAGCAGAGTTTGCACCGGCTGTTGAGGTACAACAGCTATCCAGGGAGTTTCTTGATGTGAGGCAGATGACTGAGACTGTGGCGGAGATCACCGCCAAGTTCAGAGAGAGAGCATTTTCGGTACCATAGTATGTAGTTGATGAGGAGATGAGGAAGACCTGATACCATGATATGCTGAGATATGACATCAGGGAGTTCGTTAGTTTTTCTTCCTGCCCGACTCTTCATATATGATATCCAGGGCGTGTGAGTGAGAGATTGATCTGGAGCACTTAGGGAAGAGGACGATAGAGCCTGGGCAGACAGTTTGGGTTTCAACGAAGAAACCCAAGGGTATCGAATATAGGTCAAAGGGCCAGCAGGGCCGGAGCCGCTATGGCAAATGATGTAGGTCACATGACGAGGTTTGCGGAACGGGTGGTTCAGGATACTATAAGTGCGGCAAGACATGGCACTGTAGGAAGGATTGTACTGCTTCTATCACCACCTCATAGACATCAGACTTGATTTCCTTTCATTTCAATCAGAGGGGCCACAAAATGCCAACTTCCTAAGTCTAGCATTAGGAGGACCAGTGGTAGCACCAACTCCAGCAACCCTACAGATCACAGATGGCCGCTAAGGCAAGGTGGATGCTCTAATGGTGAGGAGCCGAGCCTTTTAGCTAACCGCCGAGGAGGCGCGAGCTGCACCAGATGTGGTGACATGTATGTCTCTTCTCCTTAACTCTTTATTTATGTTGATTTTGTTGCTTATGTTTTATGTGTTTTGTTGTAGGATCATTCCTTATGAACGGTATCCCTGCATTGGTATTATTTGATTTGGGGGCTACCCGATCTTTTGTGTCTCTTGCGCTCATCAAGAGGTTTGTTAGAGCTCCGATCGAGTTGGATCATCCATTAGAGGTAGAGATTGGGAATGACCGATATGTCCGGGTATCGAGGGTTCATCGAGATTGTGTTGTAGATATGTTTAGCAAGCGGTATCCAATCGTTTTGGTTCCAATTCCTGTGTGCGGGAACAAGGTTATAGTGGGGATGGATTGGATGAGCCCTAATAAGACAGTGATTGATTATGAGTGCTAGATGGTACGTGTTTGGACCCCAAGTGGGGGAGATTTGGTGGTCCATGGAGAAGGCACTTAGCGCGATCCGGTCCCATGCTCAGCCGCTAGGTCCAAATGCTATCTTCATCAGGGTTGTTCTGGGTTCGTCGCCAATGTTGTGGATACCCAGCAGAAGGGTAAGGTAGTGGTTTATGATGTGTCAGTTGTGAGAGAGTACCCGGATGTGTTTACGAAGGATTTTTCTGGGGTGCCTCCGAAGCGGCATGTGGAGTTTCAGATTGATTTGGTTCCTGGTGCGGCTCTGATAGCCAAGTCAGCATATCGGTTAGCTCCACCAGAGAGGTTGGAATTATCTACACAACTGCAGGAGCTATTAGACAAGCGATTCACCCGATCGAGTAGCTCACCGTGGGGTGCTCCGATCCTGTTTGTGAAGAAGAAGGGTGTATCACATTGGATGTGTATTGACAACCGGGAGCTGAATAAGCTAACGGTGAAGAACCGTTACCCACTACCAATGATTAATGACTTGTTTAACCAGCTTCAGGGTGTATATTGGTTTTCCAAGATTGATCTACGTTCGGCTTATCATCAGATGAGGATCAGAGAGGACGATATGCAAAAGACGGCCTTGCGGAATCGTTATGGTCATTACGAGTTCGTGGTGATTCCCTGCGGGATCACCAATGCTCCATTTGTGTTCATGGACCTCATGAACCGCGTGTGTGTTATTGTATTCCTCGATAAAATCCTGGTCTATTCCAAGACCCAGGAGCAGCATGATGAGCACTTGTGAGAGGTGTTAAAGACCCTAAGGAGGTAGAGACTCTATGCGAAGTTCTCCAAGTGCGAGTTCTGGTTGCGTGACGTGTTGTTTATGGGGCACCTTGTCAATTAGAATGGTATTCTGGTCAATCCTGCGAAGGTAGAGGCCATGATGAGGTGGGAAGTTCTGAGGTCTCCATCCGAGATTCGGAGTTTCGTTGGGTTGGTGGGTTATTACCCTAGATTTATTCAGCATTTCTCCAATATAATAGTTCCCCTAACCCGACTGACAAAGAATACTACCACTTTTCGTTGGGGGCCCGAGCAACATGAAACTTTTGAGACACTGAGACAGAGATTTTATGAGGCACCGATTTTAACCCTTCCAGAGGGTGGTTAGGATTTTGTGGTTTATTGTGATGTGTCGATCACGAGTTTAGGTGCAGTTCTGATGCAAAGGGGTCAGATGATCGCTTACATCTCGATGCAACTGAAGCCTTATGATGCGAACTATCCAACACACGATTTGGAGCTAGGGTTGTGGTTTTCGCCCTCAAGATTTGGAAACATTACCTATATGGGGCCTGCTGTACTATTTACACGGATCACAAGAGCATGAGGTACTTGATGGATCAGTCGAATCTGAATATGAGGCAACGCCGGTGGTTGGATGTGGTAATGGATTATGATTGTGAGATCCTTGACCATCCAGGGAAGGCCAATGTGGTGGCCGATGCTCTTAGCCGCGAAGCGGTCGCAACTTCGATCAAGGATATTTGACTGAGGATGGTAGTGATTTCGAGAGGCACAGATCGAGGCTATGAAGGAAGAGTACCAAAAACGTTAGTACATTATGGGGTCAGGTGGCTTCCTTTGACTGTAATAGTCGGGGTTTATTAACTCTTCATCAGAGAGTGTGGGTTCCATATCGGGGTGGTGTGCATCAGGTCCTGATGGATAAGGCGCACAAATCGAGATTCTCCATTCATTCCATGGTGACGAATATGTATCGGGATCTTCGTACTGACTATTAGTGGCATTGCATGAAGTGGGATGTAGCTTGGTACGTGGAGAGGTGCTTGACTTACAGGAAAGTCAAGGTTGAGCATCAAGGACCTCGCGGAAAGATTCAGCCGTTGGATATTCCTGTCTGGAATGGGAGGAGATTACCATGGATTTCAGTATGAAGTTGCCTCGGAATGCGCGTGGTGTGGATTCGATTTGGGTCATCGTTGATTAATTGACCAATAGCACACATTTTATCTTGATCCACGAGAGTATCTCTGCGGAGAAGTTGGTTGAGGTATACATCAGGGAGGTCGTGGCACGACATGGGTTGCTGGTTTCTGCGGTTTTTAAGAGGGACGTCTGGTTTATTTCTAGATTTTGGAAGAGATTCCATGACGATTTGGGTACTCGTCTACATTTCAGCACAACCTTTCACTCGCAAACGAATGGTAAGAGCAAGCCGACCATCCATACATTGGAGGATATGCTGCAGGCGTGTGTTCTGGATTTCAGTGGTAGCTGGGATACGTATATTCCGTTAGCGGAATTTTCATATAACAACAGCTACCACGCTAGCATCGATCGACCTACTTTTGAGATTTTGTATGGGAGGAAATGAAGGACCCTGATATGCTGGGGAGAGGTCGGTCAACGAGTCATGGGAGTACCGAGGTGGTAGTCAATACTACCGAGTTGGTTCAGTAGGTTCGAAGTAGACATCAAACAACTCAGAGTTGGCAGAAAAGCTATGTCGACAAGCGCCGATCAGACTTGGAGTTTCAGGTTGGGGAAATGGTTCTCCTAAAGGTGTCACCTCAGTCCTTTCAGGGTTATAGCCCGGGTGGGCATGGTAGCGTATCGACTGGATCTTCCAGAGAAGCTCAGTCAGATTCAAAGTAGTTTTCATTTCTTGCAGCTGTAGAAATGTTTGGCTAATAATTCCTCAATGGTTCCATTAGAGGACATTAAGGTGGATGACCACATGAACTACATTGAGAAACCTCTAGCGATCCTCGACAGGAAGATGAAAACCTAGCGGAATGAGGTTGTGGAGCTGGTTAAGGTGTAGTGGCAGCACCGTAAGGGCTTAGAATGGACGTGGGAGCTGGAGGACGAGATGAGAGAGTATTACCTAGAGTTATTTCTAGCAACAGACTTCGAGGACGAAGTTTGATCTAAGTGGGGGAGAATTTTAGCACCCGATTCGCCAGGTAGGAAGTTTCTTACTTAGTCTACTTTCAATTCAAGTTAAGGTGGTGGAAGGATGGTGAGTACGTTGGGCGTACATTATGTACTCATGGTGTACTCGTTGCATGCGCGCCATTGGGGGATCCTCAGCGGACGTTGGACGTAACCAAGTCAGAGGCAAACCCTAATTTTTAGGGTTTGCACCTTATTTAAGGACCTTAAGTCCCTCAAGTCTCTTACCTTTTCAACCTCCATTGCTCTTGTAGTGCAAATCTCAACCTTAAGCTATCTTGAATGCATTTGTGAGCTTTCTTGAGTGTTTGTGGTGTTCTTTGGTGGCTTTGAAGGAGAAGGAAGCTTGGGAAGAAGCAAGGACGAGGAAGAAGCTTGTACATCCAGAAGTTTGGCACCATTTCTAACCCATTGAAGGTATAAATGAACCTTGATCATTACAAGCTTAGATCTAGGTTTAGGGTAGAAAATGGGATCTTTTGGTCCCACAGTTTGGATTCGTGGAGTATGAGCAACTTCAGATCATATGAGCTGTCCTTTTGGAATCTTGGAGGTGTTTTGAGTCATAAAAATCTTATTTTTATGGCTAAACCTCAACCATGCATGTGTCAGTAATCATCCAAGTGAGTAAATGGACTTAATTCATGATTTGAGCCCCATCCTTGCATGCAAAAGCATAAAGTTTGCAATTTTATGGCTTAAGACGTTATTATGAACTTGAATCTAAGTTTTGGACATTAGGAATTAATGGATTAAATCATGGAAGTGTGTTTGGGTTGGCAGACCAGTACGCAATGCGTGCTCCAGTATACGCTGCACGTACTGGGTCAACACCTCGACTCTGGGTTAACACCAGCCTAAGTTGGGCGTAAAAGCCAAGTACGTCATGCGTACGCAGGCAGTGCGCTTAGAATATTTTGGGCTCGTTTGGTGTTGGGCTTTGAACTTGTGTGAGTTAGGCCTCGGGCCCACCTGATTGTAGTAGGTCATTTTTGGGGCTTAGGCCAAGTTAGGTGTTCTTGGGTCATATTGGGCCTTAGAAGCCTAATAGTGGGCTTGGATACCTTTTTGGTTTTTTTTTTATGGATTTGGGCCTT
Organism: Lactuca serriola; assembly: GCF_051521515.1. Classification (NCBI taxonomy): domain Eukaryota; kingdom Viridiplantae; phylum Streptophyta; class Magnoliopsida; order Asterales; family Asteraceae; genus Lactuca; species Lactuca serriola. The sequence goes on from NC_136411.1 coordinate 24,673,389, forward strand.
GGAGGAAAGGAGGACCAATAAGTCAAAGGTAAAGGTGCCCTTTTGCCTTAAGTCAAGAATTAGGGTTTTGGACTTTCGGGTTAGAATGTAACCTAATTTCTAATTAGGTTTTTATGCCTGTGCGATAGGGAGAGGAGTTCACGAGTCATCCGTTGAGTGCGATTTGATACCGACAGTCTGAGGTGAGTCTTCCTTCGCAGTATCCGTGGGTCGAAGGCACCAAGTACGACCCATTAGTTTATGATGTAGTGTGATGGTTGTCTTTGTGATAATTGTTAGTTATGCCTGTATTTGCTTGATGACTCTGTGATTTCTGTTATGATATTATGTGGTAGTAGTAGGGGTGAAATAGAACTGGTATCCGGTTGAATTAGACCGAAGGGGTTTGTAAGCACCCATATATGCTTGATCATATCCGTTTGAAATAGACTAAATAGGGTAGGATAGCACCCAGATATGCTTGACAATATCCGATTGAAATAGACTGAAGGGGGTAGGCACGCACCCATATATGCTTGATCATATCTAGTTGGCAGTATGTTCGTTTAGTATGAGGTATTTTGGAGGAACTCACTAAGCTTTGTGCTTACAGTTTTCAGTTTATGTTTCAGGTACTTCCAATACGAATGGTAAGGGCCCGGCCTGATCGCACTGCATCACTCCATGTTTTGCTGCACTTAGTGACTTTGGGAATTTGTACTCTGATAACATGTTACAATTATACTCTTTTGTCTATTTTGATATCAGTTTCTTATGAATTAAATGAATTTAAAAACAAAATTTTATTTGTATTTTTGGGAGTTTACATAAAGACTTGCAAACACCACCACTTCTTGAATGATCCTTCCTTCACAACCAAGAGCACTCCAAGGTCACTCTCAAGCTTTAAATCACACTCATAAGGCTAGGGTTTTGTTCTAAGGTTTAAAGGGAATGGAGGTTGGATGAAAGGATGTCTAAGGAGGGATAATGTGATTAAATGTGGGTCACAACCCTAAAATTTAGGGTTTAGGAACTGCGCAAGTGCATCCGGTGTACCCACATGTACGCTCAACATATTCCTTCATCTGCCTTGACTTATCTGTTGACTTATGCTTGGCGTACAAGGCTAGTACGCCCAATGTAAATGGCTAAACAAAACAATATGAAGGGCTGAAAATGAAAGTACCTGCCAATAGGCATGGAAATTGCACCCGACCTGATGGGGAACCAGGTTGACGGGCCCTAATTGGGAATGAGTATTCCCCGTAAAAAGGGGTACCAGGGTATAGGGCTGGGGATCCCCATTATGCTAAAACCGGGGACGGGACCGGGGTCGGGTACACCAATCCCCAACCCGCCATGCCCCCGTATTGATGACATTATATATATATATATATATATATATATATATATATATATATATATATATATATATATATATATATATATATATATATGATAATTTATTGATTACGAAATAATTCCACTAAAAATGGATTGATTTGTATTGGACCGAGAGTCCGTATACCAAATTATGTTACTAATTCAAAGAGTTCTTTAATCTTCACTTTGTTCGACGGTCTGTATACCAAATCATCACTTCTTGTTTTGATGCTTGTTAGACTTTATGATTAATGTAAACATAATCTAATTATGGCCTCTAGTTTTTTATCACTTTAATAAACTTAATTTTTTTGCGTAAGTTTGGTTTATTATTTTGATAGACCGGGGATGGGTTGGGGATGGGTCGGGGAATCATCTGAAGTGATGACTGTGATATTGTGCCATAAATCCACACTTCACTATGGATTCAAATCTACTCCATTTAGCATTGTCTGACGATGTACATGCTTTTTTATTTGGTTTTTCGAGATAAACAGAGATGCCAAATCCATTGCAGTGAGTTTAAAACAACTTAACCCATGCATTACAATTCATTCGATCTAAATAAAAAATGAAGGGATACTGCATCTTATATTTGTAATTCCATAATAGTAGAGTTTCACTACAAGAATTAGAGTATTACCGGCGACAAGTGCCGCCGCTAAAAGTAGAGTTTGTCGCCGCTAATACTATTAGCGGTGACACGTCGTCACTAAAAGCCCGTCGCTGATGCTTTGTCACTAATAACCAAATTGCCGTCGGGAATGCGAGATGTCGCAGCTAAAGGCTTGTCGCCGCTAATAAGCGGGCGTCGCTGCTAAAGTCGTGCGCCGCTAATAACTGATTGTCGCCACTAAAGGCATCGCCGATTTGGTATTTTTTTATTTCACATTAAAATTGAGAAAAAACTGTATAAAAAGTATAAAAACTGCTATGATATTAATTAATCTAATCCTACATCCTTCCATTCCAAAATATTAATCCAACATCCTTTTAAAATACTCATCCAGTTTAACATAATACAAAATATCGAAAATACTAGTCTAAAATACTTACACAAACAAAGCATACAAAAATTCTACATCTAGCTACTCGTCATCATCGCTCTCCTCGTTTCCTTCAATTTCATTTTGTTGTGGCAATGAACGAAACCAATCTTCAAGTGTGGCACTACATGCCGGATCTTTTAACTTTGTTTGAAACATTTCCAACTACAAAGAAAACAACATAGTCTTATAAGTTAAACCAACATTATAACATTCTATATACAAAATATACATTCCACATACATGCAAAGTACAAAATATAGCATTGTTCAATAACTAATAATTACCAAACTACAAAATACCATTATAGCATTGTACTTTTATAAACTAACAATTACCAAATTACACATATTGCATGTAACACATTATAGCATTGTACTATAACTAACAATTATCAACCTACAAAATACCATTATAGCATTGTACTTTCATAAACTAACAATTACCAAATTATACATATTGCATATAACACATTATAACATTTTACTATAAGTAACAATTACCAAACTACAAAATAGCATTATAGCATTAAGCTTTCATAAACCAACAGTTACCAAACTACACATATTGCATATAACACATTATAACATTGTACTGTTTTTATATTTTTTCCATTATAGCATTGTACTTTCATAAACTAACAATTACCAAACTACAAAATATCAATATATCAAACTATAACCAAACTTACAATTACCAATATATAAAATATTATCAAACTAACAATTACCAACATTTCTATTACTAAACCAACGATTACCAACACTTGAAACAATTACCAAAATTAAATAGTCTTGTCACTTGTGATTGTGGCATTGGTTGTTCCTAATTGTACATCAACACAACCGTAGAAGGTTTACGCTCGATGCCTCTAATATGGCCTCGTCGAACAACAAATATGTGATCTCCCTGTCAAAATCCAATTACCACAAACTTTTTCTTGTTTATCGTATCAACTTTGATAGTTGGATGTTTTTTGCTAGGCCTTTTCTTTTTTTAGGAAGCTCAGCTAAAAAATATAATTAAAAATATTAGTCACGATAGCTTATAATAAATGGATAAAAATAGCTAATGAATATATCATAATAAAACTTACCATTCTGTTCGAGTTGTCCACGACCAAAGCCTACTAGAGGTGGTGGATCCCCGGCTCCATCACCTCCATGTTCTAAGCCCATAACATCTACCATCACGTAGAAGAGTATCGTCCAACTAAACCCCAAATATAGCCTGCAAAATTACAATATGAGTAAGATTTTACACATTACATATACAAAAATAATACACTTTTTGTTATAGCATACTACTTTTTTTTCATTATAGCATTGTAGTTTCCAAATTGCATACAAATACATATACAAAAATAATACTTTCCATCATAGCATCTTACTTCGATTTTTTTCATTTTTTTCATCTATATCATTATAGCATCCAAATTGCATACAAACACACAAACTACATACATAATTTTTATACATACAATTACACATATAATAAAACAAATACACATTCCATTATACCATCCTACTTTGTTTTTTTATACATAAATACACACATTATATATATAAATACACTTAAACACACATTATACATACAAATACACAATATAACATCATACTTTTTTTTTCATTATTTCCATTATTGCATCCTACTTTTTCTTCAATTTTTTCCATACACATATTCATTATACAATTTTTTTCCGTACATCAAACACATTACATACATACATAGTGCATACAATATGAATAACTAGATTAGAATACTTCATGAAATGGAATAGAACCTGTTGTGGAATGAAATCAGAATGGTGGTGGTGTTGTGGGGGTAAAAAAAAATCTGGTGGCTTTGGTGGTGATGATGACAACCCGAAATTAAAGGTCAACAAAGCTTAATACACAAAATCAGACACCCAAATCATTAGTTAGTCACTTAGATAGCCGGTGGACAGCAAATAAATCGAGGAAAAAAATTGGGAATCACCTGTAAAAGTTGCAAATCACCCGTCGCTGGTGATGAGGCTTCCGTCATCGGTAATGGCGCTCTTATCATTGTTGATGATAAAGGTTGTGTCGCCGGTGATTTTGCTTCGATATCAGTCGTCGACAATTGCTATGGTGAAAGAAACAAATTACAGAAAGCAATGGAGGAAGATGGGTATATCTGCGATGACATTTAGCGGCGACGAGAAGGTATTAGCAGCAACATTAGGGTTTTAGCAGCGACACCCTTACGAGGAAAAAGTAGCTCCTTTTTTGGAGCATTAGCGGCGAGGGTGTCGCCGTCATTAAGGTCGCCGCTAATACATTGAGCGAATATCGTTTTCAGCTGTTCGATTTGGTCCAGATTAACGAACACGGTTAACCATATTGTTTTGACGCAGATCGTGATAGAAAAGAGGGATATATATCAAGAAGAAGACTAAAATTTGTACAAGAAAATGAGCAAGACGAGATAATTGTCAACGGCTTAGATGCCACGACTAAAAGCATCTCCAATGGTTATACTATGTTATGATTCAAAATAAATGTCATATTATCATTTTATTAAATTGACCTCTATATAAATAAACACACCAACAGTTTAGCTTATTTAAATAGTTTTTTTTTAATATAAATTTAACTAATATATCAACCTCTATCTTAAATATTTTATAAAACACCCTCATTTAGATAGTCAATTTTTCAACACAAATAATTTTTTAATACGAACATATAAATACAAATATATATATATATATATATATATATATATATATATATATATATATATATATATAATTATTATTTTTATATATAAAATATAAATAATTATTATGTTACAGACATAGAAGTAAAACATTGAAAACATTAAATTATTGTCATAATTTTTTTTATAATGAGATATTATCAAATATTTAACAGAATAATTAATAGTAAAATTAAAAGTATTGAAATTACATTAGAATTAGATAGATAAATGAAATATGGTTAAACTAGAATGAATTATATATACAAATTATATAAATGTATTGACCACTTAATATTATATAGAGTAAATTATTGAAATCGTCCTTGTGGTTTGGTCAAAATTGCATTTTTGGTCTCTAACTTTTTTTTTGCACTCGGATAGTCCCTGTGGTTTGATTTTGTTGCGTTTTTCGTCCCTATGGTTTGATTTTGTTGCATTTTTCGTCCCTTACATATATAAAGTTAGGGAACAAACATGCAATTTTTACCAGACCATAGGGACGAAAAACGCAACAAAATCAAATCACAGAGATGATCCGAGTGCAAAAAGAAAGTTAGGGACCAAACGTGCAATTTTGACCAAACCACAGGGACGATTTCAATAATTTACTCTATTATATATTAAGCAGGCGAACATACGATTTTACAGTAAGGGTTGTACGAGAGAGTTAGAGATGCACGGTAGTAGAAAAAATAAAATGGTAAAAAAAATAAAAAGAAAAACAAAACAAAAAAGTTATCTACTCCAATGATATTAAGTGTTCAATATAAAAAAATTTCTATGAGAAAAAGTTATAAAAAAACATTCCACTAGAGATGCTCTAAGAAAACGAAAAAAAAATGTTTAAACGTGGATATTATCAATTATATCATGTCACAATTCCTATGAATTCCTCTTTCATTAAATGACAACGTAGCCAATTACAAGGAAAGAATCGGACTTGGGGTTAAATACATGGGCGATGAGCTAACTAAATAAATACAAGAGTAAATTACTGAAATCGTTCCTGTGGTTTGATCAAAATTGCACGTTTGGTCCCTAACTTTTTTTTTTTGCGTTCGGATCGTCCCTATGGTTTGCTTTTGTTGCGTTTTTCGTCCCTATGGTTTGGTAAAAGTTGCATGTTTGGTCCCTAACTTTATGTATGTAAGGGACGAAAAATGCAACAAAATCAAACCACAGGTACGAAAAACGCAACAAAATCAAACCACAGGGACGATCCGAGTGCAAAAAAAAGTTAGGGACCAAACGTGCAATTTTGATTAAACCACAGTGACGATTTCAGTAATTTACTCTAAATACAAGATAAATACCATAATAAAAAGGTGGTCGATGACGGCTAGAGGAGAGAAAGAAGGTAGAGGTAACTATGATACCATGGAGTATTTCATCAGGAATATAATCATATATTTGATCACCATATTTATACACAACTAGGTGTAAAATCCGTGTATTATATGGGTTGATTCAAAAAAAAGATTAAATATTAAAATGTAAACAATAAATATTTTTTAAAATAAAATTTTGAAATAACAAAATAAAGGAATGTATTAATTGCAATTTAGTATCATATTTATTATATTTAATAGGTTACATATATAAATATATAAATATTATGTGAGTTTTTTAATTTTAAAGATTGAAAAACTTATCAATTAACATGTGGATATTATTTACTTCAAAAATATCATAAAATGACAAGTGTTAAAAAAACTCATAAGAGATTAACATGTGGTAAAATAGATCTTTATAGTTGATAGTTGATACAAAGATAAATAACTATCCTAATGGTAAGGAAGCTAATATATTACAAAGCATGTATACGCACAAGTTATACTTGAGAAGGTGATCTACTATATACAAATATGTTTTCTTCCCGGTATTTAGTTTTTTGTGCGCAATCCTGTATTTTTATGATGATTGATGACTTTGGATCTTTTAAACAAAAAACGTCTCTTGAAACAATAAATACGGATAAACGCAACGATCTACATATATAAAACCAAACTTGGTCAATAAATGGTAGAGTTCTATTTTAATATATAACAAAGAGTGGAGTCAATTAGTTCTTTTAAAGCCAACAAACACTACTACTCTTTTAGTTAATTTATGCTTTAATCATATAAACATAATACAATCTTTATACACATACATAACAACTCTTAGAAATATTCAAATGTCTCCGGTGATTTTTTTAGTATAAGTTTTAGATTTCTCTCACTCACATTAAGACAAAAGGGCGAGGGGTTTCAAAATTCACATGACTTAAAGTTAACTCCACCTCTAAGTCCATCTTCTATATTTATTTATTTATTAGAAAAGAAAGAAAGAAAGAAGTAGGTGGTGTCACTTGGAATACATGGAAGGACTTATTGAGTCATACCCACATTGTTTGGAATACTTTGAGAAAAGAAATGCTTTAGACATATCCAAAAAGGGAGATTACAACTTGAAAACTAAGTCACATATTTGGAGGGTTTATCCTTTTTGGACTCTTTCATAGCAATTGGTTATAAAAAAAGATTGGTTAGAAAGTTAATGGAGTTGTATCATGATGTGGGATCTCATTTTGATTTTATAAATATAATATTACAATCAAGGCATGATGCGTATAGAGTGTGTGTTCAATTTAATTTTTAGTCAAACATAAAGTTTTCCATTAGTTTACACCCATAAATGTTTTGATTCCTCTAAGTGATTTCTCCTTTTTTTTTTATCGATCTAGACGAAAAGAAATGAATTTTTTTTTTCATATAGAGGTTACAACGGTTCATAATCAATCTTTAAATTGTGTTCATGTTATATATATATATATATATATATATATATATATATATATATATATATATATATATATATATATATATATATATATATATTGAGTAATAATTAACACAAAATGATATAAGGTTAAATCATTTATAATACAAACACAGATTAGAAATGTAAATGGAGTTAAATAATGATTTTGATTGGTTGATTTTTGGCTTGACAATGCACAACTTGGTGGGGGCACATAGAGATTTAGGCAATCTTAAGGTGATAATATAGGCATCAATTTCAATCACATCCACAAAGTAAGCATGATTAATGGCCTTTAAAAGTGTTTTATGGTATTTGATTATCAATATTTTTTTCAAAAATGGGGTGGAAGCCATTACAATCCATTGTTTATGGAAAATTCTTGATGAATTGGGAAAGTTTGATTGGACAAAATGCTAATGAATCACCTCCCTACTAAAAATTCCAAACAAGGAGGTTAGTTCATGTGGGTCCTAATGCCCTTGTGGGCCCACACATGACAAATATGCTATTTATGGACCCTACCATGGTAGGATGATGCCACCATTCACATGTTTTCCCTTCATCAATGGGTTGAGACCATGTGCGTTCTTTTGCCTCCCATCTTCAGGTGACAAAATTTTTTCATTCCATTTTGATATAACTAATCTTTACTTCCGTTTTGTTTTTTGCACCATTAACAAATCCACAATGGGAATAAAAGTTTAATGAATTAATTTAAATATAATATAGAAGAGAGATGGTGGAGTTCAACAGGGATTAAACCATCATAGGATGTTTCAATGCAAAATGGTGGGTTTTTATGAATTACTAAATAGAATATACATATTTGTTTCTCTTAGTTGGTACTTCGTTGAATTCTTTTCATTCAACCTTCATTAGACGGCTCGGTACAGGCCAGTTAAAGGTTGTTATTGCCAAGGTGGAGCTCCCTCAACAGTGTGGTAACGCTAGGACCCCCCCCCCCCCCCCCCCCCCTCCGCCTTCCTTCTACGTTTTTCGGTACTTCTCGTTACCACTCATTTTCACTCAACGGGATCTTCCACTCATTTTCTTCTTTTATTTTTCTTCACCTCAATGCAGTTTGTCATCCCTTAAGTTTGTTAAATATTCTTTCCTTCAAGAAAATGATGATTTGGCAGCAGAACATCCTTGAACTACTTTGACTCATACCCACCACTCTTATGGATGCATTTAGTATCACTAAATTTGATTTTATAGTAATTATTTATATTAAAATAATACTGAATTTAAAATTTTATGTGTTAATTTTAGTTTGTTAAATTTTTTATATTTATTTATTTATAGGTTATAAACAATATTAGATAATTATATATCAAGTATAATAGTTATTAGCTATACTATATACTTCAATTTTGATCGTTAATGTTTTTTATTATAATTTTGTAAAAATATACTTTATAAAGTTGTAAAAGATGTAAATAAATTTAAGAAAACTTATAATTCGATCGGAATACATATACTAACCAATATATTTATTGATATAGAGATAGTGCGAGTGAAATATATTATATTATAATAAAAAAACAGTAATTGTATTTCATCTTGAAGTTTGAATACAATGTTCTTAAAAATAATAATAAAATACATAAATTAGCTTAAACAACTAGGCATATATAACAAAAACTAAAAAAACTAGGTCGCTCGAAATCCATGACTATTCTGTCGTCTGTAATGTTTGTTTAGTGATTTCCTAAAAATACATGTAATTTTGAGAGTTAACACAAGATTTGTGACAGTTATAGGCTTTCTGCTAGAGTAGTAGTGATACCTTTAAAATGACCAAAATGTATTTTCTTTGTAAGTAAATAAATACTAAAAAATGTGTTTTTAGAGATCCTTTTAAAGAAACTTTGAAAACAAGAAGGTGTTTTTCCATAAGTAAAATCATACTTACAACTAGTTTTGAAGTGGGAGAGAAAACAAATCAATGGTTTGTAGAGAAATTATCAATGTTTATAGTGAATTTTATAACCGAGCTATACAACTAGATTACCATCTACGACACTTCATTGGATGTCGTAGCGCTGATAAGACCCGCTTCGATTTGTCGTTGATGTTGTAGCTAGAAACCGCAGGTAGGGGTGTCAACTCGTATAGATCTATACATATGTATATCACTTCGAATGATTAACTGTTATAATAGTAAGTGTCTTCTAAGTATTTCTACCTATGAAAATGAATAGTGTCTCACTATAAAAGTCACCGACTAGTATATACGGAAAACTCTCAACCCTAACTTATATGTTGTTAAGTCACTAGGAAAAATGATTTACGTTACATAAAGTTTATAAAAGTCGAGTATCTTCGATAAGTATATATGTAAAAGTGTGCACTTGCTTAAATAAGTGGTAAATCTCATAGTAGTGATCACATGTACATGTATAAATTACAAGCTATAATATTTATAACTGGGATACATACAGTAAAGTCCCAATATTTTCATTGATTTGAAAAGAAAGTCATAAAATTTATTTTTTTGACAGTAAAGTCCAAATTATCGGCAGTTTTTGATACTTTTACCATTTTTTCCCGGTTAGCCGGTAATTAGGACTTTTTTGTCAACAAAATAAAGTTTAAGACTTTCTTGTCAAATCATCAATTAGGACTTTACTGTCAAAAAAATAAAGTTTAAGACTTTTTTTGTCAAATCGTTGAAAATATTGGGACTTTAGTGTATATATAATTTTTTGGTTAAAAATTTTATGGTATGATACTCTTTAAGCATAAGAGTTATTGAAATCTTCTCTAATCAGCTAGATCCTATTGAAATCCTTTACGCTTGTATCTTGTTAAATCGTTTTTTTAATCTCAACAAAACGACATTGAAAAAAATTGAGATAATCAAGAAAGAAAGAAAGAACCAGGGTTGTGTTGGTTTTTTGCAGTCTCAAAAATAGAGAAATTAGAAACCTAAAAAAATGAAATTGCTCTAGCTTTATACAAACACAAACAACACATGCCTAGCCAAAAGGATGTGAATGTGGAGAAGGGAAAGAAGGGCAATTTCGTTTTTTTCGGTTTCTTATTTCTCCATTTTTGGGGCTGCAAAAAGCCAACACAACCCTGGTTCTTTCTTTCTTTCTTGATTATCTCATTTTTTTTCAATGTCGGTTTGTTGAGATTAAAAAACGATTTAACAAGAAGCAAACGTTAAGGATTTCAATAGGATCTAGCAGATTAGAGAATTTTTCAATAACTCTTATGCTTAAAGAGTATCATACCATTAAATTTCTAACAAAAAAAATTATATATACACTAAAGTCCCAATATTTTCAACGATTTGACAAAAAAGTCCTAAACTTTATTTTTTTGACAGTAAAGTTTTAATTGACGATTTGACAAGAAAGTCTTAAACTTTATTTTTTTTGACAAAAAAGTCCTAATTACCGGCTAACCGGGGAAAAAGGGTAAAAGTGTCAAAAACTGCCGGTAATTTGGACTTTACTGTCAAAAAAATAAAGTTTAGGACTTTCTTGTCAAATCGATGAAAATATTGGGACTTTACTGTATATATATCCTTTATAACTTATATATATATATATATATATATATATATATATATATATATAAGTTTGAATATCACAAAGGTCATAAACTTTTATGACATTCGATTTATGACATGCAATTATCACATAAAATCATAGCATTCGTGTAGTAAGTAGCAAAAGGTCACATTCATGAATGGCCTAAGAACCAAATGGATGGCGGTGATGTCTATAGTAAAAGCTCATGAACAATTCAAACTTACTCCTTGGCGAAGCTAGTGGGGATTCTAAAATCACATGAAAGTGCAGTGACCAAAGAAATGAATGTTGTTTCATGCATGGGATCTTTAGCTCTCATATCAAAAGGAAAGAACGTGGGTGAAGAAGAAGAAGATTTACTTCTATCAGAATTTGATCTAACCAATGAAGAATATGCTTTGATGATCTCTAATCCAAATAAGTTCGTGTGTAGAAAGTTTCCTAACTCCAAGAACCGAAACTAGTAAGGAAGCTACAGTTTGGATAAAGCAAAGGAGGAACCAAAGAACTCTCCTCAGCATGAAGAACCGAAGAAGGATAGTAAGCTTGTCAGTGACTCTGGATTTGATTGTCACTTCTTGCAAGGGAAAAAATCACTTTGCCAAAGATTGTGTCTTGAGAAAGATGTCAAAAAAGAACGAGAATAAAGACGATGAAGCCTACTACCTGCAAAAGCTAGAAGAAATAAAGAAGAAGAAAGTTGCTGCTAACAACACTATGAATGCTTTAATTGTGCAGGAAAATCTCGTGGATGATGAGTTTGGTGGTGTGGAAGTCTGGTCTACAGACTCTGAGGATGAAGAGGTTCGTAAGCCTACACATGGCAGGGCTTTCGTGGCGAAAGAATCTGAAACTGAAGGTGCAGGGAAGTGCTTGATGGTGACTGCCGAAGTGTCACAGATGAGAGGCTACACTACTAATGGGGTTGTGATAAAGAAAGGGAGCGAGAAGACAGGTGCTTCGCTACCAAACCAGTTGGCGAGCAGATCAACGAATGCGACCAGTTGATCAAGAAGGTACAATCAATTCTCGAATCATTAAAAATCCATGTCACAAACTATGAAAAAGAACTGAACAAATTAAATTGAAATTTTCTAGTTTAAGTGGTAGTTTAACACAAAATCGCCTCACAAATTCTAACCTAACTGATCAACTCAGCAGAGTGTCTTCAAAGAGTGAGGAGAGATGGATGTGGATACAACAAAAGGAGAACGAGTTAGTTAGGATTAAGGATGAGACAATATGCAAAGGGATAATTTAAATCTTGTAAAATAGAGAATTTTTTTTTAATTGCTAAATTTTATATTCCAATATTACCCAATTGCATCTGGATTGTGAAATAGGCAAGAAAATTCATAGTATCATTCTGCCCTTCCTTGAGTTTAAGGAGGATGAAATTGATGCAGATGTATATAACTATGAAGCTTTTGTATCTTCTGATGAAATTTCTCCTGCATACAGAATTGGTCTTGACAAAATAGATTCCTTCATTAAATCCAAAGACCATAAGGACATGCTTAAGAACCTTTTGGATGAAAATGACAAATTAAAAATTAAAACCAAAACCATGCAGAAGTTTGACTCGTTGAATGCCAAGTTAAGTTCAGAAAACAAAATTGATGTTGAAAATACTTCTGAAATTGATGAGGATGATGATATGAGTGAAATATCCGTAGAGGATGAGGTGGACTGTTCTGAATTTGTCAAGAGCGAACCGGAACTTGTCAAAAATCTCATTTCCGAAAATTCCGTTGAGTTTGCTCGTTTGTCCCAAAAGAAGTCCAAAATTATGAAAGAAAAGGTTGTGGTATATCAAAAGATACAAACCGCACCAAATCAGGTTTATGCAGTTACAGCCTTACAGGAGTCACACAGCAACAAACAGCTGAATTGACAACAATAGTGAATGACGACATTGCTGAAGGTTCTGAGGAGCATTTCTGGTCAGCTCCAATCGACAATGTTGATGAGACGGTTGGTCTGTCTGAGAAAACATCATGGAGGGTCAAAGGCAAATATGTGGCAGAACCAGTTAACAAGCCTACACGTTTTGGTGTGCCAAACACAAGTGGTACCAAAAAGATTCCAAGAGAACCAGTCAAGGAGACTAGCGAATCCTCCTCGCTAAAGAGAGAAACTCATCATGAAAGACCGAAACCCAAGGTTAACCTCCATAAAACTCCAAAGCAGTTGTCGGAGTAGTAACATCAACGTAATAAGAGACATAAGAAGAATCACTCTGAAAGGAAGCAGTTTTGGAAATCCCAAAACCCTAATTACATTCACTCAGACAAGTCTTCACACCTTACAGAAGAAGCAAAATCAAAGCGTAACTCTACTCCTTGTACTCAATGCTATTCCTGCAGTCAAGCGAACCGAAATAGTAGTTTCTGTTGGATTAGTGTCTAAGTCCATAACTATTTTGGTATCTACTTGACCCGATGGTGCATGGTCCTTTTGGGTTGCCTTCACCAAAGCAACTTGATAGGATGAATTATGGAGAGAAAGGATTAAATATGATTTATTAATATATTATGAGAATAATATATTAAAGGAGAAATCATATTGTTTAATTAATATTAGTCAATAATTAATTGGTAATTAGTTTTGTGACTAAAAGAGATCAATTAAACTTAAGGGAGTGGAATTGTAATTATAAGATAATTGCAATTTGGGCTATGGATTGCCTTATATTAAGGAGTGGACGAATTCTATGGGGAAACCCAAGAAGAAATCGTCCAAGGCCTTAAGGAAAGGGGTCCATGGGTTGCTTAGGGCTTAAGCATCCAAATTAGGGTTTCCTTGTTAGATAATCCTAATAGCCTCCTATATATATATAGATCCCTTATGACCTAAAAACGTGGCTAAGCATCCTTCTAGGGTTTCACACGTTTTAGGGCAGCCTCCATCCTCTCTCCTTCTCATCCTCTTGCTCTTGGTGTTTGTGAACCATTAGAGGAGTGACATTTATGACTCTAAGCTTTCTAAAGTCAATACAAGGGGAATTGCGATTGTTATTGCTACATAACAATCAAGGTAACATCTTAAACCCATTCTTATGTTAATATGATTACTTGTATGCTAGAATTAGGGTTTATAGTCTTGGATAACTTGCATGTACAATAGAGAAACCTAGATCCAAGCATTAGGGTTTGTATGAGCATATAGGATGTTCTTATGACCAAAACCCATCAGTGGTATCAGAGACTAGATTGGTTTCTATTGTATTGATGCATTGTATGATTGATAAATTCGTTTTTTGTGTTTCTGGAGGCTGGACTCGCCGAGTCCATAGATGAACTCGCCGAGTCCAAGGTGACTTGACGAGTCCATGCCTAACTCGGCAAGTCGGCTGGTCAGATGGAGGGAAAACCGGGACTTCTTGCTGTTTTTGCTTAAGGATAGTTGCCTTATCATATTAGATCAATATAAATGCGATTTTATGATATATTTGACTATATTCGTGATCTAATTGAAGATATTTATCAATTAATAAAATATTTGTTTCCCTATGTGATAATTGATTAATTATTTTGATTAGATTGATAAATTGTTTTGCAAGAAATCATTAAACAAATCAAATATGGATAATTATGTGATTAAATGTTAATTAAGATTATTTGTTATTTGATCCTTGTTGTTATGAAAAGTTTCATATTTTCCCCTTAGGTTTTATAGTTTAAATTTGAACCCAAAAGTTTTGTTGTTTTGAAATTTAAATAGTTGAAACCCTAATGTCTTGAAAAAGGTTTCAAAACTTGCCCTCAAGTTTAGGAATTTAAATTTTTATTAAAAGTTTAATTTTGATGTATATTTAAATTCTAAATCCTAATGTTTTGAAATGTTTCAAAACTTGCCCTCAAGTTTTGGAATTTAAAAGTTGATTAAAAGTTTAATTAGGAATGTTAAATTCTAAAACCCTAGTATTGTTTTGAAAAAGTTCAAATTACACCCTTATGGTTTTATTAATTAATTAAGGTGTATAATTAAAAGAGGTTTAATAAATCCATAAAAGTTTTGGTTTACAATTTAATTGAATTAAAAGTATAATTGTTAAATTTGACCACCTAATATTTTAAAAGTGTAAAATACACCCTATACTATATATAACATTAAAAGTCTAACATTATATATATGTATGAGTAAAAGTCGGTCTTACCATTAGTAGACCTCATTCACGAAGCTGGTCTATAAGGGGTGTTTAAGGAAATTCCCTATAAAATGGTCTGAATAGGTATCCACTCTTACCCACCGCACTCTTGACTAGTGGAGGGACGTTAGCCGAACAGGTAGGATAGGATGAAAACTTTCCATTATAAGTATAATGAATTACAAAAGTAACTAAATGTTTTCATAAAATTCCCAATATTAGTTACTTAGGCAAAAGTGAATTGATGCAATTCCATGAAATTACACTTTGTGCCCTTGCGAAGACGTTAGTGGAGCGTGTGTGGTTTACCGGCACACGAAATGGTTCTAAGCAAAGGTAGCAAAGGGTGACTCAATGTTTGTCATAGTTCGGTGGAGCGTGCATGGTTTACCGGCACATCGAATAGGTGACTGTAACATGTGGGGGCACCATGTAGTTTGCATGGTTATTCACACCCGCTTTGTGATCCTCGGCATCCCAGTCACAAACAAGAGGGGCATATCGAGATTTAAACATGCCATTGAAATGTTCAATGAATCTCAAAGGATCTAGGAGTTTTCATAGATTTAGAACTTAAATTTCTTTTTCATTTTTCATGGTGGAAATTAGTGAATCGTCATTCACTTACCTTCAAATGTTCTGCAATTTGGGTTACGGCATCCCTCTCCCGAGTTGTAGAATATTGTGTTGGGTCCTAGCCTTAGTATCTCATTTGGGTGATTTACTAAGGACTCAATCAATCAACTAACTTGAATTTGTTTTCTCCCGTTTTGTAGATGTCAAAGTTCGACAACTATGGTCTTCCCAAATCCCGTGGAACAAGCTTTCCACATGAAGATGATATTCCACGATTCGATCGAGGAACAAGAGATCATGCTTCAATTCCTCCACTTCCTCCAATTATTCTCCCTAACCCACAAGTTCAAAGGCTTGAAAAGTTCAAGATCACTCAAGCCCTCTTGGCAAGTAAACATAAAGAAGGAAAGCCGGTGTGTGCACACGTCCTAGGGATGAAGTCACACATTGATAGGTTAAGAATGTCGGGATCCGTTGTTTGTGAGGAAATGGCTGTTGATTGGGTTCTTCAGTCACTTCCTAACTCATATAGTGAGTTCGTAAGAGAGTACTATATGATGAACCGCGACGTGACCCTTATAGATCTCACTTATATGCTTATTGTTGCTGAATCAGAAATGGTTTGGCGCAATAGAAAAACAAAGTTGATTGGTGAATCTGCCTTCAAGACCTCTATGGATATAGACAATGGCAACGAAAGACATGCTATGATCGAAAAGTTTTATCATAAGAGAAAGGCAATGTCTGAAGTAGTTCCATGTCATGTTCCAAAAGAGTCAATTTGCTTTTATTGCCAAGAGAAAGGGCATTGGAGACGAAGCTGCCCCATTTACCTAAGAGATCTAAGAGATGGGAGAGTCGAAACGTATGGCTCTAATATAGGTAAAATCCATTAACTAACTCTTTTAAGCTTCTATTCTAGATTCTTAATACATAATGTGATAAGATTACAATTGATGTTTTGTAGGATCGAAGAAAAGAAATGAAGCTTAAGGGAAGAAGTGAGCAAAATCTAACCGTGAAGGAATGGATTTCGATCGCATTTCTCGAAGATTAGATTCTTGAGCTACTACTTAGAGTTAGAATTAGATTGCTAAGAAAGATGTATTAGCATAGTTTTTCAATGAATTGCATTGTAAGGACAAAATTTTTCCGCAATAAAATAAATTTTGATTTTATATTATTTATTTATCCTTGCAATGGCGTATATGAAAAATTGATGTTTGAATGTTTCTATTATTAGCAATAATGGATTTGGTTCTTATTATGTTATTTATGAAAAGTCGAGAGTTTACCAAATAGGGAGAGTTTCTCATTGCCCAAGTTTCAATTGGACAGAAACTTGGAATCATGCAACTTTGTTGTACGATGAATGAGAAATTTCATATTTGGAAATTAGACTAATTCATTGACAAAGTGTCGAGTGAAGGACTAGGAATTCGAATACACAAAGTTGCGTGTTGATCAAGTCCACCATAAGAGTAACAAAGATATTCGTCATGGTTTACTAAAGGTTTAGTAAATGTGATTATACTTACAAGATTAAGTGTAATTCTGAATTGATTAAAGAGTTTAGATCAATAGCAGAACGAATAAGAAGAATCAAGTAGGCAGAAAGATAAAAGTTTCTCTATTCTAAGAAGAAGGGAGAGTACCTTTTATGCTTTATGATAGGTCTTAATGATTAAGAACCATATCTCAGTTGATCCTCTAAGTGAGTCTCAGTATGTTCAAGAAGAGGAATCAAGGATTGAAGAAATGGTTAAATCAAGAAGTCAATCATACTTCGTTCCAAAACAAGTCTTAAAGTTAAGATTGTGACATTGAGTGACAAGTGTTTAGAAGGTTTATAACATTCATCAAATATGAAAAGTTGTGATGTCTTGGATCAGACAAAGACCAACTAGGACCAATTTATGAAATGTTTTGATAAAAGCTACACCAACTCTTGAATATTTGTTTGTCAAGAAATGTTTGTTGACAAGAGAATCTTATATGTCAAGGAGTCAGTGGGAGTCTTAATGGTTTGAAAAGCTTCAAGAACAAATCAAATAAACCTTATCGATCATCACTGGCACACGACTTGAGGTTTACAACCTATCGTGTTGATATTATTTTGTTTCTGTGCCAATCCAATCGAGTTAATTATGCATGTGAGTCCTATGAGTTCTCATTTGAATGCATAAAAGGCAAGGACCTTGATCAATGGAAAGTACATTGATAAGAAAAGGTGAGCTTCTTAACTACTTGGAAGACATGGTGGGCAGCTGTGCTACCATAAGGCAAGAAATCGAGATTAAGAAAGTTCGATCCATATGAGTTTGAATTTGTCGTAAACTTTGGTTTTAACAAATTCACATGGATAGGAACACATACACCATTTAAATCTAAGTGTCATAAGATTTCCTCCTTCATGAAAATGATTGTGAGGAAATACTTTCACTAAGAAAGATTTTAAGAAGATAGTGATTGTAAAATTGCATTCTCGAATTCGATCATGGTTACGGTATCCCTTTCCATAATTTGAATTGTGAGGTTTGGCAATTAGTCTTAATTGTTTAGACACACATATGAACTATCTAAGGCAAAGGTGTATAAATTCAAGAAGCCTTGATAAAAGATTATCAAAGCACTAAGTATTAGAAACATGAACTTAAGAAATTCAATAGGTATTGTTTTCTGAAAGTTAAGCTGTTTCTGAATACATGTCAAAGCTAGTGGGAGCATAAGTGTTATGTTTATAATAATCATCATGATAGTGGGAGCATAAATGTTATGATTGTATGATTATTAAGGCACGTATTGCAAGTTGGCAATATTAATTATAGAAAACAAGAGTTATACCTTGCAAAGTAGTAAGGGTTGTAAAGTTGTTTTGCTATAATTAAGGGAGAGAATATTATGCTTCATTTCAAATCTAAAGGCTTAGGTTGAGAAATGTTAATAAATTTAGTCAAAGGTACATAGTGTGTTCTTAAAATTTCGATTATGATTACGACATTCCTCTTCACAATTCGAATTTTGAGAACATAGCAAACGAAATGTTATGGCGGAAGATTGATAAAGTATCAAATCTTTATGTAAGACATTATACATTGTGTCCCATACGCTTTGGGTATAGGATCGATTGCATAGGCTATAATATTTGACCATTCTAAAAATTTCCAAATGTCTAGCGCATTTAGAGGGAAAAAGGACTAGAATCGGTTTTGACTAAAATAATTAAACAACTATCAAAGGACATTCCAAAGTTCGCCGAGGATTGGTCGCTTGTGAGTAGTTGGAAGTATAGTGTTGGAAAATATGGAAATGTTTCCATATTGGATGGACCATAGAGACATTATTATGAATAGATAAGATTCTATTAAGAATAAGTTGTCATATGGAAAATATGGAAATGTATCCATATTGGGAATTGAATATTGAAAAATCTATGACTAGATTAGAAGCTTTTATGCAAAAGGATGTTCAAAGGAATGTACTTTGAGTGAGAGACATCATATCTAAGGAATTGTCTTGTAACAATCCCCGATAGAAGACTTTGTAATATCATTGACAATAGTCTTTGTGACTTTGGTGCAGTGACATTACGAAAGGATCGTTGCATAGAATATTAGAATCTAGCATATTCTATAAGTAGCAAGAATTTGATATTCTTTCACTTATGAAAAAGGATTTGGAGTTGTGAAATGAGAATGATTGGAAGTGTGTTCAATTTGATCTATTTCACAAAGTAAGCACCATAGGTAAACATTGTGTGCATGCTAGGAGCATGGGACAAGTGTAATAATTCAAGTAAGAAGTTGATTACCCGAAACGACAAATAACGAGTAATCGGTATGGTGATAAATAAAAGGTGTTTTATTTATGCTCAAGGGTTTGAGGCCATATGGGATTAGTATTATTCTTGTGTTTCACTTTGCATGTTTTGACTTCCTGAATAATTTAATTGGTTAAGAACAGTCAAATTATTCGAACGGGCCACAGTCGTTCATATGTTGGAAGTAGGTATGAATGAAGACTATCGTGAATTGGTGTGTGGATTGTCTAAATAGCATTAGACATAAGCAAATTTTTGCTGCAACGTTCATGAGTGCTTATGAATATGAATTTGAGCATTGGATTAAGTCCACGCTCACTTGGATCACTCCATGGATGGTATCACGAGTGATTGGTGAGACGATAACATATTATATTCTTGAAACCGATATGTGTGAGTTGTATCTTGCAAATCGGTTGCACATTGATAATATGTAAACACACTAGTAACTTGGTGTTATAAAACATATTGTTGTGTGTGATTCGGTGAGTAAGTGCAAGCAAGTATTGTATCAAAGTTTATCCGTTCCTTTTATCCAAAGTAGGATGAAAGCGATATCTTTGGGCCCCTCGATGATTTAGTGATGACAAACGTAAATGCTCGGCCGGGCTAGGGCTAATTTGATTTGTTCAATTAGTCAGTCGTCATAAATCGGAAGTCGAGAAATAGTACAAAGAGAATGATTTGAAATCATATCTCATATGATATCTAGAATGGAGGAATATATGATCCCTTATCTAAAGGACACGCGTATCTGATAGGATCAGAGTTGACAGCGGCTTTAGAAAGCTACGATTGCAGATTAGGATCTGAAGTCATACGCATAATAGTTATTAGACTTATCCAAGTGGGAGACTGTTGGATTAGTGTCTAAGTCCATAACTATTTTGGTATCTACTTGACCCGATGGTGTATGGTCCTTTTGGGTTGCCTTCACCAAAGCAACTTGATAGGATGAATTATGGAGAGAAAGGATTAAATATGATTTATTAATATATTATGAGAATAATATATTAAAGGAGAAATTATATTGTTTAATTAATATTAGTCAATAATTAATTGGTAATTAGTTTTGTGACTAAAAGAGATCAATTAAACTTAAGGGAGTGGAATTGTAATTATAAGATAATTGCAATTTGGGCTATGGATTGCCTTATATTAAAGAGTGGACGAATTCTATGGGGAAACCCAAGAAGAAATCGTCCAAGGCCTTAAGGAAAGGGGTCCATGGGTTGCTTAGGGCTTAAGCATCCAAATTAGGGTTTCCTTGTTAGATAATCCTAATAGCCTCCTATATATATAGATCCCTTATGACCTAAAAACGTGGCTAAGCATCCTTCTAGGGTTTCACACGGTTTAGGGCAGCCTCCATCCTCTCTCCTTCTCATCCTCTTGCTCTTGGTGTTTGTGAACCATTAGAGGAGTGACATTTGTGACTCTAAGCTTTGTAAAGTCAATACAAGGGGGAATTGTGATTGTTATTGCTACATAACAATCAAGGTAACATCTTAAACCCATTCTTATGTTAATATGATTACTTGTATGCTAGAATTAGGGTTTATAGTCTTGGATAACTTGCATGTACAATAGAGAAACCTAGATCCAAGCATTAGGGTTTGTATGAGCACATACGATGTTCTTATGACCAAAACCCATCAGTTTCGGCTCCCAAAATGGAAGCAAATGAAACCGAAAATTTGGTTTCGGTTCTCTACCCAACAACGAAAAGAATCGAAGGGGAAGTTTAGGTTCTCCATCTTCAAAAGAAAAGAACCAAAAGCAAGGTTTTGCTCCTAAAACTCATCTCTCTCACTCAAAGCATAATCTAAAAGTGGATGTAAAGGGAAAAGGGAAGCTAGTCCAGAAGATGAAAAGAAGATAAAGAAAACGACTGCTAACTCTTGGAAACAGAACCAAAAGTTTGCGAACAATAAAAAATTCCAAAGTCTGACGCTAAAGAAGCAAAAGCTAACAAAATCAAAGTTTTCACAATTAAAAGAAAAGATGAAACCACCGCAATAAAACGAAATTTATTGGTTGATTCTTCTCTTACCATTCCCTGTTCTTTAAAAGGCTCACAAGGACCCAAGAAACTTTAGGTTCCTAAATCTGCTTGATTTTTGTAGGTTATTCGTGACGAGCAGTTCGATGACGAATGGTATATTGACAGTGGCTGCTCACGTCACATGACAGGGAGAAGGGAAGAGCTACGGGAGTTTCGGGCCCTGAAGGATGGTGGATGTGTCAATTATGGAAACAATTATTTTGGCACAATAAAAGGTTATGGAATGATCACAAATGGAGATTTCTCGATCAGAAAGGTGGCATATGTAGAAGGCTTACAACACAATCTTATCAGTGTTTCGCAACTGCTGGTGGGAACAGGACTGAAGGTTTCGTTCGATAATGAAGGGTCAGAAATAATAGAAAAGAAGACCAAGAATGTTCTCTTGAAATCTCAAAGAAAAGGTGAAATGTATCCATTGAACCTTAATCGAATATGAAGGAAGCCATATGTATGCCTAATAACGAAAGCGCATTCTGACGAAAGTTGGCTATGGCACCGAAGGCTCTCACACCTCAACTTCAAAGACATCAACAAGCTAGTTCTTGGTGATCATGTGCGACGACTTCCACTTCTCAAGTTTGATAAGGAATATTTGTATGCTGCATGTTAACACAAAGATCATTGAACCGCTTGAGCTACTACATATTGATCTGTGTGGACCTTTGGCTATTGAAAGCATCGGTGGTAACAAGTATATTCTTGTCATAGTTTATGATATTTCTCGTTTCACCTGGGTTTTCTTTCTTAAACAGAAATCAGAAGCAACGCCTAAGCTCAAAGTCTTTATAAAGCAAGTAGAGCTTCAACTGCAAAAGGTGGTTAGAAACATTCACAATGACAATGGGTTGGAATTCAAAAACCAAGTGTTTGAAGAGTTTCTTGTTGAAAAGGGAGTGTCTCACAATTTCTCTACTCCCTATACTCCACAACAAACTGGGGTCGTTGAAAGGCGAAATCGCTTGTTGTGTGAAGCAGCCTAAACCATGCTCAGATTTGCTTTGTTGCCACTGTATTTCTGGGCTGATGCTATTGCTGCTGCTTGTTACACCCAAAACCAGTCTTTTCTCAACAAGCAATTCACAATAACTCCTTATGAAATTCTAAACAACCGCAAGCCTAACGTCAAGTTTTTCCATGTGTTCGGTTCAAGATGCTTCATCTTCAATTCTAAAGAGAACCGAAACAAGTTTAATGTGAAGGCAGACGAAGGAATCTTTCTTGGGTATTTGCTTACTTTAAAAGCGTATAGGATTTTGAATAAATGCTCAAAGAAAATCGAAGAAACTTATTACGTTTCGTTTGATGATCACTACGTGAAGAAACTCACATCAAGCAAAGAACCAATGGATGAAATCTTTCCTCAAACTAGTAAGTCTCGGTTCCCATCTCCAACTTATTTGAAGAATATGTGAAGCTCTTTGATGAATCGGAGACTGCTATTCTCTCTAAAGCGAAATCGGTTGACAACAAAGTAGATAATCTGAAGAAGGTAATTGACGAAGCTGCTAAAATCATGGAAAGCGAACCTTCAAGTTCAAGTGGATCTCAAGAATCTGCCAAATCTCAAAAGCTAACTGCATCTTCCCATTCTACTATCCAGGGGGAGAAACCATCAACCACCATACCCAGTGAACGTTCAGTTGAGAGGGAGAATTTTGAGCCTGAAGCCGAAACAGTTTCATCATTCGAGGGGGAGAATGTAAATACAAATGATGATGATGATACACAGTCAGAATTCGAAGAAGAAGTAAATGCTGAACTGGATCCCTCCTATGATCCAAATTACCTTCCCTTTGTATTGTGACTTTGAAAGCGCAATAAGGATATGTTACAATCCAGTGCAACACTCAAAAACAAAACATATATCACTAAGGTATCATTTCATCAAGGATCACGTGGAAGATGGTAATGTTGAAATCCATTTTGTTCGAACCACTGATCAACTAGCTGACATCTTTATGAAAGCCATACCTAAAGCAAGCTTTAAAAAAATTTTACAAGGATTAGGAATGATGGAAGCTGAGTCAGTACCGAAATCGCTTTTGCCTCATTAAAAGTTGGAAAGCGAAATAGAGCGAACGCTCGGTCTATTTCGGTTCCGAAATTTTCGGGAACCGAAATGAACCGAACGCTCGATACATTTCGCATCATATCTCATGGTGAAGTTTCGGTTGTATCTTTTGTACACTACCATTTCCAGTAATTTATTTTATGTTCTTCGTTTCACAAGATACAAAAATATTTTTATTTCTGTTTTTAATTCTTTTCAGAAAACTTCATAAACTTCAAAAATATTTTCTTTTCTGTTTTTATTATTTTTCAGAAAAATTAAAAATTCAAAAATATTATTGTCTAGTATCACAAATGTTCTCTCATGATGGAGTTGGGGCAAGTATTTCACACTCTCTCCTTTAGACTAGCTAGTTGTCCCTAGAAGCATGCTACTTCATGTTGACCGAAGCCTCACAGACTTCAAGTGAAGCCTTAATGATTCGATATATACCAATCGTTTCTTCCGAATATGGCTTTCAAATTCACTTAAGTCACGAGCTACCTTACTCTTCTCATACAGAGTAAAGAGTTAACTGCTTGGTCATTTTTGCATAGCAGAGGTACTTTCGGTTCTTTAGCCATCTCTTCACTATTCTCCATCTCAGTTCGGTTCATTAACGTAACCCTTGAGACTCTCAGTCTTTACCACTGAGGTTTATGGTTACACAACATCTGTGTTAATGATCTTAGTTTCATTTACCATGTGCTAAGTGAGACCCAAAATCTAACACCCATAATGAATTGACCGTGAACAATAATATGTTCTAGTTTTCACCCAAGTTTTAACGAATTCCCTTTGTTGAAATATGCCAAGAAATATCGTTTTTCATTTTTGAGAGATCTTTATGAAATTGTCTAAGTACCAAGACTTTTCTTCCCAAAAGATCCAGTATGTTTTGTTTTTGAGATTTCTACAAAAATCACCAAGTCACTGAAAATTAATCGAACCTACTTATCTTATAGGCCACATCGGTCTCACAGGTACTTCATCTAACTTTCGGTCTTATTTCTAGTGTTGGAGTTCTGTTGAAGCTAAGCCACCCTTTGTAGCCAAAATTTGAAAAGAAGCCTTTCAA
Source organism: Lactuca serriola (assembly GCF_051521515.1). Classification (NCBI taxonomy): domain Eukaryota; kingdom Viridiplantae; phylum Streptophyta; class Magnoliopsida; order Asterales; family Asteraceae; genus Lactuca; species Lactuca serriola. The sequence goes on from NC_136411.1 coordinate 24,698,619, forward strand.
TGTTTCTTAATAAAAAATTGCTCGTAATTCAACGGGATACCACACAAACACTCCTAGGTCTCTCTTGACCTTGAAGGAAGCGATTCGTGCCCGGGATCCATAGTTTCGTGTCTATCTAGACATCACTTAAATCCCATAAATAATTTGCTTTATTTCTTTTCTATTGGCACACTCTTGCATGAAGGTCTTTATGATTTTCTCAATTCTTGTTCATGGTAATAATGGCAAATTTTCATAATTGATGGTTCAGTTGTCGCTTTCTGGAGGAACACTAAATTAAGGAGCAAACTTTGTCAGTTATTTGAAGCGAACGGATCAATGCTCACTAGTAACGGAATTTGAATTGTTTTTGGAAAAGATAAGGCGGCAACAAGATAAGATTTCAAGCCGAGTCATTGTATAAGCATTGCAACGGGCGCGTGAATTTGAAACGGTTCCTAGACCCAAGCATGGTGACGTATATCTAGGGAAACCAAGCTGTCAAATTGCTCTTTTTCAGGCGCCGTTTCAGGGGATTGTATCATCATCACAGCAGATTCTTTCTCCTTCTTGGAAACGTTATAAAAGGGTTTCTCACACCACATGTACCTCCTTACCACCTCCAAACTCTCTCACGAATACAACAGGCGATTTTCAACTATTCATCTTCTTCCTTTCTACAACAATGGCAGAATCATCATCAGTTCAAGAACAAACCGCTACCTCATCTCTTCTAACCGTCAAACCCAATCAGAATCTTATCATTGAATTGAATCTCTTCGTCTATGATTTGTACACGCTTCATGTGGTCGAATGTCTCAAGTATTCACCACTAGTGATTTCTCTCACACAAGTTGAATTTGTTCCCATGTCACTCCCTCACAGGTCTTTTCATCTGCTTTTTACGATAAACGCAAGGAACGGATCTTCTTTAACATCTTCAATCACAAGACCTATGTCTCAAAAGCTCGCTTATGTTCTCTTCTAGGGCTTGCTTCAGACACCTCTGTCATCTCTCCTGATTTCATTACAACTACCCAGCTATTCATTATTTTCTATGACATGGGGTACACCAATGTCCTTACCACCTCAATGTAATGGTCTTTTACCCTCATCTTTAAGGGATTAGCCGAAAGGGTTGTTGGGTATGATGGTGCTAGCAAAGGCTTCATGACCATTCTTTATGGTCTCTATCACGGAATCAATCTGGATTATGGCTCCCTTATTTGGTCTCAACTAGTGCAGAGCCTCAATTCGTTGTCCAAACACTCTGAAATCTCTTATGGACGCTTCTGGACGTTGGTTACTCGTAGAGCCATTGAGCATTTTCAGATTCCCATCATGGCGGATGTGTTGCAGTCTTCAATCGCTACTTTCCACACCACAAAAATCAACGTTTCTAATCCCATAAAGTTACTGTTCATCAGTTCCATTCCAGAATCAATGTATCGATGTGTTTTAGCCGAAAGCCATGTTATGACTGATTACAGGAAACTCACACCAACCGGGCCAAGGCTACCGACTCCTGAAATGCAAAGTGCATTGGAGGTTGTTGACAAATCGGCAAAGAGGGGAAAGAAACCAGATCAAAAGAAGAAGGATGCTGAAGGACAATCTTCACAAGTGGCCACGCCTAAAAAGCGAAAACAAGAAAAAGAATCTTCTCCTGCCCACAAAAAGAGAAATATTAAAAAGATGGCCAAGAAACCGAAATCTGCCTCTTCTAGTGATTCGGAGTATGTTCCATCCGATCAAGACCAACCGAAGTCTACTGAAACTAAACCTGTTCATCTTGAAAGCTCACCAAGAGGGAACTCACCTCTTCAGTCCCCATCTACTGTGGTACATGTAACCGAATCTGTTCCAACTCCTCCTCATTCTCCTACTCATACTACAATGGTTGTTTCTATTGCACCACTTCCCTCATCAGTTACTTCTCAACCTACTTCAACTACAGCAATAACTTCAACCGCTCCTATTCCACCTCACATTGTCACACAAGCAACTACTACCACTACTACAACTGAACCTCATGTTATTGTCAATGTATCTGATACGGGGGAACTACTGAAGGTCTCACCATCCCTGTCACTTCCAAACCTTTATCCCCACCTCACTCAACCAAACCAGATCCAGTTCTTGGTGGAGCCGATATGGAATTTGACTCGGTATATTTCAGTCCATATCGGGTTCTGAGCGATGAGGACGATGATGCTCCCCTTACTAAGCGGCACTTCACGGACCTTAACGCCAAACTTGACAAATTGCTCGCTTCAGCCTCTTCTTCCTCATCATCTTCTTATACGGACGCTGTTGTCAAAGCTGTTATTGAAACATCTCTCAAGCATCATGATGAGTCAATCAAACAAGCGACTAAGGAGGTGGATGCCTCCACCTTGTCCTACAAAACTGCATCTGACAATGTCGCTCATATTATTGATAATGCTCATATTTTTCTAGATTCTCTCAAAGGGGCTGCTGAAACCAATGCTAACAAGGTCAATTCCGCAATTGAATCTCTTTCACAATCTCTTCAGGGCGAGCAACAAAAGTTTGAGGTGTTGCGTGATTCTCTAAAGGCTGATCACACTAAACTTCTGTCCACCATCTCTTCTCATTTTAATAAACTGCATAATGATATCGCCCTAGAAAACAAACTTCGAGATGAGCTGGCTCTTAGCATGTCTTAGGTCTAAACTCAAGCTCACGAGCTCACCCACCTTCAAAAAAAATGATGAGATCAAATCACAGCAAGTTGTCATTCATAGCAATGTTGGTATTGTCCACTCTATTCTTCTACATCTTTTGGACGCCCATGATTCGGTTCTTACTATGACCACTCGCTGTCACCTGGCTGAGAAATTGAGACTAGCTCTTGATATCCTTAGCCGGATTGAGGGTGTTTCGGAGTTTGGTGTCCCTCCAAAACAAAGGGGAGATAAGGTTGTCCAACAGAAAGTTACAGCTGAACCGAAGGTTAAAATAGCTTCGTTCAGTTTGAAGGACAAACAAAAGAACAAAGTTGTTGTTGAAGATGATGTAATTATTGAAGATGTAATTGAAGGTGAAGCCACTGAACCTGAAAATCCAAATCTTAAAAAGGCTGATGAAGACATTGAAAGAGAGAAGAAGGAACAAGAAGCGTATGAGGCCTTGGAACGAAAAAAGTCCTTATTTCCTTTGTTGTCAATGGAAAGTCTTCTGGAAGAGGCTATCGAATCCCCATGCTCGCATTGGCTTGAGCCGGTTCTGTCCTTCGGTCTTGAAAATTCCAAGGATGCTCAGTTCGATATGCCCATCACCCGAAAAGCATTCGTATTTCATTGTTTTGATTCAATTGTTCCTATCCCCTCTCCTAATCCAAAGGTTGATCGAGACTTGCTCGAATTTTATCTTTCTTTCTCTCAACCACAATACCTCACTTGGAGTAATCAGAAGAGCACAACTGTGAAGGTATTGAAACCCACTTCGGCAGGGAAGTTTATAAATGTCAAATTCAAGATAACACGAGGCTCAAATAGCTCAGTTCATGAGATTTCCCTTGCTGATATGCCGAAATTAAATCCCCATGATTGGATTCTTTTGAACAACATTTTGCTGACCAATCAACAAGAATATGGGCCTATTATTGATCATATCAAGTGGATGCTGGTCTGATATATTCTTGAAGTGGCGAAAATGGATCAGGAGGTCGCCTCTACCATTGAAAGAAACCCATTATCAAGCCAATCGGGAAGGCAAGCAATATGATCGTGATGATTAAAGGGAAAATTGATCCACGATTTTAGACCGTTTTGTTCACAAGGGGCGAAGGTCAAAGATGTTTGTTCACTCTGGCTGATAAACACTTGTTCTCCACCGTGTGCTTAGAACACATTCTTGAAATCATATATCGGTGTGACCAGAACAGTGATGCAGATAAAAAGTCGTTTACGGACATGCTTCAGTGGTATATTCACTTTCGTTAAACTCTGCTTGCCATTATACCGAAGCTGTTCAAGACCGTGAAGTCATCTACTCCCACTCAACCGAAGTGATCTCTCGCCTCAATTGGAGCAAAGGGGGAGATTGTTAAGTTTAAGGGGTTGCGTCATTGGGCCTTAGTGGTTTGGTCCATTTTGTACTTGTGGTTTGGGCCTGTCCAACCATGTTTTATTTTAGCGTTTATATATATATATATATATATATATATATATATATATATATATATATATATATATATATATATATATATATATATATATATATATAGTGCATGCATGCATTATATTTTTAACGCTTTAATAATTATCATATTCATTGTACTGTAAACCCTAGCACACCTCTACAGTAGAAGTTCTTAATCAAGCTCTTCTAAGGTGTGACTATATTTTAATCATTCGACATACGTTTGATTCATTGTGTGTTCAAGAGATTTTTTGTATTATTGATTTACCTATCAAAGATCTAATTGATCTAAAGAGTTTTCAACTCTTCACCTTCCAATGCCATCGCACATACTTATTGAACCAGAAGAGCCCTCATCTTCACCTTCCACAAGGTGAAGTCATTTGACCCATTGAACTTCTCCAAATCAAACTTGTGAGTAAACATCTTCAATCACAAGAATACAAACCACAGCTCTGATATCACTTGTCAGGAAGTAAAGCAGATAACTAGTAAAACTATAAGCACACAAGACACAGTATTTATGTGGTTCGGTCACGATGACCTACGTCCACGGTCAGGATGGGAGTATTCTTTTATTTTAGAGCTCTCAAATAGAGGTTACAAGTACAATTACATAGAGATTTGCCTATCACTTTAGAATTCAAGATATAAAATGACCTAACATGCATCCCCATTTATACTTAAGGGATCAGACCTAAAACTCTAATAGGCCAAGCCTATTGTCCCATAGGCCCATGAATAGAGGCAACCAATCATATTCCGCCATGCAGCATCTTCTAGAACATTCATGAGCATCATAGAGGACTTCATAGCATACTTGGCTCGTCAAGGACCAAGATGGTCCAACTTTCACCATGATGTCGCAACAAGTGTATGGATGGCACAACAGGCTTCAAGTGTGGCACAAGAACATCAAGATTGGAGCATAACACCACATTCACGCAACAGGGACATACATGGCACAACAAGGCCATGCATGGCACAAGATCATACTTCATGGCTCAACAGTAGCACCCCATGGAGCAAGAGGGATCCTCATGTCACAAGAGGGAACATAATGGCGCAAGTAGGAATGCACTTGGTGCAACAACATTCTTCTTGGCCCATCCCTTTAACATATGGCGCAACAAGGCTCCCTTGTTGCTCCATATCACTCCCAAGTGTTGCTAACCTCTTCCAGGAGCTCCAAACCCCCTTATGTACGATCCATTCCTTTGGTACTTGATCCGTTCCTTTATTAGATGATCCATTCCTTTCTCAGATGATCCATTCCTTTGTCACATGCTCCATGAACCCCAAGTGATCCATTGGGTTCCAAGTGCTCCAAATGCTCCATGAACATGATCCAAATGCTCGAGCCACGTTTAACACTTTGTAATCATTCTTTCAATTCAATCAATAACAAACACTTTGATATCAGAATTTTCATGGTATTAGAGTAGGGTCTTAAGGACCACCGCTCATAAACCTAATATTGTCGGAGATAAATCTGACCAAACCGGAGGCAGTGGCAAGAATGACGTCATTGATGCCAACTCAACATACTACATACACCCCTCTGATCTACCCAAACAGATGCACGTAAACGAAGCCCTATCCGAAGGAAACTACATCGAATGGGCCAAGGAAATGGAATTTTTTTTTGTTTTTAAAGAACAAGATAGGGTTCGTGGATGGAACGATTCCCAAACTAGATAAGACAGCCGATAATTACATGCAGTGGATGCGTTGTAACCCAATGATCATCGGGTGGTCCATGACTATCATGGATAAAGACATCAGGGGGAGTGTGAAATACACCAACGTCTCCTCTAAAATATAGGACGATCTAAAGGAATGGTTCAGGAACGAGATTTCTCCTCGATCCTATGAACTAAAACAATCTCTCTCGGTTACTCACTAAGATGGTTCATCTGTTTTAGTGTATTATACCAAACTCTATGGTATTTGGGACAAGATACAATCCATTTTACCAGTCCCAATATGTACATGTGGAAACTGTTCTTACAACATTGGAAAGTGGCTATCTGAATTCAAAGAGAAGGAGCGGGTATATGAATTCTTGATGGGGCTTGATGCTGATTTCTCCACAATACGAACCCATGTTCTTTCAATCAAGCCAACACCTACCCTTGGAGAAGCTTATCGTCTTGCTTCTGATGAAGATCAACGAAGGCAAATCACAATAACCTGAGAGTACAAGTGGAGTCGGCTGCTTTCAGAACCCAAGGGTGATGCGAAGGACCATTTAATTCCTAAGGAAATAGCAAAGGACCTTTAAAGGACCCCAAGAGAAATACATGGGAAAAAATTGATCATTACAGCCACTGTGGGAGAGATGGTCACAAGTGAGAAGGTTGCATCAAGTTAATTGGCTATCCTGAATGGTGGCCCGGAAAGGCAAATGTCGAGAAAGTGAAACCAAAAGCTACCCACATCGAGTCCGAGCTCGGTTTAGTTAGCCTAACCGATGCCCAATATCAAGCACTCATGAAGCATTTTAACATCAATGAACAGAAAACTGAAGGCGATCCAGTTCGTAAGGCAAACATGGTTGGTAAGTATGACAAAATAAATGACGGGATCATGGATTCAGGTTCGACTGAGCATATCGTTCATAAATTTGAGTCCCTCGAAAATGGTGCTCGAACCACACGAGAGGCACCTGTTATGATACCAAATGGTGACAACATACCTAGTTTGTGGGAACAAAATCATGAAGTTCTATACATTCCCAATTTCAATTGCAATTTACTTTTCATTAGTAGATTATCAAAGGAATTGCAATGTGCAGTAAGTTTTTTTTTGAATATTTATGTAATGCAAGGCTTACACTTCAAGAAGTTGATTGGAACGGGTGAATGCATTCGTGGTCTTTATCGAATTGGTATGACAACTCAATAAAGGAAGGCCAGGGCAACTAAAATTGATGCTAGAGTTTGGCATTCAAGACTAGGTCACACTTCCGATTCCAAGTTATCGAATATAGAATTTTTTAAGGGTGTTTCTTTTAATTTTAAAGATGATATATGTGATTCGTGTGTTAAATCCAAACACACATGGGCTCCCTTTCCAAAGAGTTTTATTAAGACTAATGAATGTTCTGATTTAATTCATTGCGATATTTGGGGTAAATATCGTAAACCATCAAGAACCCATGACATATTTTGTCTTAACCATTGTGGAAGATTTTAGTAGGTCCATTTGGGTCTTTCTCATTAAACATAAAAATGAAGAAAGTGATTGTTTGATAAGTTTTCATAATATGGTCAAAACTCAATTTTCAAAGCTAATCAAAGGGGTTAGAAACGACAATGGAGGTGAATTCACTTCCAATCGGATGAAGGAATTCTATGCTCATGAGGGCGTCTTACTAGAAACCACTTTCCCTCACACACCCCAAAAAAATGATGTGGTCGAACGTAAACATCGACATCTCCTCGAAACCGCTCGGGCACCCATGTTCCATGCAAACATCCCGAAGCGTTTTTGGGGAGTGCGTATAGAGGTCGCGACCTACATCATTAATTGACTCCCATACAAGGCCATGAAAAATCAAACGCCATATAAATTTGTGTTTGGAAAAAAATATCCAGATTATGAGCACGTTAGAACCTTGGGTTGTTTGGCCTATTATAGAAGTATAGAGACGAAAGGTGATAAGTTTGAGTTCAGAGGGAGACTAGGGGTGTTTATGGGATATCCATAAGGAACTAAGGGTTTTTAAATCCTTGACATTGATCATGGGATAATGGCGATCTCTCGCGATGTTAAATTTGGTGAAACCAATTTTCCATTTGCACAACTCAAGCCGAAAAACTCAATATCTGATGCGTTTGAGACACCAAGTTGGCAAGAAGCTGATTGGGTTAAACAAGTCGAAGTTGAAAACAACAAATGGAATGCAACAACCCACTTAGACTCTCAAACCGAACCCACTAAGCCCACCTCTCAAACCGAACCCACTGAGCCCACCTCATTACATATTCCAGTTGATTTAGTTGGTTCTAGAGGTGAAACATAAGTAGCGAATGAAACTGAAACTCAATGTCTTCATGATCAACATCAATCCCCAAGGGCCACTAGAACTAGAATCCTATCATCTCAGCTACAAGATTATGAAATCACATTGCCACCCTCCATCGACCATGCAAAACCTGTTCCCAATCGAACTTCTTCCACGGTACATCCTCTTTCAAATAATGCTTCTTATGATAAGTTTTCAGCTTCTCATCAAGTTTTTTAGCGGCAGATCCTACATCCTTCAAAGAAGCTATGCAGGATAAAATTGGTGCCTTGCCATGCAACGTGAAATTAAAGCTCTCAAAGAGACTAAGATATTGACATTGGAAACTCTTCATGAAAGGAAACATGCCATTGACTCAGAATAGGTCTACAAAATTAAATACAAACCTAATGGGGAGATCAAAAGGTACAAGGCTTGTCTTGTAGCAAGAGGTTTTACAAAAATTAAAGGAGTCGACTATCATGACACGTTTGCTCCGGTTGCGAAACTAGTGACAATTCAAACACTCATCACCGTTGTCGTCAAAAGAAATTAAATGTTGCACCAATTGAAAATTAACAATGCGTTCCTCCATGGCGATTTACAAGAGGAGGTCTATATGAAATTCATACAAGGTTTCTACAACAAAGAGAATACTAAATTCTGTCGTCTTAGAAAGTCTTTGTACGGATTGAAATAAGCCTCTGGTACTTGGCATCAAAAGTTTACGGTCTCCTTACTGGAGATTGGGTTTAAACAATCACATAATTATCACTCTCTTTTCACCTGCAACGAAAAAGGCAAGTTCGTTGCAATCTTGATTTACCTTGATGACGTGGTCATCACTGGTGATCATGAGGACATGATCCAAAGAACCGATGACCACTTAAACACCAACTTCAACATCAAAGACCTTGACCCTTTGAAGTATTTTTTGGGCATAGAAGTTTCTCGTACTAAAGATGGGATGGTCCTAAGTCAACACAAATACTCCATGGAAATTCTGCCCGATTGTGGTCAACTTGGATGTTGCCCTAGTGCCTTTCCCATGGAGCAAAACTTGAGACTTAACCAGTGTCATGAAACCCACAAAACAGATGCATCCCTTTATTGGCTTCTCATTGGGAGGTTATTATATCTTCAGGTCACACACCTTGATATTGATTATGTCGTAAATGTCCTTATCCAATTCGTTTCTGACCCTAGGACGGATCACATGGATGTCGTTCTTCGTGTACTTCGATACCTGAAGTCCACTCTTGGTCAAGGCATCTTCATACCCAATAATGGTGGTTTCAACCTTGTCGCTTACTATGATGCCGATTGGTTGGGATGCCCTTATACGAGATGTTCAAGGACCGGTTACTTGTAGTTTTTGGGAGGTGCTCTCGTGTCTTGGAAAACAAAGAAACAGTATGTGGTTTCATGTTCGTCGGCAGATTCTGAATATCTAGCCATGTCTATAACAGTTAGCAATGTGCTTTGGATGTGTTGGTTACTCAAGGATCTTACAGTCAACCTAGAAGATACTACGCCTCTTTTTGTGACAATCAAGTTGCCCGAAAATATTGCAAACAATTCGGTCTTCCATGAACGGAATATACATGTTGAGATGGATTGTTTTTTTTTAGAACGGATTGAAACTCATGAGATCCTGCCACTTCATGTGTCCAGCAAACAACAAATTGCAGATCTTCTCACTAAACCTTTAGGAGCTCAACCCCTTCGTGAGTTACTTGGCAAGCTGAGTGTTCATAACCTCCACACTCCAGCTTGAGGGGGAGTAAAAAATTATTCTAGAATCATAAAAGATATTTCAGTGAGAATAGATTATTTGTTGCCATGTTTATCTCCTAGTTTGTCTCTTTAGTTTTAGCTCTTCTATTTATTTATTTTGCTTTTTAATTGTTCTTTAATAAATAAGAACCATTTTGATATCAGAATTTTCAAGAAACACCTCTTAAAGATCGATTCTCGTGGTTACTTACCCTAGAGAGTAATAAGGAAGTCTCTATTGCGGTTAAATGCACCAATAATTCGATTGTTGATTCTTTTCGTCGTTCTTGTTTGGGTGGAGTGGAGTCTGACCAGTTGGCGGGTTTAACTTCCACTCTTTCATCGATTTCTGTTAACTTGAATCCTGATAAATGGTTTTGGGATTTAGATACCTCTGGTAATTATTCAGTTTTGTCTGCTCGGAATTTGGTGGACTTGGCTACTTTGGGTTCGGGTGGTAATGCTACTAGATGGGTGTCTTTGATTCCTATTAAAGTAGATATTTTTTTGTTGGAAAATGTTTTTGGATAGGTTACATACAAGAAAGAATTTATCTTTGAAAGGATTGGAAATTCAATCAATTTTATGCCATATCAGTAATGATGAAATGAAATTAGTCAATCATGTGTTTTTTTCTTGTTCTGTTGCTAAGACTGTCATTCATAGAATCTTGAAGTGGTGGGGTTTGGAGGAGCATGACTTCAACTCTACTATTGATTGGTGCGATTGGTTTGGTAACATCAGAATGAGGAAGAATTTGAAAGATGTTCTGGAAGGGGTGTTCGTGTTCTTTGTTGCCTGATGGTTTTTTATAGATGTTTCAAAATATTGTTGTTTTTGGTAAAGATATACCAAAAAAGAGTACTATTTTTAATAGCATTGTTTATCATACTTATCATTGGTGTTCTAATAGATCTAAGTTGTCTATTGATCGGATGTTGTGACTTCAAAACCCAACTTTTACGTCCTTATAATGGGTTAGATATTTTTATGCTAGCTTCTTACTAGTTTTGTTTTTTAATGTATCCTTCTGCAGTTTCTAAAAACAAAAATTCATTTGTTGATTGTGATTGAAGATTTTAGTAGATATCTAAAGAATAATCTAAACATTATTCATCAATACTTCTCAAATTTCAACGTGTATAAATTGCCTGTCGATAATGGAATTTGCAATCACAAACGAAAGAAACTATGAAACAACATAAGACACGTGGAATCTTGTGTGAATAAGCTAGTTAATGTAGTTTTGTTGCTTTATGACTTTATAGCACACGATATTGGAACTACAATAGTTGGTGAATGATCTTGAGCCACGATATATTAAATCCTAATATTTAGAATGACCTTTTAATTTGATAAATATAGGTTACGTTTTTTTTTGGTGTTTGATTTAAAGGTTAATGAATATTTTTTTCTTTCATATTTAGTCTTTGAATTTTTTCATAACTTATTTACCTCTGAAGTATTTGAAGTTGTTTAAATTTTACCTTTATAACCGTTACAACCGATCATAAGAATAAAATATGAACAATTTCAAATAATTAAATTGACTATTAAAAAATATTCAATGACTAAATATAAACAAAACTAAAAATGATAGTACCCTTTAAAGTCATTATCCATTTTTCTAATCAACTTTTAGTTTATTTTGCTTATTGGTAACATAATCATGTTAGTTCATAACCTTTAATCCAAGTCCATGAGATAAACTTTAACTAAAGTTTCTTTATTCATTCCATGTTTATGTGTCTATTTATAATTATAATTTTATAGCTTAAAATGAGACATGTTTTATCCAACCACATATTACAATAATTCATATATATATATATATATATATATATATATATATATATATATATATATATATATATATATATATATATATATATATATTACAAACTGTTATCTATTTACAACGAAATGTTGTGCACACAACATAACTTGTGCGTATCATATACAAAACATCCGTTTCAAGCTATATCATGAGATATAAGGACGGAAGAGTTCCAATGAAACATTATCAATGACATATTATGTGCATCATGTCACCACTAAAGGTACTTGTGATAACTCTTGATACCTTTGGCGGCGGCGACATATGTTGCCTATTATGCTCTTAAATATTGTATTGAAAGACAATGTATTATTAAAATCTTAAAAATTAAACCCTACACGCATATTAAATAATAGAATGAAATTAATTCCGAAAACCTGAAATAGAGAACATAATAGTGTGATTTACCAAGATAAAAGAAGTTATTTATGGGATAATAATTTGAAAGGGTAATGAACTTTCAATTTTGTTCACCTTTAGTCATTGAACTTTGTTCGTGCTTGATTTACCCCTGAATTATTTAAAATTGTTCACATTTTATCCATGTGACCGATGTAAACGATTATAAGGGTAAAATGTGAATAATTCCAAAGTAAAATGTGAACTATTTCAAATAATTAAATGATAAATCAATCACAAAAAAAAAATTAGTAAACAAATGTGAACAAAGATGAAAATTGTAACCCTTTCAAGTCTTTGTCCTAAGATTTTATTATCACAAACTAATAAACACGAGATGTATTCGGCAATACAAGAAAGTAACTTCGGTTTTTTAAGCCAACCAGACAACAAAATATAAAACTTATTACGACGAGATAAAACTCAAGGGAAAAAATCGACATAATCAATAACAAACGTTTCCGATCGCAATATACCAATTTTAAATAATAGAGCGCACGCACATACACACACACACACACACACACATATATATATATATATATATATATATATATATAATAATAATAATAATAATAATAATAATAATAATAATAGAGAACCATTATTATTCAAGGAACTAAGGATTCAATCCAAAGCGTCGGAATTTAAAGCGATCAACGGCAAAAGGAAGTATTGTAAATTTTTATAATAGACGCACATGTAACGGATTATAACAAAACTCACTTCCATTTTTTATTTAAATTTTTTTTAGGACAAGTTTTTTATCGAAAAAAAATCTGAATGCACCGTTGTTCACGATTTTTCGTCCTCATTCCATAAAGATCCATGATAATATATATATATATATATATATATATATATATATATATATATATATATATATATATATATATATATAACGAACTTTTTTTTCGAAAAAAACTCACTTAATTATCTTATTTTTTTCAATATTTAAGCTTTTTTTATAAAAAAAAACCTAATTATACCAAAAATATTAATTTTTTGTACTCTATTTATAAACATCAACACCGATTAAAAAAAAACCTCGAATAGTGTAGATTCACATTGTGAATCTAAACTGTAAATATTTCAATTTTTAACATTCGCAATATGAAAAATCTCGAACAGTTCAGATTCACATTGTGAATCTGAATTACTATTATACACACTGTGAATCTGAGAAGGTTCAAAAAAAAAAACAAAAAACAAAAAACAAAAAAAAACCTCGATCGGTGTAGATTCACATTATGAATCTAAACTGTAAATATTTCAAATTTTAACATTCACAATGTGAAAAAGCTCTGATCAGTTCAGATTCACACTGTGAATCTGATTTATTATTATACACATTGTGAATCTGAGAAGGTTCACAACATGAATCGGAACAAGTTCATAATGTGAATCTGAACTGAAATATCGTATTTTTATTTATTTATTTTTTTAACATGGATATGAATCTATATTTAAAAAGTTCAAAAAATATGAATTTTGATATATTTATTAATTTTTTTTCTAGAAAAATAGACCTTAACTTTTTTCATTAAAGAAAATGAAGTGGATTTTTTTCGAAAAAAAAGTTCGTTTTTTATATATCATCATGGATCTCTATGGAAAGAGAGCGAAAAATCGTGAACAACGGTATATTCGGTTTTTTTTTGATAAAAAAACATGGCCTAAAAAAAATTTAAACGAAAAAAAGTGGCGGGTTTTTTTTGTAAATGGTGGATTTTTTTGTATAATCCGATGTGTGTGTGTCCAATGTAAAAGTGTACATCTATTTCTTTGGCCGTTGATCATTATGATTTCCGATGCTCACGATTGGTTCCTTGGTTCCTTGGTTAATTATAGTTCTCTATTGAACCTCACCCTATATATATATATATATATATATATATATATATATATATATATATATATATATATATATATATATATATATATATATAGGGCTTAGGGAATATATGGCTGTTATGTACCTAATATTAGGTATAGAATCATCAAAAACTACATAGTTTTAACAAAATGCAATCAAATTTCTCTACCATCTTTCTTGTATTCTCTATTAGACTAGATGATAGGCTTTGTACATATTTTTATAGAATTTTAAATATTTATTTTTGCACCACAAACCATGTATAAAAATACATTATCAACTACCTATAAATCTTCATATTCAAATTTAATATAGAAAACTATAGTGAAAGATTGAAATTTTTCATTAAAAACCCAATAAACTACTTCTCATAACACATCAAAAAGAATCATGCAAGTATATATATGGTAGGTGTCAAAGAAAGTTATGAAGCCTACTAGATGTCTAATGCAAACAACACATTTGAAATACATAGATGTTGGAGATAAATTATGAAATCAGAAATAATATGAGCTCAAAAGCAGTAGGAAGAATCTAACAATGATAAAAAAAATTGTGTTTTTTTAATCAAAATGATGTCAATTTTGATGGTTCTATATCTAATATTACATACATGACAACCACATATTCACTTTTCCCATATATATATATATATATATATATATATATATATATATATATATATATATTAAATCATTTATTATGTAGACTATTCATTAGTGTTTAGCGGTGCCTTGACTATAATCTCTATAAATCTTATTAGAGATGAATACACAGTAAATAATTTTAGCTAAAAATGTTGTAGTCATACTGATGATCTCAAGGGTCATAAGGAACGCATAAATCTGACATTTTATGGAGAAGTTACGATGTAGCGACCCAAATTTTAAGTCAAAAAATTTCTTTTTATATTAACTGATTCATAAGAACGTTCATGAGAAAATACTATGAAATTACATCGTCTCATAAAACAATGTATCATGTCACAAAACCCAAGTCACAAAATAATAACATGTTAGAGTACAATCCCAAAATATCCATAGTGCGGAAAACAAAGAGTGTGTGTATGATGTGCCGCTACTGCGCCAGCTCCTTCCCCTTCGCTGAAGAGGTACCTGAAACCAAAACTGTAAACTATAAGCACGAAGCTTAGTGAGTTCCCCCATTGTACCACATACCACACAATCACATAACATACATACTGTCGGACAATTCTGGGGCGCCCGACCTACCCGTACGGCCATTCTGGGGTGCCGTTCTACCCATGCGGCCATTCTGGGGTGTCGTCCTACCCATGTCAAGCCATTCTGGGGTACTGACCTACCCGTCATCCTAACAATCGAACTCTACTACTATCAAATATAACATATCATAAACATACTATCAGACATATTTGGGGTGTCCGAACTACCCTTCGGTCCTAACAACCGAACTTGGGGACTATTCCCCTCCTACTACTGCTATCACATATATTACATATCATGCCGGCATATAAACATATCAGCACATATTATCAGACATATCTGGGGTGTCTGACCTACCTTTCGGTCCTAACAACCGAACTCTACTACTATCACATATAACATATCATGCCAGCATATAACACATCAGGTAGTAGCAAACCTAGATGATATCACAAAGACAATCATCTAATCATACAACTCCTACTGGTGGGTCGGCATTGTGGCCGTAGACCCACCACTACTGGAAGGTAACTCACCTCGAACAAGTAGCTGCTGATAATCCGTATGGGAAGTCTCGGCCTGCTGCTGCTCCGGAAAACCTCCGGCTACAATCCCCACGAAACACTTAGTCAGAAACTGACATCTAATCTTGGGGTAAAACGACCATTTTACCCCCAATCCAGTCCAGGTCAAAGTCAATTTCAAGTTGACCCGACTCGCCGAGTTGGGCCGTCAAATCGTCGAGCCCCTAACCCTTTACACGTCCTCATCCCCGACTTGACTCGTCGAGTTTGGCGATGACTCGACGAGTTCCTCTCCCATAAGCACATCGAATGATCCTTCATCCGACTCGCCGAGCTGTATGAGCAACTTTTTGAGTCTACCTTCCTCTGATGAACAAGTCTGACCTCGACACATCGAGTTGTATGAACAACTCGTCGAGTTCCTCTTCAATCTTAAGGAGATTGCCTTGGACTCGCCAAGTCTGTTCTTGCACTCGTCGAGTCCCATGAACTCCAGGTCTAAAACTAAGTCCAATGCGTTGGGTCACTCTTTCTGACCTTCTACAGTCCTTCTAACACCCAACTGAGTTCTTTTGACCCTCACAAATATAGGACTCAAAGCCTTGGACTTGTCGAGTCGGTCACGTCCATTCACCAAATCTTCAATTTCTGATGTGCAACCCTTGATCAAAAGATAGATCCAAGCCTCTACAATTGACCTAGCACGTAAAGTTACAAACTTTACGTGCTTGCATGGGACTTTGAGCTCAAAAGGTCCTAAAACAAGCTCTTGGGTTGCATGGGGTCTTCCTTGGGTGGAAAAGCACCCACTTTCTGCCTTGTGACCCCTCAAAGGACCTAGATCCGAAGCCTTGTTCCCAACCATGCTTGCATTCATGGTTGACTACCTAAAATGGCTTATAAAATCCCTTAATCTCCACAAAATGAGATCTAGCAATTTAACAAGCAAGTTAGCAACTTTATACCTTCTGAGGACTGAAGATGAAGCACAAACTCGAACCCCTCTGGTCTCCTCTTGTTTCCTCATGTTCTTCTCCCTCCTTCTTAGACCACCAACACCAAAATCCACCAAAATGACTTAGATTGCTTCAAAAAACGGCTAGGGTTTTCTATAGAGGGTTTCTGGGAGCATAAGGGACGATGGAGGCTGTATAAGGTTGCTTAAATAGGGTGCAAACCCTCAAATTAGGGTTTTTGTCCAGCCAGAGCCTACTCGTCGAGTCCGGGACCCGACTCGACGAGTCCATCACTAAAATCCCGCGTTCCGTCCCGCTTCTACTCGCCGAGTTGGTCCTTTAACTCGCCTAGTCCAAGGCCAAAAATGTAAAACACTTAGATAAAAAATAAAAAGAAATGTGTACCAAGAACCAGGTGCTAGATACGATCCCTAAAAGTTTTGCGTTCGACCTATACGGTAAAGTGCATCGTAAATCAGGAATTAGAGATCGGTTGCTTATTAGTCTAAGTAATCTAAACAAAAGTCACATAGATCGTAAAAGCGAGAGCGTGCATTTAGAGAATCCTTAAATCTGACTTCAGATGAGAAAGTTATAATTTTTCAAAGTTTTAGCACAAAAATATGGACACAAAAATAGAAATTCAAATCGGTTGAGGGTTTGCCGACACAATCTAAATGAGAGTTGAAGATCTCATGAATATGATTCCTTCAATATAAAAACAGTCGAGAACAGATGTCGTATGAAAAAGTTATGATTTTTATACAGATTGTAATAGTCTAAGCCTGTGAAAAATATAACTTCAAAAATAAAATGAGAATTAGCCGAAGGAGTCTAAATGAAAGTTATAGTACTCGTCGATAGCTACGCATAGATATAAAGAATATCGAAAATGGAGCTCGTATGATAAAAATATGAAATTTTGAAAAATATAAAAAATTGGCTCGTACCGACAGAATGCAAAGCACGCACATCTTCTAGAAGGGTGAAGTGTACCACCACCTTTGCTACACGTGGAAGCAACCTGAAGCAGAAGCGTAACATGAGTGCATTGCACGCAACTATATAGGCATGAAGTGCATGGTCAAAAATATGCTATAAATAGAAGCTCAACCCTCATTACTTCCCTAACACCTCCAGAACTTCTCTCTGGAAAATCTCACCATCCTAGTACAATTTTTTTTTTAGATTTTAGGGATATTTGGTGAAGCCCTTAGGCATTAGAAAGCCCGACGAAAAGAAGCATTCGACCCTGATTTTTACCTGCGAATTTCTAGTCTTCACTAAGAAATCTTTATAAGTTAAGCTGCACTTACTATACTTCAAGTGTAACTTAGATTTATATTCATATTCGTTATTGTGAATCTATAAATAAGATTTATCAGTGTTTCCATGTCATAATACTGATTAATCGACTTACAGGGGGTGATGTATAAGCTTGATTTAATGGTTGCGGTTTCCAAACAGTCTACTTTGTATACCAAACAGACCCACCTCCGATATGATCTTACATGGTTGCTTCTTATCAGCTATAAATCAATAGACATTGGGATGTTGAGGAATATAGACTATCATTATTCACAAGGAATATAATACTAAGACTTAGTAGTAATTATACCTTGGTCACATTAAAGGAAAAACTAAGGTGTTAGGCGAATCTCTACCCAAATCACAAGTCGTCCACTTTAACAAGTGAGTGCATAGTTACTTTCATCTTGCACATAGATATGAAGTATTTAAATGATTAATTATTATATGTGATTATTCTCTATACCTAAGATGTTCTATGTTTGATGAAACAATATTAGATGATTATTATTTAACCATAAATATGTTTTCATAATTATAATATAATGGGTAGAGATGGGATGATGAAAGATGAAAAATGATGAGGAGAGGCCATGGCTTTACTAGTGATGTTGCGATGCAGTCATCTAACAGAGTATAGATGACAAACACTGACTATTCTAGACATTCCAGTGGAATGCTAGTAGGTTCGCAACAAGTAGGTGATGAACTCCGTGTTCATGCGATGCAATCTATTCCTTACTAACATGTATTGTGGAGGAATCCCCAAAACAGTATTGTCTACTTGATATTTGTGGTGATCGTTAGGTTGAATCCTTAGAGATAAATATATAAGAAAATGGGGATGAGTAATCGGGTTAATTATTTGATGTGAAATATGTTATTAAACAAATTAATTATATTATTGTGGGTTGAAAACCCTATGTACTCACCAGCCTCCTAGCTTGACTCACTCAATCTTTGTATCACATATAGCAGTACAAAGTCACATGGATAGTGATGTTTGGATCTGATGAAAGATTCGAGGAGATGTATGCCATTAGTATAATAAGATGTCATAAGGTCTCTTAAGACAAGTTTATGCTTATGTTTTGTATCAGTTATGACATCCGAAGCTTTTATATATTAATGAAAACCATTTCTTAAGAAATGCTTTGATTAAAATAATATTTTGGGACAAATTCCGCACAAATAAAAGAATACTCTATTTTAAATAAACATAAATAACTATTTTTAATTAGCCGTAAAAATGGAGATGTCACAATGACTCACCGTATATTTTTTTCTAGCGGCTTTTAGCAACAAAATTCAACAAAGAAGATACATTATACATTTCTTTGTAGCATTTGATTAAATATTTCCGTTGGTGTAGTTTGAATGATCTAGAACCCAAACTAGATCTCCTCTTTCGTAAGCGCAACAAGAGTATGATTCTTGCAATAAGACTTCAAGTTCTCTTTTTTCTTTGGCAAAAAATGAACCTTAAGAGGAGAAGAGAAGAATGTTGAGAACAAGAGATGAACGATGTAAAAAGTGGTTGTCAGTTTCACTAGGATCTTCCACAAGGATCGGCTAGGGTTACTAGTTCTTCACTTTTATCCTTTGAATTATCATAGCTATCCCTAATTATCTGTGGTTCAAATTCATGCTAGTTGTTCTCTTTTATCCTTTCAATCGTTGAACTTTACTAGCTTCAAATTAACTGACTATATGATAAAAAGTTAATAAACTAATCCTTCTAATTTTTTTCTCTATCTTATGTTTAAATCATATCTTGCAAAAACCCAAAAGGACTCCATTACTTATGAAAAATCACTAACTTGTTGTGATCATGAACATTTTTTCCAACAAACTCATCAAGAACACCATAAACAACACAAATAAAAACATGAAAATAATTAGCCAAAATGGCTATCTAAATGAAAAGGTTTATCAAATTAAATGTTTTTTATAATAAAAAAATTAGGTTTTTTTGCATTTTTTTTGTCAATTACTAGTAAACCTTCCAAAAAGAAGCATAATAAAAAATTGGAAAAATATGAGAATGTTTTCCGAAATAAAATAGTTTAAGGTTAAATAGAATATATATATATATATATATATATATATATATATATATATATATATATAGAGAGAGAGAGAGAGAGAGGGAGAGCTAGGTTTCAATGTTTTTAGCAACTATTGTGTGCATGAATGCACCAATAGGAATTTAGGGAAAAAGAAATCATTAATAAATAATAAAGGGCAGTTTAGTCATTATGTATGTACAATTAATTATATTCCAAAATTATAATTCCTAAAATAATGGGTCAATTTCCCTTAAATATCATTTAAATCACTGCATCGTTCACTACGTTATCATTCATCCTCAAAGTGGGTATGTCGATGTCTGCGTTCACCAACACCTGAATCGTCGAACAACCCTAAAGAACCACAGCCGCCGACAAACAAGTTCGTCTACTCTCCCTCCCTAAATTCATTAACCCCTTCCCCCGTCTGTACTATCGAGTATCGATCCGCTCCACCTTCTCACAGTTCTTTAGGAAAAGCGTTAAGCTATAACCTGATCAAAATCACTCAGAAAAACATCCACAAACTTCTGGGATAATGATCGGAAAAGAAAAAAGCGAGACATGAGTGAGTTTAAAAGCCTTCACCAGCACTTCCGTCTCCATTAGGGTTGCTGAGGAAGAACTAATTGAAGAAATTAACGAGAAGTTGCAAATCTAGGTAAGCAGTAACGTAAATTTTACAATTCTGGGCAAAAAAAATTCATAGACTAGTGATATAATTTGAATAATAGTTGATTCCTCTTATTATCTCATCAATTTATTGACGTTAACCCCTTTTTCTTAAACCCTAATTGATGAAGCAGCCTATTTTAATGGATGTCAAGCTTTGCTGAGTTGATTCCTCCATGTCTTACTTATCGATTTTGCGTCTGGAATATGATGTTAATTGTTTTCTAATTTTTCACCTTGAGTCGGTTGATTGGTTTTGAAATTGATTTCCGATTTTGCACCTTGAATCTAATTGCCTTTTGAAATTGCATATGATGTTTACCTTGTTGTTGAATCTGATGTTGATCTTGACATGTTAATCTGCTATGTGTAATGTGAAAGTGTAACTTTCCACCCACCAAGTGTTTGACATAATGCCAACATTGCATCATTCTTCCTTAAACATTCTAGATATTCTTATATGATAATTATTTCTTTTGATTTGTTCTAGATATTATAAGTTATGTATACCTTAAATATTTTAAGCATTGTGGTTTACGTTTATTTATTCTATGTATATTGGTTTTATAAAATGGTCAATTCAAATTATTCTACTTATTCTATTGTATGTTGTATACTAGTTATTCTAACTACTTTTACTTATGTTTTATGTTCTGTGTTGAGTATTCTATATATTCTGTTGTTGTTCCTTTTCAGTTGTTGCACAAAATGTACAGTGGGAATTTCTTGGTTAATATGTTGGGAAAATGGAGGGAATCTGAATACTCTGGTCAATCTGTTCCAGTTGGTGGTATTGCTTATTATGTTACTGCACCTTCTCAAGGTAATGACTGACTCCATTCAATATTTCCATTCCATTCCATTCACATTCCTTGATTTGTGATGATTTATTGTTTGTTTGCATGTGAATATCATCATCAGGTTGGCTGATACGGCAACAAATCCCTTCCATGCTCTCTCTCTCTCTCTCTCTCTCTCTCTTTTTAATATATTAGTTAATTGAGTAATACTTAAAGGTTTGCAAACCTTAGCTTTAAATGGTTTCAAACTTTATAATTTTTGATTTTCACCTACAGTAATATAACTTGTTTGCTTTACCAAATGAATGTTAACCTGAAAATTCTTTCAGAATGAGGGCAATATTCTTTTAGAATAAAGAGGGCTTTAGTTTGAAGAAGGCTATTATTCTTTCAGAGTGAAGAAGGGAAATATTCTTCACATGTAATCCTACAAGTTGATCAGACCTAGACAACCAAAAAAGTCAGGGAAGCTTTAATTTTATTCTTTTACAATGATTGTTCTCTAAGAATGAACTTGAATTTATTCTTTATTTTTTTTTCATATCAGAATGCAAACACAAGTGTATCACTACAAATACCTTGGCAATGAATTTATGATAGAAATGGCTTGAAAATGGCTTGAAGACCAGATGGGAAAGGCTTGAAGAATAAATTAAAGAATGATCACGCTCATTGTTTAAGAATGTTGTTATTTTTTAAGAATTATACTTGTTATTCTTTCAGAATGTTTGTTGTTATTCAATGAATCATAATCATACAATGTAATTATTTGGTATATTATTAGTTCAAGAATCGATTTTGTGTATTCTTTTAGAATGTATTTACTAGTTTATGGTAGGCCTGTTGAAAAAACCCGAAACCCGTTCTACCCACCCGACCCGTTCCGAATTCGGGTAGAATGGGTCGGGTAGAACGGGTAACGAGTATGAACATTCGGGTAATAGGTTAACCTGATAATTATATAGGTCGGGTTTTAGGTATGAATATTTTTTTCGGGTATACCCGAATACCCAAATTCGTTTTTTAAATAATACCAAATATACGATGCAATCACGGACGCACACTTCAAATAAAACAAAACTCTTCGTTTCCTTCTTATGAGCGACGACTCGATAGTCAACGCAAACTTGCAAAGGGAATACGATGTTGAAGCTGAAGTCCTGAACCGTCATCACAATTCTTAGTTTCTCTCTATCGCACGTAATGGAATTAAAAAAGTACATAACATATTATAATGATTTGTATTGTTATTATAGATGTACTTGTTAATTGTATGAAGTATTTTCCTACCTAATTCTTTATTAAACCAACCAACATGTAAAAAAAATATATCAATAAGTGTCATTTAAGAAATTTTCGGGTATACCCGATAATTACCCGACCCGACCTCAAACCCGAATACCCAAAACCCGAAAATCCGAATTATAATATAGGTCGGGTATCGAATATTATTTTCTTAAGGAAATACCCGTTCTACCCGAAACCCGAAAATTTTACCCGTTCGACACCCCTAATTATGGTTCACATTTTGTCATTCTGACATAATAAAATCGAAAAATACATTTACTAGTTTATGGTTAAAATTTTATCATTCTGACAGAATAAAATCGGATTTTTAATTTTAAATTAATTTAAAACATTCAGATTTTTAAAAATAAAGGAATTAATTATCCCGAAAAATTCGAAAATTTCCTTTTTTAATAGAGGTTAATTGACTAAAATGCCCTTATGCTCAAATTTATGTGATTATATGGTACATGTTATCCTATTCTACTATCATAGACCCTCAGACCATGACCTTTGATTATATTTCATCCAATGGTCCAGATCTGTGCATTCTGGCACACAATACTTACTAGAAACAAAATAACATAACCTTATATATATATATATATATATATATATATATATATATATATATATATATATATATATATATATATATATATATATATATATAAACTAGTTGAAAATACATGAAATAGCAAAAATGCAGTGTACTCTAAGAACTTGTAATCCCCATATGAAATACTAAAATTAAATCAAATTAAAAAACATGTGCATCTTTCTATTGTAATAAAAGAATAAGTTTATCATTAATTTGTCATGTGTTACCTTATTAAGCATCCTAATTAATGTCATGACAATTGTCAACGTATCCATTCTTCATTCAAATTTCAAATTTCAAAATTTATATTTTAATTATATTAAATTAATAACAATAGAATAAAAATTAAAGTAAAATTAATATAATTTTACTTATTTATTTAAATCAATGATTATAATTTTATATAAATAAAAAAGATATTTCTTAATTAATAATTAATTTAAAATAATTATTTAATAATTTTAAGTTTTTATTATAAAAATTTAATTAATTTTGTAACCATAGTTTTTCATGGGTTACAAACTAGGTAATCTATATGTATTTATATTTGATGTAACATAAATATAGTTCGGATGAATACAACAAATTTTAAAGTTGCATCGTCTAAAAAAAAGTTCTTAAACATCATTGAAAAAATCATTCCTTCAATCCTTCTTCTGTTGTATTGTATAATAAAATGAGAATTAAGCCGATCGAGGGCTACGACAAGAATGTCTTTCTTTCAATTTCTTGTGAATTCTAGATGGAACTTTTGAGAGTTTTTTGACTTTAATTCCTTTACTTGACTTCCATTGCCTTGACTAAATATACCCAAGTAATAATTAATCCATAATTCTCGTTAAACTCTTCATGTAGGTATCCATTCAAAGGGTTGATTTCAATTAGTGAATTCATGCAATAGTAAGCTCAACGTAGTTCATGAATAAAAACTAAATAATCCTTGCCTTAACCGTTCAATCATTTTTAAGCTCAGTTGAAAAGATTCTATTGACATAAAGTTTGATTTTATTTTTCCAAAGAAAACTATATGATTGATAATTATGTGCACCAAAATAATTAAATGCAAAGACCCAACAACTCTAGTTGTTTTAGAGTGTTGTTTCTTTACCCTTTTGTCATTGTCAACCAAACTCATGATACCTCTAGACCTCAAGAAAACTACCTCTATATTCCAAACCAAAAAAGCCATCACATATCAACCCACACAATATACACTAATGGACCATATTTAAATAATACGCGTATATATATATATATATATATATATATATATATATATATATATATATATATATATATATATATATATATATATATATATATACTTTGAAAATTTGTAAACATAGTTAATCTTTATACTAGTAATCTTTATTTATATATATATATATATATATATATATATATATATATATATATATATATATATATATATATAAAGATTACTAGTATAAAGATTAACTATGTTTACAAATTTTCAAAGTATATATATATATACTTTGAAAATTAGTTAATCTTTATATACTTTGAAAATTAGTTTCCACCCAAAAAACAAAAATAATACTATCATTTTATACTAGTAAAATTTGTAAACTCAGATATAATAAGATAAAAAATTGAATCATAAATTGATCTTTTTATATAAGAGTAAGTTATACTAATGGTCATTCAACTTTATAATTTTTCTTTGAAATGGTTCTTACGAAACTTTTTTTTTTTTTTTTTCTGAAATGATCCCTATGGAGCAAACATTGCACACAAATGTTCCTTACCATTAATGTCCGTTGGATTAATCCATTAAGTTGAAAGAATATTGAATAAACACTATTTCTTTTATTTTGTCAAACTTGCTTAAAGACCATTTATGAAATTTTACTCAAGAACCATTTGAAATATTATAATTTTACTCAGTTATTTTTTTCTTTTTACATTTTCGACCCTCTTTTTTCTCAATTTTATTATTATATATTTTTTCAATATATAAATAATTTTTTTATCTAGATTTTATCTAAAATATTAAATTAAAATACATAAATAAATATATTTGTTTTTTATTTTTTATCTAAAAATATTTGAAGCGTAAAAACATCATTTTATTACTTTTTAGTTTTTATATGATATAATTTTAAGATTTATCTGCATTTATCTTATACAAATATATTTATCTTATACAAATATATTTATTTTCATATAAAAACTAAAAAGTAATAAAATGATGTTTTTGTGCTTCAAATATTTTTAGATAAAAAATAGAAAATGAAAATATTTAATTATATATTGTAATTTAAATATTTTAGATAAAATCTAGACAATAAAAATTATTTATTTATTTAAAAAATATATAATTACAAAGTTGTGAAAAAAGATGGCCAAAAATGTACAAAAACAATAATAATAATAATAATAATAATAATAATAATAAGAGATTAAAATTGTAATATTTCGTAAAATTTCACAAATGATCCTTAAGTAAGTTTTACAAAATGACACAAATAGTCCTGAACCAAAATTTCTTTCAACTTAATGGATTAATCTAACGGACATTAACATAAAGACCATTTGTATGCAATGTTTGCTCCGTAGGGACCATCTCAGCAAAAAAAAGTTTCATAAGGACCATTTTAAAAAAATCTGTAAAGCTAAAGGACCATTCGTGTAATGTACTCTATAAATAATCATTAAATGGTAATAATTAAGAGTATAGAATGGGAAAAAAAATCAATATTAATACATTATGCTAAGAAATCTCTCTCTCTATTATATCTAAACCAAAAATGCACTTTTAGCGACAACAAAACCCGTCGCAATTGAATTCAGGATTCGTCGCTAATACCTTTGTTTCTAATACTCATTTGTAACATCGCTATTACTTCATAGTACTCATAAAATGGTCATTTAGCGTCGTCTTAAATGGTGTCATCGCTATTACCATTCTAGTATAATGGTCAAATTTTTTCCGTCCCAGGCCACCAAAGTCCCAGGTCGTCGCAAATGGTTGTGCGTCCCAATTGAACGTCGCCGCTAATGTTTTTTTTTTAATATTTTAAATATAAATTTTATATTTTATATAATTTATATTATAAAAATATAGAAATACAAATCTAGAAATCTACGTTACATAAAAGATCTAATCCATAATTATACCGTTTGTCCGTTTTAATGTTTTAATCCATAAATGATACAATAAATTCATAATATCTTACGTAATAACGACATCCATAACATACAAAATATAATACTTGTCTTTCCCATTATCGTCTTCTCTATCGTCGTTGTTTGCATAGTTTTTGTTGATACCGGCTTGGTTATTAAACAAGCAAATAATATGTCTAATTGTTGACGCCATGCATGTCCGGTCTAATATCGCTGCTAAAGGTGTGGTCGCTAAAAGCTATGTTTCTTGGTCTGAAACAATCTTATTTGGCTAGGAAAAAGATTTTTCTTATATAAATGTGTCCGTTTGGAAGTCTATGAGATATACAACAAATGAGTAACTACAACAAGCATGCACAAAACCCAAAAGGACAAATACTATCATACACTAAAGTCAGTAAACCAAAGGGTATATATGTCCGAACTTTGGCCATAGAACTCAAAATTTGTAAACTATCGGGAACAAGTTCTAACTATTTGAGATAAAACAATGATAGAATTCTCAACAACTCAATGCATAAAAATCAAAGCTTTATGATCAGGAAGATGAGAAGGTCACTTCAAGAAGCTAGTTGTATGAGTCGGACCAACTTCATTGAAACCCTAATAGTCAATCATGGTGGCCCAACCCCTTTTTAATTAGATTGATGTTGTTTAGTTATCAATTAGAAACGCAAACCATTGGATCCACATGTATGTATAATAATAATTAATTATAATGCAAAAGTTAAGGAAAGTGATAATTAGGTCTAAATGAAATGTTATGGAGAATCCTAATGCATGTCTCCAAATCTACAGCCATGATTTCAGGTCCCCTAGGACTCAAGTTTTCACAATTAGCTAATTACTTGGTCCCCCAAACATCCCATCTCTCACCTAATTTTGGAAATTTGCAACCAAAAAACACGAAGTCACAATAATTCATAAGTTCTTCAATGGAAAATGATTTATATTTTATAACCAAAAATTAAATATATTTTTTATCTTTTATAAAATAATAATATGTAAATCCATTAATTATATATTTTATTCTATTCTTTTGATTTTTGACATTCCTCTTAATCTAACTACTAGAAACAAAATATATGAAGATATTATTGGATTAGTGTCTAAGTCTATAACTATTTTGGTATGTACTTGACCTGATTGTGAGTATGGTCATTTTGAGTTGCCTTCACCAAAGCAACTTGATAGGATGATTTGTGGAGAAAATGATTAATTATGATTTATTAATATATTAAGAGAATAATATATTAAAGGAGAAATCATATTGTTTAATTAATTTTAGTCAATAATTAATTAAGAATTATTTTTTGTGGCTAAAAGAGATTAATTAAACTTAGGGGACTAGAACTATCAATTGTGTGATAGTTGAATATTGGGCTAATGGAATCCATATTAGAGGAGTGGACGAATTCTATGGGGAAACCCATTAGAAATCGTCCAAGGCCTCTAAGGAGGGAGTTCATGGGCTGCTTAGGGCCTAAGCAGTCAAATTAGGGTTTCCTTGTTAGATAACTCTAATAGCCTCACTATTTAAGGACCCATAGAGCACCAAAAACGTGGCTAACTGATTCCTTAGGGTTTCTAGACGTTTTTGGGTGCCTCTTCTCTTCTCCTTCTTCATCCTCATGCTATTGGTATTTGTGAGCCATTAGAGGAGTGACACTTGTGACTTTAAGCTTTTAGAAGCCAATTCTAAGGAGGATTTGAGATTTGTTATTGCTACATAACAATCAAGGTAAGATCTAAACCCTATTCTTATGTTAATATCGATTATCACATGCTAGATCTAGGGTTTATTGCTTTGGTATTCAATGTTTTATGTTTAATTAGAAAAACCTAGATCAAAGCAATGAGGGTTGCATGAACACCATATGAATGATGTTATGCTCATAACCCTTTAGATATATGATCTCTTTTATCACTATAAAATAGTATGAGATAAGCACGGGCACAATGATATTGATCTCGAAAATAACTCTATTACATAGCAACCACACGCACCTCCTTCACATGAACCAACGTATTTTATATATTTATATATAAGAACAAAACTCGAATACATATTAAACATTAGTTTATTATAAGGACAAAACATAAAGACATATTAAACATTAGTTTACTTTATAAAAATGCATGGAAATGTTTCTTTTCTTCTTTAAAACATTCTAAAACATTTTCTATTGCCAATTTCATGACATCATATGGTGTTTTATCCTTCATTGATTCAAGTTGTTCCATTTTGCTCTGTTGACTGGATTCAAAAGAGAAAAGTTATGAAATTGAAAACGCAAAAGTAAATTTTAACCATCCATTTTGGAATACAATTGTTATCCATTTATTTAGTATATTAAAATTTTTAATTCTCTATAATATAACATTAATATTGATACAATATATT
This sequence comes from Lactuca serriola, assembly GCF_051521515.1. Taxonomy (NCBI): domain Eukaryota; kingdom Viridiplantae; phylum Streptophyta; class Magnoliopsida; order Asterales; family Asteraceae; genus Lactuca; species Lactuca serriola. The sequence continues at coordinate 24,727,617 of NC_136411.1, forward strand.
TTTTTTTTATAAAAATATGATTTCTTTTATTTTTTATTGTACATATTAATCACATGTGATTAAACTTTGTTCTTGCATTCTCAATTCTATAAGTGTTCTCGTTTGAGCCTCCAACACATGCATATATATATATATATATATATATATATATATATATATATATATATATATACATACACACACACATACATACACACACGCTTTCTTCTTTCTCCTATATAATATAAGTAATTTGCTTATCATATCATTCACTCTTGATTCTCGATTCTTGATCATAATGACTTTCAAAATCAAATACTAATAATCATGAATGGTCATTTTATCATATAAACGTGTTTTTATCTCAAAGTTTCAAAGGACGCTATTATTTGGTTTCAACTTCTAGAAGTACTCAAACTTAAAGGTTTCTATAAAAATTAGTTTAAAACATATAAATGATTAAGCTTGCATGTTCATAATATGTCATTTTTCATAGTCCAGTGTGTAGTGATACATGTCGATTTCATTCGAATCATCACAATGTATATACATATATTTTTTTGACAATGAACATTTGAACATTGTTTAAAAAAATTAAGTTGAACGTTTTAGTTATTGTCTTATTAAGAAATATATTCAAAACTTGATAAAAATTTATGTCTTATTAAGAAATATGTTGAAAACTTGATAAAACTAAATAGTTTTTTAGAAATAAATATCAAAATTTTATATCGAAGTAATATAAAATTTATTGTACTTATATTAGGAAATCTAAACTGAAATATATTTTTATTTTTAACTCAAAATCACATATTTATATTTTTAAAATAAAATAGCAACATACTATTATTCCAATAATATCATATTTTTTATAATAACACATCATGTTTTTTCATAAAAATAAATATATTTGTATAAGTTGAATGAAGATAAATCTTAACACTTACATCATATAAAAATTAAAAAGTAATAAAATGATGTTTTTACCCTTCAAAATTTTTTAGATAAAAAATAGAAAACGAAAATATATAATTATGTAATGTAATTTATATAATTTAGATTAAATCTAGACAATAAAAATTATTTATATATTTAAAAATATATAATAACAAAGTTGTGAAAAGAGGGCCGAGAATGTAAAAAAAGTAAGAGACTAAGATTGTAATTGTAACACCAATAAAAATCATGCCAATTTAAAACTTTTTAAATCATTCAAAAACCAACAGTTATTACAAATATATTTTCAAAATGGTTTCATGTCAGAGTATCCCAAAACCAAACCATAAAAATATAAGGAGGTGCATGATGATGCCTTCGCCTTCCCGCGATCATCAGAAGTACCTGAAACATAATCAACAACTGTAAACCCGAAGCTTAGTGAGTTCCCCCAAAATGCCAACGCCATACAAATCATAGCTATATCATAGCAAACAAATAAACAACATGTATAATAAGCCAATCAGCCTGACTGGACCGCCTCGTAGGGCCATCAGTCTATCGGGACCGCTCTCTGAGCCATCAACACATTTGGACTGCCTCTTAGGGCCTTCAGCCTATCCGGACCGCTTGTCGGGCCTTCGGCCTGACTGGTACGCCCTAACCGGGTCTGCAGTCTATCCTGTCTGCCCTGGGTATGTTGGCCTAGAGCACAAAGCATGACTTCCTCAACCCAACCCTCAATCAAACAACCATGTGCACATAAATATCACACGTTAGCATATATAACAGTCAAACCGATCTAACAGATCACTAATCATAGCATCATCCTATATAGCAGGATACCGACCTAACATGTCACTAACATAACATCATCCTATATACTAGGATACCGACCTAACAAGTCATTAGCATAGAATCATCCTATATACCAGGATACCGACCTAACATGTCACTAACATATCATCATGCAATAAACCCGGGTATAAATCCGAAAAGGACCAGCATTGGTGCCTTTGACCCTGTTAGTATAGTGAGGACAACTCACCTCACAAGTAGCTTAGGATGATAAATGTCAAACTCCCAAAATACAGCTCCAAAATCAATCACCTACATCCACCAATGATACACTTTTATAAATTCCAAAATTACTAAAATACCCTAGAAGTCAAACTGGTCAACCTTGGTCAAAGTCAAAGCCAACGGTCAAGGTCAACAGTCCATGTTGACCCAACTCGACGAGTGCAGTCTATAGACTCGCCGAGTCCCTTCAGAACCTAGAAATTCGTGAATTCCCCCAGTCGACTCGTCGGGTTTCCAGACAACTCGTTGAGTCCATGCAGTGTCCAAAACGTCGGGAAAACCCTAACCAACTCGTCGAGTCATCTTACTAACTCGCCGAGTCCATGCAGAACCAAAACAGGCCATCTTTATCCGACTCGTCGAGTTGACCATGCAAATCGTCAAGTCTCTTTAGTCTTTTTCTTATGCAGACGCTTTTAAGCAAAACCAAGGCTCCAAATTATAGATCTAGCCTCCTAGGATATGGTTACCACGTAAAGTTGCAAAATTTACTTGCATGCAAGGTCTTAAATGCCAAAACCAAGCTAAGGGAGAGGTTTAAGCCAAATTAAAGGGACAAAGCTTGATAAATTCAATAACTTTATGACTATGAGGACTTAGAGAAGTCCAGATCTGAAGTTACAACTTCAGATCATGCCCAATACCCGAAATGATCCATAAATATGCTAAAATGGCCTTAAACCCATGGATAAGGAGATCTAACACTAGAATGATAAAGGTAACAACTTGTTACCAACAAATGGAAGCCAAAACGATGTAGATGCTGGATCTACAAGCTCCTTCCCATTCCAAGCTTCTCAACCTTCAAGCTTCTTCAACAAATGCACCAAAAACATTCTCTTAGCCTCACAAACACAAAGGAGTAGTAAAGAACGGCTAGGGTTTCCTTTTCTGTGTAATGAGGTGATAAGGGAGGCCAAAGGATGCGAGTTAAGTCCTTTAAATAGGGTGCAAACCCTAAAAATTAGGGTTTTCAAACACAGCCTCTACTTGTCGAGTTGGGTCCTCCAACTCGTCGAGTAGGTCCTAAAGTTCACCCGGGCTGACTAATCTCTACACGACGAGTTGGGGCCTCTAACTTTTCGATTAGGCTTCCTTAATTGCATACAAATCCCTAAAATCTCATTCCTGGAAATCAGGATGTTACGAATCTCCCCCACTTGAACTAGGCTTCGTCCTCGAAGCCTGCTGTAATGGACAAATTCGGATACTGCATTTGCATTCCAGCCCCGACTCCTAAATCTACTTGGATCCCCTCCGATCCTGCCACTTGTACCTTTACCAAATGTATCTCCTTGCTACTCAAAACCTTTACCTTTCATTCCAAGACGGCCACCGGTCTCTCGACGTAGTTCAGGCGCTTATCGTCCTAAAGATCACCAATAATTCCATCACATCCTCGCTCGACACGCATTTTTGCAACTACAAGACATGGGAAGTGTTATGAATCTGACTGAGCTCCTCCGGGAGACCCAATCGATACACTCCCTTGCCATCCTTGGGAAAAAGCCAAAATGGACCGATATATCGGGAACCCAAATTCCCTTCTTCCTGAAGCGGATCACACCCTGAAAACCTGGAGTCCTTGCTAAAACACAATCATGGATCATATGCAGCTACCGATAATTCTCTGTTGGAGAAGATATCATATATTCTTTCAAGGGAAACTCATTCAAGGACCAAATTTTTATGGATAACACGGATAACATAAGGAAAATTGGGAGAAGTTTCCTTTTTGTGTTGATAAGATAATGCTTCCTTCAGCTCCCAAATCTACATACAGTAATATTTAGCTGCTAATTCATAACCACAAACACTTATGACTGGCCCGATCATCCTCAGGCTGGAATATCAATATGTCTAATCCAATCAACCACTGGATTGAAATTCTCAGGGTTGGTCAAACTACCGCCTCAACCCTACCCCTCCTTTTGGCATCCGTGCCTATGACTTTCCGTCGACCCGCACCAGATATCTTGGCCTACTGTCGCAACCCTACTGCTCCTCTTGAGTCTCCGTGCCTACGACTTACAGTGAGCTCACACCGAGTATCTTGGCCTACTGCATAGAGCAGGGCCGCCTCAACCCTCCCAACACGATGTGTTGCCATTGATAATCAGGAGAAAGATCTAACCCGGTTCTCAAACGCTGAAAGACAGGGATGCTCTAACCCAGCAAGCCTTGATTTCCCATTAATGACATTATACCTTTCTATTGCAACTCGCAATTCACCTCAAAACCAAAAGGTCCCCCCTTTTACCTCACTGGCCTCCAGAGTGCATGCCTCACGCGGATAAACTTGCGATCCCCAACCCCAGTTTCCACTATAAGCCATCCCGAAATGGTCGTCCATGAATCCACCCCAAGTTTCTGACTAAAACTACCACAAATCATGCAGAAAAGATCCTCAAACAGGTCGATAAGGAACATTTCACAATCCGAATCAATATGATGCACCAAAACCTAGTATAACCTTTGACTTTTTAGAATGCCATTACCAATCTCCGGAGCGACGAAAGAAGACGATCAACCAAGAACTTCCGCATTACATCCTATCCCTAACAACAACTTGTGAACATACAGTAATACGAGGAAAACATTCCCCGGATTCATTCTGCTGCCACTATTGAGGGATTACCAACCAAAATGGGAGATCTAGGCTGATTGACTTTACCTTATGAATTCGTCAATTCCACTATTATAAATGCTTTATCTTATTCAGGGACAAGAATTAATTAATGCCTTTTTCCTTTTGCAAAAGGCTCTGGTTGCCAAAATTGAAGAGCATTAGAATAAAAATACACATGGTGAATCACTCAATTACCCATCCACGTGGAATTGTAGAAGGCTTATTAGTCAAGGTTGGGAAATTCTTTTTTCCTTTTGACTTAGTGTGATTAGACATGAAAGAATATGAAAATCTCGTGTGGGAACAACTCATCCATGACTTGGGCATCAAAATCTCGTGTGGCAGCTCCAAATATACAGGGGAAACAGTGTAAGATCTTCAAGAATCGATATGGAAGAATAAGTTATCAAGTGGTACACTCATCAGCATCAAATCAGCAGTCCTTTCGGTATAAAAATGAATGACTCGTCGAGTAAGTATGTAGACTCGTCGAGTATAAGCGCGGATATCTTCGAATATGTGAGATTACAAGGCGACTCGTCGAGTCGGTTTATTGCACTCGACGAGTAGACCGCTGGACGAAAAAAATGATATTCTGCATTTGTTCCAGCCTCTAATTAATCTGCAAAATGTCTCCTCACTTCTGGACTCACTCGCTCATGTCCCTAAGGAACGGACTCGATACTTTGACTCTAACGCTTCCCTTTCTTGACACTCTTTCACTCTTTATAACCCTTTTGACTCTATAACTCTAACCCTTCTATGCAAGCACTCCTAATTCAATTCTGAAAATTATCAAGGCAATCACACATTAAGCAAAACAGTAAAAAGTCTTAACAAATTCCAAACACACCAAATAAGAACAAAAATAAAAATTGTTCAATAAAAACACAAAAAGACTAATCATCCTCATCATCGTCATGATCCGGCGCCACTCGACTTCCACTCGCACCGCTCCTTTTCGCATTGATCACCTCTTCCCACGACGGAATATACGGGAAGTTACCACCATCAAGATGCGGTATGTTGAAATGGTAAAATAATCGAATATGGGATTGATTGCTAAAGTTGATACCCCGCGCCATTTGATCTTGTAACCGCCTCATCTCAACATTGTACCAATCCATTGGTACTTCATCATTGTCTACCGGAATCACCGGCGGTTCCTCCTCAACATCACGCTCTCGCCTCGACCGGACCCTCCTTCCCGACGCCTCGGGACCAACAACAGGATCATCATGCGGAATAGCATAATGACCTCCAACATAATCCTCAATGATCCTAGCCATCCTCAAAAGAATAGGATTGAATGGAGGGGTAGGAATCATAGTCATCAAGTTCCACGCGCCACGGGTCATCAACCCAAATGAATTAGCGAGCCATGTGACAAACATGCCACCATTAATCTTCAATGTCTTGCGGTCTTTGACCGCACCCTCAGCCAAATATGAAGCTAAACACCAAGGAATATTGCAGAAAGTATCGGGTGTGATAATGCTCCATAAGTAGAAAACATCAAGGTTAGAAACCTTGTCATCATCCTTCCTTTGATTAATGGTGGTGGAAATAAGGCGGTGGATAAGGCGGTGTGTAGGTGACCTAATGCTTCCCTCCTGGGCTGATTTCGGAATGTACACTTTGTTGGCAATCGTATTCCACCAACCCGTGCTCGTCACTCCATCGGGGAACACTTTGTGAGAGTGTTCCATAAATGCACGGAAAATAGCGGTCGACACCAATGACCAATCATAAATACCCATCCGACAAGCCAAGTCAACAACGGAGCACTGATGAAACTCGCCCCCAAGACAGAAACTAACACTCGTCGGGTGATAACAGTCATCCCCCCACGAAAAGATATCGTGGAGAAGAATTCCAGGCAAAGCTCCCAGTACACCGACTCTTGAATACGGAAGACCAGGCTCCACCCATCGCATACCATCGTCTCCCCCTCATAAACAAACTCCTTTAAAAGATAAGGAGCCAACTCCTCTTCATAGTGCACGCTTTGCAACCAACCCCAATCAATTCTGTTGGGCACATAAATTTCTTTCTTCTTTACTTCAGCCAATTTCTTCTTCCACCTCGGCATAGTAGAAGCGGATTCGATTTGAGGGAAATTTAGCCAAGGAAAATCTCCTTGGCGTCTACTTGAACCTTGCCCCCTATGAAACATCATTCCTGCAAAACAAAGAGCATAACACCAAGCCAACACAGAAAATCATTAAAATAAGTCACTCCTGTCTCCACGACTCAACTCGTCGAGTCCATGAACGACTCAGCGAGTCGCAAGAACTGCGCGAGTCAGTTTAAATTGAACCATGACATCTCAAAATTACTTCAAGTGTTTTGTTCAGGGGCATGTCAATAAGGTATTAGGGCAAGAATAGTCATGCAAAACAACATAATTCATGAAAAATCGAAACCCTAGAAGTTCACTATTCTTCAAAATCGTGTTTTCTATGAAATTACTACCCTAGATAATCTTAAAATCATGCTTCTAACAGAAAATAAGAAGAAATTAGTTACCTTTTGTGATAGAACTTGAAAAAAACTTGAAGAATAGTGGAAGAAGGTTTGAAGAAGATGAATGCTTGAGAGAATTTGTTGGAGGGAAGCGCACGACGAGTGTGTAGTGAAAAAGAAACTGATTTCATTAGGGTTAAAACCCTATTTACCGGTTGTAAAAGTAATTTCATTATTTTTTTTCTGTAAATAATACCGACTCGTTGAGTCTGGGTCAGACTCGGCGAGTCTGGTCGCGATTTTATTTTTTCTGAAATCTAAATAGACTCGTCGAGTCATGGTAAGACTCGGCAAATCTCTTGCAAACAATTCAAAAATTATAAGATTTTTGTCAATTATTTAGAAAAAGAAATTTATTCCACCCCACACTTAGTCGATACACACTCTCAAGCAGACATGTCCGATGATTTGGAAGATTAAAATTCAATAAAAAACGAAAAAAAAAAATCAAACAAAACTAAAAAGGTAAAAGAAAGCAAACTCTAAACAACGGGTTGCCTTCCGCCAAACGTTTCTTTTTAAGGAGTCGTTAGCTAGACTCCTTCCCGTCTACGTCTCGTCATCTTCCAGCATCGGGAATGTACGCCTAGTCTTTTGTGGTTTGTACTTCGTTTTGTAAGCGTGAGTCTTCTTTTTGTAAGCCCGTTTTGATTCCTCTCTCTTCTTTTTCACAGCATCATCCTCAGCTGCTTGGGCTTCCATTCTCCTCTTTTTCTTCTTCACCCCATTCTTTTTCACCTTCTCTTGCACCTCCTTTTCTTCAAACTTAATTACTTCGTATTTTGTGAAAGTGCGTGCTCTAGGTTTGGTAATGAATGGTTGATCAGCCCCCATTCTCCTATCCTTTGCCTTCTCCTCTTTTTCTGTGCTTACCCCATCTTCAAGCGGAATTGCATCAAGACATGCTATATGGGCGTGTTAAACTTCCGTATCCATTTCTCCTTCTGCTGTTTGTTCTTCTATAGAATCATGAAGAATATCCAAGTCCAGAATATGCATAGAACTAGTAACAAGCAGATCTAATTCGTCCAAGTTGTTGGCAATTTCGACTGGACTCATCGAGTCCAGGAGAGTGACTCGGCGAGTCGGATCGTATTCCACAATTTCCTCTGTGTTTTCTGAGTAGGCTTCTTCTAGTAGCGTTCTATCTCCTCTAGGTCCTTGTTAACATCTCCATCTTCTCCAGAAGGTAGCAAAAACTTGTTTGGATCTTTTTCTTGCAAAAGTTCAAGTTTTTTTGTAGTATCTCATCATCCAAATGGATAAATGAGATTTCTTCTTTTCTTTTCTCTTCTTGCTTGGCTTCTGGTACGGCTCTAAACATTGCGGACTCGTCACCTACCCTCAATGTTAGTGTAGACTCACAAACATCAATTAAAGCACATGCGGTGTTTAAAAATGATCTCCCCAAAATGATTGGAATTTTGGGGTCTTCTTCCATGTCAACCACCACAAAGTCTACTGGAAAGAAGAACTTGTCGACTTTAATGAGAAGATCCTCACAAACGCCTCGTGGATGAATTGTTGTCTTGTCCGCCAAATGGATCTTCATGTTACCGGTCTTGGCTCCGGTAAATTCAACTTCTTAAAGAAAGAGAAACACATCAAATTTATGCTTGCACCCGAGTCGGTCAACGCTTGGGTGACAAATGCATTTCCAAACTGGCACGGAATTATAATACTCGCCGGATCGCCCTTCTTTTCGGGTAGCTCACTCAATATTATTTCCGCTTCTTCAGCTAAGTCTTTCCTAGCAGCAAAGAGACTTTTTAGTAAGTTCAAGTACTTAGGTGTTGTGAGAATCGTCTTTACAAATGGCACATTGACTTGTAGGGCTTTAACGTGCTTCATAAAGGCTCTATAGGCTTCAACTTTTTCCACAGGCACGACTTTGATTGGGAATGGCAGAGGAGGATTATATGGCTTTAAGGGAATGACAGTTTTGTCATTTACGCATGGACTCGTCGATTCCATTAGAGGGACTCGGCGAGTCAGGTCGGGTTTTGCTGGAGCCGACTCTTCTGCCTTTTCTGTCTTCCTCTTGGAGATCCTCTGTGCATGTGTGAAAATTTCTTCATTGCTGGAAGTCACTGCACTCACATTCTCCATTCTCGGATTGGCTTCGGTATTACTTGGAAGTTGACCCGACCTTCTTTCGTTCACTTGGTGTGCAAGCTGTCCTAGCTTTTTCTCTATGTTGAGAATGGATGCTTGCTGATTCCTTAGCATGTTTCTGGTCTCATGTATTGCAGCATCGTGATCATTGTGTCTCTTTTCGGACGCGACTATGAATCTAGTGAACATTTCTTCCAAATCGGCTTTCTTTTCTATCACCGGTTCTTCCTTTTGATAATATCCCCTCTCCTTCTGCTTGTATTTCTCCTCCTTAGCTTTTTTGTATTCTTCGTATGGGAGCCATTCTTTCTTCGGTTTCTGCCAATTTTTGTCGTATCGATCGCCACTTGAATAGAATACTTGAGCCTTTTTGTTTCTATTCTCATCCAAATCACAATCCTTTGTGAGATGGGGCCCTCTACAATTTTCACATCCAACCCGAATAATATGGATTGTTTGATCCATTTTTGTCATCCTCCTATCTAGACTATCGAGCTTAGCTATCACCGCCGCCATGCTATCATTTGCCGAGTTCACTACCCCCCGACTTACTTCATTTCTTGGATTGTGGTATTCTCTAGAGTGCTTAGAGAATTCTTTAATTAGCTCCTTGATCACAGGGGGTGCCTTCTTCGTGAGCGGGCCTTGAGAATTGAGCAATTGCCTTGTGGTGACATTGACTCCATCATAGAAAATGGAGACCTCTTGTTGGCTATTAAGGTCGTGATGTGGGCAATTTCTAAGCAAACTCTTGTACCTTTCCCATGCTTCATAAAGAGATTCTACGGGTTGTTGCTCGAAGTTGGCAATGGCTTTCTTTAGCTTGGCTATTTTGGAGGGCGGGAAAAAGTGGTCTATGAACTCTTCTTTCATCTTGGCCCAAGTGGTGACCGATCCGGGAGGAAGTGACTTTAGCCAATCCTTTGCAGCTCATTTGAACGTGACTGGAAGAATGCGAAGAAGTTGGGTCTCACGGAGGAAATTCGGTACATTGAAGTAGTCGGCTACATCATTCACTTCGTCCAAGTGCTTGTAGGCGTCTTCGTGATCCTTTCCATAAAAGGGAATCTCCTTGAGTTGGGCGAGAATATGGCCTTTTAGCTGGAAAGTGGCGGTCGCGGGAATTACAGGCTGCACAAGTCCCGGGCCGGTGTCATCACGCATACTCTTCTTCCATTCCCCCATGGGTACTTCATCTATATTAGCCATGGTGATGGCTAAATCGTCTTCAAACTCGGAGTCGTGCTCGTATGTGGGCTCTTCTTCTTCCTCGGTCTCGTACTCGATATCCTCTTGAATTGGGACGCCGATTGTCAAAGATGCACTGGATGCTCCTGATTTGCTGCTTCTCTTCTTGTTGAAAACGGACTTTAGGTTTTTGAGTGGTGAGTTCTTTGAAGAAGCGCATTCTCCAACAGTTTTGCCTTTGCTCCTCCTTAGTGCGGATTCCGGGTCTTCAAGAGGAGGGACCAGAGGTGTATCAGATCCTCGGGTCATGAAACAACTGTAAATAAAACAGAAAACGCGTAAAAAGAACAAAAATAAAATAAAAAATTAAAGCTGTAACAGCGATGTACTCGCTGAGTTGACACGAGTGCACTCGGCGAGTTCAAGGCAAAAACAGAAAAAAAAATTCTAGTTACTCTAAAAACAGAATTTTATTAAAACTAATTCTACTTACTGAATTACCTTTTAAATAACATTGTGTGAGATAAATCCCACACAAAGGATCGATTAAATTAGAATTTAATGTTAATTTTTAGAACCGTTCCCCGACAACGGCGCCAAAAAAACTTGATGTGTGCAAACTCACTTAGTTTGAAACCTACTTTTAATTTTAAAATAACACACAAAGGCAGTGAACCTATCAATTGTGGTATAGTTGAATAAGTAGGGTATCGAACACAGGGAACGGCAAATTAAAACTAAAAACTAATTTTATCTAAATTAATTAATAAGTAGGGGGTTTTCTCTAGTTTTACAAGACTAGAAACTTGCTAACTATTACTAATTAAAAAACTAGAAAATAAAGAACTAACTAGATTCAATAAATGGAAAGGAACTTCTGTTTAGTTCAACTCAATTGATCCTATGGTTGATTTCAAGGTAATGGTGCAATGAATTAATTCTTTTGTTGGTTACCGATTCAAGTGATTAGATTCGCATTCACTACACTAATCCTTAACAAATAAACTAATTTAAACAGTGGTCAGTTGTCTAATTTAATTAGATTTACTAGATTAATTATTCGGGTTAATTTAGACTTGCAATAGTTAACTAATTTAATCTTTTAATTAATTTCTTGTTGATGGTCATCACACAAGCTAGCACATGAATTTACTCAATTTTCTTATAACTCTAGTTTCATGTTTATTAATCCTAGACATATGGCAAAGTGATCACATATGAGGTTGATAATCAATAGATGTTCATGCTAATAAATTATCGTCCTATTAACAAAAAATTAATTATTATTCACACACAAGGTTCTTTAGCAAGCTAGAATAACAAAAATTCACCAACTTAGAATTAATCCTACCAATCAATCATACCATATTATCAACTTTGTATCCCCAAACAGAAGTCTAAAGGTTTTAGCTCATAATTGAAGTAAATAACAGCAAACAAACAGAGTCTAATTGTTTAACCATAATGTCAAAACAAAAGATTAAGTAGAATGATGAGATTTTGCCTCAATTCTCCTTCGAGATTGAATTCTAGCTTCTCTCGTCGTCTTCTAGGGTTTTTCTGCCTTCTTAATCGCAGCTAAACTCTTCTGAATTGTCCCAGAATTCTTCCCCATCGTTCTGAGGAGTTATCCTTATATATACGAATTGACTCGTCGAGTCAGGTGGCGACTCGTCGAGTCCATTTCTCAGTCCCCGTATTGTGATAAGTCTCTGGGATCCCGAGTCTTTATCTTCTCGAATCTTCGCTTGGACTCGCCGAGTAGTCGACCCTACTCGTCGAGTAGGTGTTATTTTTGGTGTTTTTCTTCTTTGTTCCATTCTCGATCTCTCAACCGCTTCTCCTGCTTCCTTCTGCTTCCGAGCTTCATTTTTGGACTGAAAATATAATTCAAACACTTTTAAGTACCTTTTGTGCATAAAATGCAATAATTTTGCTAATAAATGAATAAAAATCTATACTTAATATGAACTAAATATGCACATATCAAAATACCCCACACTTGACTTTTGCTTGCCCCCAAGCAAAACTAAATTTTAAACATTAGAATAACATATGACAACTCCAATCTAACCCAACCATTATGCCAATACCGCAACGTGTACATTTGTGTCTAAATTTGTCCTAAGTACCCCCCCCCCCCATACTCCAAATACTCACAATCCTCATAAATATTCGCCCACTCACCCCGAACTATGCTCATTTTATGCAACCCTTCGAATCCATCCGCAGAAAACCTCTTACCCTCAAGGTATTTTTAATTGAGCAACCCAAGCATACATAATCTAGAATTACAACTTTTCGATACCACTATGGAGCTTTTTCGAATTCTTCACTTCCTTGATAATTTAATCTTTGATCTCTTTGAATTCACCACCTTTATTGATTTTTGGTATCTTCAACTTTTTGAATTTCTTGGAATTTTGATCTTTTGATCTTCACTTTGATTTGCTCCAAAATTCTTCAACTTTTCTTGCAATTCTCTCTCTCTTTTTTTTTAACATGTACCTCTCTTTTTTCACTCAATAAACCTACATGCTTAAGCAGGGGCGCTCATATTGGCTAACGATAATAATTTTCCTGGATACAATTCAGGTTTAGGCTGCTAAACATATTGCATCCCTCAGGTTGAGCGGGGTCGTGTTTTTGTCCCATGATTTCACTGGAATAATGAAGCCACAAATGCACTAGAACGTGTATAGGCTCAACTAAACATTTGGGTTTTCATACAAATATCAACACAATTCTAATATGGAATCCTAATTTGCTTTACCAAAATTTTCTAAATTAGCCCTAGCAATTTCAAAATTTATCAAAAATTAACTAAAATTTCAACAAATATAACCAACCCCCTACCCCACACGTAATTTATGCAATGCCCTCATTGCATATTATGTAAAAACTAAAAATGCAAATATATAGAGGGAATTGGAACAAACTCCCCTGGGGTAGCAGTCGATAGGTTGATACTCTCTTCAGCTCCATCTTCAATTGACTTCAGCCATGGGAATAGCTCATCCATGACTTGGGCATCAAAATCTCGTGTGGCAGCTCCAAATATGTAGGGGAAATAGTGTAAGATCTTCAAGAATCGATATGGAAGAATAAGTTATCAAGTGGTACACTCATCAGCATCAAATCAGCAGTCCTTTCGGTATAAAAATGAATGACTCGTCAAGTAAGTATGTAGACTCGTCGAGTATAAGCGCGGACATCTTCGAATATGTGAGATTACAAGGCGACTCGTCGAGTCGGTTTATTGCACTCGACGAGTAGACCGCTGGACGAAAAAAATGATATTCTGCATTTGTTCCAGCCTCTAATTAATCTGCAAAATGTCTCCTCACTTCTGGACTCACTCGCTCATGTCCCTAAGGACCGGACTCAATACTTTGACTCTAACACTTCCCTTTCTTGACTCTCTTTCACTCTTTATAACCCTTTTGAATCTATAACTCTAACCCTTCTATGCAAGCACTCCTAATTCAATTCTGAAAATTATCAAGGCAATCACACATTAAGCAAAACAGTAAAAAGTCTTAACAAATTCCAAACACACCAAATAAGAACAAAAATAAAAATTGTTCAATAAAAACACAAAAAGACTAATCATCCTCATCATCGTCATGATCCGGCGCCGCTCGACTTCCACTCGCACAGCTCCTTCTCGCATTGATCACCTCTTCCCACGACGGAATATACGGGAAGTTACCACCATCAATATGCGGTATGTTGAAATGGTCAAATAACCGAATATGGGATTGATTGCTAAAGTTGATACCCCGCGCCATTTGATCTTGTAACCGCCTCATCTCAACATTGTAGCAATCCATTGGCACTTCATCATTGTCTACCGGAATCACCGGCGGTTCCTCCTCGACATCACGCTCTCGCCTCGACCGGACCCTCCTTCCCGGCGCCTCGGGACCAACAACAGGATCATCATGCGGAATAGCATAATGACCTCCAACATAATCCTCAATGATCCTAGCCCTCCTAAAAAGAATAGGATTGAATGGAGGGGTAGGAATCATAGTCATCAAGTTCCACGCGCCACGGGTCATCAACCCAAATGAATTAGCGAGCCATGTGAAAAACATGCCACCATTAATCTTCGATGTCTTGCTGTCTTTGACCGCACCCTCAGCCAAATATGAAGCTAAACACCAAGGAATATTGCAGAAAGTATCGGGTGTGATAATGCTCCATAAGTAGAAAACATCAAGGTTAGAAACCTTGTCATCATCCTTCCTTTGATTAATGGTGGTGGAAATAAGGCGGTGGATAAGGCGGTGTGTAGGTGACCTAATGCTTCCCTCCTGGGCTGATTTCGGAATGTACACTTTGTTGGCAATCGTATTCCACCAACCCGTGCTCGTCACTCCATCGGGGAACACTTTGTGAGAGTGTTCCATAAATGCACGGAAAATTGCGGTCGACACCAATGACCGATCATAAATACCCATCCGACAAGCCAACTCAACAACGGAGCACTGATGAAACTCGCCCCCAAGACAGAAACTAACACTCGTCGGGTGATAACAGTCATCCCCCCACGAAAAGATACCATGGAGAAGAATTCTAGGCAAAGCTTCCGGTACACCGGCTCTTGAATACGGAAGACCCGGCTCCACCCATCGTCTCCCCCTCATAAACAAACTCCTTTAAAAGATAAGGAGCCAACTCCTCTTCATAGCGCACGCTTTGCAACCAACCCCAATCAACTCCTCTTCAGCCAATTTCTTCTTCCACCTCGTCATAATAGAAGCGGATTAGATTTGAGGGAAATTTAGCCAAGGAAAATCTCCTTGGCGTCCACTTGAACCTTGCCCCCTGTGAAACATGATTCCTGCAAAACAAAGAGCATAACACCAAGCCAACATAGAAAATCATTAAAATAAGTCACTCTTGTGTCCCCGACTCGACTCGTCAAGTCCATGAACGACTTGGCGAGTCGCAAGAACTGCGCGAGTCAATCGGCGAGTTGGTTTAAATTGAACCATGACATCTCAAAATTACTTCAAGTGTTTTGTTCAGGGGCATGTCTATAAGGTGTTAGGGCAAGAATAGTCATGCAAAACAACATAATTCATGAAAAATCGAAACCCTAGAATTTCACTATTCATCAAAATCATGTTTTCTATGAAATTACTACCGTAGATCATCTTAAAATCATGCTTCTAACAGAAAATAAGAAGAAATTAGTTACCTTTTGTGATAGAACTTGAAAAAAACATGAAGAACAGTGGAAGAAGGTTTGAAGAAGATGAATGCTTGAGAGAATTTGTTGGAGGGAGGCGCACGACGAGTGTGTTGTGAAAAAGAAACTGATTTCATTAGGGTTAAAACCCTATCTACCGGTTGTAAAAGTAATTTCATTATTTTTTTTCTGTAAATAATACCGACTCGTTGAGTCTGGGTCAGACTCGGTGAGTCTGGTCGCGATTTTATTTTTTCTGAAATCTAAATAGACTCGTCGAGTCATGGTAAGATTCGGCGAGTCTCTTGCAAACAATTCAAAAATTTTAAGATTTTTGTCAATTATTTAGAAAAAGAAATTTATTCCACCCCACACTTAGTCGATACGCACTCTCAAGCAGACATGTCCGATGATTTGAAGATTAAAATTCAAAAAAAAAAGCGAAAAAAAAATCAAACAAAACTAAAAAGGTAAAAGAAAGCAAACTCTAAACAACGGGTTGCCTCCCGCCAAGCGCTTCTTTTTAAGGAGTCGTTAGTTGGACTCCTTCCCGTCTACGTCTCGTCATCTTCCAGCATCATGAATGCACGCCTAGTCTTTTGTGGTTTGTACTTCGTTTTATAAGCGTGAATCTTCTTTTTGTAAGTCCGTTTTGATTCCTCTCTCTTCTTTTTCACAGCATCATCCTCAGCTGCTTGGGCTTCCATTCTCCTCTTTTTCTTCTTCACCCCATTCTTTTTCACCTTCTCTTGCACCTCATTTTCTTCAAACTTAATTACTTCATATTTTGTGAAAGTGCATGCTCTAGGTTTGGTAATGAATGGTTGATCAGCCTCCATTCTCCTATCCTTTGCCTTCTCCTCTTTTTTTGTGCTTACCCCATCTTCAAGCGGAATTGCATCAAGACATGTTGTATGGGCGTGTTAAACTTCTGTATCCATTTCTCCTTCTGCTGTTTGTTCTTCTATAGAATCATGAAGAATATCCAAGTCCAGAATATGCATAGAACTAGTAACAAGCAGATCTAATTCGTCCAAGTTGTTGGCAATTTCGACTGGACTCGTCGAGTCCAGGAGAGTGACTCGACGAGTCGGATCGTATTCCACAATTTCCTCTGTGTTTTCTGAGTAGGCTCCTTCTAGTAGCGTTTCTATCTCCTCCAGGTCCTTGTTAACATCTCCATCTTCTCCAGAAGGTAGCAAAAACTTTTTTGGCTCTTTTTCTTGCAAAAGTTCAAGTTCTTTTTGTAGTATCTCATCATCCAAATGGATAAATGAGATTTCTTCTTTTCTTTTCTCTTCTTGCTTGGCTTCTGGTACGGCTCTAAACATTGCGGACTCGTCACCTACCCTCAATGTTAGTGTATACTCACATACATCAATTAAAGCACAAGTGGTGTTTAAAAATGATCTCCCCAAAATGATTGGAATTTTTGGGTCTTCTTCCATGTCAACCACAACAAAGTCTACGAGAAAGATGAACTTGTCGACTTTAATGAGAAGATCCTCACAAACGCCTCGTGGATGAATTGTCGTCTTGTCCGCCAAATGGATCTTCATGTTTACCGGTCTTGGCTCTGGTAAATTCAACTTCTTAAAGAAAGAGAAAGCCATCAAATTGATGCTTGCACCCGTGTCGGTCAACGCTTGGGTGACAAATGCATTTCCAAACTGGCACGAAATTATAATACTCCCCGGATCGCCCTTCTTTTCGGGTAGCTCACTCAATATTATTTCCGCTTCTTCAGCTAAGTCTTTCCTAGCAGCAAAGAGACTTTTTAGTAAGTTCAAGTACTTAGGTGTTGTGAGAATCGTCTTTACAAATGGCACATTGACTTGTAGGGCTTTAACGTGCTTCATAAAGGCTCTATAGGCTTCAACTTTTTCCACAGGCACGACTTTGATTGGGAATGGCAGAGGAGGATTATATGGCTTTAAGGGAATGACAGTTTTGTCATTTACGCATGGACTCGTCGATTCCATTAGAGGGACTCGGCGAGTCAGGTCGGGTTTTGCTGGAGCCGACTCTTCTGCCTTTTCTGTCTTCCTCTTGGAGATCCTCTGTGCATGTGTGAAAATTTCTTCATTGCTGGAAGTCACTGCACTCACATTCTCCATTCTCGGATTGGCTTCGGTATTACTTGGAAGTTGACCCGGCCTTCTTTCGTTCACTTGGTGTGCAAGTGTGACATCCCCAAAATCACGGCCAGAAAAGACCGATTTTGTTTATGCTTTATAAAAATCAGAGTACTTCATTTTATGAAAAGGTTGCGGAATTTGTTCCCAGAAAAACATGGTAAATACATTATTAAAACATTTTCGAAGAAACATATTTATTTCATTTTAAAACGTTTGGGATGTCATCGTTAATACCGAAACATAACATAAACAGAACTTACAATGATTTACACTAGTGATCTACATCTCTTTTAAATCTCTCAGTGTAATGTCACTTCACTTCGTCACCTGTGATATACATAAACTGAGTGGGTCAGGTTGGGAAACCTGGTGAGTACATAGGGTTTTCAACCCACAATAATATAATTGTTATGTTCAATCATCAAACAATTAACCCAATTACCCATCCCCGTTATCTTCTTTACTCTTAAGGATTTAACCTAAAAGTCATCTATCCTGCATTCGTTTATTCCGAAGTCCCTTACTTCCAGGGTTATAGGACTGGCACTAAATCCATAGCTGCCGATGTTCGTTCGTAAAGCACTAATTCCATAGCTGCTATAGTCTATTCATCGGGTACTAAATCCATAGCTACCAGTCTTTATCTAATAGGTACTAAGTCCATAGCTACCAATGTTCAACAGGTACTAAGTCCATAGCTACCAATTCCTACAGGTATTAAATCCTTAGCTACCAGCGTCTAACTAATAGGTACTAAGTCCATAGCTACCAATTTCCATTAGGTACTAAATCCATATATAGCTACCTACGTCTAACAGGTACTAAGTCCATAGCTACCGGTGTTCGTCCCATAGGCACTAAGTCTATAGCTGCCAATGTATACTCACGTCATCTTCTATCTCTCATCATTCATCTACCCATCTCATACCCAACATATTCGTATATATAAAATACGTATACAGTTTAAATCCTTTAAAACATGTATAAAACGTTCATCCAACATAGACAGCAAGTATTCAGATAATATGCACACATAGCACGTAGTTTATATAAAATACTTCATATCTATGTGTAAGATGAAAGGGACTATGCGCTCACTTGATTAGGTGGTGACTCAGCACTCGGACAGCGCTTCGATACTCTCAAAACGATATTCCTTCGATAAAACCTAGTATCGATACCACTAGGGTTTAGTTTAACGATAACCGCGACAAATTAATTAGTCTGACTATTATTAAGCGTTAATAACGCTCAATATAACTCATAATAATAGCCCAAATAATTATTTTAAGGACCTAATAACATTCCTATAATTATTTGAAAGCTATATTAAAAATTGCATAAGCGTAGCATACTTACAACGAATTTTATTGAAAACCGGAACTTAATTGGAGCAGCGTTTCGAAACCGAAAAACTCCTTTTTCTCGGGACTCCAGGAGCCTCGGGGCTTCCCTAGGGTGCTAAGGGTTTAACTAGGGCTTAGGGGAGGTTTATAGCACTTAGAGAGAGAAAGAAGTTAGAGAGAGAAGTGAAAAGGTGTGAAAAATGAAGGATAATCGGCCTCCTTTTATAGCCCTGCGAGGCCTCGGTACGCTGGGCGTACCTCGGACCTACGCGGGGCGTAGTCATCGGATAAGAGCGCCAGACCGACTCCAGCTGTTAGCCACTTCAGACCGGATAAGACCGAGGTTACGCGGGGCGTTCCGGATCTCATACGCGGGGCGTAGGGCGAGGCATCGTGGCATGATCCGAAGCGAGATCTGAGACCTTCATCGGACGGCCCACAACGCGCCACGTCATTAGCTCCTTATCAGCCTTCGCAAATTGCATTCTCGACTTCTAAAAATCATAACTTTCGCATACGAGCTCCGTTTTCGACGTTCTTTATATCCAAGCGAAGGTGGGAACGTACTCTACAACTTTCGTTTAGACTTTGTCGGCTAATTTTGGCTCGATTTTAAATTTTATATTATTAACGGGCCGGGACACAATTGGTCCGTTAAATCCTCATAACTTCTTCATCCGACATCCGTTTTCGCCCATCTTTTTCTTGTTACTCTAATCTCAATGAGATTTCGATTCTCGTTTAGGTCATGTCGGCTAAAAACTGCTCGATCAAATATTCGAATTTCGGGTTGTACACTGCTAGTCCGAAACTTCGAAAAATCATAACTTCTTCATACGAAGTCAGATTTGGGCGTTCTTTTTATCGATGTTCTTAGTTTAACATATTCTACGACTTCTGTTTAGATCGCTAATGCTAAATCTCGCTCTACCGTAAATTCACTATTTACGCTTCCCGGTATCGTGCCGGTTCCGTTGCGAAACTTCAACGGGTCATAACTTCTTCGTTATAACTCGGATATCGGCGTTCTTTATTTGTACGAAAACCTTGTAACATACTCTACAACTTGGTTAAGATTATTTATTCTAAATAATCTTTTGTCGAAAAGTCGTTTTTGACCCCTATTGCCTCTAATTTGACTAGCTCGGATTTGCGGGTGTTACAGCAAGCTGTCCCAGCTGTTTCTCTATGTTGAGAATGGATGCTTGCTGATTCCTTAGCATGTTTATGGTCTCATTTATTGCAGCATCGTGATCATTGTGTCTCTTTTCGGACGCGGCTATGAATCTAGTGAACATTTATTCCAAATCGGCTTTCTTTTCTATCACCGGTTCTTCCTTTTGATAATATCCCCTCTCCTTATGCTTGTATTTCTCCTCCTTAGATTTTTTGTATTCTTCGTATGGGAGCCATTCTTTCTTCGGTTTCCGCCAATTTTCGTCGTATCGATCGCCACTTGAATAGAATACTTGAGCCTTTTTGTTTCCATTCTCATCCAAATCACAATCGTTTGTGAGATGGGGCCCTCTACAATTTTCACATCCAACCCTAATAACATGGATTGTTTGATCCATTTTTGTCATTCTCCTATCTAGACTATCGAGCTTAGTTATCACCGCCGCCATGCTATCATTTGCCGAGTTCACTACCCCCCGACTTACTTCATTTCTTGGATTGTGGTATTCTCTAGAGTGGTTAGAGAATTCTTCAATTAGCTCCTTGATCACTGGGGGTGCCTTCTTCGTGAGCGGGCCTTGAAAATCGAGCAATTGCCTTGTGGTGACATTGACTCCATCATAGAAAATGGAGACCTCTTGTTGGCTATTAAGGTCGTGGTGTGGGTAATTTCTAAGCAAACTCTTGTACCTTTCCCATGCTTCATAAAGAGATTCTCCGGGTTGTTGCTCGAAGTTGGCAATGGCTTTCTTTAGCTTGGCTATTTTGGAGGGTTGGCAAAAGTGGTCTATGAACTCTTCTTTCATCTTCGCCCATGTGGTGACCGATCCGGGAGGAAGTGACTTTAGCCAATCCTTTGCAGCTCTTTTGAACGTGACTGGAAGCATGCGAAGAAGTTGGGTCTCGCGAGGGACATTCAGTACATTGAAGTAGTCGGCTACATCATTCACTTCGTCCAAGTGCTTGTAGGCGTCTTCGTGATCCTTTCCATAAAAGGGAATCTCCTTGAGTTGGCCGAGAATATGGCCTTTTAGTTCGAAAGTGGCGGTCGCAGGAATTGCAGGCTGCACAAGTCCCGGGCCGGTGTCATCGCGCATCCTCTTCTTCCATTCCCCCATGGGGACTTCATCTATATTAGCCATGGTGATGGCTAAATCGTCTTCAAACTCGGAGTCGTGCTCGTATGTGGGCTCTTCTTCTTCCTCGGTCTCGTACTCGATATCCTCTTGAATTGGGTCGCCGATTGTCAAAGATGCACTGGATGCTCCTGATTTGCTGCTTCTCTTCTTGCTGAAAACGGACTTTAGGTTTTTGAGTGGTGAGTTCTTTGAAGAAGCGGATTCTCCAATAGTTTTGCCTTTGCTCCTCCTTAGTGCGGATTCCGGGTCTTCAAGAGGAGGGACCAGAGGTGTATCAGATCCTCGGGTCATGAAACAACTGTAAATAAAACAGAAAACACGTAAAAAGAACAAAAATAAAATAAAAAATTAAAGTTGTAACAGCGATGTACTTGCCGAGTCGGCACGAGTGCACTCGGCGAGTTCAAGGCAAAAAAAGAAAAAAAATTTCTAGTTACTCTAAAAACGGAATTTTATTAAAACTAATTCTACTTACTGAATAACCTTTTAAATAACTTTGTGTGAGATAAATCCCACACAAAGGATCGATTAAATTAGAATTTAATGTTAATTTTTAGAACCGTTCCCTGGCAACGGCGCCAAAAACTTGATGTGTGCAAACTCACTTAGTTTTAAACCTACTTTTAATTATAAAATAACACACAAAGGCAGTGAACCTATCAATTGTGGTATAGTTGAATAATTAGGGTATCAAATGCAGGGAACGACAAATTAAAACTAAAAACTAATTTTATCTAAATTAATTAATAAGTAGGGGGTTTTCTCTAGTTTTACAAGACTAGAAAATTGCTAACTATTACTAATTTAAAAACTAGAAAATAAAGAACTAACTAGATTCAATAAATGGAAAGGAACTTCTGTTTAGTTCAACTCAATTACTCCTATGGTTGATTTCAAGGTAATGGTGCAATGGATTAATTCTTTTGTTGGTTACCGATTCAAGTGATTAGATTCGCATTCACTACACTAATCCTTAGCAAATATACTAATTTAAACAGTGGCCAGTTGTCTAATTTAATTAGATTTACTAGATTAATTATTCGGGTTAATTTAGACTTGCAATAGTTACCTAATTTAATCTTTTAATTAACTTCTTGTTGATGGTCATCACACAAGCTCGCACATGAATTTACTCAATTTTCTTATTAACTCTAGTTTAATGTTCATTAATCCTAGACATATGGCAAAGTGATCACATAGCATACGAGGTTGATAATCAATAGATGTTCATGCTAATAAATTATCGTCCTATTAACAGAAAATTAATTATTATTCACACACAAGGTTCTTTAGCAAGCTAGAATAACAAAAATTCACCAACTTAGAATTAATCCTACCAATCAATCATACCATATTATCAACTTTGTATCCCCAAACAGAAGTCTAAAAGTTTTAGCTCATAATTGAAGTAAATAACAGCAAACAAACAGAGTCTAATTGTTTAACTATAATGTCAAAACAAAAGATTAAGTAGAATGATGAGATTTTGCCTCAATTCTCCTTCGGGATTGAATTCTAGCTTCTTTCGTCATATTCTAGGGTTTTTCTGCCTTCTTAATCGCAACTAAACTCTTCTGAATTGTCCCAGAATTCTTCCCCATCGTTCTAAGGAGTTATCCTTATATATACGAATTGACTCGTCGAGTCCATCTCTTAGTCCCCGTATTGTGATAAGTCTTTGGGATCCCGAGTCTTTATCTTCTCGAATCTTCGCTTGGACTCGCCGAGTATTCGACCCTACTCGCCGAGTACGTGTTATTTTTGGTGTTTTTCTTCTTTGTTCCATTCTCGATCTCTCAACCGCTTCTCCTGCTTCCTTCTTCTTCCAAGCTTCATTTTTGGACTGAAAATATAATTCAAACACTTTTAAGTACATTTTGTCCATAAAATGCAATAATTTAGCTAATAAATGAATAAAAATCTATACTTAATATGAACTAAATATGCACATATCATAGTGTTAATAGAAATGAAAGCATCGAAGGAGGTTAATTGGAAAAAGTTGAGAGATTTAGCAAACTATAATCGAGAGCCAAATATTTGAATAAGTGTGGGGTTTCTATCAGATGGCAGGAGAAGTTTGAAAGAATTTTATAGAAAAAGAAGATGTTTGAAGTGGTCCTAAGCCATAAGAAGTAGAGAGATGCATTACAATTTGGCTCAAAAGATATTCTGTGAATCCTAGTAACCACAACGTGGCCATCACTATGCCACACCATGGCATGTGTTATTTTCATGATTAGACTCTGTTAGACTTACCTACTCAGCGTATAGTATGCTTCCCACATCGTGGCCCAATTCAACACACTTTTCGAAGATGGTTCTTTGGGTTATATTTATTTGGCACATTCACGAGGTAAGAATCCTGAAGTATTGTTTTTCTGCTATCATGTGATATGTCAACCACACAACTTTTGGTTTCGACCTTGCCACTTTTATTAGGTGTTTGTTCCTTTTTTCTCCCTTTTACTTTTATGCTCTTTAATTGTTTATGCATGTAATGGGGACATTGCATGAATTAAGTGCGGGGTAAGGGGTCGAATATAGGAATACAAGCATATTGATTTGAAAAATAAAAAATGACTAGGATTAAAAAATATTTGGAGTATAAAGACTTGAAATAATGGTCTAATTTTTAAATCTAATTAAAAAAATTGTTATATTGTTGTGTTAAGACCTAGGTGGCTAGTGTTGTATGGGACAATCTGATGCGAGTTTTGATGCTTAATTGAGCCAATATATGTTCTAGTGTATTTGTGGCTTCCCTATCCTAGTTAAATCGAGAGACAAAAACATAACCTTGCTTAGTTTGAGGGGCATAATATTTTTATCATCATCTACAAGAAATGTATCCAACAAAGCTTATGTAGTCATTGCACCTTAAACTAATGCATTTAACCAATAAGGGTTGAAGTTAAGTTTCCAAGCTTAAGCATATGTTTTTCTTTTTTAGGATTTTTAGTTTTGAGTGAAAAAATTGAGTTGTGAAAAAAGAAAAAAAATAGAAAAGAATAGAAAAGAAAAAAAAGTTGCAAAAGTTTGAGTGAATAAGAGTGTACAAAGCTATGAACATCAAATGTTATGTAGAAAAGTTCCAATAATTGAAGTGTCAAGTTGTGGAATAAGGCAATTTGCCAAGTTATTATTATTGTAATTTTTTCTTTCTAGGTTATTTTTTCCATATGTATGCTTGGGTGCTTAACCAAAAATTACCCTAAGGTTAAAGAAGATTTCTGAGGATATATCCAGATGGATGAATAAAATGAATGTTGTTCAAAATAACTGGGAAGTGGTTATGATGATTGTAAGTATTTAGGATTTGGGAAGTATTTAGGAATCATTAGACACAAATACATGCATTGCGGTCTCGATGTAATGGATGAGCTGAAAATTGATTGTCTTGTGCGATAATGGTAGCTATGGTTTTGATGTGATAATATGATAATTATAAAATCAGTTTTTCTTGAGGGCAAGCAAAAGTCAAGTGGGGGTGTTTTTATATTTCCATATTTATTCATATATTTTTTGCATTATCTTAATATTTTTAGCTACAATTTTACTTATTTAGGACAAAAGGTACTTAATATGCTTGAAATATGTTTTATAGCAGCAAAATACATGCTCGGGATAAAATGAAAGTAAATTATGCAGCTGCAAGAGGCAAAATTCGATCAAGTCAACCAAAGTCAAAAAAATCCATGCATACTGAAGTCCATGGCGTAGAGATCCTTAGCCATGTTTTGGTGAGGAGAATATTTGTGAATAGAGAAACCGAATTGGGGTATACGCCTTATAAAAGATAGCCACGCCGTGGAGCCAATCTGCCACGACGTGGGAGCCAATTTTTGAAAACTATATATATTGCGGTTCTACCTTTAACCCTACCTTATGCTTCAAATTATTCTAGACTATAGAAGACTAAAAACCCTCTAGAAAACCATTAGAAGTTCAAAAATCGATTGGAGCTAAATTGTTGAAGAGATACAGAAGAAAACAACATTAAACCTTTTGGTTTGCTAGCTTTAATTATGTCTAGTCTTATTTGTTTCGATTGTATGTGTTTTTTTGCTATGATTATGGGATAAAACCTTCTACTTTCGTTGGTGATGATGAACCCTTTGAACTATGAGTTTATTTTAATCTTATGACTATTTATTTTTGGTTTTTCTAGTGTTGATAAATCATATCCTTACATGTTTAAGTCCTAGTTTTTAATTTCCTCGATACAAGTTTTGTGTAGTAGAAGATCATTCTATTTGCATGAATTTGTTTACCTAGAGGTTTATGATCATTAAATTGCTAGATCTAGGATTGGAAAAATCTTAGATTAGGTAACTAAAGTTAGTAACTTTGACTGTGTTAGAGAGCATAACCGATCCATAATTTGTGCTTGGTTGCTTGACTTGATCATAGAAAAGTAACTCTTAGATTATCGTGCATAGCCAAATTTATCTTAATATCAATTTTGTGTTTACTTGTGTTTGATCATAACATAGTAAGTCATAAATTGGTAACATCTAGGAATTTGATAATAATTACTAGTTACATCATGATTTGGTAACCAACATTAGTAATTTTATAGAAATCAACCAAAGGAAATAAGGGGATTCGGATCTAATGAAAGTACTCTTTAAAACTGAATTCAAATCGTTTTATTTTCTAAGTTTGATAGTGATATTTGGTAGATGTTTGATTTAAGTTCTTCTGATCTTGCAAAATCAGTAAAAGAACCCTCATTTAAAGTTTGTTTCTTAGTTTAATTATTAAGAGTTATTTTATAAATTGAAATTTCGTTCCCTGTGTTCGACACTCGACTTACCTAAACCATTCCATAATTTGTCTAGGTATACTGCCTAAGTGTAATTTGTTAGTTAAGTATGTTAGGGTTATAAATTTAAAACTAGTAGTACATAAATTGCACATCAACCTTCCACTTGGCACATCTATCATGAGTGGCACAACTTCTTCATGAATGGCACAACATCTTCATGAATGGTGTAACATCTTAATGAATGGTGCAACATGTATATGAATGGTGTAACATGTTGCTTCATTCCACTCTAAATGCCCCAAGTGGCTCCAAGTTGCTCCAAATGATCCAAGTTGGTCCAAGTGCTCCACGTTGCTCCAAATGATTTATAAATGCTCCATTAAACTCAAATGCTCCATAAGAATGCTCAATATGCTCATGTCACATTTAGCAATCTGCATGCATGCCATCAAAAATATGAGTTTCAAAAATCTTTAAAAAGTATTCTCAGAAAACATCGAGTGTTACCAATTCATATCCTAACCATAACTAAATCAAATAAGGATAAACATGAAACAAAAGTCTAGTTTGAGTCCTTGATGCTTCTAAGTCCTCACACTCTACAGCCTACTACCAGAATCTGTAAACACATGGAAACATATTTTGTTAGACTATAAGTGTGGTGAGTTATAACATAACATAAAATACAACATAATCATAATAGACATATATGGATTGTCACATAAGTAACCAAGCATCTACACATATATTAGGTGATAAACAACGGGTCATCGTCTTTGTTTCCATGCAAGACTCTAAGTACAATCTTTCCTAGGGATGCATTAATCTAACTCTTTGCATGCATGTGTACACACATCATAAAACATAACATAATCTATTTATCATAACATAATGTAACAATAAAGTAAAAATTATATTTTTACGTTTCCGAGCATGTGAGAAGTATTACGTATTGCTGGGAAATTTACATAGATCAAAAAGTTGTTTTTCTAATTTAATTAAGATCTTGCTTAACTGAAAAGTAAAAGGTTAGGGTTAATTCGAAGAGTTTGTTTTGGTCAACTAATTTAGGTGAAAGAGATTATACTAGAGCTTGCTAGTTTTTCTCAGTACCAGCTTAGATATAACGCATTTTGAATAATTAGATCTGAAGTGTTTTGTAACATTTGGATTTTTAGAGGTATATTGGTGTGGGTTAATCTTGTGATTAAAGGAGAGACTTGACGAGTTGAGGGTCCAACTCGCCGAGTCGAGTCGGGTTCTCCAATGGATTTAATGAGTGGACTCAAAGAGTTCGAGGAGAGGGACTCGCCGAGTAGGTGTTGGGCAGAGAAACCCTAATCTCCGGGGTTTGGGACCTATTTAAAGGCACTTATAGCCTCCTTGGCCCCTTCCCAACAGTGTCTTCGTCCCTTGAGAGAAACCCTAGAGTTATTTATGAGCTAGAGAGGAAAGAGGCTTCTTGGAGGTCATTTCTTTGAGAATAAGATCAAGGGAGTTGCTAGGATCTCAGAGGAGAGTTGGTTGATCAGTCTCATCTTCGTTTCAAGCTTCAGATCTGGTACAACTCTTGCCTCCCTTGTGTTTGAGTAGATTTCCTTGGTTGTAAAGTTGGACTTGTATCCATATTGATGGGGTTTTGGGTGCATCCAAACCCTTTTTGAGTCAATTGTATATCTGTACCTTGTGAGGTCCAGAGATCCAGAAAGTAGGCAGCCATGAGTGAGTAACCATGGAGCTTTGAAGCTATGGAGCTTCAACGGAGTCAAAATGGTGTATAGAGCAAAATACACCATGCATAAGCCTCAAGTTCAGACCTTTGCATGACTTTTGGGTAGTAGGAGGTTAGATCTATGAGTTTGGGTTGCAGATCTGACCTCAAATGGCTGAATGAGAAATCTGTGGGAGCCAACTCGCCGAGTCGTAGCGGGTTTGACCGAGTAGTCTTGACCCATTGTTGGCTCGCCGAGTTGGGATTCAACTCGACGAGCTGATTGAGTCCTAGGTAGAGTTCAGCTGATGCAAGGGGACTCGACGAGTCGCATGGGTGCACTCGACGAGTAGGGTCAAATGTGGACTGTTGACTTGAGCTTGACTTCTGTTGACTTTGCAGTTTTGGTCAACATAAGTAATAGAGGCCTTGGAAGGGTAAAATGGTCTTTTACCCATCTTAGAGAGTTAGAAAGAGAAGGAACCGCCTTCGATTATCTGAGTCGTGAAAAATAGTTATTATAAGAGATATTCATCCTATGTGTTAGGCGGTGGCGAGTTCGAGATTCAAGTGTGAGGATAGCTGCTTTCTGCTTGCCAGGTGAGTCTTCTCACTATACTTTACCTATAGTGGTAATTAGAGTTATGTGACAGAGTATTTTGTATGTTATTTATGTGATGTGATGCACTGCATTATTTCTATGTGATTTATGTTGTGTGTGTGTTCCATAGTTTACAAAGATAGGACCGAAATGTCCACAGAGTTAGGGCCAGAGGGTCCACAGAGTTAAGACCAAAGGGTCCATAGAGTTATAGCCTCGAGTGGATAATATATGTTTTATGTGGTATTTTGGGAAACTCACTAAGCTTCATGCTTACCGTGTTATGTGTTATGTGTTTCAGGTTTTCCTCTCGGAATCGTCGGACGACACCGGCTGGATTGTACACACCAGAGAAACAGTTATGAGGATCCTAGATTATTAATGGGGTTGTGCTTTGTAATTGAATAAAAGAGATTTTTGTACAATATGTTATGAAGAGTATGCATTTTAAAAATGAAAAATTGTTTTAAATTTCCACGTCGTTACAAGTGATTGCATGATTAGGAAAGTCGCAATAGAACTGAAATCATTTTTATTATTGATTTTCGTTTAGTTTATTTTCACTTCAATTTTCAGTTTTTTTAGTTAATTAAAAATCCCCCTTTTATAATTTTTGTTTTATTGAGTAGAATGTACCTGATGCAAAAATGCATTGACCGTTAGGCTATGTCCCTAAGGATTTGACCATGTTTCCCTGTGCTATATTTTTAGTGTAACCAGCAATGAATATTTCTTTGTTTAATACGCCCACGACAGTATGTTAAAAATTGGCTCCATTACTGAAGACACAGTGCTTTCTAATAGTTTTATGCCCATAATGTTTCGTTTAGGTACACCTCTAGCTTTTGATCCAAAAATCGAAAGAATTGCAAGGAAGTTGAAGAAAGAAGCAGCACGAAAAAATAATCATCTCGTTCATCATCATCTTCAGTACCTATAGAGGTCATCACACCACAAGGCACTCCCTTGTGGAATGAACCAGATCTATTTTTTCTGAAAGTACCCTCATCATCTCCTTTAAACAGTCCATTTAAAACAAACTCCCCACCACCATCAGTTAAATCTAAAACTACAAACTCTTTAGAAACCAAATCTGAAGAATCAACTATGAGTGGAGATGAAGCATAAAAGACTCTCAGAGAGTGGGCCATACAAGAAGTCAATGAGCAGCCCCTCTGTATTACTTTTCCGAAAGTCCAAAACTTTGAGTTGAAATTTGGGCTGATATGTCTTCTTCCCACATTCCGAGGTCTAGAAAACGAAGACGCGTATAAATTCCTCAAGGAATTTCATGTGGTATGTTTAGGAATGAAACTACATGCGATAACTGAAGACCAGATAAAGTTAAGGGCATTTCCCTTTTCACTTCAAGGTTTAGCAAGAGAATGGCTATATGAGCTCCCATCCGGTTCCATTACCACTTGGATAGAACTCGCGAAGATGTTTTAGAGAAATACTTTCCAGAAACACGAGTTTCGAGTCTCAGAAGAGAAATCCTTTGTATCAAACAAGGAAAAAGAGAGGCTTTACATACTTACTAGGAGATATTTAAAAAGCATCTAGTTCGATGCCCACAAACATGGGATCAGTGATTACCAACTATACATTTGTTTCTGTGAAGTTCTGATACCCATGGAGAGGCGCTTGATAAATGCTTCCAGTGGTGGTTCCTTGGGTGATATGACACCAACATAAATCCGGGAGTTGATCGAGAAGTTGGCAATAGAGTCGAAGCATTCTGGTAACGAAGACAAATGGTATCCAGATCAACCAAGGGGTGTGAAAAAGGTTAGGAATGTTCATCTGGAAGCCCAAGTATCTGAATTGACAAAGGCTATTCTGCTCTTGACAAAGGAAAAAATAGCTGCAAAGAAACCATGTTGAATCTGCTTGAAGACGGAACATCCAATATATATATATATATATATATATATATATATATATATATATATATATATATATATATATGTCCATTACTGCAAGAGGATACAACTGCAGTAAAATCTGTCGGAGGCTATTAGAATAATTATCAACATAATTTTCAGTAGAAACAAGAATATCAAGTGCCACTCAAATTCCATCAGCAACGAAGTTATCAACAACCAAATTTTCAACCTAGTTTTTAGAATCAGAATCAGCAAAATTATCAAAGTTAAAACTTTCAAAATCAGAACTCGCATCAGCAACGCAAAAGTTCCATTATGGCCTTATAAGATATCGTAAAGTTACTTGCCATGAGCACCCAAACATTTCAGTACGAAACCAGAGCCAGTATCAAGAATCCGGAACAGCAGGTGTCTCAACTTGCCACTTCTGTGGGTTATCTAGAATCTCAAAGAAAGTTATCGGGGCACACTGAAAACAATCTGAAGCATAATGTGAGTTCTATTTCCTTGGGACGTGGTAAAACATACGAAGGCCCAAGTGCATTTGAACCAACATAAGAAGCTGATGAAGAGTATAAAGAAGTTTTGGTAAAGAAGAAGATATAAAAGAAACAGAAAAAGAAGAGGAAGAGGGTGAAGAGGTTTTGGTTGAAGGAGAATCAGACAAGCTGAAAGAAATAGAAACTCCACAACCAGTGAAGCCGAACCTAAAGCAATATATGCCTCTACCTCCATTCACATCAAGACTGAAGCATACGTAGCACAAAAGAGAGGATGAAGACATTATGGAAATTTTTTGTAAGATTGAGGTAAATATGCCACTTTTAGATGTTCTCAAAAATATCCCTCGTTATGCCAAGTTTATGAAAGATTTATGCAGTTCAAAGAAAAAAATTGAAATTTAATGAAATTATCAAAGCTGGTGAAAATATTTCTGCCATTTTGCAAAAGGGTTTACCTCCAAAGTGCAAGGATCCGAGGATTTCTCAGTTCCTTGTAAATTGGGAAACTTTAATTTTTCAAATGCCATGATTGACTTAGGAGCTTCATTCAATGTCCTTCCTTTTTCGGTTTTTGATAAGTTAAAAATGAGAACTGTATAAAAAACTGGGACAATTATCCAGTTGGCTGATCACTTGACAGTACACCCAAAAGGTGTACCAGAGGATGTTCTTGTCTAAGTGGATAATATGATATATCCTGCTAATTTTTCTATTTTGGACATGGGTGATTTAGACGTATCAGATACAAACTCTATCATTTTGGAAGGCCATTTATGAAAACTGCAAAAACAAAAAATAGATGTTTTTAAGGGCACGATTTCAATGGAGTTTGATGACGAAGTGGTTAACTTTAAAATTAATGATGATAATTTTCCTTCTGATAATATTTCTATAAATTATCTCGGTACCAGCAGTCCTTTATCTGAGGACTATTGTGGGTTTTCTAATATCTCTATGCAAGGAATATTTGTAGATAGGAATTTATTAGACATATTATAAGAGCTGAAAAAAGGAAATCTTTAGGAAAAAGAAGAAAAAATAACTGCTGAAAAGAAGTTATCTGAAGGGGCTGAGATGGAGCTGATCAGAAATAAGCTTGGGGAGGAAGAAAAGAAGATTTATGGAAAAATGATTAAAGAAAAACTAATGATTTTTGTCGAGGAAGTTTGTGAAAAAAAATCTGAAAAGAAGAAAAGGAGAAGAATCCTAGAAAGCAAAAGATCAGAAAACGAAAGAAATCAAATCATTTGAAAAACATATTTGAAGACAATCTTTAGTCTTTCCAATTATTTCCATATTTGAAGGGATCTGGAGTAGCAAGGAAGAGAGTTGAGCTTCAAAGAAGTCCCAACCACATCAGTTAGCAAATCTGGTTGGGTAAAATGGAGCCAACAACTTCAAAAATGGGAGGCTTTTCGGGTGGCAACCTGATGAGTAGTTTTTAGTTTTATATGCTTTAAATAAAGAGATGGCCGTAGTTCCAAGCAAGCTTGGGGAAGTCTGAGGATCTTCGAAGTTGCTAAAATTCAGATTTTTCGTCAACATCATCGTCAAAATCAAAATTTCTACAAACTTATCAGGTACAATCTTTCCTAGCTGCACCCTTTCTGCTTTTATATGCTTTACTCAGTTGTTAATTCCTCTCTGAGTATTGCGGACAATGCATCATTTTAAGCTTGGGGAGGGGGTTAGTGTAAAAGTTTGCATTTTTTTGTATAAAATTTTAAATTTTCAATTCTTTTAGGCAAAAATTTTCAATTTTTATTTTTATTTTTGCATTGCATTTGCATATAAAAATTCGAAAATCCAAAAAATATTTCCTTATTATTTTTTTGCATTCATAAAAAAAAAACTCAAAAATATTTTATTTCTAGTTATTTTAGTTTTTATTTGTTACATACATATACAAATTTTGAAAAAGATCGAAAAAAATCAAAAAATTTTGAAATTTTTTTACATGAGATAAGGATATCTATTTACATTTGATAGCTTTGTTAAGAAAAATGTGATAGGAACCGAAAATAACAGTCTTATTACAATCAATTTTAAGAATTATCTTTTCGTATAAGAAAGTGCTTTAAATGTTTTCAATATGAACCAACATATGAGTCGGATAATTTTTACAATGGAAGTGTCGGATGGAAAAATGAACAGTGTTTTAGAGATAATTTCCTTAGATGCGTTAAAAAGAACCTAGGTTAGATAACCCTTTTCTTTCCTTGAAGTACTGAACCCTATAGTTTCTGTGCCTTTTAAGGTTAGAAGGGAAGTCTTGTTATATCCATAATTTATTATCATTTTTGAAGTATTGAAGATATGGTGGCCCTCAAAGGAATATATGCGTGTGTGTGTGTGTGTGTATATATATATATATATATATATATATATATATATGGTTGGGTTCAAATGTTCCTGACATCGATTGTGTGCCCGTAAGTACAAATCTGGACCAACGTGTCACACCCCCAAACCAAGGATGACGGAAACGTCCAGGGGTGGAGGACTTCATGTACAGTATCACAACAACGTGTATAATAGTGCTCAAAGTAAATACAACCATCATAAATATAATTGAAAAAGTTACATCAAGTATATGTTTACATGTTTCAAAATCAAGTATACGTAAGGAAGATTTTGGGCAATGCTACGGTTCCCTTGAATAGTGTAGTCTCTGGATTCTGAAGGATTCGAATGTCTCCACTTAACAACCTAGGTTGGTCGTGTTCTTCTTTCCAGGTTTCCAATCACTCTACCCAAGGAGGCGTTGGGCCTTGAACAACCGGACGAGGGTTAGGATTTGGAACAAGGGCCATCGGGGTAGGTTCTCCACTTCAGGGTCGGGGTCGGGACCATCAGCAAGGCCTTCAGCTTGGTGACCATCCAAAGGGATTCGGTACTCACTCTATGGCTTCTCTCCGAGCCATTCAGTATTGCCGTGGTTAGGGTAGTACGGGTCATCGTGGAGAAGGAATTCAGCCATAATATCTTTGCGAGAAATGGGGATATAAGAAATAACTAAGTAGATGTACTAATTAGATAATTATAAGGTGATCTTTATCAGGTACTTCAATATATTATTTAGTGCATACTAGTCACATGTATTTGGGACAGAATAGACCTTCGAATAAGCGATCCTAACTCTAAATCCCCAATCCAACGAGAACAGGAAGTAAAGCAAAGATTCACAGATTCTAAGCCTATGACGTCCTGGATACATATAGTTTTATTGTATCCTCTAGGCAGTTATTGACCTATTGATAAAAATCTATTTAGTTCTCAAATAAGTAATTATAATAGTTCCAAATACCCCTATGGTATTTCATTGTGGTAGTGTTGGTAAGTTTTTAGACTTGTTGCAACTCCTACGACCATTCCTGGGCATATGGTAATCATTTCTGGGTGAGACATAGTTGATCAGGCTATGTCATTCCCAGTCCTGACTATACATCCCCAAGCCTACTCGTATTGTTCAACAATTACTACTTTTGTCCCATCCCATCGTGATACTGACCCTAGTGTGTGTGCACATGCTCCTACTTTTACCGAGGAATTATTTGTTTCTAAAAGTATAGTTGTTTTGAAAACTTTAAATCAGAGACTTTCGGTCCAAATGTATTTATAGTTCGTATATCTTATGTGGTTCGATATACTGAGTTCACTATAAACAATGCTCTGATACCAATCTGTCACACCCCCAAACCAAGGATGGCGGAAACGTCCAGGGGTGGAGGACTTCATGTACAGTATCACAACAACGTGTATAATAGTGCTCAAAGTAAATACAACCATCATAAATATAATTGAAAAAGTTACATCAAGTATATGTTTACATGTTTCAAAATCAATTACAATATGATGACAAAATAAATTGTTGACGGTTTAACGTCCCATCCTCAAAGCGCTGAAGTTTTCCTGTTTCACTGATTTCCTGAGAATACAAGTAGTTTTGAAAAGTGTCAACAATTAAGTTGGTGAGTTCATAAGAGTTTTGTTTGGAGTAGAAACCGTTTTTCTCTTTTAAAATCGATAGAGTTTGATCTCCAGAAAATCCAATATTTTCTTAATTAAGTGTAAACAGAATAATTCTATATGATGCGTTGATGTATTCTAGATTTACCCGTAGATTTCCCCTATAATTGTCCAGCATATATAAGTTATATAAGATTTAGGTTAGATAAAACGTCGAACATAATGGGTCCGCCCTAGGTCCACAACCAAACAAGGAACAGGAGATGAGGCGGGCACCACCAATTCCAAGCCAATCCAGACTAAATTCTTGTATGACTCAAGCATATACGCTCAACGATTATAGTTGAAGTCTAACCATACGAAAATCTATTGTGAATATAACCTATACATATCATAGTTCACCGGGGAGTAATAGGGATTAGGGAACCTGAACTATGCATATAAATAGCTTATCAAAAGTGATGGTGATGGTGAGTGTAACCTATACATATCATAGTTCACCGGGGAGTGATAGGGATTAGTGAACCTGAACTATGCATATGAATAGCTTATCAAAAGTGATGGTGATGGTGAGTGTAACCTATACATATCATAGTTCACCGGGGAGTGATAGGGATTAGTGAACCTGAACTATGCATATGAATAGCTTATCAAAAGTGATGGTGATGGTGAGTGTAACCTATACATATCATAGTTCACCGGGGAGTGATAGGGATTAGTGAACCTGAACTATGCATATGAATAGCTTATCAAAAGTGATGGTGATGGTGAGTGTAACCTATACATATCATAGTTCACCGGGGAGTGATAGGGATTAGTGAACCCGAACTATGCATATAAATAGCTTATCAAAAGTGATGGTGAATTCCTTTCTTGTAATTAAGTTCCTAGGGTAGATGAAACATAAACTGTACCTATTATAGTTTATTACTTTGTTTGTAATATGTATTTACCATAACTATACCGATTATAACTAACGCGTTCGTTTGTGGGGGTATAATGGCTTAACTATACTTATTATAGATTATCTTATTCGTCCATAGCGGCAATAACTCTTTTGTAAGTGTAAGACCTTTAATATTGTGTTTGTGTTATGAATAACCCTAAACTATACCTATTATAGTTTATCGATTGATTTCGTGGGAAACGAGCATAGGCCTTACTTGTCATAATTTGTCAATGTTTATATTTTAATGGATATAGCCTCGTAATATCGTATATATATATATATATATATATATATATATATATATATATATATATATATATACATATATATATATATATATATATATATATATATCTATATTTGTCATACTTGTGAAGGTGTAAATCCATTTGTTTTCTGATGTATGTCTATGTAGGAATACAAAATTTGTCATATATTGCAACTACACATAATCACATAACGATGTATACCTTGCTCAACATGTTACAAGGTGAAATGAAATTTATTGTGTTTTTCTGTTAATAACATTTTCTGTAACTGCTATTGGAAAAATTGTAGAAAAATCATAAAATGTCCAAATCAGGTTCTGTGACTTCTGAGAGTTTGGAAAATGAGTCTAGTTTGTTCATAATTTTTTATTATAATCTTTAATGACCTCTAACTTGGGTGAAAAAGTCCATAATCACAGAATGGTCCGGATTGATGTTTGAAATGATAGGCAGTTTTGTAAAATTCACCATAAATTGTAGAAAAATCGTATGGAGATGTGCAAGTAGTCATTTTAAAGCTAAGAAGTGGAACTACATGCACCTAAAACAGTTTTGAAAACAAAAATATTTAAGATGTCCAAAACAGTCCGTGAATGGAGTGAAACTTTTCTGATGAAAGTTGTTAGAAAAATTTAGATATGTTCTTGATGTTTTGACTTGTATTCCCCTCCTAAAAACTTGAGAAAACATGAAAATGTAGGGGTATGAACTCACCTTAAGTGTTTTCAGTAGGTAAGTGTTGAAGAAGAGAAGTGTTCAACCCAAGAACACTTGAAGAATCACTTGAAGATTCGAAGCTCTAACACAAATGTATTGGAGTTTGTGTAAGATATCCATGATTTGAGTGGAAATAATTGAGATAATCTTAAAGGAAATGGATTATGCTTACCAAAGGTGGAGGAAACGCTCAAGATCAGCCCTTGAATCTCGGATTTCTAGAGAGAGAAAGTGAGAGAGAAAGGAGTTTGATCTTCTTGTGAAATGAGAACAAATGAGAGAAAATGAGGAGAGAGGATGAATATCCAGCTCTCAAAACATGGAGATGGCTTGTGAGGGAGGTAAAAAGTACAAGGTATGGTGGGGAGGAGTGTGGGTTAATCATGGAGTGGGCATGGGGTTGTTTGTGTCATAAAATAAGGTAAAGTCAACACTCTACCTTTGAACTTTACCTAATCTTATTTGGATAAGATTTTACCCTTAAAATATGATTAAATTATTAATTTAGGGGTCTTATATTTTAAAATGAAGTTTTGGGTGAAAATCTCATGTTAAAATAATTAAAAATGGGTTTAAAACGCAAAAATACGCAAAAACGGGGTGAAAAATGTATTTTCCAGCGAGATTCTTCGGACCTAGGCCGAAGCTCGGTCCCTAGGCCGAAGTTCGGTCAGGGGAGGCGCTAGTCTCGGAAGCGAAGGCGCGAGTCGGAGAAGGAGCGAAGGCGGGGTTCGTCCGATGGCTCGGTCCGATGAGGAGTCAGATGCGAAAGTCAGGGGGTTCGGTCCGAAGTGAGGCTAGAACCGAAGGGACTGTTGTGAACAGTACTCTCGGTTCGGACCTTCCTTCTATGCCGGGTTCGGTTCGGATCTCCTTCAATGCCGGGTTCGGTTCGGATGAACAGTGACTTCGGTCCGGTTCATGAACAGTACTCTCGGTTCGGACCCTCATGAATAGTGCTTTCGGTTCGGTTCATGAATAGTACTTTCGGTTCGGAGGGTTCGTTTCCTTAAGTCCGTTTTTCGCGTAGACTTCCGTTATTGGGCTATTTTTCGCCAAATTCGAGGGTCGGGATGCCCCGAGTGATTATAGAAAGTTGGGAGAGATTTCGAGAGAGATTTGAGAGAGATGCCTCGTTCTCAGAGAGATTTGGGAGAGATTTGACGTACTTGGAGAGATTTCACATACGAAGAGATATGTGAGAGAGATTTCACATACTTAGAGAGATTTGGGAGAGATTTGACATACTTGGAGAGATTTCACATACAAAGAGATATGTGAGAGAGATTTCACATACTTAGAGAGATTTGGGAGAGATTTGACATACTTGCATAGATTTGGGAGAGATTTGACATACTTGGAGAGATTTCACATACAAAGAGATATGTGAGAGAGATTTCACATACTTAGAGAGATTTGGGAGAGATTTGACATACTTGGAGAGATTTCACATACAAAGAGGTATGTGAGAGAGATTTCGCATACTTAGAGAGATTTGGGAGAGATTTCACATACTGGGAGAGATTTGGGAGAGATTTGACATACTTAGAGAGATTTGGGAGAGGTTTGACATACTTGGAGAGATTTCACATACTTAAAGATATGTGGGAGAGGTTTCACATACTTAGAGATATGTGGGAGAGGTTTCATTGGTGACCTTTTTGAGTTACCAGCTACACACTGCAAGGTCCGTAAACCCCGTTAAGCCTTGTTTAGGGATCTTGCATACTCCCGATGAGTATGTAACATTGTTTTATCGGTTTGGCTCTCTACGTACCACCGTTTTAGGTTAAGGAGATCTAGATGTACGCACTTTTCAATTTATGATCTCTCATTAGAATAGAGAGTTGTTTAGAAGTTACATAACGTAAACTCTAGTACTCACGGCAAATTGAGTTGACCGGTTTGACTTGACCGAAAATTGACGGTTGTCACACAACGGATGGAATAGAATCAATGGTCCTGATCTGAGGGTCTATGATATTAAAATAGGGTAACATGTACCATATAATCACATAAATTTCAGCATAAGGGTGTTTTCGTTAATTAACCTATATTAAAAAAATGAAATTTCCAGATTTTTTGGAATATTTAATACCCTTATTTTTAAAAATCTGAATTTTTTAAATTAATTCAAATTTAATTCTAATATAATTTTTAATAATATATGATTTCATTCTGTTAGAATGACATAAAATCAACCATAAACTAGTAAATATATATATTTGATTTTATTCTTGTAGAATATGGTTGCATTCAACAGTAACATGTTTTAAAGAACACAAGTCTTCTTGCACTAATAATATATCAAATAATTACATTGTATGATTGTGATACAAAGAACATTCTTGAATAATAACAACATTCTGAAAGAATAACAAGTGTAATTCTTAAAAAATAACAAGATTCTTAAAATATGAGTGTAATCAATCTTTAATTCATTCTTCAAGACTTTCCTATCATGTCTTCAAACCATTCTTCAATCCATTCCTATCACAAATGCAACAAAAACTAAGAATGGTTAAAAATATCATATTCTTTAAGAATGAGTTTACTGAACCTGTTCATTATGTGAGAAAATATCATAGCAAATCAATTACAAAAAAGACAAATACATATTCTAAAAGAATGATTAACTCTAAAGTGCAATTTCTATCTATTCTGGTAGAATATTCTGACAAAATATATACGTCATTTTAAATTTTGGCAGAATGCATATAATATTTTTAGAATGACATATATATTCTGATAGAATAATCAGGGCAACAACATTATCAGTTAATAGTAATTGATCCATTCTACAAGAATAATCAAGCAACACATTGGATCATGAATTATTCAAATCTTTATTATCTTTTTAATTATACTTAAGCCATTATATAGGAACGTATGCATAAAGAATTACACACAAACTCCAAAGACAAGTAACCATTACACATCTAAAAACAATTAATATATTGATTAAAAAAGTCAATACAATATTTATCATCTTAACTTACGAAAGCTTTAGGATACCAAATCCAAAACAAAATACACAAACGAATTAACTTTTCAATATATACTTATGATTTGATAAAATTCTTCTTTTTATACTACACGAGATAATATTTACTAACTATTACAGATCTTGTTTTTGTGTGTTTAGGATAACAATACAAACCATGCTTTTAATTATAGTATTCTTAATTTCTTTAGTTTAATAACCATTATCTAAAAATGTATTGGGGTTTTACTCATAGACTAAACCACCCAACATTTTCAAACGCTAATTGGAAATTTGGAATAAATAGAATAACATACCTTCATTTCGACACCTACACTTTGGAACGCCTCTTCTAATTGGAAATTTGGAATCCTCTTGTTCTTCAAATTACAATTAAAAAAAGAGAAATCAATACTAAATTCAAGTTAAAAATTTGGCTGATTTCTTGTGTTCTTACCTTCTTATATGAAGACCCATCACCAATAGGTGGTATCGGAATTTAGAGGAGATAAATGATTGCGGCGAGAAGGATGTAGAAGTGGCCGACGGTAGAGAAAGAGGAGGAAGAAATTGAGTAGAGTAATGGGTCACTGATCATTATTCCAGGGAAAAATAACGGCAACGGCGGTAACTGTAAGAAAGAAGGAGGTTGCACCGGTGGTGAGGGATGAAGTCGCGAACAGAAGAGAACGGCAATAACGTAGATGCAAATGTGAAGGTAGGGTTATGAATTGATTATCCTTATTTAAATGGTATTAAATTTTTTAAATAACTACTAAAATTAAATATGGTAAAGATTACTATTATACCCTTTAACAATTTAATAAATATTTAATATTTCATAATTTTTTATAGGAGCTTTCAGGAACACAATACTTGTGAAAAACATGTGAACCTCTGTCTCTGTCTCTGTCTCTCTCTCTCTCTCTCTCTCTCTATATATATATATATATATATATATATATATATATATATATATATAGAGAGAGAGAGAGAGAGAGAGGTAGGTTCAAATGTTTCTCACATCTATTGTGTGCTATATTGCACTAATAGGAATTTAGTATTAATTATACGTATATTAAATGCTATCTATACTTATAACTCATTTTTATGGAAACCAATTAAATTCGTCATTAATGTCAACAATAATATTCTTTCAGAATAAATTCATATCTAGAAGAATGAGAGTATATTCCAGCAGAATGAGAGTATATTTTAATAGAATACACTCTCGTTCTTCATATTTCATACAACTTTATTGTATTTTAAGTGAGTGAACTCTGATACAAAATATGAACTCATATATAAAAACCCAGATGTGAATTCATTCTGAAAGAATGTTATTGCTGACATTAATGACGGATTTAATTAGTTTCCAAAAAAAAGAGAATTATAATTATAGATATAATTTAATATACATATAATTATGGAAATCATTTAATATCTATATTTATTTAATTAAATAATTATTTAATTTACTAAATTCTTATTGGTACATTCTAGCACACAATAAATGTAAGAAACAAAATAATCTAGCCCTATATATATATATATATATATATATATATATATATATATATATATATATATATTAGAAATGGTACATCAAGAAACTTGAAGAAATCTAAAATTCCAAGTCAAATCCATATCAAGTTCAAGTCGAAATGAAGAACTAAACAAGTTAAATCTGAAGAGTTGATCAAGAAAAAGATGTGTGGTATAATGAGATTGATCCCTCGATAGTGGAATCACAAGGGTAAGCTTGGATTTTTTTGTCCATAATGGAGTTTACCGCGTTTACTAGACGAGTTCGGAAAAAGGAGGGGTTGGTCAAGATAAGTTTTTATAAACGAATTTTCATGAAATTATTTTTAAAAATACACATTTTTCATAAATTTAATTCGGCGTAAAAATTATTTGCTCGAGCTTGGGTTAACTTATTAAATATGAATTCTGAATCTGCAATAAAGGTATTGAGACCGTTGTCTATGTAGTGATTCCATTGGAGCTTCCTTATTGTGAAATGTAACATCCCCCTCTGGCACGTATCACAATATTGTCCACTTTGGGCCACTCGGCACGAGGACTTCCCAGGGGGTCACCCATCCTGGTACCCATCCTGGTACTACTCCCGCCCGAGCACGCTTAACTGCAGAGTTCTTATGGGATCTACTGCCCTCACGGCTTTAAAACGCGTTGTGTTAGGGAAGGTATCCACACCCCTTATAAGGAATGCTTAGTTCTCCTTCCCAGCCGATGTGGGATCAGATCTAACCCACTTTAAAATTTGTAACATCCCCCTCTGGCACGTATCACAATATTGTCCGCTTTGGGCCACTCGGCACGAGGACTTCCCAGGGGGTCACCTATCCTGGTAAGTCCTCGTGCCGAGTGGCCCAAAGCGGACAATATTGTGATACATGCCAGAGGGGGATGTTACAAATGGTATCAGAGCCAGGGCACGGGTCGATGTGTTCAACGGGGACGTCGAACCCTATAATGGGGGGTGAAAGTGGGTTAGATCTGATCCCACATCGGCTGGGAAGGAGAACTAAGCATTCCTTATAAGGGGTGTGGATACCTTCCCTAACACAATGCGTTTTAAAGCCGTGAGGGCAGCAGATCCCATAAGAACTCTGCAGTTAAGCGTGCTCGGGCGGGAGTAGTACCAGGATGGGTGACCCCCTGGGAAGTCCTCGTGCCGAGTGGCCCAAAACGGACAATATTATGATACGTGTCAGAGGGGGATGTTACATGAAATCTCATCATATGAGAAAAAAAGAATGAAGTATTATTAGTTCCAGTTATTTCTTATATTTTATTCTAAATTCTTTTTGGGTCATCTATATCTTTTCATTTGTTTATAATGTTTCAGCTTTTTTATTACTTCAAGACAAGTAAGGTTCAAACTTGGGGATATTTGATAGATGTCATTTTATGCATCTGTAAGGGGATTTCTTATTATCATTTAGCATCATATTTTGTACATTTGCATGTCATTTTTTTAAATAATGTCCAATTCATGTCTTTTATCAGAATTCTCGTACCGAAAGCATTTTTGTGTCAATTTCAGATAGTTCGAGTGGAGCACTACTTTGGGAGCAGTTGGACGCATATTTGCAGCCTAAATGGAGTTGGAACTAAAAGAGGATGTTTAGAAAAGCTTGAAAGCTGTTTTGGTCAAGAAACACTCGATCGAATTGATCATATGAAGATAGATTGCTACAATATGAAGCCTAAATGATGTTGTTGGCAGCTTTGACCCCCATTAAGTATTTTGACCATATCTCATGACTCGTAACTTCGATTGACGAGATTTTAAATGTTCTCAAAACTACATAAAATTTCAGACGACTTTTGTGTTTGTGAAAAAAAGCCAAAAATGCGATCGTATAAGTGATCACATTTTTTTTTTCTGTGATCGCATTTTTGTCCCGAAGTCCTGAAAACGTTGAAAATAGCATCTGACATCATTCAGGGGAAAATCTAGAAACAAATCAAAAAATATGTGTTTGTATTTTCAGAATAGGAGATCGCATTTTCCGGTTTCATTCTCCATAAGTTTTCGTCTCGCATATAAATACGACCCTCATTATCAGATCCAGGGGTTAGACGGTTCCAGGCGACGGAAATCACTTCTGAAGGCGATTTCTAATACCTTTCAATGACTTTTGGAGATCTAAAGGCTGCAAGTCATCTCATTCATTTAGTTTAGAAGATTATTTGGTTAATTTTTCTCTTTATTAGTTTAGTTTCGTTTTTAGTTATGTTTGGATAAAACTTTAGTTTTCAGTTCTGCATAGACTATTACTTTTCATATAATTAGTTTTCAGATCTGGTTTTCTTTTTGTGTTTCTATCTAAAATTTTCAACTTTCAGCTTAATGAATGTTTGATTTTAATTCTTATTAGTCTGATCACCTAGCTAGGGTTTTATCATTCCAGTTAATCAGTTAATAGAATTCGTAATTGTTCTTGTCAACTGGTAATAAGTAAAAAGTATCAGATTGGTTCCGTGTTTGGGATTTAACTCTGATATAAACTGTAAAAATTATAT
This sequence comes from Lactuca serriola, assembly GCF_051521515.1. NCBI lineage: Eukaryota > Viridiplantae > Streptophyta > Magnoliopsida > Asterales > Asteraceae > Lactuca > Lactuca serriola. The sequence continues at coordinate 24,771,487 of NC_136411.1, forward strand.
TTTTATGCTTCAGAGCTTGTGAGAACTATTGGGTATTGTTGAGAATTTTATACAAATCATAAAGCTACTTTTCTGATTTAATTAAGAGCTTATTTAATTGAACATTAAAAAACCAGGGTTAATTCAAAGAGCTTGTTTTGCCTAACTAATTTAGGTAAAAGAGAGTATACTAGAGCTCAATAGTTTTTCTTAGTACCAACTTATATAGAACGCATTCTGAATAATCAGATTTGAACTGATTGCATTATTAGAAAAGTCGCAACATAATTGAAATCGTTTTTATTATTGATTTTCTTTTAGTTTATTTTCACTACAATTTTTAGTTTTTTTATTTAATTAAACCCCCCCCCCCCCTTTTATAATTTATATTTCATTGATTAGAATGTGTCTGATGCAAAAATGTATTGACCGTTAGGCTATGTCCCTAGGGATTCAATGCTTCGGTGTGCTATATTTTTAGTGCAACCAACAGTGAATATTTATTTGCTTAATACGTCCCGACAACGTAATAACAAGCCTAAATAAGACTTAGATGCATTATTTGGAGAAGATTAGTGGTCTTGATTTTGAAAATTGATAAACGGATTAGAATTCTCAACTTCTCACAAATATGTAAGTTCTCACAATAGCTCACATATATATATATATATATATATATATATATATATATATATATATATATATATATACACACACACACACTAGCCGTTTACCGCGCTAAGCGACAGATGTGAATAACTTATTTTAGAAATTAGTTTCTAAAGGCGATTAGGTTTTTTTAGAGTAGGGAAATATATCAACGGATTTCGTTTACCATTGTGATTTATATTTTTTTACGTATATACTCATTTGTATTCTCATCAATGATTAGTTTGTTTTAAGAAAATTGTCATATTAAAAATAAAAAACAATGTATTGACAAATATCACTAAGCATTAATTTTCATTCAACGATTCATTTTTTTCGACGAAGAATGTATTCGTCACTTTTGTGTAGGTTGGATATGTCTTTTCATATGTTAGATTCGTTGTGTCGAAAATAAATCATTTCTATTTCATTATAACATATATGATTCTAAATAACACAAAATGCATTATAAATATTATTCACCATTTAAATATATCGTTAGTGTATGTAAATAATCGTATGACATTTTGAAACATAGTTTCATTCATAGTATATTATTTAGGGTTTAGGGTTTCTTTTTTAGCGTTCGGGGTTTGTAGTTTAGGATGTGAATACTTTTATTTGGATAATAATTCATTTTGACAATTAGTTTCTCTTTGGTGGGCGTTAGATAGTTTTATTTAAGCGATTAATTCTCTTTCGATGAATGGTTATGTTTCATAAACCTTTTAATTACAAAGAACTTGTAGTGTATCGAGAAATAGTTTTTGTTCAAGTATAAATTTCGTGTTTCGTGTTTGTTGATTAGGATTTTGGACATAGAGTTTAAGATTTAGCAGTAAATAATAAAGTGTTATCCAATCCAATATAAGTTTACCTTTGTAACATAACAAACATAAAATTATGTCAAAAATCACTCTTTTTTTAATATTTTAATGTCGTATTAGGGTATAGTGTATTGGGGAAGGGTAGGTGATGCAACGTATGAAAGTTGTTTCCGTTAAAAGTAGAAATATATATATTTGTTTTTTCTTAATTATAAAAGTTAGTTATTTTAGATTAAAAACAATATTTAATATCTAGTTAATTCTATGGAATCCGAAAAATCCTCTGTATTAAATAAAAATAAATTTGTCACTTGTCATTTTCTAATGCATTATACCATATGATTTTTTCTTATTTTTTATATTTTTTTTATTAAATTATACATAGTATTTAAATATAATAAGAAATGAATATTAATTTCATTAATGAATTTTCCTTATAATTTCAAAATTATTAAATTAAAATCTCATTAGCTTTCTTTATTTATTTATGTAAATTATTTATTTAAATTTAAAAAAGAAAAAAAACACTTTAATTTTAATAATTGAATTTTTTTCTTATTTTTCTTATAAATTCAAACTTTCAAATGCTTAGAATTTCATATTTAATTTTTTATTTTAAATAAACTCATGCAATACATTAATATCAAATCTGTCGTTATTTAATGAAACACTCTAATAGTATATTTAATTGGCACAGAAAGAGAATTGAATTGACCATCTTTTATAAAAACAATTTTAATTTAGTTTTGTTTAATAGTTAAAAAAGTTAATTTAATAAGACAATTGAAAGATTATTTGTTTGGTTAAATGATTTCGATACAAAAAAGGCAAAGTTTTAGTGTTAAATTATTAAAAAAAAATCGAACAAATTCCAAACCATACTTTGTTTTTATAATATTCAAATTTTTATATAGTATATATTAATAAACATTTGGATAGTTAAAAACTTAAAATAGAAAATAAACTATATTTACCCGTGATATTTTTCATCAATAGAGCGATTCAATCATTCTTTTAAATTAACCAAAGAATTCAAATTTCATTCCTAATCAATTATTAGAAAAAAGATAATATCTACCCAAGATCTTTTTTATATTAAAGTTAAATAATCTTGCTAAATTTTAGTAAGCGCCTAGAAAGTAACTTTTAAACAACCCTACCATTTTTTTTAGTTTCAACACAAGACTTGTTTTTAATAAATTATAAAAACTAATATTTTCACACATTTAAACAATACTTTTAGTTTTCATTCTTGAATTATGAAATTTAGTAAAAAATAAATACTACTTGAAATCCTTTTAGTACCCTCTTTAACCACAATGGTTAAAATGTAATATGAAAATGAATGTGAAATCATTATTGTAATAAAAATTAATCATATTATATTCTATCAAAATGAAACATATTACTACGATTTGAAAACCAAAATAACTCAATAAATCCAATTAACTTTCCACATCAAGGTTGAAAAAAAAGTAGTATGAATAATATGAACAATAAAATATTAAAGTTGAAACATTTCCTAAGTATCAATTTGAAAAATGAATTAAGAATAAAGATTTATAAATTGTAAGATTGAAATCATTATACAAACAACTTGTTTTATCTTGCACATGTCTCAAATACATTCATGTTGTTGGATTGTTATGACTCATGCCTTGGTTGTGCTTCCTCATACCTAAAACGTATTGTTGAATTGGTGGTTAAATCTTCGTGAAGATAAATTGATTTTAAACAGTTTGGTTACTATTATGATGCTTCAGGAGTGAGTCATACTACCCTCGTTGCTGAAAGAATCTTCTCATCACAATTGTTTACCATGTACAAGCGTTGAACAACTTATGTTCCTATTGCTGCTAATTGATGTGACAAAAATAAAAAAATAAAAAACTTTCCATAGATTAAATCAGAGCTATTTTAACATTAATGTTGAAAAGTAAAATTGGCCAGGTGATTTCGTGTAAAGATAGACATTGATAAGGTGATTTTTCAAATTTTGATGCCTTATATGGATTGCCCTCTCTATGTTGATTGTTATAAAAATTTTGGTATTTCACTGAAATTTTCTCCGAAGAAGTAAACATCCATGAATATAGAGTAAAAGGTGGAACATATCATCACTTTTAATATGCTTTTTCCAAAAAATTCCTTTTTCCAACACCCGAGACAATAACACAAAGTTGCATAAATTGGTAAAGGAGTAATATCCACACATTGGTTTAACAATGAAGGAAAATTTTAAAGATAAAACAATACATTGAGATAGTTACATAATGTAATTGAAGGTGAAATTTTAAATGGTAAAACAAATGAACCTTTATAGCACTTTAACAATTCTATTTGCAAGTATAGATTTAGGGCTCAAGTATATAATTCTATTTTATATATGCAAATGAATCCGAATAACTTAGGACCAAAAACACCCAAAACATGAGTTTATCCAAATATAAAAAAGACAACATCAGCCAAAGCAGTAGACAAGCTTAGTTGATAACATCATAAAATGCTTTTCTTTCTCACAATCTAAAAAATTCACACATAATGATCTGTGTGGATATGTTACTGTTTATACTTTCATCACAAAAGTACAAAGTGGAACTTAGTTGGAAAATGTTACCTTCGATTTACTCATTTTTTCTTTGTCAACCAAATTATCGAATGTCACTCCTTTTACTTTAGTATACCTTTGATTTTTTTATTTATACAAGCAAACAATTCACCCAGCTAGTTATTTACAGATACATATAACCAAGATGTTATTAACCAAACAACTCAATTGACACAAATGGTATATAAATCAATAAAAATATTAGGAGAGTTAAATTACAATGGAGCATCCCCTGCTCATGAAGAACATCAAGCATGCTTTGCTTCTTTGTAGTTGTCATATATACCTTAAATTACAAGATTCATTGAGAAACTAAACCAACATTAATAATAATAAATAAAGATATATCCTAAGATTTCCAGGGCTAACCTTAATTTGTTATTGAAAGACATGCTTGCAACCTTCACATTGGAACCATAGCAAAATCCTATTTCTGTTTTTTCCTCATCATACATACAATCAGTTACAATGGTGAATAAAAGACCCAAAGATGTCACAAAATGAAAAATCAACAAAAATTATCAAGTAATAAAATGTAAAAATACAGACCTAATTGAATTCCCTGGGCAGTAGAAAGTTACAAGCCTCTTAACATAACTCATCACAAATTTCTTCCATATGTATTTTCATGGGATTTCACTGAATCGGAAAAAAAAGATACATATACAGATTTCAACCTTAAAATCAAAATAACAAAGATGTACAAATCTATGTAACATTTAACATTCTCAAGTAATGAACTTAAATAAAAACCACTTATATATGGTTGTTCGCATACCTTCAAAAGTGCATTCAAATCAGAAAAAATTGAAATCAAACCTTTCATTCTTACATATAGAAAACCTATAATCGAACCTTGAAACTAAGGTTAAATGCCATGGTTATCGATTAGTGGTATGTGTATAAAACCTGCAACACATACGACCTCATAGTTAAGAAAACCCGATGTCCCAAAATTCAAACCGAGCAAAAGAAACTCACACAGATACAAGAGAACAGTCGGGGAACGAACATCGATTTATCAAATAGGATCTTTAGGATGTAAACAAATTCATTGCTTTTACATTTTCTCTGATTTTAGAGAGGGGAAGACGAGGAGATAGAGATAAGAGGAGGCTCGTAAATTTGAAGTGTGTGTTAGGGTTTTAGACAGATTTGTCTCCATATTTATCAAATCAAAGCAAACCTGATGTGTTTATTGCTTATCCTTGTTATGGGGGTTCGATGTTGGAGACGTATATGGAGGAGGGCAGAGGCCAGAGGATGGTGGTGCTCATGGTGATGGAATTGATGGAAGTGGTAACTGGAATTGGGTGAAGAAGTTATATAAACTGTATATGGTGTTGACCGATTTTGTTGGCATCAGTAATACTCATTCAATTTGTTGAGGGTCTGGCAATTGATTAGAATGAGTCTACATATTTTATCGATGCATTTGACTTTTTCATTACCATTGGCAGAGCTTTATAAAGGCAATAGCCCCCCCCCCCTGATTTTTTGTTTATAAATAGTCCATATAGTTTCATTTTATACATTTTAGGCTCAAAAATATAAAATTTTTGTTGTGGCCCCCCCTGTTTACCAATTTTTATACATATTATATTTGCGCCCCCCCCCCCCCCCGAATCAAACGTTGAAGCTCCGCCCATGTTCATAACGTGATGAGATCTTATTTGTTGGAATGCATAAAGTTGTTGTATATGGTGCTATAAGTGTTGTACCTCTTAAAATTCAGCATTTGAGACTAAATGCTTATATATATATATATATATATATATATATATATATATATATATATATATATAGTGGCGGAGCTTCAATCTTTCATTTGGGGGGCCGAAAATATAATTTGTATAAAACTTGATGAACAGGGGGCATAGTCAAAATTTTATATTTTTGGGCCTAATATGTATAAAATTAAAGTATATGGACTATTTATGCCAAACAAATCAGGGGGGAGGACACCCCCTAGTCCTATATAAGATCCGTCCATATATATATATATATATATATATATATATATATATATATATATATATATATATATACACACACACACACACACACTAGGCGAATGCCCGCACGTTGTGTAGAAACACCTATATAGTTGAAATCTTTACAAATATATGGTTTTTTTAATATAACAATAACATTGTTATTAAATTTGATATAATAATTCGCATACTAAATTGATATAATATATTGATTATTTTGAATTATATGATAATATATACATTTATAATAACTGCATAATCTCAATCGTTTGAATGACTTAGACCCGCGAGTTTCACATGAATAAAATTAAATATAATATATGGTTTAATGTTATTTATATTTGTTGTTATTGTTAGTTAATTTTTTAAAATTTATTTGCTTAATGTTTTAAGTTTTATCATTGTAATTATTTAAAACATCAAACATTATTTTTGATTTTAAAGGTAACAATATAATCATTTATATAGAGTTATTTTTAACCATTGTTATTGTAAGTTATTTTAAGCTACTTCTTTGAAAAAATTTTACGATTATAAAAATATCTTTAGGAAATATTTTAGTTAAATTGAGATTATAATTTCGTTTTTGCATTTATGACTACAATTTATTACTTTTAACTATTTACAAAATATTCTTTGGTTTTTTAAGTGGACCTGAAATCTATATTTAAGTTGACATTGTAATGTTATATCTAAAATAACAATTTAAGTATTTTGTTCAAACTGTTCAAAAATTAAAGCTTTAAACTGATAATGATTAAATACAACAACATATTAAATCTAATAAATTAAGTCTAGTATCTTAAAAGTTAAAGACATAATTTTATAAGTATAAGTAAAGATATTATTTTAAAATTGAAATTTAGTATATTTATGATTACAGTTTAGGTTTGATATTTATTTAACATTATTAACCAACGTATAATCATTATCAGAAAGACACTATGATTAATAATTTTTAACTATTTTACAAAATATTATTTGGGTTGTTTAAGTTAAACAAAATTTTATATTTAAGTTGACCCTATAATGTTATATTCAAATTAATAATTTAAGTATTTTATATAAATTGTTCCAAAATTGTATCTTTAAAATGATAATGGTTTACATCCAACAATATATTAAAACCAATAAATTAAGTATAATATGTTAAAAGTTAAAAAATATAACTTTATAAGTAGAAGTAAATATATTATTTTAATATTGAAATTTAGTTTATATATGATTACACTTTAGGTTTGATATTTATTTAACCTTATTAACCAAATTATATATGATTACACTTTCAAATGAATGTGGTGAAAGGAAAAATGTTTCCTTATAATATAGTACGATATATATATATATATATATATATATATATATATATATATATATATATATATTCACGGTTCATAATTATTTTAACCGTTTGTATGTAAAATAGTGAAAAGTATGAACATGGTGGCAATTACAAGATTTTGTAAAAGTATTTGAAGAACTTTATAGCATTTGATATGTTTAACTTGAAATTAACTTTCCATGTATGCAAAATAGCGGAAGGTTTGTATGCAAAATAGAGGAAAGTCAATTCGTTGGCATGCTTTAAAGATGAAGAGCTAGATTGACCCTCTCGGGAGTCTAGGACCTTTTGTGGGCACAAAATTGGTAGTCATTTTGATTTTGAGTTGTTCTATATTCAAATCACATATACTTAAACTTTGAGATGACAGATCGTTAAAAAAAAAACTAGATATATATTCTTCGTTAATAAACTCTCCCATCCTACTACCATTAAATAATTATGATTACAAAATCTAAAGTTTATACCCTTAAACAAAAATCAAACCTAAACCAATATTTAAATCTACAAACTCTTTTACATTTATCACTTATTCCAAACATGTAGTCATAGAAACGTTTATTAAAGATTAAAAAATATATATATGAAGAAGAAAAGTAAGAGAAGGGAACAAAGGTGGGTCATGTTTGGAGTTGTGGTGAAGACTTTGGAAGTGGTTTCAATTGATGCATAAAAAAAAGAAAGTGAGGAGTAGTTAGTAAGATTCGGGTAGATTTTGGGAAACCTTATTAAATTCCCTCTGCTACATCTCAACGTCAATCACGCAAAACCATCTTTCGGTGGGTCCAAACACCACCTGAACATTCAGATACCATGTATTTATATTTCATACATATATAATACCTAAATCCCATATAAAAATCATTCAGATATTTATATCACCGTAAAAATAAAATAACAAAACCATAAAATCATTCTTTTTCTTTTCGATTTTCAGATTTTAGCTAGTTTTAACAAACATACATAAAAAAAAAAAATAAACCTTTTTCTTGAAAAATATACACACCAAAAATTAAAATTTAGATTTTTTTTTAACAATAATTAAGGGTTATAAAGCGGGGTCGCTTAGGGTTGGGTGTGGTGAAGATGTAGATACGGAAGATGGATATGATGTTGAAATGTGGGGCCATTTTTAGAGTTATTAAGTTTTCGACCGACGCTGCTTTCCTATATTTTATCCATACAAAAATACAACAATACTTCTATTTAAAAAACTTTGTTACAATTTATTCATATATTAAAAATTATATCTTATTTAATATGAAAAAGAAAGAAGAAGAATTAAAATAGTCGTATTTAATTGACAATTCAAAATGTATTTTTACAAATATATTGAACATTTAATTATCTTTGTGCTTAAAGACTTATTACAAACTACGACCATTTCTTTATATTTAATATTATATAAAAACAAAAAAGAATGATAAAAATCGACAATTTAAAATAATTACTATATAAAAATATCAAGTATCTAAGCAGTAAAAGTTTATATCTCCCGTGTTCATTTCCGATCCAAAAATAGAATCTTAAAACTTTAAAAAATGTTATTGAAAGTAATCATAAAATTTTATATAAATTTTTGTAAGAATTTAATAATAATGTTTGAGGCTAAACCAACTTTTCAAAAGTAGTAGTAACATGGTGAATAGCATAAAATTTGGACAATTTTGAAATCAATCATTTGATAGTTCAACAACCCTACAACAATCACATGCATCACATTCTTTAACCCTTTCTTTTACCCTTCAATTTTGGACACTACTTCTTCCAACCTTTCTTCCTTTATATATAACAAAATATATAAAACTTAATTTCACTAACTTTCATTTTGTATAACATTTTTTTGCCATATAGATCATAATTGGTTACTTAGGTCAATTGGTAAGCAAGATATTCAATATAAGCCCACCAAATGTTTTATAAAGATTATTTTAATAACCTAATTAATATAAAAATGTTAGCTTGATTATATTTACAAATCATGTCATTATTACCAACTCATACAGATATAACGAGAAATTAATCTAAGTTAAAATTCTTATTTTAGTGAGTTTATTAATTAAGAAATTAAAATAAATAAGATAATTGGTTTATATATGATTGAATTATGAGTGAAGAACAGAATGGCCAATAGACAAGTGCATCTAATGTGGGACCCGTTTTTGTGTTGTCGGGTCCTCTTCCTAAATTCACACTCAACTTTTTCTTCTGTTCTTGGTATCTCTCTTCCCTTATAAATACCATTACCCATGCAACATCTCTCCTAGTACACCTTCTTTCTCTCTTTCAACATCAAACCCATATCTAATCTATATCTATCTATCTATATACTATATATATAGATTCATTTTCATATATATACAAACACATACGTATATATATCTATATTATATATACATATAATATGGCTGAACTTGATCTTGATCACTATCAAGCTAAGCCCACAAACAATACGACAACAAGGTTAAAGCTTTTTGGGTTCAATGTATCGGAAGATGAAGAAGTGGAATCCACAAAAACACCATCGGGATCATCAGACTCCGGCGGAGGCGGCTTCCCCTCCTCCGACGGCCGGAAATACGAGTGTCAATACTGCTGCCGCGAGTTCGCTAACTCACAAGCGTTAGGAGGACATCAGAACGCACATAAGAAAGAACGTCAACAGTTAAAGCGTGCTCAAATGCAAGCTAGTCGAAACGCAGCCGTTTCTTATATCAGGAACCCGATCATCTCCGCCTTTGCTCCGCCGCCTCACCTCCTCACTCAGACAGGTCCGATGGTGATTCCGTCTTCCGCAGTCGCGTCCCCTTCATGGGTGTATGTGCCACGCGCTGCTCCAGCATTCCATATGTCGCATGGATGCGTGCTGCCACCTACTTCGTCTTCTCCGACGTCCGGCGGGAGAGGACCAGGGTCGTTATGCTACGCCGGCAGTGTAGGGGAGTCGTCGTTGTCAAGCGTTGGGCCGCAGCCGAATAACCGGGCACATCATGATGACGGGCCTTCGTTGAGTAGGTTTTCCAGGGGGGATGGTGGGCCCAGCTTTGATGATACATTTGGGCTTGATTTACATCTCAGCCTTTAGCCTTGCCGAGCCGAGCTGAGCCGTGTGGCTTGAGCGGGGTCATGATTTGATTAGTTTTAGTATGGGAAAAGATCACAAGCGTTGTTGAATTTTCACCCACTCGGATCTTGTAAATTCTGATTTATTTATTATTTTCTTGGAATTAAGTATTTTAGTGAAATTTTAAATTCCAAATCATGAATAGATATAATAATAATGATAAAATAAACTAAAATACCTTTAAAAAAAGTTAAAATCCTCTAATTACAGTCTTAATCCTCAAAGAAGGTAATATTTAAAATGGAAAATAAGTAACATATAATAATACACAAACTTTTAGTTCTTCATAAAAGTAGATTGTTCTGGAGGAGTATTCTAGTTGTTATATGAGTTGATGGTTAACAGTTGTATTTTAGTTTGCTTTTATTGGATGTTCGTATACGACATCGTTGTGTGTTATGTTTTTGGTTGAACCAACAATTTAGGCGCAGGATACGTACTTGTTGGACATAATCGGTCGTTTTTATGTCCAATCAACTTTAGGTATAAAGTTTGGTGAAGTGAAACATCTTTTGAGAAAGGGATCAAGGCAAGTGTGGATACGAAAAAGTTTTGTCACATCCAAAAAAAATAGCAAGTTAATATGGTATTTTGACTATATTTTATCTATAATTTGCTCAAAATGCTTAAAAACAAAAATAAATTAACCATAACTCGTTAATCAAAAATTACATAAAATATATGCCCTAATAGCATAAACCTCATTATGTTTGAATAATACTCGGTTTGACAATTATATTTTTTGTTCTAGTATTATAATTCATACTTTCAAAAAGTTTCATCGCGACTAGGGTGTGATAAAAAAAACCGGAACCGAATAACTGAACCGAACCAAATGATGTTTGGTTTATTTGGTTCGGGTTATTCAGTTATTTAGTTAATTCATGTAACACTCAGTTTTCAGAACGGATTGGTTTAGGGCATCAAGGAGTCAAAAACATGGTTTTTGGGAAAAACCAGGTACCATGACGTGACCATAGAGAGGTCACGATGTGACACGTGAATAAATGAAAAATGTGGATTTAACTGAGCTCACGACATGAGATGGGCTGCAGCTCAAGCCCATGATCTTTTAGGGTTTCATTTGTATTTAAATCCCATTAACTTCATTTTAGGGTTCATTAACAGCCTCATTTGTCCTTAAACACAGAAAAACCCTAACCCTAGCCTCTTAATGTGATTCTTGAGCTGTTGGTGGTGTTTTGGTGGCTTGAAGAAGAAAGGATCACCTTTAGAGCATAGATCCAGCTTGGAAGCTTCATTTGCATCTTCTAGCAAGATCTCTAGATCTTTGTGAGTAACCAAGATTCAAGCTCTATGACTCCTTGTTGCTAGATGTAGGATTTTATACATGATTATCCATGATTAGATGAGTTAGAGTGTTGGGACTCCATAAAGTTAGCAACTTTATGGGACCTTAGAGTTCCCTTGTGATTATATGTGGTGGATCTGATGTTTGGGTGATGTTTGAGCTCATGCTTGAGGTTTTGACCTCCTTTTCTTCATAAATGCCCTAATCTAAGCTCAAGTCTTGCATTAGACATTTAAGACCTTAAAGCATTGATTTTTATGGTTCTTAGGGTGTTAGGAAGCCTTCTGGAAAAGACGGATTAGTGGCATAATGAATTAAGGAGTTTACTCATCGAAATGTCATTGTGACAGTTCTCACGACATGAGACTATGCTTGTCACATCGTGAGGATCGAAGTTCGCGACTATTTTGTCTTTTAGTGGCTCATGACATGACCAATAGATTTCACGTCGTGAGGGGCCATTAATTGTTGACTATTGTTGACCATTGACCATTGACCTTTGACCAGTTTGACTTTCGGGTCAAAATTGAAGGATTTGGGTTGTTGATTAAGATTTTTCCATGTTTTGGTGTTAGAGAGTTCATGGGAGCAAGAAGTGCAGAAAGAGAAGCGTATTGCATTGTTGTTGGGTTCTTCATTTCAGGTGAGTTTTCCCCACTGTACACATGGGTCAAAGGCACCAATGTTGACCCACTAGTTTTTGTTATCATTTAGTAGAGGGATGCCCTAGGGACTGTATGTAGTCACGTAAGATAGACTGAGGACTCTTGATCTAGGCTTTCTTTCTTATTCCTTGTTCGGTTGTGGCTCTAGAGTAGGATCATCTGTCAGGGTGTCTATCTCACCTCTGAGTACATATGGTTACCCAATCCTTGGAGAGTTGGTTATATATCCTTGTGTATAGGATGTTGGTGTTCTATAATGATCTGTTGGATATATATATATATATATATATATATATATATATATATATATATATATATATATATATATATCCTTGTGTGTTAGGATGAAGTAGTAGTGGCATGTTAGTTAGAGTACCAGTATGATGGTTATCGTCTAGTAGAGTGCCCTAGGGGCTGTCTGTAGTCATGTAGGATAGTCTGAGAACTCTTGATCTAGGATTTCTTGCATGTTCCTTGTTTGGTTGTGGCTCTAGAGTATGATCATTTGTTTGGATGGCTATCTCACATCTAGTTACTTATGGCTATGCTTTCCATGGAGATTAGCTGGTAGTGGAGCAATGTGTTGTGAGGGGTCTAGTAGGGGATAATGAGTTGTATGATTGGTAATTGTTTGTATTATGTGCCTACTTGATCATTAATTGTTTATATGTCGACATATTGTGGCAGTTGTGGTTGAGGCGGTCCTGTTGTGTGTTGTAGCCAAGGAGACCAGGTGCAAGCCGATTGTAAGCCGTAGGTACGGATGCTCGGGAAGAGTGGTTGGCTTGAGGCGGAAAGTCAACATACCCAGGGTAATCCAGTCTGATGAATTTGGACCTAATATGCATGCTTTTATATGTTCTATTATGTGCGGTATTTTGGGGAAACTCACTAAGTTTCGTGCTTACCCAGTTGTTATTGTTTTTTAGTTTCATTATTTATCGTGGGAAAACGAAGGCGTAGTTGTACACATCATTATTAGCAATGAAGATTGTGCATGATTATATTACTCTGGTTTTCAACAAATGTAATCTGGAACAAATGGTTTTGTGAATATGGATTTTAATATTGTGGATTTTTACCTTAATAAAAATAAAAAAATTTGGTTGTGAAAATGGGACATTACAATTTGGTATCAAAGCCCTGGTTTGAGGGATTTGGAGGAACACTTGTGTGAATCCAAAATCAAACTAGGATACAAGAATTTTCACAAAATGTCTTTGAAAACAAAATTTATAATAAAAGAGTTGAGTTAGGGACATGGGCTCGGTCTCTTGTCATGTTCTTGTTTGATTATTGGCTTGGGACCGGGAACATGGACCTTGACTTAACCTTAGCTTTTCAGGAAGATGTGGTGTGTATAGTCAACCAGAGCCCAAATCGAAGAGTGGTTCCCAAGATATCCATACTTGTTATATGTTTTGAATTTGAATTGTGGATATGTGAATTGTTAGAAACGCAAGTTAGTGGATTGGTGGTTGTCGAGGCCAACAAATAAATAACCATAAATCTTGTACACTAAAATAGTGGATTGTGGTAAATGGGTCGAATTCACGAGGATTGGTTCAATTTGTTACTCAATGTAAACCTCTTTGTAAAAATACTTGTAAAATGACAATAAAAGTAAAAATTGGGGGGGGGGGGGTCTTTTTATACTTTTAAAGAAAAGTAGAGCTAAACTTAGATTTAAAGAACACTATTTAAAAAAAAAAAAACAATTTTTTATGTAAAATCAATGAGAGAAGGATGGTACTTGAACATTTGGTAAACATATCATTAGAATCCAAAGTGCAATATTTGCCTTAAATCTCTAATTTGGCTATAGTAATCCAAGAATCTTAAGATTACCTAGACTTTTCTTAGTTATTAAAACAATTAGAGAAGAACATAACATGTTTCCTTAGTTAAAGTCACAATTTCCATTAACCATGTAATTAGTGAAAATTAACTAGCATTAAGAACCAAAAAAAATCACCAAATCCAAGAGGAGTCAAATGCTTTCACTACCATGTTAGAGAAAACGTTTTTGTGATCGTGTGAGTGAAAACTAAAACAAGAACTACTTGTTTCTTGCTAATTTGAGGATCCATTACTTAATCAGGAAATTAGCCAACTAATCGCTACAAATACATTTAAACTCATGAATAAAAACATGCAAGCAGCAAGAAGATGTTAAAACATAAGACATTCTTATAAAGATTCAAGAACAAGTTCATGGAGTTCTTCAACATACAACCAAATATTCAAGTGATTTCACAAAATTCAACAAATATAATTTTAGCCTAGCATGGTTAAACTCAAGAAAACAAAATAAAAGTAAATTGTACCAAACATTCCAAGTGAAAAATATGATAAAATGATGCCAATCTTCAAGTTTATCAAGCCTTCAAGGTATTCAAATAAAACATCCCAAAAATACAGTCCAAAAATTTCGTTTTTAATTATTAAGAAAACCATAGTCATCAAAATCATATAAAAATCATAAACAATGTATCTCGAAATATCATAACATCTATCAAAATATATCATAGTATAAACATCACAAGCTAAAGAAATAGTGTGTGCACTGCAATCATCCCGAGCTCTTCCCCTTGCAACCGAAAGTACCTGAAACCAAAACTGAAAACTGTAAGCACGATGCTTAGTGAGTCTCCCCAAACTACCACATACCATACATATAAAAACATAATAACATACATTGGGCCTTGCCCACTACATCAGGCCCCGCTCGGCATCGGACGCATCCGGCATTAGGCCCCGCCCGACATACGCTAACATACATAAACAGGCCGACATTGGTGTCTTAGACTCGTTCTTACAGGAAAAGACTCACCTCAAGTTGTTGAAGTCCCACGAATAAATCTCTGACTGTTGGCTGATAGATTCCCGAATTGTCAACATCAAAACAAAACATAATTAACCATTTGGGTTTCAATGCATAACCATAAACCCACACTTGGGGTAAAAGTACCATTTTATCCCTAACCTAGCTTGGTCCAAGACCAAGGATCAAACTCATTCTCTAAAGGCCCAAAAGTCAAACAATGAACCAAAGCTCAACATATGGCCCAATTTTCCAAATTAGGCCCAAACCCCTACATGGTCTTACCTTAGGGTCCAACCATTTATTCTTGGTCCAACATTTGGCATTCTCATGGTCCAGTATCTCATAATCATCAAGGCCCAAATATGGCCCATCTATGGCCTAATTTTCCAAATGAGGCCTAAACCTCTCACATGGGCCTTACTGTTGGAATAGTGTCTAAGGCTGCAACTATATTAGGCAAGTATTTGACCCGATTGTGCATGGTCCTTTTGGGTTGCCTTCACCATAGCAACTTGATAGGATGATTTATTAAGAGAGAATAAATATTATTAATATATTATGAGAATAATATAAAGAATAATAATATTGTTATTTGATTAATATAATTCATAAATTAATTGGTATTAATTTGGTGACTTAAAGAGATTAATTAAATAAGAGGGTATAAACTGTCAATTGTTTGATAGTTAAACTTTAGACTGTAAATCCTTATTGGATAAAGGATGGACGAATTCTAGAAGCTAGGGATAGCTTAAAATCGTCCAAGGTTATCTAAGGAAAGGATATGGATTGCTTTAAGAGAAGATTATCCAACTAGGGTTTAAGTTGTAACCTTTAAGGAGTCTACAAGTATAAATAGACCCTATGGAAAAGGGAAATCGGTACCTCATCTCAAGTAGAGAATCCCTGGCCGAATTTCCTCCCCTCTCCTCTCTCTCAAATCATCCTCCTTGCTATTTGGTGTTTGTAAGCCATTAGAGGAGTTACAATTATGACTCTAGAGCTCCAAGACAACAAGATCAAACAAGAGATTCAAAGGTATGATTATAGATTTGATTTTATGTTGTTCTTATACCTAATTAGTCATTAGAAGTCTTGGATTCAAAGCATGTTTAATTAGAAAGCCTAGATCCAAGCATTAGGGTTTTGCATGCGCACATAGGAAAGTTCTTATGGCTAAAACCCATCAGTGGTATCAGAGCCTAGCTTGGTTTCTAATAAATTGTTGCTTGTTTGTTTGAAACTTAACTGCAAAATTCGATTTTTGTGTTTCTGAGTCATGGACTCGGCGAGTTCCATAGTGGACTCGGCGAGTCCCTTGGTGCACTCGGCGAGTCCAAGCGTCAGGAATGGCCAGATTCGGGATTTCTTCATGATTATCTTATGGAAACTTACCTTAATCATATTAGATCAACCCTAATCCGATTTTTTGATATATATGACTATAATCTTGATCTAGTTAAAGATATTTATCAACTAATAAAATATTTAATTTCCTTATATGATAATTAATTAATTATTTTGATTAAATTGGTAATTATCTTGCAAGAAATCTTGAATAAATCAAATATAGATAATTAGGAAATTAATTGTTAATTAGAATTATTTGTTATTTGATCCTCCATGTTTTTAAATGTTTAAAACTTGTCCTCAAGTTTTGAAATTTATGTATTGTAATTAAAAGTTTTAATTTAGACAATTTAAATTTCAAACCCCAAAGTTTTAAATGTTTAAAATACAACCCTATACTAATATAATATTACAAGATTAATATATATATATATATATATATATATATATATATATATATATATATATAACTAAATTGCTAGTCTTACCGTTAGTAGGCCTCATTCACGAAGCCGATCTATAAGGTGGGTATAAGGTTGCGGCCTATAAAATGGCGCTTAATGGGTGTACACTCACACCCACCGCTTGCTTGATCGGTGGAGGGTCGTTAGCCGAACGGGTAGGATAGGGAAACCTCATCCTCTCATTAAAAGTATAATAGGAAATACAAAGTAACTACACATATTTTAAATTTCCCAATCTTAGTTACTTTAGGAAAAAGTGAATTGATGCAATCCCATGAAATTACACTTTGCACCCTTGCTAAGAAGTTAGTGGAGCATGTGTGGTTTACCGACACACTAATTGGTTCTAAGCAAAGGTGGCAAAGGGTGATTCATTGTTTATCATAGTTCGATGGAGCGTGTGTGGTTTACCGGCACATCGAATAAGTGATCGTTACAATGAAGGCACCATGTGAATTTGCATGGTAATTCACACCCGCTTTGTGATCCTCGGTATCCCAGTCACAAACAAGAGGGGCATATCGAGATTTAAACATGCCATTGAATAGTTTCAATGAATCTCATCCGAATCTAGGAATTCTTAATACATTTAGGACTTTTAGTTAGGTTTTATGGTGGAGAATTAGTGAATCGTCATTCACTTACCTTCATATTATTTGCATGTTAGATTACGGCATCCCTTTTCTAATATGTAAATATTGTTGTTGGATCCTAGCCCTAATTTTTTTTCTTATTGGGTGATAATTAGGGATTCATATTCTAATCTATCTTTGTCCTTTCTATTTGTAGATGTCGAACGCAAACAACGCTGCTGCTAGTTCTTTCACATTGATGAGCCTTTGTCAAAAGGTTGCTTTCGATGGGATGAACTTTAGCGAATGGATAAGATACATTCGCACCATTGCTCGCTATGAGGATAAGGAGTATGTCCTCGATGAGAAGCTCGAGAAAATCAACCCTGAAATCGCTACTCCGGCTGAAATGACCGCTTTTGAAACTCATGCAACGAAGGTACATTGCATCATGATAGCCACCATGAACTCCGAATTCCAAAAGTCCTATGAGGACATGTACCCGTACGAGATGCATCAAGACTTATTGGAGAGATACCACCAAAACGCGAGACAAGAGCGTTATGAGATTTTCACTAACATGATTTCCGCTAAGATGGGTCATGGAGAATCTCTTACTGTGTACCTGCAAAAGATGCAAAGGTATGTCGACCGCCTTCGCAAGTTAAATGTTGACTTCGGGGAAGACTTGGCGATCGACATGGTGCTTCACTCTTTGCCTCCGAGCTACAATCAATTTAGGATGACCTACCACATGAACAAAGAGGAGGTCACCCTAAGCAAACTCCAAGGTCTCTTGAGGGTCGCTGAGAGTAACTTCAAAGACAAGTCTGTTGCACCAACTCCCAATCCACCCGCTACTCCTGTCTTGGCTATTGGTCAAGGGAAGGGAAAGAAGAGGAAGGCTTCGTATAAGAACTATCGCAAGGAGAAAGCCCGAGATGGTGCCTCTTCTAGTGGGACCAAAGTTGATCCTGCTAAGCCTTGCCCTAACCCAAAGGAGGCAGAGTGTCACCACTGCCACAAGATAGGACATTGGAAGAGAAGCTGCCCAGAGTACCTGCAAGCCATCAAGGAAGGAAAGATCAAGCCATCTTTCGCAGGTATATACACAATTAAATCTAACGATTCTAATCATGCTATTTCTTGGGTTCTTGATACCGGTTGTGGTTACCACATTTGTTCTAATGTGCAGGGACTAAGAAGAAGTAGGGATGTGGAGCAAGGAAGGATCAATCTAATCATGGGGAACAGAAGATCGTCGCCTATGACCAAGATTGGAGTGTATTCTTTAGTGCTTAGGAATAATTTATGTTTAGATTTTAACAATTGTTGCTATTCGCCAGAAATGGCTAGAAACATCATTTCATTTCATGGTTTGTTTAGACAAGGTTTTAGATTTTCTTTTAATAATGAGAATGGTTCTATTTTAGCTTATCTAAATGGTGTCTTTTATTTTGAAGCTATACCATGTAATGGAATATATGAAACTGTTATGATTGTTGATAACTTAGGAAATGATGTTTTGAACATAGATTCTTCCAATAGTATGGATAGATCATCCTTGTGGCATTTTCGTCTTGGACATGTCAACAAGAAACGCATAGCCCAACTCTAAAAGGATGGAGTGTTGGAGTCATTCGACCTTAGGGAAGATGAAACGTGCGAGTCTTGTTTACTTGGAAAGATGACTAAGTCACCCTTCACAAGTACTTGCGAAAGGGGTGAGGGTCTATTGGACCTTATACATACCAATGTATGTGGACCGTTTAGATCAACCACGAAGGATGGGAACCGCTTCTACATGACTTTTACCGATGATTATAGTAGATATGGGTATATCTATTTAATCAAGAAAAAGTCAAAAACTTTTGAAAAGTTCAAAGAGTTCAAGAATGAGGTGGAGAATCAATTGGGCAGGAAAATCAAGATGCTTCGATCCGATCGAGGAAGAGAGTACCTAAGTCTTGAATTCCACGATTATCTCAAGGAGTGTGGAATAGTTTCACAATTGACGCCTCCTAGGACACCGCAGTCGAATGGTGTGGCAGAAAGGCGTAATCGAACCTTGTTGGACATGGTTCGCTCTATGATGAGTCGTGCTTCACTACCTATCTCTTTTTGGGGGTATGCCTTAGAGACTGCCGCCGATATCCTTAACCGAGTCCCTACTAAGAAGGTTGCCAAAACACCTCACGAGATGTGGACAGGGAAAGCTCCCTCGTTAGCATATATCAAGGTTTGGGGTTGTGAGGCTTTCGTAAGACGAGATACTCACGACAAGCTCGAACCTCGTAGTGAGCAATGTATTTTCATCGGCTACCGGCAGAAATCCTTTGGATATCTCTTCTATAGACCGAAGGACAATGTTGTCTTCGTTGCGAGGAGAGGAGTTTTCCGAGAGCGAGAACTCATAAGCCAAGGAGACAGTGGGAGGCAGATCGAGCTTGAAGAGATTCAAGAGTCGATAGATGAAGGAACCTCTACCGCTGACACTCAACCCGAGGAGGAAACTCCGGTTGAACCGATTGACGAATCCTTACCTCTTAGACGTTCCGATAGAGTTAGAGTTCAACCCCAGTTTTATGGTTTTCATATTACTACCGAAGGGGACACGTATATTAGTGATGGTACACTAATAAATCTTGATGAACCTAATAGCTATAAGGAAGCCATGGCAGGCCCGGAGTCTGAAAAGTGGAAAGAGGCAATGGATAGCAAGATCCAATCCATGTATGATAACCAAGTTTGGAATTTGGTCGATAATGTGCTCGGACGTAAGACCGTTGGGTGCAAGTGGATCTTCAAGAAGAAGACCGACGTGGATGGAAACGTACACACATATAAAGCGCGATTGGTCGCGAAGGGCTTTACTCAAACTCCTGGAGTTGACTATGATGAGACCTTCTCACCAGTTGCGAAGATAAAATCTATTAGAGTGATGCTAGCGATTGCCGCATTTCATGATTATGAGATTTGGCAAATGGATGTCAAGACCGATTTTCTTAACGGAAAGTTGGCTGAGGATGTTTACATGGCTCAGCCAGAGGAGTTTGTGGATCCAAAGCATCCGAATAGAGTGTGTAAGCTTGAGAAGTCCATTTATGGACTTAAGCAAGCGTCTCACAGATGCAATCTTTGCTTCGATGAGAAAGTCAAAGAGTTTGGATTTGTACGAAGCGAAGATGAATCATGTGTATATGTCAAAGCCAGTGGGAGTATAGTTAGATTCCTCGTTCTATATGTCGATGACATATTACTCATAGGAAAAGACATCCCGACTCTGCAAGAAGTTAAGTCCTGGCTCGGGAAGTGCTTCACTATGAAGGACCTCGAAGAGGCTTCTTACATTTTGGGAATAAGGATAGTAAGAGAAAGAAGTAAGAGACTAATTGGACTTAGTCAGAACACTTACTTAGAGAAGGTACTAAAACGTTTTAGTATGGAAAACTCGAAGAAGGGAGATTTACCGATACAAAGTAATGCCAAGTTGAGTAAGACTCAAAGTCCGAGTACCGAAGCTGAGATAGCAGAAATGAGCCGAGTACCATACGCTTCCGCAGTTGGCTCAATCATGTATGCTATGACTTGTACTCGCCCTGATGTAGCCTTTGCTTTGAGCATGGTTAGTAGATATCAAGGGAACCCTGGCAGAGCCCATTGGATTGCGGTGAAGAACATCCTTAAGTACCTTCGGAGGACGAAGGAATGGTTCTTAGTCCTCGGAGGGAGTGATGACTTGAAGGTGCGAGGATATAGTGACGCCAATTTTCAGACCGACAGGGACAACTATCGTTCGCAGTCGGGCTGGGTCTTTACCCTAAATGAAGGAGCAGTGACTTGGAAAAGTTCCAAGCAGGAAACCATAGATGATTCAACGTGCGAATCAGAGTACATTGCAGCGAGCGAAGCGTCAAAGGAGGCAATATGGCTGAAGAACTTCATCGGTGATCTTAGAGTTATACCTGCCATAAAGGAGCCCATGGAGATTTTCTGTGATAATGAAGGAGCGGTTGCCTTGACCAAGGAACCGAGAGATCATGGTAGATCAAGACATATCGACAGAAAATATCACTTTATTAGACATCG
Organism: Lactuca serriola; assembly: GCF_051521515.1. Taxonomy (NCBI): domain Eukaryota; kingdom Viridiplantae; phylum Streptophyta; class Magnoliopsida; order Asterales; family Asteraceae; genus Lactuca; species Lactuca serriola. The sequence goes on from NC_136411.1 coordinate 24,793,288, forward strand.
TGTAGAAGAAGGAAAACTCGTAGTAAAGAGGATATCATCAGAAGATAACCCAGCAGATCCACTTACGAAGGGACTGAGCAGGGTTAAGCACTTGCAGCATGCTAGGAGTATTGGGCTGAAGGATGATATTAGCATAGAATAGATAGTAGTAGGAACGTGTAATAGATAAATGTAATTAACATTTGATGATTAAATAAAGGAGTTTTATTTATGAGTAATGTTACTATCTTATGTTAATTGTTTAACTATTGTTTCATTTTTTGCATGTTTTGACTTCCAGAATAATTGAGTTTATTAAGAATAATCGAATTATTCAAATTGTCCACAATCGTTCATATGTTGGAAGTAGATATGAGAGAAGATTGTCGTGAATTGGTGCGTCGATTGTATGAATGGTATTAGACATAGAAAAGGGTTGCTGCGGCGTTCATGAGTGCTTATGAACTGGTTTTGAGCATTGGAACAAACCCGCGCTTGCTGGAATCACCTTATGGAATATGATATAAAAGGGTGATCGCAAGACGATAATATCATATAGTCTTAAAACCTAGATATATGGTTTGTTATTTGTTAATTAATTGTACATTGATAATGCGAAAACGCATCAGTAACTCGTTGTTATAAAACACATTGTTGTGTATAGTTGGTTATTGAATAAGTAAATGCATATAAGTCGAAGTTTATCTGTAACTTTTATCCTAAGGAGGTAAAAGCGATATCTCGGCCGCTCGATGATTTGATTTGACTTATGTGTCGGGCCCGGTCAGAACTGAATTGATGTGTTCGATTAAGTTCTATGTCAAATAAATCAGAGATCGAGAAACCTAAATGCTTGACTAATCATTCCATAGAATTTTCAGCATGATATCTAACAGAGGACTGTACGATCCCTTATCTAAAGGACAAGATTGATTAGATCAGAGTTTGACAGCGTCTTTGAGAGCTACGATTGCAAATCAAATTGTACTTGTGCATATAGTTACTAGACTTATCCAAGTGGGAGACTGTTGGAATAGTGTCTAAGGTTGCAACTATATTAGGCAAGTATTTGACCCGATTGTGCATGGTCCTTTTGGGTTGCCTTCACCATAGCAACTTGATAGGATGATTTATTAAGAGAGAATAAATATTATTAATATATTATGAGAATAATATAAAGAATAATAATATTGTTATTTGATTAATATAAGTCATAAATTAATTGGTATTAATTTGGTGACTTAAAGAGATTAATTAAATAAGAGGGTATAAACTGTCAATTGTTTGATAGTTAAACTTTAGACTGTAAATCCTTATTGGATAAAGGATGGATGAATTCTAGAAGCTAGGGATAGCTTAAAATCATCCAAGGTTATCTAAGGAAAGGATATGGATTGCTTTGAGAGAAGATTATCCAACTAGGGTTTAAGTTGTAACCCTTAAGGAGTCTACAAGTATAAATAGACCCTATGGCAAAGGGAAATCGGTACCTCATCTCAAGTGTAGAATCCCTGGCCGAATTTCCTCCCCTCTCCTCTCTCTCAAATCATCCTCCTTGCTATTTGGTGTTTGTAAGCCATTAGAGGAGTTACAATTATGACTCTAGAGCTCCAAGACAACAAGATCAAACAAGAGATTCAAAGGTATGATTCTAGATCTGATTTTATGTTGTTCTTATACCTAATTAGTCATTAGAAGTCTTGGATTCAAAGCATGTTTAATTAGAAAGCCTAGATCCAAGCATTAGGGTTTTGCATGCGCACATAGGAAAGTTCTTTTGGCTAAAATCCATCACTTACCCTAAAGCCCATCCAATTATTCTAGTCCATAGGCTTGTTCTTGGATGGCCCATCATTAGCTCAATCACCAAAACCCAATAGAAAGGCCCAACTCAAGGCCCAAGCAAACTTAGGGTTTCAAACAAAATGACGATTAGGGTTAAGTGTTTCTTACTTAACCCATTAAGAACTTAATCTATTAAGTCCATCACTCTACTAGATAAATCATACACTGTGGTCGGGTGTAATTCATACTTCAGTTCCAATGGCCCAAAATGCGGGTCCCGACAAGTCCAAACCAACAAATCTAAAATTAGGGTTTTCTAAACCCTAATTAGGGTTTCTAACCTAATCATGTTCCAATTAATCCATTTGTTAACTTTTTAGGTTAATTAATTATTAATTAAGTTGGGCACCACCCACTACCACCTCGGGTAGTGGTGGTTAATGGCGGCTCACGGCGGTGGTGGCCACCTCATGGTGGTGGTGACGGATCTCCTTAATCATTCCGATCAAAATACAATATTACAACAAAATATCCAAATGAACGCACACACACAAATGGCACATACACACACCCATCCACCTTTGTGGCGGCATGCGGTGGTTGGAGGTGGCAGACACCACCTCACGGCGGTGATGGTGGCTTTTCCGTGAATTGCGGCCAAACAAAACACACACACGCACGCTTACTGTTCGCAACATAAGTGCAACCACCCACCTGGTGGCGTACGGCGGCGGATAAGGGCTTCACATGGAAGCAGCTGAAGTAGGAGAAGAAAAAGAATGGTGGATGTATGGTGGTCGCTTGGTGCCGCTAGCTGGTCGGAAAAACGAACTAAATGGGTGATGACGGCGGCCAGCGGTTAGGAGGTATTAGGTGGCGGCTGGAGGGTTATATTAGGGTTAGGGTTTGAATATAAGGTGGTGATGGTATATAAGCCCTGTCCAAATTCAAACAATGGTCCATAATGACACTTTTAGTCCCTCCTTCTTCTTTTCTTTCAAATTAAATCCAACATTTACCCTTTTATACCTTGCTCCCATAATTCCTTTCATAATAAGTCCTAATAATTACCAAGCATACCCTCACTTCTAAAATCTTTTTCAAATTAAATCCGTAATTTACTTAACAGCCCTCAACCTTCAAAATTCTTTACAATTTAATCTAGAAATTACATTTTAACCCCCAAACTCTAAATTATGACTTTTTAACCCCCAAAACCAACGCCTTGCTAAACTATTCCGCATTTAGGGCTACTATTCATTACTAAATTTTATCTATTTATTTATTACTAAACGGGATGTTACAACTCTCCCCCACTTAAATTAGATTTCGTCCTCGAAATCATTCCTTACCATTCCTTACACGCTAGACTACTTGAACGACATGGCCACAATCCTAAGTAATGTAGGGTTTTGAGCACTATAACACTTGTATGTTGCACACGCAACCCTAAATGCTTTGGATCTAAGTTTTCTCTAGTTATACATGCAGACAATTTTACCCAAATCAAGAAGCCTAATCTAGCATACAACATGACATATGAATCATAAAACAAGTTATAGAATTACCTCTTGTTGTAGCTTGATGTGTTTGGCCTTTATGAACTTATCACCCCAAGTGTGATGCCTCAAATGGTTCACAAAACACCACCGACAATTTGGAGAACTTGAGAGAGATTACTATGCACTCAAAATCGGCTCTATGAACTCTAAGAACACAAGGGTAACCGATTTTAGGCCATGGGTTCATATATATAGTGTAGGAATCCAAGAGTCATTGGTAAACCCTAATCCATACACTTTGGGTTATGATCCATATCTCATGTGGGTTAACTCTTCATGGAAACTTACATAAACTTAGACCATCATGGATAAATAGCTCAAACCATATATATATATATATATATATATATATATATATATATATATATATATATATGTATATATATATATATATATCATTGATTTACATAATCAGTCCCTGTTAATTTAATTAGTTTATTTTGATCACTAAATTAATTCCAAATTAATTTTTGATTAATACTAATTAAATAACATGATTTCATATTAATATATTATATTTGTAATATATTAATAAATCATAAAAAAACCTCTTTCTCAAATGTTCATCATATCAGATTGTTTTGGTGAATGCAACCCAAAATGGACCATGCTACTATCGGGTCAAGTACATACCAATTGTAGTTATGGACTTAGACACCTTATCCAACAGTCTCCCACTTGGATAAGTCTAATAACTATTGCTTCTAGTACGACTTTAGGAATCGACTAGCAATCGTAGTTCTTAAAAGCTGCATTCGAACTCTGACGCGCCATTTTTAGATAAGGGATCATATAATCCTCTGTTCTTCAAGATATCGTGCGGACAAATACATGGAACATAGTCATACTTATTGTCTAGCAGTTTCTTTCTCGATTTCCGATTTGTTTGACATAGAACTTAATTGAACACATCAATTGAGTTCTGATCGGGCCCACCACATAAGTCAAAACAAAATCATCGAGGGGCGCAAGATATCACTTTTAATCCTCCAAGGATTAAAAGGAACATATAAACTTCGACTCATATGCTTGTACTAACTACTCGTTAAATCATACACAATAGCACATTTTATAGCATCAAGTTACTGATATGGTTTCGCACTATCAATGTACAACCAACTCATAGTCAACAACTCATATCTCTTGGTTTGAAGACTATGTGATATTTGATGGGTTTTGAGCATTCTAGCACTCATATGGTGTACATGTAACCCTAGATGCTTTGGATCTTTGTTTTCTCTAATATACATGCAAAATTTTAAATTTTCAAAGCATCATCCTAACTAGCATACAATGGAGTATCTATACTACAAAATTCTAGGTAGATGACATACCTTTGTTGTAGCTTTGAAACCTTGAAGCTTTAAGAGCCTAGAACCAATAATGTGAATGCCTCAAATGGAACCACAAATCATCACCAACAATTTGGAGGACTTGAGAGAATATTTCTTGCTCATAAAATCGGATATGCTCTTCTAAAGATTCACTAGTGCTGATTTCATGTGTTAGAGGATCTCTTATATAGTGTGTCATGATTAGGGTTACACCATGCAAACCCTAATGTGCATGACTTTCCACATTCATTAGGGTCCATGGGTTTTAACCTCCATGGAGTACCCATGGGTCACCACATGGGTGTAGCCCAACATAGAGAACTATAGATCATAAGCCCACTATATAAGGATGAATGATTTAAACAATCAATCCCCATATATTTAATTAGTCTTTTTTTTATCACAAAATTAATTCCAAATTAATTCTTGATCAATGCTAATTAAATAATATGATTTCATATTAATATATTAGAACTTATAATATATTAATAAATCATGAATAACCTCTTCTCAAAAGTCCATACTTACAAATTGTTCCGGTGAAATGCAACCCAAATGGACCATGCTACTCTCGGGTAAAGTACATACCAAATACAGTTATGGACTTAGACACTTTAACCAACAATATTATCTTCTCACAATCACTCGTGATATATTCCATGAAGTGATTCAAATGAACGTGGGTTTAATCCAATACTCAGACCTTATGAGCACTCATGAATGTTGTAGCAAACTTTGCTATGCCTAAACACTTTAGACAATCTACAAGCCAAATTCATGACAGTCTTGCCTCAATACCTACTTCCAAAGTATGATTGACTGTGGATAGTTTGAATAATTTAATTATTCTGGAAGTCAAAACATGCAAAATGAATCAATAGTAAAAATTGACATAAGATAGTAACTTTAATTATAAATAAAACACCATTTATTTAATCATCAAATGTCAATTACATTTTATCTATTCCAAGTTTCTAAACAGCTATCTAATCATTGAAACTAATATCGTCCTTCAGCCTAATGCTCCTCACATGTTGCAAGTGCTTAACCCTACTCAGTCCCTTCGTAAGTGGATTTGCTGGGTTCTCCTCTGACGATACCTGCTTTGCTACGAGGAGTCCTTCTTCTATCTGGTGTCTTATGAAGTGATATTTTCTGTCGATGTGCCTGGATCTGCCATGATCCCTTGGTTCCTTGGCTAAGGCGACCGCACTTTCGCTATCACATAAAATATCCATAGGCTCCTTTATAGCTGGTACAACTCCAAGGTCTCCGATGAAGTTCTTCATCCATATCACCTCCTTCGCCGCTTCGCTTGCTACTATGTACTCTGATTCACACGTTGAATCAACTACAATCTCATGTTTGGAACTTTTCCAAGTTATTGCTCCTCCATTCAGGGTAAATACCCAACCCGAATAAGAGAGGAAATTATTTGTATCGATCTAAAAGCTAGCGTCATTATACCCTGTCACTCTCAAATCATCACTCCCACCGAGGGTAAGGACCCAGTCCTTAGTCCTCCTTAGGTACTTAATAATGTTCTTTACCGCAATCTAGTGAGCCTTACCAGGATTCCCTTGATATCTGTTGACCATGCTCAAAGCAAAGGCCACATCAAGGTGAGTACAAGTGGTAGCATACAAGGTCGAGCCAACTGCGGAAGCGTATGCTACTCGACTCATCTATGCTATTTCAACCTTTGTACTCAGACTCTGAGTCTTACTCAGTTTGGTATTGCTTAGGATAGGTAAGTCACTTTTCTTGGAATCCTCCATGTTGAACCGTTTCAACACCTTATCCAAGTAGGTACTTTGACTAATTCCAATTAGTCTTTTACTCATGTTTCTCAATATCCTTATCCCTAGGATATAGGTAGCTTCCCCAAGGTCCTTCATAGCGAAACACTTCCCAAGCCAGGACTTAACTTCCTGCAAGGTTGGGATGTCATTTCCTATGAGAAGTATGTCATCCACATACAATACCAGAAAACTAAATATACTCCCACTAGATTTGACATATAAACATGACTCATCCTCGCTTCTCGAAAATCCAAACTCTTTGACTTTCTCATCGAAAAAAAGATTCCATCTATGAGATGATTGTTTCAATCCATAAATGGATTTCTCAAGCATACACACTCTATTATGGTACTTTGCACTGAACAAACCCTCTAGCTGACTCATGTAAACATCTTCAGCCAACTTTCCATTAAGGAAAGCGGTTTTGAAATCCATTTTCCATATTTCATAGTCATGAAATGCAGCTATGGCTAGCATAAACCTTATAGATTTAATCTTCGCTACTGGTGAGAAGGTCTCATCATAGTCAAATACATGAGTTTGAGTAAATCCCTTTGCAACCAGTCATGCCTTATATGTGTGTACTTTCCCATCAATGTCAGTCTTCTTCTTAAAGGTCCATTTGCAACCGATTGTCTTACGACCCGGTACATTGTCAACCAAGTTCCAAACTTGATTGTCATACATGGACTGAATCGCATTGTCCATAGCCTCTTTCGAATTTGCAGACTCGGGGCCTGCCAGGACTTCCTTGTAGTGGTTAGGTTCATCCAAATTTACCAGTTTGTTATCACTAATAAATGTATCGCCCTCAGATGTTATATGGAAACCATATAACACAGGTGGAACACTAACTCTACTGGAACGCCTCAGAGGTACGGACTCGTCGATTTGTTTAATAGGAGTTTCCTCCTCAGGTTGATTGCTAGTGTTTGAGGTTCCTTCATCACTTAACTCTTTAAGCTCTTCAAGGTCAATTTGCCACTATCCTCTTGACATATGAGTTCTTTCTCGCACAAGACTCCTCTCCTCGCAATGAAGACAACATTGTCACTCCGTCTGTAGAAGAGATATCCAAAAGACTTATGTGGGTAGCCAATGAAAATACAATGCTCACTACAAGGTTCTAGCTTGTCGTGAGTCTTGCGTCTCACGAAAGCCTTGCAACCCCAAACCTTGATGTGTGCTAACGAGGGAACCTTCCCTGTCCACATCTCGTTAGGTGTTTTAGAAACCTTCTTAGTTGGGACTAGATTAAGGATATGGGCGGCAGTCTCTAAGGCATACCCCCATAATTAGATGGGTAACGAAGCTCGACTCACATGGAACAAATCATGTCCAACAAGGTTCGATTGTGCCTCTCAACCACACCATTAAGTTGTGGTGTCCTGGGTGACGTCAATTGTGAAATAATTCCACATTCCTTAAGATAGTCTAGGAACTCGATATGAAGATACTCACCACCTCAATCGGATCAGAGCATCTTTATTTTCCTGCCCAGCTGATTCTCCACTTCTTTTTTAAACTCTTTGAACTTTTCAAAGGTTTATGACGTATGCTTGATTAAGTAGATATAACCATATCTGTTGTAATCATCAGTAAAAGTCACATAGAAGTGATTAGCATCCCTTATGGCGATTCTGAAGGGTCCACACACATCGGTGTGTACGAGATCCAACAATCCCTCACCCTTTTCACAAGTACCTGTGAACGGTGACTTGGTCATCTTTCCAAGAAAACAAGATTCACAAGTGTCATCTGACTTTAAGTCGAATGAATCCAAGACTCCAACCTTTTGGAGTTGGCCTATGCGTTTCTTGTTGACATGTTGAAGACGACAATGCCATAAGGATGCTTTATCCAAACTATTAGAAGAATGAATGTGCAACACATTATTTCCTAAGTTGTCTACAACCATCACAATTTCATATACACCATTACAAGGTAATGCTTTAAAATAAAATACACCATCATAAAAAACATTAATAGAGCCAATTTCATTATCAAATGAAAATATAAAACCTTGTTTGTACAAACCATTAAAGGTAATAATATTTCTCCCCATATCAAACAAGTAGCAACAATTATTCAAATCTAATTATAACCCACTACTAAGCAATAAAGAATAAACTTCAATCTTGGTGACATGCGACATTTTCCTATTTCCCGTGATGAAGTTCATCTTCCTGTGCTCCACATCCTTACTTCTTTTTAGTCCCTGCAAATCAGAAGAAATGTGGAAACCACAACCTGTATCAAGGACCCAAGAACAAGAATGTGATGAGTTATTAGATAGAATAGTATAAATACCTGCATGGGTGGGCTTAACCTTCCCATCCTTGACATCCTGCAAGTATTTGGGGCAGCTTCACTTCCAGTGCTCTTTATCATGACAATAGAAACACTCTGCTTCTTTCGGATTGGTAGAGGGATTAGCAGAACCAGCTTTGGTCCCACTAGAAGAGGATTTATCATGAGACTTTCCCTTGCGGCTCTTAGAAGGAGCCTTTCCTTTTCTTCCCTTTCCCATGTCCAATTGCCAAGACAGGGGTAGTAGTAGTAGGAGTAGTAACAATAGATTTACCTTTGAGACTACTTTTAGCAGTCCTCAAAAGGCCTTGAAGCTTGCTAAGAGTGACCTCCTCCTTGTTCATATGATAGGTCATACGGAACTGATAATAACAGGGAGGTAAATGGTGTAGAATGATATCTATGGACAACTCTTCATCTAAATTTACATTCAATTTTAGCAAGCAGTCCACAAACCTTTGCATTTTCTGCAAGTGGGCAATGATGGACTCTCCATCCTTTATCTTTGTTGTTATCATGGAGGCAATAATTTCATACCTTTCCTGACTAGCACTTTGGTGGTATCTTTCCATCAAGTCTTGGTACATCTCGAAAGGGTATTAGTCCTCAAAGGACTTTTGGAGTTTAGCCGACATAGTGGCCAACATGATACAAGACACCTTCATGGCGTCCTTCTCATGAGTCCTATATTCAGCGATCTCCTCAGGAGTAGCAGTAGACTCATCAATTTCCTCAAGCTCTTTGTCGAGGACATATTCCTTGTCCTCGTAGCGAGTGACCATCCTAATGTTCCGAATCCAGTCATTGAAGTTCAAACCATCAAAGATGACTCTCCCAAACAAGTTCATGAGAGATAAAGAGCCAGAAGGGTTTGAGCCAGAAGCGGTGTTGGAAGACATCTGAAAAGAAAGAAAGACAAAGTTTAGATTAGATAATAATCCTTAATATAACACCCAAATGAAATATTAAGGCTAGGACCCAACACAATATTTTACAATTTGGAAGAGGGATGTCGTAATCCAATTGCAAAATATTTGAAGGTAGGTAAATGACGATTTACCAATTTCCACCATGAAAAACGAAATTGATTATTAGGTTTTAAATGAATTAAAATTCCTAGATTCCTTAGAGATTCATTGAACTTTTCAACGACATGTTTAAAACTCGATTATGCCCTTCAAGTTTGTGACTGCGATATCGAGGATCACAAACAAGGTGTGGATAACCATGAAAATGTGCTTGGTACACTCGATCTCATTTATCACCTTACCAATGTTCCGGTTAACCACACACGCTCCATTGATCTATGACAAACATCAAGCTGCCCTTTGCCACCCTTACTCTGCCAAGTTAATGTGTCGGTTAACCAGACATGCTCCATTAACGACTTGGCAAGGTGTCAAGTGCAATTTCATGGAATAGCATCATTTTCAAATTTTTCCTAAAGTAACTAAGATCGGGAATTTAATAAAACATTTAGTTACTTTATAGTCATCATTATATTTTTAACGAGAATTAATGTCCTATCTTACTCGTTCGGCAAACGAACCTCCACCAATCAAGGAAGTGGTGGGTGAGAGTGGACACCCATTAAACCACCATTTTATAGGCAGTAACCTTATACCCCCTTATAGACCGGCTTCATGAATAAGGCATACTAACGGTAAGACTGACTTGTCTTATACATATATAATTTATTAAACTTATAATATTATAATAGTATAAGGGTTGAGTTTTAAACTTTTAAAATTCTAGGGTTTGGAGTTAAATGTTTCATTAGTGAGACTTTACAAATTCCAAAACTTGAGGGCACGTTTTGAAACTATTCAAAACTCTTCATTTCCATAACTTATGAGTTTAATGTCATTTTAATGGATGAGACTTTTCATGTTCCATAAATTGAGGACAAAATATGGAAGTCATTAAAAACATTTAGATCAATTTTAACAAATAAAATTATCATATAATCTAGGATTCTAACTAAACACATAAAGCAAGATAATATCAAATCAACAATTTACAAGTAATTTTGTTTATCATGTAAGCCGACAATTATCTTAAAATTCTAACAATTATCTTTTGATTGGATGAGTAAAATCACTACAAAATCAGGAAAAAAACAGATTTTATGATAAAAACAGTTTGTGGTAGTGATCCTAATCCAATATAGGCCAAAAAACTCGAAAATCTACCATCTGCCAATGCAACTCGTCAGGCCAGGCTTTGGACTCATCGAGTTCATCATGAACTCGTTGATTTCATCAATGGTCTTGACGAGTTTAGCCTGGCAGAATGCCTTTTTCGGTTTACTTCAACTTTGAACAATCAATAAGCAACAATATAACAGAAAACTACCCAAGGCTCTGATACCACTGAAGGGTTTTGAGCACTATAACACTCCTATGGTGCACATGGAACCCTAGATGCTTTGGATCTAAGTTTTCTCTAGTTATACATGCAAACAATTTTTCCCAAAGCATGAAGCCTAATCTAGCATACATCATGACATATGAATCATAACACTAGTTATAAAATTACCTCTTGTTGTAGCTTGATGTGTTTAGAATTTAAGTACTTAGCACCCCAAGTGTGACGCCTCAAATGGTTCACAAAACACCACCAACAATTTGGAGAACTTGAGAGAGATTACTATGCACTTAAAATCGGCTCTATGAACTCTAAGAACACAAGGGTAACCGATTTTAGGCCTTGGGGTCATATATATATATATATATATATATATATATATATATATATATATAGTGTAGGAATCCAATATAGTGTAGGAATCCAAGAGTCATGGGTAAAAACTAATCCATACACTTTGGGTTATGATCCATATCTCATGTGGGCTAACTCTTCATGGAAACTTACATAAACTTAGCCCATTATGGATCAAAAGCCCAAACCATATATATATATATATATATATATATATATATATATATATATATATATATATATATACATACATATATATATATATATATACATATATATATCATTGATTTACATAATTAGTCCCCGTTTATTTAATTAGTCTTTTTTTATCACCAAATTAATTCTTGATCAATACTAATTAAATAACATGATTCCATATTAATATATATACTTGTAATATATTAATAAATCATAAATAACTTCTTTCTCCAATGTTCATCCTATCAGATTGTTTTGGTGAATGCAACCTAAAATGGACCATGCTACTCTCGAGTCAAGTACATACCGATTATAGTTATGGACTTATACACCTTATCCAAGAAGTATGTCCTAGCCTTACCGAGGTAACCGGTCCCAACCCTTGCAGGGCTCTACTACTCGAAGATGAACGAGTTCTTGCGTCATGATCACATTACCTCGATCTGATATCTAAAGTCTCGATATGGTCTGACTCCCTAACAAACTGCCCATATAGAATCACTATTATTGAATCCCTGCAGAAGACTTATACTTGAGAGTAGGCTCAGATAATCACTATTATCATAGTCATATCAACTATCCTGAGATTATTTAATCCCACTATGAGTGACTTATCACTTCCCAATCAATCGGTTTCTCCATCCGTACCTACAAAGCTAAAACACTAATACTGCCCGGAACACTGAAACTACTTGAAACACTGAAATGCCTGAAACACTGAACCGCTTGAAACACTGAACTACCTGAAACAGTATGCTGCCTCCTGGATGCTTTCCAAAATCCACCGAGACCTCCCCAGTCTAAATTCGTTTTCCGGTCACCAGTAATACCGGGTTCCGGCATGGTTGCGGAGCCAAAGACTCCCACACGACTCCCGAACGAAATTCTTCTTTGCCAATAGTTGCCACTAATTATCTTGCCACTGTGGCTCTAACAACCTTCTGATCTAACTAATCGGATCCATACGTTGAGTCTTGACTGATGGGTGTTATACAAACAATCATATGTGTGCATGCAACCCTAGATTTTGGATACACAACATTATGAACACAAGAAGAACCCTAGCATTATCCTATGTATTTCGAAATTTAGATAGTAGAATGGATTACATACCTCTTGTTGTTATATTGTAATAACAACTCAAATCTTTAATCTTCTTGTCTTTGAAAGCAAGTACCACATGTGTAGTACCTCTAATGGCTCACAAACACCAAGAGCAAATGGAGAGGCAAGAGAGAGAGGGGAGAGGTAGAAAATCGGCTCTAGGAGATTCTTCATGTTTACTTGCCAAAATGGCTTGAGTGAGTTTGAACTTTTTTAAATTTTTTGAACTTGTGGTTTAGGGAGAATAATAGGAGGAGGTGGAGGAAGTGATGCATGATCTCGTGTTCCTCGATCGAATCATGGAATATCATCTTCATGGGAAAAGTTTGTTCCACGGGATTTGGGAAGACCATAGTTATCATACTTTGACATCTACAAAACGGGAGAAAAATTAAATTCAAGTTAGTTGAATGATTGAGTACTTAATAAATCACCCAAATGAGATATTAAGGCTAGGACCCAACACAATACTCTACAACCTAGAAAAGGGACGACGTAATCTAGTTGCAGAATATTTAAAGGTAAGTGAATGACGATTCACTAATTTCCACCCTGAAAAATGAAAAAGAAATTTAAGTTTTAAATCTATTGAAAATTCCTAGATCTTTTGAGATTCACTGAACTTTTCAATGGCATGTTTAAATCTCGATATGCCCCTCTAGTTTGTGACTGGGATACCAAGGATCACAAAGCGGGTGTGAATAACCATGCAAACTTACACGGTGCCCCCACATGTTACAGTCACCTATTCTATGTCCCGGTTAACCACACACGCTCCATCGAACTATGACAAACATTGAGTCACCCTTTTCTACCTTTGCTTAGAACCATTTAGTGTGCCGGTTAACCACACACGCTCCACTAACGTCTTCGCAATGGCACAAAGTGTAATTTCATGGAATTGCATCAATTCGCTTTTGCCTAAAGTAACTAAGATTGGGAATTTTGTAAAAGCATTTAGTTACTTTTGTACTTCATTATACTTATAATGGAAGGATTTTGTCCTATCCTACCCGTTCGGCAAACGACCATCCACTAGTCAAGAGTGCAGTGGGTAAGAGTGGATACCCATTCAATCGTCATTTTATAGGCAATTTCCTTAAACACCCCTTATAGACCAGCTTCGTGAATGAGGCCTACTAACGGTAAGACTGACTTTTACTCATACATATATATAATATTAGATTTTTAATGTTATATATAATATAGGGTGTATTTTACACTTTCAAAATACTGGGTGGTCAAATTTAACAATTATACTTTTAATTTAATTAAATTGTAAACCAAAACTTTATGGATTTATTAAACATCTTTTAATTACACACTTTAATTAATTAATAAAACCATAAGGGTGTGATTTGAACTTTTCAAAACAATACTAGGGTTTTAGAATTTAACATTTCTAAATTAAACTTTTAATCAACTTTTAAATTCCAAAACTTGAGGGCAAGTTTTGAAACATTTCAAAACATTAGGGTTTAACTTATTTAAATTTCAAAACCAAAACTTTTAAGTTCTAATTTAAACTATAAAGCCTAAAGGGATTAATTTGAAACTTTTCCAAACTTTGTCAAGAATATTCTAGATCACATAATTCAAATAAGGCAATCAACAATTAATTGGTGGTTATCTAATTAGATCTAGTTTAAATTCTTGCAAGATAATGATCAAATAATTCATATAATTTAACATTTATCAAATAAGGTAACAATTATCTAATTAGATGACCAAAATCTTTTATTTTGACAAAGATAATCATAAGGAGTCAATAAAATTCGAATTTTATTAATTTTAAACAATTATGGCAATTATCCTAAGTCAAAATAAGTAAAAATCCCGAAAATCTGTATGTCTGACAGCTAAACTCGCTGAGTCCCCTTATGGACTCGCCGAGTTCACCCTACTCGACGAGTCCACATTGGAACTCGACGAGTTTGTCAGGCAGATGGCCAAAAACTCGATCTTGCAACATGAGTGAATGTACTAGGCGTCAATACAATAGAAACAAATCAAGGCTTTGATACCACTGATGGGTTTTAGCCATAAGAACATCCTATGTGCTCATGCAAACCCTAATGCTTGGATCTAGGTTTCTCTATTGTACATGCAATTCATCCAAGACTTTAAACCCTAGTTCTAGCATACAATTAATCATATTAACATGTGAAAGGGTTTTTAGATCTTAACTTGATTGTTATGTAGTAATAACAATCTCAAATCCTTCTTGTAATGACTTTAGAAAGCTTAGAGTCACAAGTGTCACTCTTCTAATGGTTCACAAACACCAAGAGCAAGAGGATGAAGAATAAGGAGAGAGGATGCTGCCCAAGAATGTCCAAAACCCTAGAGGAACTCTTAGCCACGTTTTTGGGGCTTAAGGGTACTATATATATATATATATATATATATATATATATATATATATATATATATATATATATATATATATATAGGCTATTAGGGTTTTCAACTAGGAAACTCTAATCTGACTTCTTGAGCCCTAAGCAGCCCATGGACCCTTTTAGAATATCCCTTGGACGATTTCTAATGGGTTTCCCCCATAGAATTCGTCCAACCTATTATTCCAAGGTAATCCATAGCCCAAATGCAATTATCTTATAATTACAGTTCTAGTCCCTTAAGTTTAATTAATCTCTTTTAGCCACAAAACTAATTATCAATTAATTCTTGACTAATATTAATTAAACAATATGATTTCTCCTTTAATATATTATTCTCATAATATATTAATAAATCATAATTAATCCTTTCTCTCCATAATTCATCATATCAAGTTGCTTTGGTGAAGGCAACCCAAAAGGACCATGCACCATCAGGTCAAGTACATACCAAAATAGTTATGGACTTAGACACTAATCCAACAACATAATGATATACAAGGGTCCAAAACCAATGCAAGGTGATAAGTTAAGAGCTTGATTGCCAAAAGGATGCACCCAAGGAGTCTTCTTATTCTTCAAAGAACTAAAAATATTGAATAAGCACCAAAAGCCACCATAAAGAACTATGGTTAGAATTTCTAAGATTTAGATACATGGAGGCTAAGGAATGAACCCTAAAATTGATTCTAGGGTGCTTCAAAATGAAGCAATCCCTAAAAGATCATGGGCTTGGGCTACAACAGCTCCCACATCATGAGCCCTTATGTCTCACATCGTGAGAATGGTCTAAAACGCGCTTTCTCGTATTTTTCTTGTCATGTCGTGACACTCGATTTTACTAAAAAATCAACCGTTCTACTCCTTGAAACCCTAAATCGGTCCATCTTGTAAAACGGGTGTTACATTCACATAGATGCATCAGTTTGTGAGGTTAGCAGTTATGGTTTAGGATGTAGTTCCTATTTCGGATGTTCGATGACTGGTGCAAGGACATGATACTTTGGTCAGATCAAGTCTGGCAGTTTTGGTTAGTGTGGGTGACAAATGGGGTGGTTTAGTTTACCTGAAGATTGTGTATGATTTTGAGATCCGTAGCACCTAGACTGAAAAATGGATTCTTCTCTTGTAGATTAAGGATTTGTGCGAAATTGTTTTTCATCAGGTCGTTTGTTTCTCATTAAATTCTAAAGAGGTGATGGGGGTGATCGAAGGTTTAGGGGTTGCCATAGTAGTTGTATTTCAGACACTAGAGTCTTTGCTCGAATTCGCTTATGACTCGGTTTTGGAACAATGGATGTCAACGGTTGCAGGTGATGACGTTCAAGCGATCTTGGTCTGTGTTGGAGGAGTCGGGTTTGAAGAACCCACAAGGGGTTACTTCTAGAGTGGAAGAGAGAAGCGATTTCGATGACGAAATCTAATTTAAGTGGGGGAGAATTGTAACACCCAGTTTCCAAAACGGAACAGTTTGAGGCATCAAAGAGTCAAAGACATGGTTTTTGGGTAAAACCAGGTGTCACGACGTCACAGGTAAATAAATGAAAAATGCAGATTCAACTAAGCTCTCGACATGAGACACATGTTCTCATGACATGAGATGAGCTACAGCCCAAGCCCATGATCTTTTAGGTTTTCCTTCGTATTTAAACCCCATAAACTTCATTGTAGGGTTCATTAATTGCCCCCTTTGTCCTCAAACACAGAAAAACCGTAACCCTAGCCTCTCCTTGTGATTCTTGAGCTTTTGGTGGCTTGAAGAAGGGATCACCTTTTGGAGCATACATCCAGCTTGGAAGCTTTATTTGCATCTTTTAGCAACATCTCTGGACATTTGTGAGTAACCAAAATTCAAGCTTTATGACTCCTTGTTGCTAGATCAAGGATTTTATGCATGATCATGCATCGTTAAATGTGTTAGAGTTTTGGAAATCCATAAACTTACCAACTTTATGGGTCCTTTGAGTTCCTTGGTGATTATATGTGGTGGATATGAAGTTTGGGTGATGTCTGAACTCATGCTTGAGGTTTTGACCGCCTTTTCTTCATAAAGGCCCTAATTTGAGCTATAGTCTTGCATTGGGAATTCGAGACCTTAAAGCATCAATTTTTATGGTTCTTGGGGTGTGAGGATGCCTTCTGGAGAAGCTGGATTAGTAGTTTAATGAATTAAGGAGTTTATTCATCAAAATTTCATTCAGACAGTTCTCACGACGTGAGACTATGCCTGTCACGTTGTGAGGATCGAAGGTCGCGACTATTTTGTCTTTTAGTGGATCATGACGTGACCAATAGATTTTCACATCATGAGGGGCTATTGACCGTTGACTTTTGTTGACCATTAACTTCTTGACCAGATTGACTTTAGGGTCAAGCTTGAAGGATTTGGGCTATTAATTAAGATTCTTCCATGTTTTGGTGTTAAAGGGCTCACGGGAGTAAGTAGTGCAGAAAGGGAAGCGTGTTGCAGTGTTGTTGGGTTCTTCATTGCATGTGAGTTTTCCTCACTATACTAGAGGGATGCCCTAGGGACTATATATAGTCACATAGGATAGACTGAGGACTTTTGATATAGGCTTTTGTGCATGTCCCTTGTTTGGTTGTGGCTATAGAGTAGGATCATATGTCTGAGTGTCTATCTCACATATGAGTACATATGGTTACGCATTCCATGGAGAGTTGGTTATGTATCCTTGTGTATAGGATGTTCTTGTGCTATAGTGATATGCTAACTTTATACATATCCTTATGTGTTAGGATAGATCAGTAGTGGTATGCTGGCTAGGGTACCAGTAGGCTAGTTATCTTCTAGTGGAGTGCCTTAGGGGATGTATGTAGTCATGTAGGATATCCTGAGAACTCATGATCTAGGATTTCTTTCATGTTCCTTGTTTGGTTGTAGCTCTAGAGTAGGATCGTCTGTTCGGGTGGCTATCTCACCTTTAGTTACTTATGGCTATGCATTCCATGGAGATTGGCTGGTAGCGGAGTAGTGTGTTGTGAGGGGTCTAGTAGGCGGTAGTGAGTTGTATGATTGGTAATTGCTTATATTATGTGCCTACTTGATCCTTGATTGTTTATATGTCGACATATTATGACGGTTGAGGTTGAGGCAGTCCTGCTATTTGATGTAGGCCAAGAGACCAGGTGTGGGCTGGTTGTAAGTCATAAGCATGGAGGCTCGGGAAGAGCGGTTGGGTTGAGGTGGCAGGCCAACATACTTCCAATGATTGTGGACCCAATATGCATGCTTGTATATGTTCTGTTGAGTGCGGTATTTTGGGGAAACTCACTAAGCTTTGTGCTTACCCAACTGTTATTGTTTACTCATTTTTAACCTACTTTTATACTTTTTGGTTTGAATGTTTTTCATTCTATTTATTAATTTATTAAGATAGATTTTCTAAACAATCAAATAATTGAGATCTAGTTTTTCTAACAATCAAACAATTGAGATCTAGTTATTAGAGCTTCAAACAATATAAACGATTTCAAACCCTATACCTTATAACTTATTGAGTAAATTATTGAAATCGTCCCTATGATTTGGTTAAAATTGCACGTTTGATCACTAACTTTCTTTTGCACTCGGATCGTCCCTGTGGTTTGATTTTGTTGCATTTTTCGTCCATATGGTTTAGTCAGAATTGCAGGTTTGGTCCTTAACTTTATGTATGTAAGAGATGAAAAACGCAACAAAATCAAACCACGAGGACGATCCGAGTGCAAAAAAAAAAAGTTAGGGACCAAACGTACAATATTGACCAAACCATAGGGACGATTTCAGTAATTTACTCTAAAAAATAATTTTCTAATTTTTATTATTCGATATCATATAATAATTATATAAAAACATACATCTTTAACACCCACTTTTATATGCATTCAACCCTACTTTAAAAGAGTCGTGAGTTGGATATGAACCTAATAATAATATGAAAACCAACAACAAATAGAATGGTCATTTCAATAGCCTTCAAAGCACTTTTCATATGCATCTCTTTTTCCAACACTTGAAACACACATTTTTGTGACTTTGACAAGTCATATATAATCACTTGTGCTACTCAAAAACCATGTGATATGCTTAATTTTATTTTTGGGACCTTCAAAATCATATTAGAAGGTAAATAAACTCGAAAGGAGAATCAATAATTCAATATTCTTTACCAACCACGTATTCTATATACATAAATTATGAATATAATACGGATACAACCACAGATTTAAAATTAAAAGCTTTTAAGTTAATCTAAACAAATCTTATGTTAAATTTATTAATGATTATATATTATAGAAAAAAAAATATTAAGTGCCCTCATGTTTGGTTTAAACTTTAAACTATGACACGCATATTGACATGTTTGTTATAAGGAATTATCATCGACAAAGTTTCCATATGTCAATCGCAATGTTTTCTTTGGCTTATAAATGAGTACTACCTAGTACCCATCGAAAGAGACTAATCATAAACAAATATCTAACCACTCATCATAGTCGTTTCTCATTATAATAAGAAAATATATGAATATCCGGTATATTATGTTTGAAGAACACTGATAGGTTGAAGTTGGTAAGAACATGATCTTGTATTTACTTGTTTGTCTATCTGAATAAAAATAAACGAACCTTTGATTGAATAAATAACACGAATCCAAAATATTAATTAAAAAATATACATTAACTTTTTTCTTTGTTTTTTTGGGATTGGCAATGTGAAAGGTTAAACCTAAGATCCATTTTATGACTGCAAGAGAATAAGTCATAGATTGTGTCACCCAAAAGATGGATTGCTTTCATGATTTCATATGTATTTTGAAAAATGAACATTCACTTTGCTTTAGACCAAAAAAAAATATCTTTTGACTTTTTTTTTCCGTGCATGTTTGCACTCCGGTACTTTCCTTCTTGTTCAAGCAATCGGTTTGCAATTTGCAACCTTTAAGTTAATCTTTAATGTAAAAAATTACCTTCAAACATTAAGATTTATGAGTAGTCTTTTCAGATTAAATTTTGAAGTAGATCGGAAACGTGTATGTTGATATCCACATGATATATTTGAGTTGACATTCAGATTGTTCCCGACAACATATGTACACTTACTTGATGACGGCGTTTGATTGTTTCTACTGAAATTAGAAAGCACTAAGAAAAATATAAACAATGTAAGTTATACTATACACATAAATATTTGTAACGTAACGTATATAATAAGAAAAAATGATAAAATAAACATAGTGACATCATCAGAAATGATATATAACAAATTTATTCAATTAAATTGAAAATAGATACAAAACAATGATGATCATTACGATTAGGGATGTCAAATCAGGCAGTCGTGTCGTGTTTTTGTCTGACACGACACAACACGACAAAGTTTTGTATAACATGAACACGACACGATGTCGTGTTTTTTTCATTAACGGGAAAACGAATCAATTAAAACACGAAAACACGACACAACACGACAAAGATAATATTACATAACTATTAGTGTATTTCATTCATACATAAAGATATATAACACAATAAAAACGACAAACACGAAAAACCCGACAACCACATGCTTAATCGTGTCAATTTCGTGTCGATTTATGAACACGAATACGACACGACATCATGTTTTTTAATCTTGACACGAACACAAATTCAAATTTTGATTTCGTCCCGATTTCGTTTCGTGTCGTGTATTTTTGTCGTGTCGTGTCATAAATTGACACCCCTAATTACGACCATTAGACATGTAATAATAACAAAAGTTAATACAAATATGCATTGTTTATGTCGCAAAAGGTCTACACATAAATAATTAATCAATAAACTTAACAACAATATATAATTTTCTATATTTTGCGTCTGTCTTTTGGATTGTTTAAATACATATCTTATTTGTATCTTTAAACAACAATTCATGTAATAAAACTATAATGAAAAAATGTTGTAAAATTTTATAAGTTCCATTAGTAAAATGAAAAACGTGTAGCTATATAAAAATAATGTTAATATATCAAAATATATTTTTACATGACCTAAGCCTAAACTATAAATTCATTTTTATTTTTTGTAATTGTATTACATGTATCAAATATAAATTATATGTACAACTTAATGTCATATAACATATAAAAATATATATTATAGATAAATAAAATATTTTGCAAAAATAAAGTCTTAAAAACGAATTAGCTATAGAAAAATTAAAATCCTAGAACCCACCATTAAAATTAAAAATAATTTATCTCAATTTTGACAATATTATTTTATAACATTTCATTATTTTAATTCATGTAACAAAAAAATCATAAGAAATGTTGTTAGTGTTAGGAAAACACAAACTATTGAGAAAAATATATTCAATAATTATAGTTATTAATTATAGTATTGATTTACACACTTAATACAAAGAATATTTTACATAAATAATAGAAGTATTAATTGTAGGAATTGATTAATTTTTTATTAATAAAAAATAAAAATATCACATAATGACATGTGGAATTTAAGTAATTAAAAAATCTCACATAATGAAATGTGGCAAAAGTCTTGAGGAAATGGGTTAAAATTATTTTCATTATTACGAGAAGAAGGAAAAATGGGTCTATCTTGAACAATAACCAACAGGTCGGAGTTGATCGAGATTTGTCGCCTTTGAACAAAGACACCATTGATTCTAGCCCAAAGGTTCTAGAAAACGTTGTCGATGATTTTAATAATCCATGCCTCTCTTTAGAATCTCAAATCAAATAATTACACTACAACCTTTACGAAACTTCTTTCGTCTGATACGACAAAGAACGCAAGACCTCGTCTTAAATCACCCTTCTAAGACATCCTCCTTAACTAAAATTAAAAGAAATTATTCATGCTTCTATAGGACCAAAAATACCCAAACCAACCTCCAAATTTTCACGCTTTTATCATAATTCCACATCTTATTCTAATGTGGAACCTCCACTATGATATAGATAAGGAGATTACTTATACAATTATGGTTGGTGAATTTGTGGGTTTCTGGATTGACGGTACATATCCATTAACAAGTTTGACAAATAAATAAATGACATTGATGTTTTGTTTGACATATTTAAGCGTGCTAGGGTTTCCTTCAAGAAAGAGGCACCTGTACATTTCTTGACTGACCCGGCAGAAGGAAGGTCAGCCCTTAGACCAGTTGACGTTTTGATTTTTGGATGGGTTAGAAAGAAATAGTTATCTATGGACCTTACAGGGGTATCCCCTCTCGTGAGCTTGAGGGCTGGGGGTTTCAAGATGTGACAGACTGTTTTAAAAGCTACTACATGCAAGGTCATAAAACATGAGTAACCATCATGAATAATCAACTTGTGTTCATACCATTTGTGTTGGAGCTTCTTAATAGAGTACAACGGATCATGCTTAACAATTTTATATCCCCAGATCTATGGATGTAGTTTTAAAAAGAATTGGCTTTACCATACAAAAAGGTTTAGCGGCGCAGCTTGTTGCTTGTTTGCCTTCACACTCAATGTAATATGATAACTAAATCTTACAAATGAATGACAAAAAAATATTATATAAAAAATGGTGAGAATTAATTTTTCTAATGAATTTGTTAACCCTAAACATTAAAGGAGCAGGAAATTCCTCAAAATGGAATGGTTCAGAAGAAAAAAAAAACACGCTAATTTTATTTTACTACATTCAAGAGGCTCAATTTGTAGATCCATGTAATCTAAAAATCAGAAACTAATAGGAATCCTCACCTTTCAATTTCGAATGTGTCGATGTCGATGGGAGATCCAAAGGCTTATTTTGTGTGTATGTGTGTGTTAGGGGGGGAGTTCATAAATCTTCAAGAAGAAACGTATATTTAAGTCCAAAAACTTCTTGGCCATAATTAGGTACATCGTTTGTATTTGTAAATATATGGGGAGCCCAATATTGTCTCTTCAAAAGAGCCCTTGTAGATACAGGGGGGGCTCTAACATATATAGCCACTTATAAAACTGCGTTGCACCGATGTGGGATACACAAACACTCCCCCTCAAATTTGGAGGCTCGATGAGGATAAACAGGGATGTGCTGAGCCATAGAGGCGTGGCACGCCGGCTCTGATACCATGTAAATATATGTGGAGCCCAATATTTTCTCTCCAAAAAATCCCTTGTGGAGAGAAAGGGGATTCCAACATATATAACCACTTAGAAGACTGTGTTGCACCGACATGAGATACACTAATAGTATTGATTCTTGATTATAATATATGTATATGCTCCTCAACCCCGTGTAGTAGAAACAACCTTTGATGAAACCTACTTAATCTTAAAAAATCCAACTTCATTTCAAGGATTTTACTTAGTGATTTTAACAAGAACAAGACTAATGAAAAAAGAATAATACATGATGATCATGTATGCTCAAGAGTCATATTAAAATGATATTGCTAAATAACATATGATACTAAGGGTCACACTGATGCAATTGATTATTTATTAGAAATTGATTTTAATAAATATTCATAAACTCTTATAATAATAAACTGGGAAAATATTTATTTCATGGAAATAATTATTTTACAATACAAGTACCGCATTATTTCATCAGGTATGAATTATTAAGTCATACACAACTTTTTTGACTAGTTGAATACTTTTGCCTTTTACCTAAAGACAAAGTTTATATTTTATAAAACTTGGGTTTATAAAATATAAACTCCTTCTTTATTCATTTAGTCAAAATTGTGGCTTCTTACTAGGGTAAGAAGTCATGGTCTTTTGATTAAAATAAAGAAAAGTATGCATGGGTTCTAAAGCATGGGAAACAAGTAGGCTTAGGTACATGGAGAGCTTAATGGGTTAAGGACTTGTGGGTAAAACTTTTGCTTTATGAAGGCTTGCAGAGGCTTTCATTTAGCCATAGAAAAACCGTAACATGCCTCTCATTTTCTCTCTAGAAATTTTCTTACAAAAGGCTTTAGAGATCTTACTTATTTTATGTTCTCTTAGATCAAATACTTGAGTATTTGACTCTAAGATTAAGAGATAACAAAAGGAACTAGCATTCTTATCAAGTTGATCAATTTTTGGCGTCTCAAAGTTCATCCATCTTCTCCAACATCTAAGCCTCCCCTAGAGGACCCAAAGTTCATCAAAGGTTGTTGCTTATTCTTCATTCTATGGTTGTTCTTTAAATCTTTCTACTACTTGCAAGATGACCCTTGGTGGGTGATAAAATGTTTATGTTATTTATAAAACTCGATTCTTCTGTTTTCCATTATTTGTAGTTTTGAAACTAGGTTTTAAATAAAACCCAACAATTGGATTTTTTGATTTATGGAAATCTTAGTTTTTGGAGAATATGGATAACTTGTTTTTGTATAAATACAAGTTCATACATATTTTCTTTGACAACTTTATAATTGTTATTTTATGTGACAAAAACTTACATGCATTTTTTTTGTCACTTAAAGTTATCTTAGAAAAACAAAGGTTGTTTTATGTTTATATGTATTTTAGAGTGCAAAAACAAGCCTTGGACCATTTGTGTTGTTGTTTGTGTGATTTGGTTGAAATTGGTTTGTAATATGCTTTTATTCATAAAGTATGTAATAAACGTAGTTGGTTTTTATTCTTGTTATTTTTTTATGTAAAACATTAGTTTTAGACTATATTTATTTTATGAAAAATGTAACAAGATGAAGATGGAGGCCATTTCTTGAAGAACCATGGAGTCCCACGGTTTTATAAAGATTTTATAAAAGTTCATAACTTTTATAATGTTTTTTATAAAATTGCAACAAAGTTGGTTGTCATTGCAAGTCGGAGCATGAAGATCACATGAAGAAAAAGTTGTAATATTTGGTCCCTTTGTCCCTTAGGAAGGACTAACACTTTTGTGTTGGATCACAAAAGTGTTATATAGTTTAAGGCTTGTTTATGTCAAATGCATGCTTGTGTTGTTTATTTTTCAAGTAAATATTTTGTGTGGTTGATAATTTAGTTTTTCATAAACCCAAAATATTTTTTGGACAAAATAAACGTCACATGGAGTTTGGATTTCAAAATATAAAATATGGACATTGGATGTAACATATTCTAGCCATAATATAAAAATCGGTTTTATAAAATTGTCAATTACCACAACTTTTGAAATATTGAATTATAAGTGTAAAAATCATGTTTTTTTATAACTTATTCAAACTCCAAAGTATTATTTAATAGGACGAAGTTTTATTAAACAATATTAAAAGGTTCTGCATGGCTGAAACACAAACTTAATACTAGGTACTAATTTTAAAATTGAACCAAGCCGAAATATAAAAACCGGGTTTTTATAAGAACCTTAAAAGTGATTTTTTAGAAAATTGATACCATGACGTATTGGATGCATGCAAGTGTCATGATATCACATGTTTTAAATAGAATAATAAAAAAATACAAATCCTTTTTTCAAAATGCAAGTCTATGTCATCCCACTTTATAAACAATTTGCACATCACTTGTATAATCAGTGGCGGACCCAGGAAAAATGTTTAGGGGTAGCACAAATAATAATAATAATAATAATAATAACAACAACAACAACAACAAGATAGCAAACAATTTCAATGGAGAGAAATAAAAACTATACCTTTGAACAATCAGCAACTTCCTTCTTGTATTCTCCTACTTCTTTATAACATGAACCAACAGATACAAAGAGGTTAAAACAACAACAAATAACAATACCAAAAACCTTACAAAATGAAACTAGCATTAAAGAACTAAGGAGCAAACCAACTTAGACAGTGAACTTCCTGAGTAAACCATCAAAAATAAATTGTCAAGCAGAATGCACGAAAACAGCACCGCATCAAAAAAAATGATGAAGGGGTAAAATGGTCAAGAAATATAGATAAACTCCTTCAACATTCATGAAAACAAACTGCAACCAGGAGCACGAACACAGCCACGAAAAATCACAAAAAAAAGACTAATATCAAGCAATGACTCACCACACCAAAAAAAGCCAAGAGGGGTAAAATGGTCAAGGCAATGAGACTTCCATAGTGCCAACATATCACCACTATTTTCCAAAAGAATCACGGCTCAAGAAAGCCATTTATTTGAATCACAATATTGCCCTACTTTATAGTTATCCATTGCTTTGTTCTTTACAAGTAACAACTTCATATATGCATTTCCAGCATTACTAAATCTGCAGAGGATGATCAAGAATCTACCAAACAAAAAAAAGCAACTTAAAGTTATCTCTAAACAGGTTCACTCAGACATTTTATCAAACACTTAATAAGCATGAAATTACGTCACACAAAGACATGCTTAACTTGAAAAGTTATACAGAAGAAAAAATTGAAATCAATTGTTGGGACATGATATAGATATAGAGGACAGGGTAAAGATAGCAATTCATACAAGAAGTTTTGTTTTGGATGACAGTTGCATAAAACTTAATTGTGAGTAAACTACTAGCTTCTAAAGAACTAGAAAAAGGGCACCTGAAAGTCGTGGGTTGAGGGCACCTCCAACATCCTCATTTTCTCTTGCATCAATATTTCATATACTACTTAGGAGATTTTGAGGGGTAGCACGTGCTACCCCTGGCTACCATGTAGATCCGTCACTATATATAATGCTAGTGGGATAAAGGATGCCTAACCATTAGTATCATCTTTTGGTGGCCAAAGTATTTTTGCGATTTCTATAACCATGTTATAGGCCAATTATACAAGTTTCTCTAATTGGATGACTTGATTGGAAACCTCTTGTGATAAAAGTCACCTAAGAAAGAGTGTTCCAAAGCATAGATGAGACCAAACATGTCAAATTAACAAATGGATTGTTAAGGGTCTCATACATCTAGGAATTACAAATGGTGTAATTAATACAAGTTATTTACCTTGTTAAAATTGAGTAAATGGGATAAAGGATACCTAACTATTTATTTGATTTATAACTTGGATCCTAGACTTTAAATAAATAATGTTTTGGAAACAAAAGGGTATTATTTTTAAAGA
Source organism: Lactuca serriola (assembly GCF_051521515.1). NCBI lineage: Eukaryota > Viridiplantae > Streptophyta > Magnoliopsida > Asterales > Asteraceae > Lactuca > Lactuca serriola. The sequence goes on from NC_136411.1 coordinate 24,820,480, forward strand.
ATTAAATACTAAATGAAAAACTTTGTTAAACTTTTGTAGATGGCTCCACCAACTTCTATAATACACCACCACCTAATGAACATTCAATCAATTCTTGACAAAGAAAAACTCAGCCACTCCAACATTTTGGATTGGCACAGAAATTTAAGAATCATTTTGAAACAAGAAAAGAAAGACTATGTCCTTGAAAAAACAAACCCTTGATGAACCGCCTGCTCTCCCAAAGGCTACACATGATGCATGGCTAAAGCATATAGATGATTCACTTGATGTTTCATGTCTTATGCTTGCCTTTATGGTTCCTGATCTTCAAAGGGATCTGGAACTCTTTATTGCCTTTGACATGATTGAACATCTCAAGCAGATTTTTGGTTAGCAAGCTAGAACCAAAATGTTTGAAACTGTAAGAGCACTCCATAGCATGAAAATGGAGGAGAGTGGAAATATGAGCACACATGTTCTCAATATGAAAAGTTATATGGATCAATTGGAGAGATTGGACTCTCCATATCCACAAGACTTGGCCACAGACTTAATTCTGAACTCATTGCCAAAGTCTTATGATACCTTCATCATGAACTACAACATGAATGGGTAGGAGAAACCTATATCTAAGTTGCACGTGATGCTAAAAACTATAAAGAAGAATATCCCAAGGAAAACCCCCCAAGTGCTCATGATTAGGGAAGGAAAAGTCAAGAAGAACAAAGGCAAGAACTTCAAGGGAAATACACAAGCTGGAAAGGGCAAAGGGAAGAAAGCTCCCAAAACCCACCACCAAAGAAGAAGGAAAAGGTTGCCAAATATGACACATGCTTTGAGTGTGGTGTCGTGGGGAATTAGAAACAAAATTGTCTTAAGTACCTTGATGAGTTGAAGAACAAGAAGGTCGGGGAAGGCCCTTCAGTTATATCCATTTTCATGATTGAAATGGGACTATTTACTTTTAAATCTAACACTTGGGTATTTGATACTAGTTGTGGAACTCATATTTGTAACTCGTTGTAGGGTTCAGAAAGAGTAGGGAACTGAAGACAGATGAGATGGTATTGAATGTGGGCAATGGAGCACGGGTTACAGTCCAAGCAATAGGACATTTTGATTTAAAATTACCATCTGGTCTATACTATAAATATTGTATCAATTTCCCATTTAAGAAAATCTGGTTTTAATTTTCAATTTGTTGATGATAATATTCATTCCTTTTTGGATGGGATATTCTATTTTGAGGCTAGACCAATAAATGGAATTTATGAATTAAACCTAGATGACACCTCAAAAATTAAGTCCCTTTATCATGTTAACACCAAAAGGGTCAAACAAGATTTAAACCAAACATATCTATGGCATTGTCGCCTAGGAAACATAAAAAAGAAGCGGATATATCAACTCCAAAATAGTGGATTTTTGGGGGCAAATGACATTGAGTTATTTGACATATGTGAATCTTGCTTGTGTGGCAAGATGACAAAATCCCCTTTCTTTGGAACAAATGAAAGGGAGAGTGTTTTGTTAGGAATCATACACACGGATGTATGTGGTCCCTTCAAAACAATGTCTAGCTATGGTGAAAGATATTACATCACCTTCACTGACGAATTTAGTTGTTTTGTTTATGTGTATTTGATGAAACATAAACATGAAGCATTTGAAAAGTTTAAACTGTTTCAAAGTGAGTTGAAAATCAACTCGACAAAACAATCAAAATCCTTCGTTCGGATAAAGGAGGCGAGTACTTAAACTAAGAATTCCAAGACCATCTAAGGAGTCGTGGGATTATCTCACAACTCACTCCACCTAGAACACCACAGCTTAATCGTGTTTTTTAGAGGAGAAATCGGACCTTACTTGATATGGTTCGATCTATGAGTAGTCGAAGTACTCTTCCTTTATCATTTTGGAGTTATGCTTTACTCACCGCAGCCCGTATCTTGAATATGGAACCAACTAAAAAGGTAGAGAAGACACCTTATGAGATATGGTATGGAAAGGCTCCATCCTTATCTTATATGAAAATTTGGGGTTGTGAAGCTTATGTCAGACAAATAACTTCAAGCAAACTTGAGCCAAGGTCTACCAAATGCATCTTTGTCGTATATCCTAAAGATTGTTTAGGATACTACTTCTACATTCCTAGTGAGAATACGGTCTTTATCTCACAAAAAGTTGAATTCTTAGAAAGCAAGTTTCTATTGGATGAGGCAAGTGGGAGGCGCGTGGAACTTGAAGAAGATCAAGAACATCAACCTGATGCATCTTTAGTTGCCACTAGTACTGAACAAGAGGTTATTGAAGATGAAGAGATCATTGTCCTTCAACCTTTTGAAACACAAGGCGTTCGCAGATCCGGTAGAACTCATCATGAACCTAATAGATATGGATTTCTCATCGATGAGTGATTCATGATGATGAATATTGATAAGCCCATCAACTACCGATATGCAATGTTAGATCCCGAATCTAACAAATGGCTTGAAGCCATGAATACAGAGATGCAATCTAGGATTTGGTTGAACTTCCTCCCAATAGCAAGACTATTGGAAGTAAGTGGGTCTTCAAGAAGAAGACTAATATGGATGTCAATTTACACACATTCAAAGCAAGACTTGCTGCTAAAGGATTCACTCAAACCCATGGGGTTTATTATGATGAAACCTTTTCACCAGTCGCTATGATTAAATCAATTAGGATACTACTTGCCATAGCTACATATTATGACTATGAGATATGGCAAATGGATGTCAAAGCCGCTTTTCTAAATGGGCATTTGCAAGAAGATGTCTATATGGTTCAGCCCGAAGGTTTTGTTGACCAAAAGCATCTTAATAAAGGTGTAAACTCAAGAGATGCATTTATGGGTTAAAACAAGCATCTCATAACTGGAATCATCATTTCGATTATGAAATCACAAAGTGTGGTTTTATTGGAAATGAAGATGAATCTTGTGTTTAGATGAAAACTAGCGGGAACTCGGTGACATTCTTGGTCCTATATGTGGATGACATATTAATCATGGGAAATCAAATTCCAACTTTACAAGGTGCAAAGACATGGCTTGGAAAGTGATTCTTAATGAAGGACATAGGTGAGGCACAATACATTCTTGGAATCAAAATCTATAGAGATAGATCAAAACAATTAATAGGTTTAAGCCAAGGTACATATATTGAGAAAGTATTGAAACGGTTTAATATGCAAAATTCTAAGAGAGGATTTGTACCTATGGCTCATGGCACTGTACTAAGTTCATCTCAGTGTCCTAGCACAAAGGTTAAGCTAAACAAGATGAAGGATGTTCCATATGCTTCTCCAATTGGATCCATCATGTACGCCATGAATTGTACAAGACCTGATCTTGCTTATGTTATGAGCATGGTAAGAAAATTCCAACAAAATCCAAGTGAGAAAGTCATTGGACAGCTAAGAAGAACATTTTAAAGTACTTATGAAGGACTAAGGATATGTTCCTCATCTATGGAGGCATGGAAGAAAGCTTAAATATAAAATGCTACACTGATGCTTCCTTCACAACTGATCGAGATGATTGCAAATCGCAATCAGGATATGTTTTCATTATCAATGGGGGTGCGGTATCTTGGAAAAGCTCCAAGCAAAGTGTTGTTGCACAATCCACTATAAAGTCAGAATACATTGTTGCTTCTGAAGTTGCACAAGAGGCTACTTGGATGAAGAAATTCATTGGAGATCTAGGGGTAGTCCATATTATTCAGGACCCCCTAGATGTTTTCTGTGACAATGAGGGTGTTATTGCTTTGGCAAAAGAACCCAGATCACACAAGAAGACAAGGTATACTAGCTGAAGATTCAACTTCATCCGATATAAAGTTGAAAAAGGTGAAATTTGTATTCGAAAAGTTCACGCTGATCAAAATTTAGTGGACCCTTTCACGAAGCCCCTTCCTCAAGTCAAGTTTGAAGGTCATGCTCGAGGAATAGGACTTCGTTATTCTATTGATTGTATTTGATCTATGTATTAGTATTAAGTATTAGGACATTATAACATCATCTATTGTAATGAGTATGATATATATGGCATATGATCTTTTCATTAAATATTTGTTGTGTTCTTTATTAACATGTTTCATCCATGAGTAAATTTATTCACTCTAAAATCCATAGTCGGTTATTATTGTGAAAACAGTAATAAAGTAAGACTAATATGAATTGGAATTATTGAAAAAGCGTTGTAACCAGTTTCATAGGTACTTGCTAGAGAGCAAGTATTGGATTGACTCGTTCAAGATCATTTTGTGGATCGATCTCATGAATGATACTTGATAAAGGTAATATCTGTATATCCTTAACACCTGATATACAAATATGGGACTTGAGTGTGGAGAATGTTATGCTTTGATGTTGTAACACCCAAAGTTTTGAAGGCCAAGAAAGGAAAGAAAACCCTAAGTTTAGGGGTCGACTCGGCGAGTCCAAAGGGGGACTCGGCGAGTCCGAGCGGGATCCGGGTCGAGGAGTAAGTGACCGACTCGGCAAGTAGGCCAAGGTGACTCGGCGAGTCTGGTCTGTGCGTGGAAAACCCTAAATTCGGGACTTGGAGCCTATATAAACGTCTTAATCTTCTTCCTAGGGTTCCCTTACTGCCTCTTCAGCCCTGGATACCAAACCCTAGCTGTCATAACCGTTCATTGAGCCATTTGTTGCCTTGGAAGGTGCATTAAGCTTGGAGAAGGAAGAAGGAACTTGGAGGAGCAAGAAGGGACTATAGATCTGGAGTTTGTGGAGCCTTTCTGAGATATTGAAGGTAATAAGTCGTCCCTCTCTCCTTTAGGTCTTCCATGGTTGTGAGATTTGGGGCTTTTAAGCCATGGTTTGACACCCATTCGAGTTAGAAGCCGGATATGGAGTTGCTACTTCAGATCCAAGTGTGTTATGGACTAGAGAAGCATAAAGTATCAGCCCTTGAGTCAATGTTGAAGCCCCTTGGCCTTAAACCCTAGTTTATGGTGTATTTTGCTTAGATATCTTTCTCTACACGTAAAGTTTGCAACTTTACGTGAGGAATAGGCTTGGGAAGGGTAGATCTACAGATTTGAGTCCCTGCATGACTCAAAATTCCTCTGCATGTATGAAGGACCGGATGGACTCGGCGAGTCCTTTGAGTGGACTCGGCGAGCAGCTTGAAGATGAGGAGGAACTCGACGAGTGGGACGAACGGCTCGTCGAGTCGGATGAAGTTGGGCATGAACTCTGCAAGTTGGAAGAACAACTCGGCGAGTTGGATGAAGATTGTCTTGGACTCGGCGAGTCTGTTCTTGGACTCGGCAAGTCAAGTCGCGAAACCCCAAACCCTTCGAGTTTAGACTCGAATCAATGAGTCAATTAGAGACTCGGTGAGTTGGACAGGTCAGGACTCGGAAATCGGTAGACTCGGCGAGTCATGGACTGACTCGGCGAGTAGAGTCGCGAGTGGAAGGACTCTGGACTTATGAACTCGGCGAGTCAGTAGGGTGACTCGACGAGTAGGGTTGACCTGGAAGGTTGACTTTGACCAGGACTTTTACTTTGACCTGAGTTGACTTAGTTGACTTTCGGGAGATAGTTAGACTAAGGGTTGCACTGATATTGGTAGCTCGGGGAGCTAGTGGAGCAGGAGTTCAGAGAGTTGTCGGTCAGCAGCCAGAGGATTATCAGCAGTGCGAGGTGAGTCTCCTCACTGTTTGTATGGGTCTAAGGCACCAATGCCGACCCATTTAGAATATGCATGAAAGACCAGGGGGTGGCCCCTGGCACACAGTATGTTATTATGTATGATAGGAAGACCCGGGGGTTAGCCCTAGGCAATATGCATGAAAGACCAGGGGGTGGCCCCTGGCACACAATATGTTATTATGGATGATAGGAAGACCCGGGGGTTAGCCCTAGGCAATATGTATGAAAGACCAGGAGGTGGCTCCTGGAGTATTGTATGCTATTATATATGAAAGACCAGGAGGTGGCTTCTGGCACACTGTATGCTGTTTAGCTAAGTAGAGTAGTATGTACGGTTGTCTTTGTGATACTTGCATAAAAGACCATGGGGTGGCCCTTTGCACATGTCTGTAAGACCAGGGGTGGCCCTTGGCACTTGTCTGTAAGACCCACGGAGCGGCCTAGGCTTGACCAGGAAGACCAGCGCGGCCCGTGGCATAATGGCAAGACTATGTTTGGCACATAGCACCTTATTTGATTATGGATAAGTCGGTTATGTATAGCTCTTGGCTATGAATGGTTTGTATGGTATGTGGTATCTGGGGAACTCACTAAGCTTCATGCTTACGGCTTTCAGTTTTGGTTTCAGGTACTTCCGGTAGCGGATGATGGAGCTCGGGATGATCGCATGGCACACACCATAGATTAGTCAGCCTGGGAATGTTTTACTCTGATAATGAACATGTGTTTTGAAAACTAATACTCTGTTTATGTTTTGAAATGATGATTTTACTTTAAGTGATACTTTATTAAAAGAAATTTTTAGTCTTGAATTTTGGGACGTTACAGATGTAGTCAAATGTTGTTCTTTAAACAGGCAGTTATAAAAGCTATTATCGGGCATGATGTGAACCATGCAAGAGACGTATGTAGTCAAGATGGGATTTGTTCCTCTTATTCTTTGAGAGTTAGACATCTAAGGCTTGATGTAAATTTGAACACTTATATTAGATTGACTGCGATCTATATCTTATGTTCAACATGATGTCTGTAGCAAATGGATAACTGATAAACTTACCTTACACACCAATTGTAGCCTTGGGCTTCTAAGGAATTAGGCGTTGATAGAATGACATAAAGTCGTATGTTGTTGGGGGCAGTAAATGTTGCTAGATCTTCACCACTATCTATATCAATTTGATGTGAGTCTTGCGCAAGTGGGAGATTGAAAGATCATGTATGCTCAAGACTCATATTAAAGTGATATTGCTAAATAACATATGATACTAAGTGTCACACTAACAACAACTTGATGCAATTGATTATTTATTAGAAATTGATTTGAGGGATTCGGACATGCTCTCGAGCATGTCTGAACTCAAACTGAGGGATTTGTATAAGAGTTTTCAAAATGAAAAGACGGTTTTGTAAATGAGAGTTTTGAGGAAGAAAACGGTTTTAGAAAAGCAAAAAGAATTCAGAAAGAAAAGAACTTTGAAAAGAGAAAAGAGGTGTGGTGCATGCAATCAGTCGAGCTCAAGTAAGTACCCCAAAATACCCATACAATTCTATGTTTTGATTATCAGTTAATAGAACAGCATGCTAGAATAGGACTAAGGATCTAGGGATGATGCCTTATGTGCCTGTTATTTGTGCTTTTGAGCTGCATAGTAGTGCTGATTAGACAGTAGTAGGATAGCCTGTTTAGGTTATGCCTGAGTTATGATTTTGTGTTGCATGCTAGTTCAGATTTTTGCTATATGTGTATGATTGCTTGAGTATGTCGTGGTTAGATTTTCCCCTCGTCTGAATGCTGCTTGCTTTGTGCATTGTGGGATTTTGAGTGATGGGAGTTAGCCATTAAGTGGATACGCCACGTCACATGTGATCAGGTTTGAATAATCTCAGAGTGCTGGACTTGGCCCAATTGCGCAGCTCTCGTTTGAGTCTAACCGTTGTAGGGACGAGTCTTTTACTCGAAGGATTATCTGAGCCTCGTCACATGTGATGGTATCCAGGTGATGGCTAATTGGCATCGCGAGGAAGCCTTCAGCAGCTAAGGACTAGTTTGAGTTGAGTCAGAGGTTTCCCTAGGGTCAGCCTAGGATGAGGTAGTGCTGGAAGCAGAAGTAGTAGAAAGGGACCTGGTGGAGTCAAGGCAGTTCTTGAGGAAAGTACGGATAGATGTGGAAGGTAGTATGGGCCCGTACTACTGAAAGCAGAGGATCCGTACTCAATTCGGGAAGGGCCTAGACAAGACCGGGAACCTGGTAGTGCGTGCGTTTGGCCTCGCAGCAATGATCAGTATTCTGATAGTGGTTGTGTTATATTTTCAGCATGGTGACGTTGCGAGAGAGACCAGTGGGCGGGTCAGGATCCGGTTCAGGATCAGGTTCGGGCGCGGGATCCGAACCATTTGATGATGGGTTGTGCGAGTTCATCGCATCTGAGATTACGAGAGGCATCCTTGAGGCGACCCCGGTCATTTTCGGGTCGATCAAGGAGGGGATCATTGAGCTGATGGAGGATCGCCTCCGAGCTTTCAAGAGTGATTTGGCGTCTGGCCAGGCAGGTACGCGCACGCTGTCCTTCAAGGACTTCAGAGGGTGTGGTGCGCCGGATTTTCACGGGGTGAAGAACCCCATTGCTGCCAGGAGATGGGTTGCAGACATTGAGTCTGCACAGTTGACGAGCTTCTGCCTGGATGGGTCGAAGGTCCGCTTTGCGGCGGCATGTTTGAGAGACAGAGCTAGAGATTGGTGGGAGTCAGTTGGAGACTCATTGGGAGCTTCGGTCGTTGAGGTTATGACCTGGTCAGACTTCGTGACCAGGTTTAGGGCGGAGTTTGCACCGACAGTGGAGCTTCAGCAGCTGGCCAGAGAATTTCTAGACATGAGACAGACGACAGAGTCGGTGGCGAAGATTACCGCCAAGTTTCGGGAGAGGGCCCTATTAGTTCCTCAGTATGCAGGGGATGATGAGATGCAGAGGACCCGCTATCATGACATGTTGAGAGCGGAGATTCGGGATCATGTCAGCTTCCCGGCATGCCCAACCCTGGACTCTATGATTGCCAGAGCTAGGGAGAGGGAGATCGACCTGGAGCACATTGCGAAGAGGAAGTCAGATCAGACATTCACTTTGGAGGGTCCCGGGAAGAGACCCAAGACTTCAGATTAGCGATTAGTGGGTCGGAAGGGCCGAAGTCAGTGCAGCACGTGCGGGAAACCGCACGAGGGAGTGTGTCGTTCCAGGGGTTCCGGCTGCTACAAGTGTGGCAGTGATGGTCACGTCAGCAGGGACTGCCTACGGGGGGCAAGCCCATTATGTTTTCACTGCAATCAAGTGGGCCACAAGAGGACCGACTGCCCGATAATTAGGGGAGGAGCAGGGAGTGTGCCTGCCCCAGCGACTATGAGGATTACGGATGGGCGAGAGGGTAGTGCCATGCAGTGACAGATGCGGAAGATCTAGATTACAGGAAGAAATGTTGCAGGTACGTATCTGTGGCTATTTTCATTCCTAGGCGAATTAGGGAAGTTTTTACCCTGGACTCAAGCGATTTTATGTATGATTTGTCTCTCTGCTTGTATTTGGATTGTATTTTGGAATTGTCATATGCCAATTGCATACCAGGAGCTATTAGTAGCTAGTGTAGGTCATCTTTCACTTCGGGTTCAAAGTGTTCAGTAACATCTCGGTTACGGTTGAAAATGGTTCGGGAAGTGGTCAGCCACCATCATCGGAGTTTGATGGTTCTAATATGGGCGTTCGGGATGGCTTTCGGAAGCATCAAGGAAAGTGGCTTATCACCAAGGAGTCTGTGCCCAGTTATTCGGACTCTAAGGACAGTAGTCAGAGCTTAGATGATTTTTTTTAGCATCAGGGATGCGGGCGGTGTTCATCTAGTATTCGGTAATCATACGGTAGTTGGAGTGGGCTAGAGGCGGATCGCTAACAGGGATAGGGCGATGGTGGTTATCATGCCTATCGTGTAAGGAAGGAAGGAATGGAAATCTTCGGGTTTTCGCAGGCAGTAAAGACTTAGCTGAGGCTAAGTAGGGGAGAAACAATCAGGTTATGGGAGTAGAAGGGGTTTTGAAACTAGGATAATTTTTGCTCTCCTGTTAGGAAGAAAGACGGCTCAGGTGACTGTATGATTGGAGGATAGTGTAAATTGGAAGTTTGGAACACTTGCCAATTGTGAGACCTCATTCTCGAAATTTTTGGTCGTGAATTACATAGGAATCGGTTGGGAGTTCCATTTGGGACATGAGTACCATTTGGGAGTACTCGGTGGTGCTGTATGATCAACTATGGGTTAGTCGTAGCATCCGCTAGCAGCTAGACGGTGTGGGAAGGTGTTGTCAGACTACCGGATGGCCGTAGCATTCACCAGTGGCTAGATAGTAAGGGAAGATTAGTAAGACTGCGGTGTGGTCCGTAGCATTAGATTAGTAAGACTGCGGTGTGGTCCGTAGCATTAGATTAGCAAGACTGCGGTGTGGCCCGCAGCAATCGTATGTGAGTACGGTTAGGCTACGGTGTGGCCCGTAGCACTGGTTTAGCAAGATTGCGGGGCGGTCCGTAGCTTTGGTTGGCTGGCAGCGTAGAAGTGTTGTAAGACTACGGGGTGGCCCGTAGCATTCATCGGTCCCTACTCGTTAGAGCGAATGTGTCAGGTGTATGATTTAGTGGCAGAGTGGATTGAGCGGTTATTGGTAAAGTTTCTTCGAAAGTCGCTGGGAGCGACCAGGAGTTGAGTTGGGGCTAGCGACCGGTGGGAGCCGGTAATCCAGATATTGGTAGATTGGTAGGGACCAAGGTGGTCTTAGTTCATCCGGAAGGCAGATAAGGAATAGCAGAAATTTCCAGCCAGTAGCAGTGCTGGTAAGAAGTCTATGGTGAAATTCAGATAGTTGGTCGAAGGGTGCTCGGCACCAAGTTCTGGCAGAGAGCAGTGTCAGTGATTACAGACGGTGAGACCCGTTCTGGGAATAGCGGGGGTGATGGAGTTGGTGAAGGATAGGACCTTCACAGTGTCATAGGAAACAGTTGGAAATGGAGCTTTGCCTTGGGAAGGCAAGAAATTTGCGCACGGAAAGAAGGGGTGAAACCCTATAGGTTCAGTGTAGTACTCGATGAGTACCATAAGGATTATCGGTTGAGTAAGTTGTGTTTCTGAGTTGTTCAGGGTCAGGTTTGACCCGAGGTTTAACCGCGAGGTTTACGTTAGTCAGAATGACCAGGTGGAAGACCAGCGAAGGTATGCAACTGGTGTTGGGATAATTGGTGGGTATTGAAGGCGGATCGCAGGCGGTGGGCCATGGCAAACTTCGAGGACGAAGTTTAATTTAAGTGGGGAAGAGTTGTAACACCCAAAGTTTTGAAGGCCAAGAAAGGAAAGAAAACCCAAAGTTTAGGGGTCGACTCGGCGAGTCCAAAGGGGGACTCGGCGAGTCCGAGCGGGATCCAGGTCGAGGAGTAAGTGACCGACTCGGCGAGTAGGCCAAGGTGACTCAGCGAGTCTGGTCTGTGTGTGGAAAACCCTAAATTCGAGACTTGGAGCCTATATAAACGTCTTAATCTTCTACCTAGGGTTCCCTTACTGCCTCTTCAGCCCTGGATACCAAACCCTAGCCGTCATAACCTTTGATTGAGCCATTTGTTGCCTTGGAAGGTGCATTAAGCTTGGAGAAGGAAGAAGGAACTTGGAGGAGCAAGAAGGGACTATAGATATGGAGTTTGTGGAGCCTTTCTGAGATATTGAAGGTAATAAGTCGTCCCTCTCTCCTTTAGGTCTTCCATGGTTGTGAGATTTGGGGCTTTTAAGCCATGGTTTGACACCCATTCGAGTTAGAAGTCGGATCTGGAGTTGCTACTTCCTATCCAAGTGTGTTATGGACTAGAGAAGCATAAAGTATCAGCCCTTGAGTCAATGTTGAATCCCCTTGGCCTTAAACCCTAGTTTATGGTGTATTTTTCTTAGATCTTTTTCTCTACACGTAAAGTTTGCAACTTTACGTGAGGAATAGGCTTGGGAAGGGTAGATCTACAGATTTGAGTCCCTGCATGACTCAAAAGTCCTCTGCATGTATGAAGGACCGGATGGACTCGGCGAGTCCTTTGAGTGGACTCAGCAAGCAGCTTGAAGATGAGGAGGAACTCGACGAGTGGGATGAACGGCTCGTCGAGTCGGATGAAGTTGGGCATGAACTCGGCGAGTTGGAAGAACAACTCGGCGAGTTGGATGAAGATTTCTTGGACTCGGCGAGTCTGTTCTTGGACTCGGCGAGTCAAGTCGGTAAACCCCAAACCCTTCGAGTTTAGACTCGAATCAGTGAGTCGATTAGAGACTCGGTGAGTTTGACAGGTCAGGACTCGGAAATCGGTAGACTAGACGAGTCATGGACTGACTCGGCGAGTAGAGTCGCGAGTGGAAGGACTCTGGACTTATGAACTCGGCGAGTCAGTAGGGTGACTCGACGAGTAGGGTTGACCTGGAAGGTTGACTTTGACCAGGACTTTGACTTTGACCTGAGTTGACTTAGTTGACTTTCGGGAGATAGTTAGACTAAGGGTTGCACTGATATTGGTAGCTCGGGGAGCTAGTGGAGCAGGAGTTCAGAGAGTTGTCGGTCAGCAGCCAGAGGATTATCAGCAGTGCGAGGTGAGTCTCCTCGCTGTTTGTATGGGTCTAAGGCACTAATGCCGGCCCATTTAGAATATGCATGAAAGACCAGGGGGTGGCCCCTGGCACACAGTATGTTATTATGTATGATAGGAAGACCCGGGGGTTAGCCCTAGGCAATATGCATGAAAGACCAGGGGGTGGCCCCTGGCACACAGTATGTTATTATGGATGATAGGAAGACCCGGGGGTTAGCCCTAGGCAATATGTATGAAAGACCAGGAGGTGGCTCCTGGAGTATTGTATGCTATTATATATGAAAGACCAGGAGGTGGCTTCTGGCACACTGTATGCTGTTTAGCTAAGTAGAGTAGTATGTACGGTTGTCTTTGTGATACTTGCATAAAAGACCATGGGGTGGCCCTTTGCACATGTCTGTAAGACCAGGGGTGGCCCTTGGCACTTGTCTGTAAGACCCACGGAGCGGCCTAGGCTTGACCAGGAAGACCAGCACGGCCCGTGGCATAATGGCAAGACTATGTTTGGCACATAGCACCCTATTTGATTTTGGATAAGTCGATTATGTATAGCTCTTGGCTATGAATGGTTTGTATGGTATGTGGTATCTGGGGAACTCACTAAGCTTCATGCTTACGGCTTTCAGTTTTGGTTTCAGGTACTTCCGGTAGCGGATGATGGAGCTCGGGATGATCGCATGGCACACACCATAGATTAGTCAGCCTGGGAATGTTTTACTCTGATAATGAACATGTGTTTTGAAAACTAATACTCTGTTTATGTTTTGAAATGATGATTTTACTTTAAGTGATACTTTATTAAAAGAAATTTTTAGTCTTGAATTTTGGGACGTTACAGATGTAGTCAAATGTTGTTCTTTAAACAGGCAGTTATAAAAGCTATTATCGGGCATGATGTGAACCATGCAAGAGACGTATGTAGTCAAGATGGGATTTGTTCCTCTTATTCTTTGAGAGTTAGACATCTAAGGCCTGATGTAAATTTGAACACTTATATTAGATTGACTGTGATCTATATCTTATGTTCAACATGATGTTTGTAGCAAATGGATAACTGATAAACTTACCTTACACACCAATTGTAGCCTTGGGCTTCTAGGGAATTAGGCGTTGATAGAATGACATAAAGTCTTATGTTGTTGGGGGCAGTAAATGTTGCTAGATCTTCACCACTATCTATATCAATTTGATGTGAGTCTTGCGCAAGTGGGAGATTGAAAGATCATGTATGCTCAAGACTCATATTAAAGTGATATTGCTAAATAACATATGATACTAAGTGTCACACTAACAACAACTTGATGCAATTGATTATTTATTAGAAATTGATTTTAATAAATATTCATAAACTCTTATAATAATAAATTAGGAAAATATTTATTTCATGGAAATAATTATTTTACAATATAAGTAACACATTATTTCATAATGTATAAATTAATAAGTAATGCACAACTTTTTGGACTAGTTGAATACTTTTGTCTTTTGCCTAAAGAGAAAGTTTATAGTTTATAAAACTTGGGTTTATAAAATATAAACTCCTTATTTATTCTTTTAGTCAAAAATGTGGCTTCTTACTAGGGTAAGAAGTCATGGTCTTTTGATTAAAATAAAGAAAAGTATGCAAGGGTTCTAAAGCATGGGAGACAAGTAGGCTTAGGTGCATGGAGAGCTTAATGGGTTAAGGACTTGTGGGTAAAACTTTTTCTTTATGAAGGCTTGCAAAGGCGTTCCTTTAGCCTTAGAAAAACCGTAACATGCCTCTCATTTTCTCTCTAGAATTGTTCTTTCAAAAGACTTAAGAGTTCTTGCTTGTTTTATCCTCTCTTAGATAAAATATTTGGGTATTTGACTTTAAGCTTAAGAGATAACAAAAGGAACTAGCATTCTTATCAAGTTGATCAGTTGTTGGTGTCTCAAAGTTCATACATCGTCTTCAACATCCAAACCTCCGCAAGAGGACCCAAAGTTCATCAAAATTTTGTTGCTTCTTCTTCCTTCTATGGTTGTGCTTTAAATCTTTCTACTACTTGCAAGATGATCCTTGGTGGGTGATAAATTGTTTATGTTATTTATAAAACCTAAGTCTTTCGTTTTCCATTATTTGTAGTTTTAATCCTAGTTTTTAAATAAAACCCAACAATACATCCTTTTGTGAGATTGGGATAAACATTTCAACACTTTCATAAATAATACAAACCTATTTGAATATCCAATGGGAGGGAGAGTAAATCCAAACAGGAAGTAAAACAATAATATGTTGCATAAACTCGCAAGTATTTTATTGAAGAAACTTATAACTCAAAACTCCAATAATAAATGTGTTTACAAGATCCTATCGATTTTATATTAAACAAAAAACACCATAGTATTCAACTAGGATTCTAAATAGATAAACACAAACTTTCCTTATTATAATTTCCTTATTGCTGAAGGAAACTTAGGAAGACTAGGAAAACACTCCAAGCTAACATAATGAGGACCAAATCATACTAATTAGCCACCATTAGTCTTAGATAATTCACCAACAATCACCCTTGAATTTTTGAGTAGAAGGTAGTTCTTGCGCCAAGTAACGTTCTTATTTCCCTGAACCTTATATGTGTTAAGGCCTTTGTTAGTGGATTTGCTCGTTGCTGGTCTCCAACAACATGTTCAACAATCACTTGTTCATTTTCAACACACTTTCGAATAAATTTATATTAAGTGTGAGTTTGTTGCTACCATGAAATACTGGATTATTTGATAGAGAAATTATTGACTTGTTATCTATTCGAATCAGCACCTTCTATTTCTTCATTCCTGTCAGCTCAACCATTAACTCCCTTAGTCAAATTGTCTGGCATGCAACTGTAGTGGTTGTCATAAATTCAGCTTTATACGAAGATAAGGCTACAGTGTCTTGCTTTTGAGAGCACCAAGTGATAGGAGAGTTTCCAAGAAAAAAGACATGTCCTATTGTACTTCGTCGATCGTCTACATCAACATTCTGATTGTTATCACTGTAACCTAGCAATTTCAAATCTTCACATCGCTTGTATACTACCCCAAATGAAGTTTTCCCACATAGATAACGAAGAATTGCTTAATGGCATGAGCATGAGTTTCTCTTGGACTTTGCATATAACGGTTGATTACCCCAACTGAATATGTTAAGTTTAGACATTTATGCAATAGATAACATAAGTATAATCTTCATCCTTTGACAAATTTAGTCATGGATCTATTGGACATAGAGTTGTATTCCACCCCTGCATGCCTCATTCTTTTACAATTTTCATGGCATAATTTTCTTGTTTTACCTTTTACACAACCATATTCTTGCGATACTTTAATACCCAAGTACCAAGTTAGTTCACCAAGGTCTAACATTTCAAATTGCAATGCCATGAGTTTCTTGTATTGGTCTATGAACTTTAAACTTGTTCCTATTGCCAATAAATCATCTACGTAAACTATAACAGTTATGAATTCTCCAGCTGAAACCTTTCTATAGAATCCATTTTCTTGCAAGCACCGTTGAAAACCCATATTTTTCAAAGTATTATTAAGTTTTAAATTCCATGCTCTTGGGGATTGTCGAATACCATATAATGCTTTTTCCAACTTTGTAAAACCCATTTCCAGGTATGGTTCTTCTTAATTTAATTCCAATTATCGAGTTTTGGGATTTTTCCTAGGCCACGACGTGGTGATGGAATGACCATGACGTAGCATCCTAATTTCAAAAAATACACATTTGTGAGCCTCCACGATGTGGCACCCTCTTAGCCATGACGTGGCGGCGGCTAGGGTTCAAAACCCTAGATTATTTAAAGTCACTAACTTCTAGGGCTACCTCATTTGGTAGCCTCCATCCTTTGAGAACGAACTTCACCCAAACCTTAGCCTCTTTATGTGTGTTTTGAGAGTTTGAAGCCATTTTGTGAAGCTTGTAAGAAGAATGAGCACATCTTGTGGATTGGAAGCTTGGCTTTGGCTTGGATCTAGCATCTTATTCTCATTGAGGAGGTATAAAGTCTCAACTTTGTCTATTATATCTCTAGATCTCATATTAGATCATTTTATGAGCTTTTAGTCCCAAATCTTCTTGTCCTTAGATTTTGGGTGAACTCCATAGCATTTTAGGGTATTATCTTGCTTCTTGACCATGATGTTGGTTGGCAAATGGCCTAGCATGACCTAGGGTGGTTTCCATGCACTTGGTGCAACCATTAAGAACTTAGGATTAGAGATCTTGACTTATTGGGTTGTATTAATGGATAAAGTTGGAAACTTTATCCATATGGACCATGAGGTGGATTAGATATGAGCTATGGAGCCCCTAGATTAACTGGATAAAGATTAATCCATTAAGATGTTTATGTCCAGTTCCGATGATGTGGTTGCATACTTGCCACGACATGGTAGCTGGCTCGGCCGCATTTGTTTTGTCGAGAAGATCCCACGACGTGGCCAAAGAATGACCACGATGTGGAGGTCAACTGATGTTGACTTTGACCATTAACATTTGATAAGGGTTGACTTTTTGTAATGAGCTAGTTTTAGAAGGTAGACTAAGATTTTACCTTGTGTGATTTGATAATTGGTGTGTAGTACCTAGTTCTTGGTTGTGTGAGCAGTCTAGCTGTTAACTACGTTGTGAGGTGAGTTTTCTCACTACACTATGTAGAGTGCTAGATTGTCTTTATGACTCTTGCATGTATGTTGGGTGGGGCAGGGTCCAATGTTATGTATTATATGTGGTATTTTGGGTAACCTCACTAAGATTTGTGTTTACAGTTTTGTGGTTTAAATATTTCAGATACTTCTGGTTCTAAAGGGAAGAGTCTGGCATGATTACATTGTATCTATACGAGATTTCATACTTATGCTTTTGTTTCCACTCTGATGTTATTGGAATTATTGTTGGTACTATCACTATTTTGAAAGAAATTAATGAATGTTTTGGTTAAATTAAAAACAAAAGTTTTATCTAATATTTTTTAGGATGTTACAAACTTGTAGACTTTACTTTCTTCTCCTACTTTCAAAAAACCTTTAGGTTGACACAAGTAAACTTGTTTTTTCAACTCACCATACAAAAATGTCGTTTTTACGTCCAAATGATGAATCTTCCATCATTTCCCGGCTACGAGAGCAATCAGTAGTCTTATTGTCTCGAGGCGAGCTACTGGTGCGAATACTTCATCAAAATCAACACTTTGTTCTAGTACATATCCTTTAGCAACTAGGAGCGCTTTGTACCTAATAATCGAACCATTTGTATTCCTCTTGATTTTGAATAACCATCTTAACCCGATAGGCTTAACATATTTAGGTAAGCAAAATAATTTCCATGTGTTTTTTCCTCAATCTCGACCTTCATTGCAATGAGCCACTATTTGTTCCTTTTAGCTTCATTATATTTTATTGGTTCCTCGTCAAGTGTTAGCATTAAATGAACGATATTCAACTTGTAGTCATTTAATCTTCTTGGCAACACTAAAGTGTGAGTGGAGCGATGAAGCAGGATAGAGCCTTCATTGTCATTGGGTTCAACATCGGATTGCGTTGGGTTGTTGTTTACGTGAACTGGGTTATTTATTTGATCTGTTTGGTCCTGACCTGTGGGTTGTATAGTTTCGATTTCAGTTGGGCTTGGTTCTCCATCATTAATTTGAGTTGCTTCAAGTGTTCCATCATCACTCCACAACATCGAGGATGTACCTGGTCCACCTTTTGCTCCGTTTTTAGACAAATCATTTCAATGCCATGCCTTTTTCTCATCCTAGGCTCCATATATGCTCACAATAATTTTATTTTCCTACAGATTGTATAAATAGAATCCTCTTGATTTGGGTTCTTTTCCAAAATACACCAATGGATGGGACCTATCATCTAGTTTCTTCAAATGTTTTGAGACTATTCTCTCATATGCAACACAACCAAATACATTTAGATCTTCAAGTTTCGGCTTATCTACATAAAATTTTCCGAATGATGTTACATTTATGAATGCTCGAGTATGTGTTCGATTTATAATGAAAGTTGCATCAAGAACCGCTTCACCCTAAAATTGGTTTGGTATATCTTTTTCTTTCATTAAGTACTGCGTGATCACCAAAGGGCTTCTAGCCTAGCAGTATCCGGTGTTGTCCTCCCTCCTTGAGGTTGAGGGTTCAAGTCCCGTCGTGGACATAGGTGGATTTAAGGTGTAGTTTTAGAAGTAGGTTAGATTTTCCGTTTCAAAAAAAAAGTACTGCATGGTCTTGAGTAGAGTTCGATTTATCCAATTGACTATTCCATTTTATTGAGGTGCATAAGGAGCCGTCAACATATGTGTTATCTCTTCTTCATTACAAAAACGGTTCAACTCATGCGATGTGAATCCTCCATCTCCATGTCGTCAACAGTCCAAAACCTTTAAGTTTGACTAAAGTCAAACTGGTCACAAAAGTCAATGGTCGGATTTGGTCAAGGTCAACACCATGTCGTGGCCCTCCTTGGCCATTACGTGGGGTCACAAGGTCAAATAGTCAACATACAGGATATTGACATGTTGTGGTCCTCCTTGGCCATGTTGTGGCAATGCCAGAACATGGCATTCGTGATTTTTGAGTTCGCCATGTCGTGGCTACCATCGCCATGTCATGGCCACTGGGAAATTACCATTTTCTCATTAAGAGCTTAATCCTTTTAGATCTAAGCTCATACTTCTAGAACTACTTTTCTATACTAAGTTGATGGATAAAGTTTCCGACTTTATGCATTAGGACCTCACCATAAGACAAGATCTTAAACCATAAGTCCATTAAGTCCTTAATATGACCCAAAACACAAACATGGGGCTAAGAACACTCAAGACCTTTTTCTCACTAGCTCAAAAGTTCATGACCAAATGAGCACCACATAAAGCTCTGGAGTTCCTGAAACTCCAAAAACACTCAAGAATGGGACCAAAGGATCCAAAAATGGGCTCATACTTGACACCGGAAGAACAAAGGTCAAGATATGAAATTTTTACCTCCAACAACTTATAAATGTGGAGAAGGTCTTGGATCCAAGATTGCTCCTTGCTTCCTTGCACTAAAATGATCTACCTTCTTCTCTAAGTTTTACCAAATGAAGCAAACAACCTCAAGATAGAGACACCAAGCTCAAATTTAAGGAAATGAGGCTAGGGTTTTGGAATGGGGAGATAGAGGCTAAATGAAAATGGCCTAGAATTAGAGTTAAGGGTCTTAAATATGGGAGAAACCCTAAAAATACATGGGCTTGGGCTACTACCACTACCACATCATGGCCATCTATTTTCACGCCATGGCAACCCTCTAAAACACGCGTTCATTAAATTGCATGCCACGTCGTAGGCATCGATGCCCCACGTCGTGGTTGAGGGTTTGCTCCAAAACCTTATTTTTATTCCTTTAATCTTGGCAAACCCTTTTATAGAAATTGGTCTTACACAATGTAAAATGAAATGTGTTTGAAATTTCATCTTAAGCAGTGATACTTTACATCCACTTCATATTTGGATTTGCAAGTCCAACAACTAATTCTACTCTTAGACACACACATGTAAACATATTATGAAACACTTTATTCAATGTAATGAAGTCATTTACATTTTTGAATAAAGTTTATTTAACATGATTAATTATAGAAGATCAAGTATTGTCTTGAGTGAAATCCATGTGTTTTCATGTATTGAGCATTTTAAGCGAAAGACTTAACTGCCACAAGTTCTTTTTATAATTAATTTATGTAATTTTTGTTAGGACTACTTAATGTTCAAGGAAAATCTTAGTCTGCTGCCAAATAGCAAAAAAAGCAACAATAAGAAATAAAGTTCATTTAGGCATTCCATCAATCACTTGATATGCATAAATTTAGTAAAAATCAAAGTTACTTGTTACTAGTATTGGAAATTGGATGGCAAAGAAAATGAGGAAAAAAAAGTACATACCTTTCAATTAATTTTTAATTAAGCTTTTTGTTGCTGTTTGTATGGATCGATTAAGATTATTAGGTTCTGTTTGCTAATTTATCAATAGACACATTCTTGAGTCTCTCCAAATTTAGATTTGAAGTAGCATCATACATCATCAAGGAGTAGCATCACGTATTAACCTTAGCATTATAAAAAATAGAGTTCTCGAACAAATCCAAGGGGTAGCATGAGCTACCTAGGGCTCTATGCTAGTTTTGTCACTACTAGTCAGGTATACTACCGAGTGGTATTAGTCTTAGTCTCGGTAATTTGAAAATTATAAATAAAAGACTTCGTGTTTAAAATAAGTCAAAAATTTTGATTAAACTTACGTACATCAGTATGTTTCGTGGTTATGCAAAAATGACCTCATGTTGCTATCCAAGCTCTTCCAATGAAATTTTCTGACCATTGCACAGTGGTCATGACAACCTCTTGTTGTGATTTTGGTCATGCATCATTTAGATTGTATAATTCATGGATAGTGAACTAGGATTACATATATTTTGTGACCTAATGTGGATGGAATGCCCATTTTAACTATAACTAATTGTTCCTTGGCTGAGAAATTCAAAATAACAAAAAAAAACATTTGCAAGTATAGAGTTGGATGGAATGCCCATTTTAACTATAACTAATTGTTCATTGGCTGAGAAATTAAAGACAATAAAAAAAAACATTTGCAAGTATAGAGCTGTAGAAAATGAAAACAAGGACATAAACATAATTTATTGTGTAAACCAAATTAATCTTCTATAAACAAAGGAAAACAATTAAACAAAGCACTTTGTAAAACGGAAATTCTATATAGTGAGTTTTAAAAAAGGCTCGGTCTAAAACAAAAAATATGGGTCCTCAATTGCGATGAAAACTTACAATTTTTTCACGAGTTAAGTCAGTAGCTCATGTCGCAAGAGGATTAATGGTCTTTTTATAAATGGGACTCGGTGCAATAATCATATTCTCATCAAAAGATATATTTTCAACTTTCCTTCAAAGTTCAAAGAAAATATTCCAATAATACCCAAACTAATGCCGTTTGTGTATAGTACCAATTGGAACAGATACTCAAAACAGTTTTCCCAAGAAACATTTTTTCCTAAAATTCAAGTCTACCTTCAAAATTAGCAATCGTCCAAAACAAAAGGAATCAGAGTCCTACAAAATAGATAACAACCCAAAAGATAAAAAGTAATCCTCTAAAATCCAAACAAACGGATTATTAAAATTAGATAAAAAAAACATTGAAAATCGAATGGTCTGGGTCCACTTCGGCATTCATGCAGGTCAGGTCCGCTTCGACTCTAACTCAGTCCATCACCATCATTTTCCCCCTCTTATACAGGACTTGTCCTCGATTCAAACGGATCATCTTTATCAGGAACAAATGGAGACAAATCTACAACATTAAAAGTGGTTGAAGCATTGTAATGGCTCGGTAATTCAATTTTATAAGCATTGTCATTTATACGCTCAAGGACTTGAAAAGGACCATCTGCTCTTGGTTGAATCTTTCCACCACGCCCCTTTGGAAATTTTTCCTTACTTAAATGAACCCACACAAGATCACCCACATTGAAAACAACTCTCTTACGGTGTACATTGGCTCTCTTCTGATACATAATATTATTCTTGATAATTTGCTCTCGCACCTGCTCATGGATGGCCTTAATTTGAGCTGACCACTCCTCGCCCTCAGCTCTAAAACACTCGGTTGTCGGCAGTGGTGCCAAATCAAGCGGGGTAAATGGGTTATGAAATTAAACAACAAAAAATGGAGTTTTACCAGTAGACCGATGAGATGATCGGTTGTATGCGAATTCGATATGAGGAAGGATGACATCCCACTGGCGTGGGTTGTTCCCCACCAGACTACGCAGCAAGTTACCAAGACTACGGTTTGTAACCTCCATTTTTCCATCACTCTGCGGTTGGTGTGCACTACTGAAACGGAGGCGTGAACCCAATCGCTTCCACAAAGTTCGCCAAAAATGGATAATAAATTTAACATCTCAATCAGATGTTAAGGACTTGGGTACGCCAAGTAATTTCATAATCTCGGCAAAGTAAAGTCTAACGGTTTGACTTGCATCGTAGGCCTTGGCACATGGGACGAACTGTGCCATCTTCGAGAACCTATCAACCACCAGCATAATGGAGTCTTTTGTCGCTATGTTCGAGGAAATTCCACAACAAAATCGAGACTAACATCCTCCCATGGGGCTTCCGGAAAAGGAAGAGAAGTGTAGAGGTCAGCGTTCGAATGGTGGGTTTTAGCCACATGGCAACTTCTACACTTGTCAACTACACGCGTCACATCAGTGACCATTTTAGGCCAAAAAAATCGTTCCTATACCAATTTTAGCATTTTGTCCCTTCCAAAATGTCCAACCAACCCGCCTTGGTGATTTTCCAAAATAATAGCCTCCTGTAACGACAACTTTGGAAAAAAAAAGTTGTTGGTTAACCTTTGTGAACATAATAATGTTTTTGTGTCTTTGAGGTTGACTCCTAGCATTATTTCCACACTTCCAAAAAATTTGGGTCGTCAACATCTTGAATACGTCAAAACCTTCCACCTTGACCTCAAGAGGGGTGAGGAGGTTGTGACGGCTGCTCAAGGTATCCATGGGTGTGTTACTCAAACCAGCTTTATTTCGTATAACAAACAAAAGATCTTATAAGTGATCAACCCATTTTGCATGCATCGGGTTAAGCTTGTGTTGGTTGTTTATGAATCGGAGAGCCAGATGGTTCGAGTAAATGATGAATTCACCGGGTAACAAATAATGCCACCAATACTCGAGACTTCTTATGATGGCATAAAATTCTTTGTCATAAGTATTGTATTTCTGCTTGGTCTCATTTAGCTTTTCACTAAAAATGCGATAGGATGATTATTTTGGCTAAGTACCCCACCGATTCCAAGGCGAGAAGCGTCACACTCAACTTGGAAAGTAATGATAAAATTTGGTAGAGCTAGCATAGGAGCTTGCATCACTTTTGCTTTCAATTCCTCAAAGGCTTTATTAGTTGTATTAGTCCAGGTGAACTTGTTTCCTTTGAGATAATTAGTTATAGGAGCAACAATTGAAATGAAATTGTGAATAAAACGTCTGTAAAAAGGAAGCTAACCCATGGAAACTTCGCACCTTGTGGACGGATGTGGGTGTTGGCCATGTTGTGATTGCTTCTACTTTCGACTTGTACATACGTATCCCGATTCCCGAAACAAGGTAGCCCAAAAATAGGACTTCAGACGCCAAGAATTGACACTTCATTCAATTTTCATATAACTTTTGAGTGAGAAAAATAGCGAAAACCTGTTTGAGGTGGCGGAGGTGTTAGTTGACATATTGGCTGAAGATCAAAATTTTGTCAATATAGACGACAACACAAGGTTCGATCAGGTCTTTGAAGATCTTATTCATGAGGCACATGAACGTACTTGGTGCGTTTGAAAGACCGAAAGGCGTAACCTTCCATTCATATAACCTGTCATCCATTTTAAATACAGTATTCCATTCATCTCTGGGACGCATCCGGATTTGGTGATACCTGCTTCTAAGATCAATTTTTGAGAACAATAAAGACCAATGTAACTGATCAAGGAGGTCATCGAATCGTGATATTGGGAATCAATAATTGATGGTGATCTTATTGACTGCTCGACTGTCAATGCACATATGATATGTGCCCCCGGGTTTTGGGACCAACAGTGTTGGCACGACGCAAGGGCTCATGCTCTCGCGAATGAGTCAAGAAGCTCAGTGACATGTCGGTGTAACTCCTCAAACTCTTTTGGGTTCATACGATAGGCGGGTTTGTTCAAGATCACTGAAACCGGTTACGAAGTCAATGTAGTGTTAAACATCTCGAACAATTGGTAGACCAGTAGGTATGTCATCAAGGAAAATGACATTGAACTCCTCAAGGAAGGTTTGTACTTTGCATGGTATCGCCTCTGATTCCTTTTTTTTGTTCAGCCACCACTAACGCATACATCAATGGTGGTGTGTGGTTTCGATTAAAATCAAGAAAAGTCGACTTTTTGAGATGAGAGCTTCAATTCCCGTTTCACGGGTGTCGAGGGGCGAAAGGTAATATTTAAGCCATCTTTGTGAAACGAGTACGTATTTTTGAACCCATCATGTTTCGTATGTATATCATATTGCCATGGTCGTCCCAAAAAAACGACATTAACTTTTTTTAACCAGGTCAATTGATATGGATTGGGGTATGTTTCCATTTTTAATGCCAGTTTCCCCACCATGCTTGTGGCTACCATGTTTTCACAACTTCTACCATCTATGATTATTGTACAATCCTTTCCTTTTGAAGTGTATTTGGTTCGAAATATGTTGTTGTAAAGCCATAAGGTGCTGTCAACGGAAGGGTTTAACACGGTGCTTAGGACCTGTTGCATTACTAGTGATTGTTACTTCTAAGGATAAAAGATTTCTCTTTCTTTTGTCTCTATTTCCACTTTTGTATCATACACAGGTTGTATCCTCTATTAAGGTTTCCTATGTGAGCGTGACAAGTTGTTGGTTGGGGTATTCCCAAGTAAATTGTCCTATCCCCTAACACTTGAAACAACGACTTACTCTGGATGCATTGGGAGTTGCTGATGTACGCGACATCTCAGCTTTGATAGGGCTGACTTTGCTTCCATTGTTGGGTGAAAAGTTGACAGGAGAGCGGAGTGATTCGGTCCTTGTTATTCCAAACTTGGATGGGATCCATTTACTCTTGTTTTTACTTTGCCTCTCTACCTTAAACGCCAAGCTACATAAATCTATACAACTCCAATAAGGTTGGAGTTGAACAACATCTGAAATTTCAAACCTTAGAGCATGTAGGAACCGAGCAATGAGTTCTTCCTCTGGTTCTTCGACCCCACATCTCATATGTGATCTATCAACTTTAGCTATAAACTCTTCTACAGTGGAGGTTCGTTAAGACAGACTGTGATATTTTAGGAAAGCTTCTTGGCGATAGTTAACAGGTAAGAACTTATCACATAAAAGCTCTCATTTTTTTCCACGTTTCAACCTTTGATTTCCCTTCCTGTGTTCATCTTATTTTAACACGATCCCACCATAGTGAAGCATATTTATGTAAGTTAATAGCAACAAGATTTACCTTATAATTATCAGGAATGTCCTTAAAATCGCATACCCGTTCAACCATGTTGAGCCAATCAATGAAATCATCGGGCTAAGCTTTCCCATCAAACTCAGGAATGTCGACTTTAACCCCCATGCTTCGAAGTGGGTCTATTCCATACTATCCTTGGCGATGATTTTGGCCCCCAAAAGGGTTTCGATTACCACCACTGTCTCCTCATTTTAACATCTAAATCGGTCTCTTAATCTCGTTCTTCTTGTTGCAATTCCAAGTCCCGGACTCATTGTTGCATCTGTGCAATCTCCACAACATCACGTGGGTCTCGCCAATGCTCCTTGTTGCCTTTTTCGGCGTCTCCACGAGGCTGTTTCCGAGGACCTTGCTGGTTGTGAGCCATCGATATGTATTGTGCTATGATACCAAGTAATTTTGTTTATGTACGGTACTAATTGGAACAGATACTCAAACCAATTTTCCCAGGAAACGTTTTTTTCCTAAAATTCAAGTATGCCTTCAAAACTAGCAATCATCCAAAACAAAAGGATTCAAAGTCCTAGAAAATAGCTAACAAACCAAAAGATAAAATGTAATCCTCTAAAACCAACAAAAGGATTATTAAAATAAGATAAAAAAAACATTGAAAATGAATGGTCTGGGTCCACTTCGGCCTTCATGCGAGTCAGGTCTGCTTCGACTCTAACTCAGTCCATCGCCATCACAAACTTGTTAGTGTTAGTGATTAGGGTTTAGGCCCAAGACCTTTAGGCTTTAGCCATTAAGGTTTAAGTATTCTCTATATATTTTTATGTAATTGTGTTTTGAGTATTAAAAACAATCTATGATCTTACATGGTGTCAGAGCAATATAACTACCTCTCCTAAAATTTATCATCTCTACTTATATCTTTATCAATTAACAATCCCTCCAAATCGTCGCCTTCTTCCTGTTCTTCATCATCATGGCCACTGAGAAGCCCTATAGCATCACCAATATCAAGTCACACAATTCCTTTTACCAAATAACATGGTATCAGAGCAAAATAACTATCTCTCCTAAAAGTCTTCATCTTTTCTTCTATCTTTATAAGTTAACAATCCTTCCATATCGCCGCCTTCTTCATGTTCTTCATCATCATGGCCACCGAGAATCCCTATGGCATCACCAATATCAAGCCACACTTGTCGAAGGTTCCTTCATTATATTCCATATTTTTCTGTTTCTTCTCTTCTTCGCCTAAATAATAAAACAACTGTCGGCTCCAAACCAATGCCCTTTCATCGGCTTCTTCTACTGCCTCGTCTACTTTTGTCTCCTTCATATGACCTTTGCCTCCTCGCCTTCTGTCTCCTCCTTGGCCGGCCACTTCTTCAAATCTCTTTTCCAATTTTGCCCTTCCTGATGTTTTTTTGCCGCCTCTCTTCGGTGGCACATTCTCCATCGGACAGTCTCTGATCTACAATCGTCTCTTTCTCTATCAACATTATAGTCATCGATCTCGCCGGAATTGGCTTTGTCTGTCGCAACACGAGCCCCTTTCTTTCTCACTGCCTTTCTCCGGACTCCTTTATCGTCGGTTGCATGATCATCGTCGTGGTAGCCGCTTTTCTCTTCTTCTACTATGGAATTGCCTTTGGCTGTCGATTCTTCTCTCTTCTTCTCTGACAAGCAGTCGATGTTAGTCGTCTTTGTCAGAGCTCTACCACCACAGTTGTCGCTATCTTCATCTTGTTTTTATGTTTTGTTTTTTTTTCTAGTTTAATCATCTCCTCCCGATCAAATTGTGAGGGGTGTTAGTGATTAGGATTTAAGCCCAAGCCCTTTAGGGTTTAATCATTAGGGTTTAGGTATTCTCTATATATTGCTATGTAATTGTGTTTTGACTTTTGAGTAAAACATTCTATTATCTTAGATTTAGTAATCTTTTCAAGACTTTATCTCCGAGGAGAGCTCTTTTCTAGTTTCACGATTCTCTATGGGAAGAAATCAAAAACGCAGTTTGATATTGAGAAAGTGTAAAGGCACCCGGTCCCGATGGATTCAATTTTAAATTTTGACATGTCACCTTTGCGAAAACAACTTCATTCGCATCTTTGAAAACTTTTTCACATTCGGTTAATTGAGTAGATGAAGCAACTCCTCTTTCATCAAACTTATTCCCAAAGTATGTGATCATTTATCTCTAAATGAATATAAACTGATTCTCATTAATTGCTTATATAAAGTAATTGTTAAAGTTCTTGCAAATAAGCTTAACTTAGTGATCAGATCTATTGTAAGTGAGGAATAATTGGATTTTATTGTCGGTGGAAACATCATTAATGGACCTCTCATCATCAACGATATTTGTTGTTGGAGTAAAAAGACAAAAAAAAAAATATGATGATGGTTTTTAAAGTCAATTTCGAGAAAGCCTTCGACACTTTGAGTTGTAAATACCTTGATCACACAGTGGCTCAAATGGGGTTTGGAGTTAAATTGTGACTTTAGATTAGAGTTTGCCTTAGCTCGACTAGATCTTCTGATTTGATTAACGACTCGACTCCATTGGAGTTCAACCTTGAAAGATGGGTCGTCAGGGGACCTGTTTTCTCTATTTCTTTTCATTTTTTAATGTAAGGGTTGCATGTTGTTATGGAGAAAACTTGTAACCAATGAGTGTTTCACGAGTTTAAATCACCTACAACATCCCATCATCTCTCACCTACTTTATGTCGACGATGTCATGTTTATTGGTGAATGGTCTGAAATAAACTTCATCAATTTTGCTCAAATTTGTAAATGCTTTCACTTGGCATCGGGGCTATATGTGAATTTTGGTAAAAGCAAAGTGCTTAGCATCAGATTCCCTCCTAGTGAAATCGAATCTTTAGAAGTCATTCTTGCTTTCTAATCTAACTCAATCCATTCCATTACCTCGGCCTCCCGTTGGGGCTCGTATGTCAATTGCCAGAAATTAGGAATCAGTTCTACAAAAGTTCAAAGCCAAACAATCCTCTTGAAAAAACAAAACATTTTAATTCGAACGTCAACTTACCCTTATAAAATCAGTGCTCGGGATTCTACGTCTATATTACTTTTCCTTGCTCAAATCTCCATTAAATGTGATTGAAGCACTTGATAAAAACACATAGAAGAACTATTTGGGTGGAAACAATAATTCCTCAGGATTTTCTTTGGTGTTTTGGGGAAAAATCACTTGTCGCAAAAATTCTAGGCGGACTCGATCTCAGTGTGTAAGGGAAAAAAAATTGCACTTCTTTTGAAATTGTGGTGGTGACTAAAAACTGAACCCACCTCTCTTCGAACAAGAACTATATCAACTCTTCATAGCACAAATGGAGTTAACCAATTCATTACAAGGTTTTTCTATTTCCGTAGCGCATGGGTAAAGGAAAACAGACGTATCTAGTAATTTTTCGGTCAAATCATTATCATGGATTATTGAAGAAAAGATACCCGAGGCTGATGTAAATAAATTTAGATGGTGCATTTGGACTCCCATAAAGGTAAACTACTTCATCTAGAGAGCTAACATTGAAAAGATCCCCACAACACCTTCTACTTTCCTGCCAATTCTCCAAACAAATTTGGGCCTTGGTTTCTACCTGGTGCAACATTGATTGGGCTGGACCCATCTCGGTAACCCATTGGTCATTAAAATGAGGTACGTAAAATGAGGTACGTAATTGTCTTCGCTTACATTAGTGATTAGTCGTTGTGGAAGCTTCAGAATAATAGTCTTTCACAACACTCCTCGATTCCCATCCTAAGCTTTTGACGAAATCAAAGCTTCCTACTTGACATGGGAAAATATAGGGTAGAAAAACAGAATCTAGTTCATCGTCGTTATCGCCTTATCGGCATTATCCATGTAAATTTTATTATATAATATATTATGTCGTTCAAAAAAAAACATACGAAATAACCATTGTATCTAGAAAATTATAATATTCAACGATTTCTTATATATACCATGATCATTCTTTGTGAACGGTGTCATGTCGCTTATTTACCTAGTAATGAAAAAGTATGATCATTCAAATTTACCTCGTAATGAAAAAGTATGATCATTCAACCATGAATGGTTTAAACGAATTAAAAATATATTGATATTGATATCTAATTGTAACGAATAAACAACTACTATTATAGTTTAAAATAAAAGCCAAGTGTTAGAAAAATAAAACAAAACAAAAATATGACCATTAAATTACTATTAATAATCACTTCTAAAGATTCCTACTTTTGTTGTGTTCTTATTTGAATTGTTCCCCAAATGTCTTAAAATAATCATATAAAATACTTATTAAACGAAAACTCTATTTTTTTATTTGACATAGTTCTCTCTTATTTGATAATAAAATTATAACATAGAGTCGTAGACTCTATGTCTATCTTTTTAACTGCAAATAAGCTATTTCAACAATGACACTTTTGTTTGTATCTTTTCAATTCTTATCCAAAATCATGCACTATAATAAGATACAAGAGTTTTTTGGTATTTTTGTAAAAACTATAGTTCAAGAACATTTATATATTACTGAAATATGCTTTGTATGTACGATAACAAATTAAAAAGGGTTTTTTAGTTATTAAAATCATATTGAATTTGATTAGAACCATATTCATGAGATAATAAACATGTTTTCTGTTTTATACCGCATCTTTTCTTCTTGGATTAATTGTCAATAATTGATAAAAGCTTCATGTTTTGTTTAGGGCCAACGGTATACCTCTATCGCTATCGCAATTCGCACACCATAAAGTGGTGACTTATTATCATGACGATATGGTGAACATCATACTCTCTTGTGTACGGTGGTGTGGTTACCCCCTCCCTACAGTAGCTCCTTCCCCCACACTTCTTCCTTCTTTGTGACATTTGGAGTATTAAAAATAAATAAATAAAAACTGAAAACTTTTTCTTTATTATAAATAAACATCAAATCTTCTATATTTTAAACCACAGCATAGACACCTAAAACCTCTATATTTCACGTTCAAAATGTCTTTCATCATCTTCCCCTTTATTGGATACGTTAACTCTGCGGAAATCAAAGTTTATTGGGAATGTTATGCAAACAACATTTGCTTATCTATAGTTAAACAAATTTTAAAGATCGCGTTTAAAAACCAAAAAATGTCATTTACAAAGAAATTGTGTGGTTGTGCACAGCCATCTTGTACAAAACTACTTTGCCGATGATGTCTATGTTGAATAATTTAGACGCAACTCTGAATAATTTAAACGTCAGCTCTGGATGAGGAAAGAATTATTCCTAAGCATTGTTGAGGATGTGGAGAATCGATTTCCATATTTTTCAACTAAGTGAAATGCGAGAAGGGGACAAACTTTTACTCCAATTTAAAAATATACTATGGCAATTCGTCAACCAGTATTCCACATGGGAACGGATTCATGTGATGAGTATTTGAGGATGTCAGCACGAATAACATGAGAATGTATTCAAAGTTTTTTAAAGTTGTGATTATCCTCTATCACGACCGATATTTATGTAAACCTACAATTAACGACGTCCACCAATTGTATATGACACATGAAAACAAGCATGAGTTCCCTAGAATGTTTGGTAGTATTGATTGTATGTATTGGGGATGGGCAATGTGCCTTAACACGTGATGCGGTCAACTCATGCGAGGTGATCAGAGACAGTCCACGATAATTTTATAAGCAGTGGCATCAAATGATCTATGGGTATGGCATGCATGTTTTGGTGCATCGGGTGTTAACAACAGCATCAATGTTCTAGACTAATCGTTGATATCGAACGACATCTACCTTAGGAAATCGTTTGATGTGTCGGTTCAAGTGAATAAATAAAACACCATACAAGCATGGATACTACCTTAGTGATAGGATATATCACGAGTTAGATACATTTGTGAAATCATTTATCATGTTCGAACAACAAAAAACAACTAATTTTTAAGGTGACCCAAAAATCAACTAGGAAAGATGTTGACCGAGTATTTTGGGTTCAAAAGAGAAGTTGGCAAATACTCATAATCCCAACTCAATCATATGAGCATACAAGAATACATAGCATGATGTATGCATGCATCGTATTACATAATATGATCATAGAAGATGAATGAAAAACGATTTGTCACTACAATGAATTTACCAAAAATCGAATGAGTAGGTATCCATACGTCAAAATGCATAGCAAATAGATGGGAAGTATACGATCATGCTAGACACCACAACATTTGCGATGATTTGGTGGAACATATCTTAAATACATTTTAAATGACATCGTCGACCATTTGTACAACAATTTGTTTGACAAAATGGGGCAAGGATTTAGACAACTACGTGACCGACAATAAGACATGACGTACTATTTTAATAATATATTTTTTATTTCGATTATGTTCTTTTTTAATTAATGAAATAATTATTTTAATTAATTTTATATAATTATTAATTTATATTCTAATATATTTAATTAAAAAAAAAAGAAATAATAATAATAGTAGGAACAATTTCCTATCAACGAGAGAAGTGAGAGAAAATCAATTGTGACTACCAAATGGCAAGCAAAATGTAAAAAGAAAATGAGAGGACTAACATTAATAAAAGACAAAACAACAAAATTTGTTCGTATGGTATTTCAAAAAGAATGTAAATAGGATCTAAAGAATTTTCAACTTGCATTGAATGTGGAAAACTATGATTTTTCCACTCTTTTGGTATCTAGTACACTTGAAAGGTCAATTTTACATTTTTTGTATTTTTTTCCCCTATTTATTTTATCAATTAGAAATTAAAAACAAAAAATCCACCACCGCCAATGATTTTCTTCCTTTCACCGGACCTGTGATCTTTTACCATATGAACAAAAAATCCACCAAACTCCCTCTCAACCTCACTCAGTCGTAAGCTCATAAACAGTGGCAACATCAAGTTTTTCTGTTTAAAATCCAATCTCACCTTCAAATTCATTATATCCTACGTCTGCAAATCAACAAGAATGCTCATCTCTGTAAGCGATTCAGGAATCCAGCCACTAAATTTGTTACTCTAAACTTCAATTTTCTTCATCAAACTCATTCTAACAAACAAATCTACACCCAAACCCCATCATCGACATCCTCCCGTCATTTGCTCAGATGCAATGTGTTTGGGTTTTGTGGATTCCAAATCTGGAACTAGATAATAGATTCCATGTGGGGTGATTCAACGGTAAGGAGAGAGGGAAGCAAAGATCAGGTAAGTGGTGGTGAACTCGTCAATGGGTCTTAAATCCAAGATGAAACACTCATAATAAACGAAAGACAATTGTGTGTGTGCATGGCTTAATTTCTTTGTGTGTACATGTAATTTTGTGAGAGTGTTCTTGAAGAGATGAGTTTTGAAAGGTACAAAGAGAATGGAAAGTTCTCTAATGAAATACCATAGTGACCAATTTTGTAGTTTTGTCTTAAAAAATAAACACAAAATCATCAAAGTTTGATTGTGTTTGTATATTTAATTTTTGAAGAAAAAAAATATACCCCAACAAAAATGTCAATATTACCATTGTTGCCCTTCTAACAAGGCTTCCAACATATCACAAATTAAAACACAAGTATTCATCATAATAACTCTTAGAATAAGGTTTCTAGTTCACAGAGTCAACACCGCAGCTGACTTGGACAGTTGACCATCTGAGGCGTCAGGTGGGCCTGGCAGTTGACCATCTGATGCCTTGACCGGAGTCTGTGTCGGGCTTTCTTCTTCTGCGCCAGCTGGCACACATGGGCGCCAAATGGTGTCCTTCCCAACATCCATCAAAGCAATACCTTTTGAAGTCAAATAACTCCTGATTTGATCACCACGTAAGAAATCTTTGTTCTTTCTAGCCAATGCACGTTCTTCAATACGTTGTAATATGTCCTCTTCACTCAACTCAGCTCTCTTCAATGCTTTCTCTTTCAACTGCTTCAAAACCTAACAACCAAGTTTCAAATAAATAAAACAGGAAAAAAAAATTTACAAAAACGGTCCCTGTGCTTTCTGATTTGTCAAGGTCATGTATTGATTTTGGTCCTTAATTCAAAGCTTCATATGAAACCTCAAAACAAAGACCAAAACTGAAAAAGGTTTCGGCTTTCAGCTAAACATGATAAAAACCAGAAAGCACAGGGACTATTTTTGTAATTTATTTAAAAATATATCTGAAGCTACCTCGGTATATGTAGAACTGGAAAGCAGTCCTAAAACGTCTAAAACGTCCCTCACTTCTTTCTCCAACTCAACCAGCGACTGAATGTATGATAACTTCTGTGGTTTTTGAAGCTTTTTCTGTAAAATATTTTAAATAAATATTTTAGAAAAAAGAAAATGTTGCGAGTTTGGGGTTGAAGAAATTAAAGAATATGATAATCTGACCTTGAGCATGCTTAGTATTTTATTGAGCAATCTTAAGGCTTCTTGAAGAGCATCGTTGAGAATAGAAGGAGTGTGTAAATCATCAGACATTTTTTTTTCAAAGTGAGTTTTAAGATCTGTAATACACTTTTGGGCATCAGCAGTCGATGGATATTTTTTCCCACCAGAAACAGAAGCAGCCAAATCCTTTTCTTGTGCAACAGCACTCTCACAATCTTCCAGAGTCTAAAAAATTTTAAAATTTTAAAAAATATATATATATTTATATAAAAAAAGGTTATTTCTTATGGAACAAGGATTTTTGACCTGATAAATATAAAAGATGGATTCTGAGGAGATCTCGATTTGAGAAATTGAGTAATTGACTGGAGAACGATAATGTGTGCCCATCAAGAAATGCCTCAAAGCAAGTGGGTGATATAATTTAGTCACCTTCAAAATTTAAAAATATAAGAGTTAAGATCATTTAACTTCACCTTTTATACAAAGTTACATAAATGGTCCCTGTGCTTGCCAAAACATACAACATTTGGTCCTTACGAAGATTTTCTTACATATATGGTCCCTAAGTTTGAAAAATGTTGCATAGATGGTCCTTATGGCTAACACCGTAAGAAATTGGGGTTAAATACTTGTGAAAAGACCAATATACCCTTTATTATCAGGAGAAAAAAATGTATGTTGCTATTGTGGGTAGAATTTGTAAAGTATGTTGCCATTTTGTATCAAGAAAAAGAAAACATTTAGAAACCAGAGACCAATCACATTAAAAAAAGTCAGGAGGGAATGAGTTTGTGACTTTTGGCATACCACAGGGACCATTTATGTAAATTTGATTAAATTAAACACATACCTCACGAATGGTAAAAAAGTTGCCAATGGATTTTGACATTTTTTCATCATTTGCAGTGACAAAACCATTGTGCATCCAGTAAGTGATATTACTATTTGGACATGCAGCAGAGCTTTGAGCAATTTCATTTTCATGATGTGGAAAGATTAAATCCATTCCACCACCATGAATATCAAATTTTTCTGTTAAATAAGTCGCACTCATTGCACTGCATTCAATATGCCACCCTGGCCTTCCCGGGCCCCACGGGCTCTCCCAACTTATCTCCCCTGGCTTAGCAGCCTGAAAAAACAAAAACCATTCAACACACATCTAACTTTTACTTTTTTTTTAGAAAAAAAAAAAAAAAAAAAAAAAAGTCAACCTACTTTCCACAATGCAAAATCAGCTGGATTTCTTTTTCTTGAATCAATAGCAATACGTTCACCAGCTCTATTGTCTTCAGGCTTTCTCCCTGATAACCTCCCGTAATTGGGAAAATTATTGGGAGGAATTCCAACTGAAAAATAGACATCTCCATCTACAGGATAAGCCCAATTGTTGTCAATTATCTGCAAAAACACAAACACAATAAGAGAAAGGAATCAAGATTCTTGAATGAAAAAGAAAGCACCTTTGATATCATATCTCTTATTTGATCCATGTGATCTGAGACACGAGGTTGTTCATTAGGAGGCAAGCATTGAAGATCAGCCATGTCGATTAGAAACTCTTGGCAAAATCTACCACTTAAAGCTAGTGGATCCTCCCCAAGCTCATTGGCTCTTTTGATAATCTGCATGTGAATAAGCACTCAAAATTACTATGCCAAAATCAAATTTGTGATCAGATAGAAAATAGCATAAGTTCATTTGATGTCACTAAGGAACACTTAAAATGCTGAAAGATAAGAAGCATAAGCTTTGAGCAACTTACCTTGTCATCTACATCAGTGAAGTTTCGGACATATTTAACTTCATAGCCCAAATGTTTCAAATACCTTGTAAAGAAAAAACATGTTTATTTAAAAATTATATGGGATGCCTGTAAAAAGAAATGAGCTCCAATTGGGACATGTACAGAATTGGTTCAATGGTTAAACCAATTGAGCTCCAATTTCAGAAAAAAAAAATGCAAAATTTTTACTCAATTGCATCCCTCAGATTACGAATTGCAATCAAATGGTTAAAATTACGTACATCAATCCAGGTCTTAATCCCAAAAAAGCAAACTGTTGATTGAATAAGTAAAACAACGCCTAATTGCTCCCACAGGTCCTTGGGAAATAGAGAAATTGAGAAATCGAGAAAAGATATACCGAAAGAGAACATCGAAGGCGACATAGGCACGAGCGTGACCAATATGACTGAAGTCATAAGATGTAACGCCACAGACGTACATGGCGACTTTGCCAGGAACTAAGGGCACGAATTTCTCCTTCTGTTTCGTCATGGTGTTATATATCTGAAAATCAGACCCACGCACTTCCGCCATCGCTGTCTATCTCTTTCTCTCTCGATTAAGTGTGCTTTGAGAAGAACCCTAGCGATCCCCTTCCTTTTCCGTTGCTGCAGACCACCAAATGCACATGTAAGTAAGATGTTCAATGGGAAACGGCTTATGCATGTAACAGAACAAAATCCCTAATAACAGATCAAATTAAATCCGTAAATCGAAATCCATTGTCCAGATCATACCGTAGAACCCTAATTCAGTAGCAGATGGTTCAGACTGAACAGAAAAGTTGTGATATCGGCGGAATTAAATGAGAATCCATAGAGAATTTTCACATGTAGATCAGAAATCGAAGGTTAACGGAATGCATGGAATAAAGAGAGGAGAATTAGAGTTGGAGAGTACCTGATACTGAAAAACGCAGCCCCCAGAAAGAGGATGATGGTCCAAAACTGCTGTAGGATTTAAAAGGTATGTAGGGTTTTAAAGGCACAAACGTAATTCAGTTTTAAAATGTAGTTCGGTTTTAAATTTAGAAAGTACATGTATTATGTATATCTATCTAAATATTTAATTTAATCGTAATTAATTAATTTGAAAATTATAAATATCATTTTTAAGTTGATTATTTTATTAAAAAATAATTAACTTGTAATGTTACAACATTATTCTTCTCCTAATTATTCTTCTCCTAAAAATTGTAAACGGATCGATAGAAATATGGATGCAACCGATCTATAATGAAGTTAGGATCGATGTCTAAATGATTTTGTCTAATAATATTAACCGATTTAACGGAGTTAGTGTCCCAAATTTAAAATCCGACATAAAGTTGTCACCAATCCAAACATATCCATTAACCAAAATCTATGGTCAATATTGATAACTACTTGCAAAATATCAATCGATAAAAGAATTATTGTTGATTAAATTCACATGTTTAGAGCTGTAAATTCCAATTGCATAACCACCGCTTACATATTCATTTCATAACAAAAAAAAATCAGAGAATACTAATCGTAGGTCTCATAAATTTATTGTAGGAGATGAAATATATTTTTTAACAATCCATTGGGAATATGCAGTCATTAGGTTTTGCTAATCAATTATGCATAATATAAAACGACAAAAAATCGTATTGTAAATAACCATATCGTGAATAAGAAGATTGATCGTAAGAATGAATGTAAATAAGCAATTTAGTAATTTAGTTATACATATACTTAAACTTAAAGATAATGTTTCAACTTAAAATAGATTAACTATGATAAATTATATATTTAGGTATATATAACGTGAGTTTACAGGTTTTATAAAGATATACATGTATTTTGAAGTTTTTACAAGTATGTTGAAGTTCAATGGAAATTACAATAAAATAATTCTAGTTTTAAAAAAAATAATAATAATAGTCCAACGGGTCATTCCGAAGTTGAGTGCAAGCTCGGCCTCCAAACTGGTTTCGGGTCTCAATGGACCATGTTTAAAGCAATTATGCTTTCACATCAAGATTGATGACATCTTAGACTTATTTGACAAATTAAAAAATGGCACGCGATCCTGATTATATTGAAATTTTACGAGTTAGTTCTTTCTTCCTACTTTTTATGTGTTTTTATGGATTATTATCGAAAAAACCTACTCCGGAATGCTAGGATCATGCACAAAATGTGAAGAATATGTCTGAAATGGAGTGTTATTTCGTATTTACTCCTTAAAATGTCACACCCCCGGACCAGACGGTGGAAACATCCGGAGGCGGGTGACTTCATTGTGCAGTATCATAACAATTGAATATAAATGAAACAGAGCAATCCAAACATCATACATTGAGATAACAAACTTACATTTTTTACATATGGTATTTGTTCTTCGAGTTACACAAAAGATACATAAGTAGTAAACTTCTAATTAAAGCTAAAGGGTCTTGCATCAACGTCCCTTGTTACCTGCTTACTAGATCCCTGAGAATACAAGTCGTTTTGAAAAGCGTCAACTAAAAAGTTGGTGAGTTCATAAGCATTTTTGTATAAAATCGTTTACACTTGTTTAGAATCCTTCTCATTGTACTCTCAGAAAATCCGATGGTTTTTATGAAATCGTTTGAAGTCTTGCCTTGAAAATCATGGATATATGTGTGTATGACATTAATTTTGTTCATCCTTATAAGGAGTGATCTTTGAAAAGTATTGTAATTTGTGAAAGCGAGTTGTGTCCGAGAATAGTTCTTTTGAATAATAATAACCAACCGTTTCAAGAAAAATCCCTTATTTTAAAAAAGGAAATATGGTTGTGTTGGGTCAAAAATATGGTTTATACTTTGCTTTTCTAGGAAAATGTATTTTTATGTCTAGGACTGTAAACAACTATGTGTTTACGGCCATATAAGTGTTTACGGTTGTGTTTACGGCCGTAAACCCATTGGGCCCATATTCCCCAAGTATATATATATATATATATATATATATATATATATATATATATAGGTGTTAGGTGGTTGAGGAGTGATTGATGAACAGAATAGAGTGTACGGCCAAGAAGAGCTTAAGTGTGTGTATTCTAAGGTGTTCTAGAGAGAGAAAAAAGAGAGTGTGTGTTAGTGAGTGTGAATCTTGTATTCGGATCTTCATTCATATCAATACATACAAGATTCATTATCTTCTTTTTCTCCTTCTCTTCTATTTGATCTGACATCATCTGTTTGATTGGGATTCCGCACCATCAAACGGATCTGATTGATACACAAACAGATTGGGGACTTACAATTGATATCAGAGCTTGAATTGTATCAGTCAAATTTGTCAGATCTGGAGCTTATTTGATCTTATTTTTGAAGGATTTCTGCGTTTTTGGGTAGATCGTGGCAAAATAAGGGGGGTTTGTTCTTCGAGTTTTTCATAAAAACGGGTTTTTTATCAAGTTTTGGAGCAAAAATGGGCAAAAATCGTTGTTTTTGGTCGTAACCAGCGAGGGGGTGGCGGCGTTTACGACCAGCAGCTAGGGTTTCTGAGGAGTTTACGGTCGGAGTCGGAGTTTACAGTCGAAAACAGTTTACGGTCCGAGGCCTCGGAGTTTACAGCCTCAGAGTCTACGGTCGTCGGTGAGCTTACGGTGCGAGAGTTTGCGGTCAGCAACGTGTTCGAGCCTTATTCAACGAGTCCGAAGTTCGCGGCCAGCAGGAGTCCTCGCAGGCACGCCTTTATTTAAAAAAAGGCGAAGCAAAATTGAGGATGCCTGGGATCAAACCTGGGTCTCCCATTCTTCCCTCCATCACGTCTTACCAGTTGGTTTAGGAAGTCTCTTGGTTCATTGCTTCGAAATTTAATTCAAAAGCAGTCCTGTTCGGTTTCTTATTTCGCATTTTTACACTTTTAACCCCAAAATCAATTTCTTTTTATTTTTAAGTTCCATTTTCAACCAAAAATTTTAGTTTTTAAATTTTGATTTTGATTTTTGACTTTGACTTTTAAAATTTAACCTTTGACTTTTAACTTTGACTTTTTCATTTGACTTTTAAATTTTCAAATTTACCTTTTCGGTTTGACTTTTAAGTTTGACTTTTTAATTTTGAGTTTTAAGGTTGACTTTTGAGGTTTATAGTCAAAGGGCATTTTTAAATTTAAGTTTGACTTTTAAGTTTGATTTTGACTTCTAGTTGTGCTTTTAATGGTTTTTGAGGTCTACGAGGGAATTAAAGACATGAAAGAGAGTCATCTGGATATGTTAAGACAAAAGTTCAACATGTTCAATTATATCCCTAGAGAAACCCTGGAAGCTCAGTTGCAGCGATTTACTACACTTTCTACTGAGATGAATACAGCTGGGATCTTCTTGACTAAATCTGAGATAAACAAAAAGTTGCTAAATTCACTTCCGAAATCGTGGGATATGAACGTGGTTGTTATCAAGAAGACAAAAGATCTCAATCGTCTTAGTCTTGCTGATGTAACTGAAGAACTTGACATTGTGAAGTGTGGAAAAACAATGAGTTCTGCAAACATCCTGGTCAATGAAGTTTCATGCTCTCAATCATGTGAAGCTACGATTAAACTTCTTTGTGAACATAATGATCTGCTAAAAAGGGAAGTCGAGGACCTAAAATACGAAGGATATCAACTTAGGAAATGACAGAAACCCTAAAGGCTGAATTAGTAGCAAAAACCAAAGATTTTAGGAAGCTTCAGGAACATTATAGCAATAAATGTGAAAATTATGATTATGTTAAGAAACAACTTGTTGAGTTAACTGCTGAGACTGACACATTAAAAAGCAAATTTGAAACTGCAGATTTTGATTTTAAAAAATTTGATGTGTCAAGCGAAGTAGTTGCGAACATGATAGACCATTGTTTGCAATTTTAAAATAACCAACAAAAAGGTCTAGGGTATGATAGTGTTCCTCCTCCTTTCAATCATAACTACACATTCATCCCTATGACACAGGAAGAAATTGAAAGGGAGGCACATCTTCAATATGGCAAACCAATTGGATTTGTGTCGGGAGGTATTCAAGTTGAAAATACTAATGTTTTTACTTCAGGTGCAGGTAAAGTAGCAGAAGATGAGAACAAGGAGAACACTACTGAACAAACCGATGACTCCTTGAACTCAGAATCTGTTGCTTCAAATTTTGTTACTCCTAACAAACCTGTCGTTGAGAAATACAATCCACCAATTCCAGCACAACAGAGTGCTTGTTGCAAGTGTGCATGTGGGAACAACAAGAAATGAGGCAAGGATACGCCACCAGGGGCAGGAAGAGACAATTTCACAGTGAAGAAAAAGACATGTTTTCACTGTGGAACACCTGAACACATTGCCAGAAATTGTCCTAATCGCGTATACGTTCCCTTCTATACACAAGGCTGGCAGAACGCGCAAAGAGGGAGATTCTCCAAAAGAAACCCCTCAAGGTCATGTTCAGACAATGGTGACTGGAACGCGCAGAAGGCCAAGAATGAAACCGACAATGCCAAGAATCTGAATCCTAAGGGCAAGAAGGGAATGTCGGCAAAGAAGCCAAATCCAAGAGATGCTCCTGTGAAGCCAAAATCAAAGTCATCTCAACGGCCGACATCAAGATCAAAAGCAAGTACTGAGCCACCCATCATATCGAAAAAGAAATGGGTTAAACCCAACTACAAATGGGTTCCAAATGCTCACTCTCCCAAATCTTCTAATGATTCTAATATTTCTTCATCTTCTGTTTGTGATAAACAGAATATGTCATGGGAGAGAGTACCCTGCAATGATGACAAAGGTCGACCAGTTTCAAAATGGACTGGGTTCCAAAGACCAACTGATCCCGCTCTGTGTCGGAACAGCTATGGAGGCATATCATCAGACTTCGGTTTGTTGGTAGTGGTTGTTCCAGGCACATGATAGGAGGCATCTCTCAACTGTACAACACTTGGAATTTTGTTTGAAAGTATATGTCCATTGCAGGAAAGGAAGAAATGAAGGGATCACATGGGGTTTGTGCTTAACGACATGAAGAATTTTCGGATTTGTTTTGAGATTATGCGTGTTGTTCTCAAACCTTCTGGACGCAAATTCAATCGGTGAATTACGGTTTGAGTGTTCTTCTCTATACTCCTGAGTTTATCTTAATCTGATTCATTTCAAAGACAAATTTTTATAGTTTTTCTTTAGTAGGTGTCTGTTGGGAAGTGATATCAAGAAAGTGATAACGGGCAGTCTAAAACATGTGTAAAGGACTGAATCTGAATTGTCTAGACTCTGTGTTCAATGTGTTGGTAGGCACGAAGGATTTGACAGTGTGGATTTAGTTAGGATTGTTTGGACTGACCATACGACGCTCGGGTAGATTAAGTAGTGAGATAAACACGGGAACCTACAGGATACACTAAATTAATACGCATCTAAAACAGTGGTTCAACTTTTCATTGATGTACAGACTTATGACCTTAATTTTGGTTCTGATAGGGCAACTGGGGGTTCTGATAAAGTAGGTATGTAGGAAATTATTTTCTTGCTTTTTATATGTCAGTCATATGTTGCCTCCTCTGAGTGATCGGAAGATCCAACCTGGATTACAACATATGCAACTCTATCTCTATGTATATACATATCTATGAAATTCTTTCTATCTGTTAGCCATATGTTGTCCCCTCTGCGTGATCAGAAGATCCGACCTGGGACACAACATATGCACTCTACTACCTCTTTAACCCCTATCTATGTTAGTCATATGTTGTTCCTTCTGTGTGATTGGAAGACATCCGACCTAGGATACAACATATGCACTTCTATATCTGACTTCTTTCTTAATGATTGCTTACTCACCTAAAGTAAGGAGTTCTTTGGAAGTTCTTGATTATCGTGGTATATCGGGAAGTGGGAAACACGTTCTAGTACATCTAAAATTGAACTATTTAATAGGTTGTCTGTAGATCTTGCTGCTTAATGTAAGTGGACAACAATATCGTTGGTCGTCGTCAGCTAAATGTCCATTTAAGAATATAGATCTCACTGTCTTGACACTTATAACCTGTCCATTTTGTCAACATTCTTTGTGTTTAAGTGGATCATAATACCGACAATTGACCAGATCTATTAATGAAGGTGAAGGTTCTGATAAACAAGTTCAGGCTGTCTCACAACTTTGATCCCAAATATTTTTGTTTTTGTTAAATTTGTTCATAGTTTTCCTCTATGCACAAATTTAGGGGGAGAATTAAAAAAAAAAGAAATTCAAAAATCAAACAAAAATCAGAAAATTCAAAATCCAAAAAATATTTTTATTTCTATTTTATTTCTTGTTCAGAAAAATCAAAAATCCAAAAATAATTTTTTTTCTGTTTTAATTTGTGTGCTAAATTTTCTTTTAGTTTTGTTTTGTCTTGAAAAGTGAATTCAGGTGAAGATGAAACTCATGGAGTTTGTGTCGAAGATTTCTAAGCCAAGGCTTCATCCGTGATCATCGAAGAATT
This sequence comes from Lactuca serriola, assembly GCF_051521515.1. Lineage (NCBI taxonomy): Eukaryota > Viridiplantae > Streptophyta > Magnoliopsida > Asterales > Asteraceae > Lactuca > Lactuca serriola. The sequence continues at coordinate 24,863,552 of NC_136411.1, forward strand.
CTCATTTGAAGGAGCAAGATATGAAGATTATTCTTTCAATATTCAATCTTTCAACCCTAGAAGCAAGGTGAAGCTGAAATTGAAGATTATGTGACGAATTGCATTAACGCCTCCTCAATCAATCTGCTGCTATCTTGAACTTGCTGAAGTGATCCAGAAGAATATTTATCTTCGTTGTTCTCTCTAAAGATTCTCAAGCTGAAAGCGCCATCTTTCAAGAATCAGTACATCAAATCTCCTCACCCAATGTGCGTTCAATGCCAAATTCTGAAGAAAAGCTCAAGTGCTCAAGATGAATTCATTCATTGAAGATTCATCAAGTTCATCTTGAAGTTGTGAAGAATTTGAAGATAAATGCTGAAGCCAAGCTCCCAATGAAGATTATCAAGAAAAGTCAGCTACCTTTTTGGGGGGAGCCTGTTGGGTCAATTAAGAAAAGAAAGCTATAAACCAAGGGGGAGATTGTTGGGTCAAAAATATGGTTTATACTTTGCTTTTTTAGGAAAATGTATTTTTATGTCTAGGACTGTAAACAGCTCTGTGTGTACGTCCATATAAGTGTTTACGGTTGTGTTTATGGCCGTAAACAGGTTTACGGCCGTAAACCCATTGGGCCCATATTCCCCAAGTATATATATATATATATATATATATATATATATATATATATATATATATATATGTGTGTGTGTGTGTGTGTGTGTGTGTTAGGTGGTTGAGGAGTGATTGAAGAGATTGCATGGCCAAAAGGAGCTTAAGTGTGTGTATTCTAAAGTGTTCTAGAGAAAGAGAAAAAAGAGTGTGTGTTAGTGTGTGTGAATCTTGTATTCGGATCTTCATTCATATCAATACATGCAAGATTCATCATCTTCTTCTTCTCCGTCTCTTCTATTTGATATGACATCATCTGTTTGATTGGGATTTCGCACCATCAAACGGATCTGATTGATACACAAGCAGATTGGGGACTTACAGGTTGAAAATCTGGTTCCCTTTATCGAGTAAAATTGAGTGTGCGTTCTAGTTTATCGTTATCGAAATCGTAGAAAATTTGTTTTCTCCAGAAAATCCTATATTTTCTGCTATAAAATATTCGTACGTTCTAGTTTATCGTTATCGAAATCGTAGGAAATCGTTTTCTCTAGAGAATCCTATATTTTCTGCTATAAAATATTCGTAAGTTCTAGTTTATCGTTACCGAAATCGTAGAAAATCGTTTTCCATATAGTCCTATGCTTTTTAATTTGTAAAATTGCAGTATTACGACTCTATACTTGTTAGGAGAAAGAGTCAACATGACAATTGTGGACATTCTACGCAATGAAAAATGACAGTCAACACAACAAATGCGGACTATCACCTATCACGTATAGGACAGTCAACACATCATGCCAAAATTTATTTATGAGGTTTTCCTTACATAAATTTTTAGTTAATATAACATATTCTAGTGAGTGGTTATAACCATACTAATATGATGGAGTGTCTGTTTTGGCGTTTCTCAGGCGCCCTCGGTTTGGAAAAGACATTTGTCACCCTAGACTGTCATGTCTAGCTGTAGCGAACAACGAAGGTGCGGGGTGTCAACCCCGTATAGATCTATACACAAATTCTCGCTCTCCCTCCAGGAGACTCTGGCTATAACTCCTTACAGGACTTAGACATACACTAATATTTTAATATTTAGGTACTTTTGAGATTTGTCTGACTAGAATATTAACAACGTTTTGAGCAATTGTTAGAGATCCATTATTTGTTAGGTAAATAATGAAATCCGTACTCTTTGAATAGAAATATCGTTCTCGTTCCATATCGTTGATTGTGCTCGTTAACCGGAGCTCGTGTTCGTTCCTTTTCGTTTACTGAAAAATGAATCATTTTAGTCAAGAGAAAAAGTGTCAAGTTATAATTTATATAAATTTATAATTGTCGGTTATGACACGCATTTTCTGTTTTATGACATATAGAACATTACTTATGTTCTTGGAGGTTCTATGACAGCAGCTTATGACATGCAAATATTTCTGTCATAAAGGCTCTATTTGATATTTTCTTGATGCAAACTTTTAAATCGAATATTTATAAAATACCCCCTGATAGTTTGCAAATAGTCACAAAGTTTCCTTTTTCGAAAATTACTAGAAATGGTGTCCACTTATCAAGATCCCTTTTTTTTAACTTATATCTATAGACATGAGAGCATAGATAAAGGGGTTAAGTTGGACACACCTAATAGTTGGGAGGCTCTTTTGTACAAAGTATCCTCCGTTCTTTATGAAATTTAGAAGTCCTTTGTTCATGAGTATATTACTAAATAATAACTTAATAATATTTCACGCACACATACAAACATACGTATATATGCAATCATTTAAGAATTTAGGCAATATTTGACTTGTACTCTCCCCCAAAAACATTAAAACATTGAAAAAGGTGGGGTATGAAGCTCACCTTGAGTTGGTTAAGGAGTTGTTTGGAGTTATGGAGTGAAGATCTCAAGCTTAAACTCTTGGCTGAGATGAGGAACTTCCCTGGGAGGGATGCTTTCCTAAGGACGATCATCACATATTATTATGAATCAAATAATATGGATTCATCTTGAAATACAATAGAATATTAGGTGAGTGGATGAATTTACCTTTCAACTCCAGGGAGAAATTGAGAATATTTTCCCTTCCAGCAAGATCATTGTTCTTGTCTTGAAGATGAGTTTTGAGGGAAATGGGAAAAGTGAGAGAGAAAGTGGAATCTAAACTCCTTTACTGTCGTTGCTTTGGAGTATAAGAAAAGGAAGGGAATCTTTGGTGCATGGGGATCTGGTGGTCCATGCGTGGATATTTGGTGGGTAAAGCATGGAATACTGTGATTTGCCTGGGAAATGAGGATTTCATCAAATCACAAAGTCAACCTCTTTGTCCTTATCTTGATTTAGGATAAGGTTTTCCTAAATCCCAAACATTTATTTTTATGAAAAATATGCTTAAAATAATTAATTTTAGCATAAAATAGGGGTTTACAGGGTTTAGTATAGGAAAATACGAGTTTGGCATAATTTTCGGCGTCAAAATGCCTTAAAATGGTGAAAAAGTCCGAAAATAATGAAAATCCGGAGTGGGATCATGCTCCTGCGAAGGTCCGAAGGGCTTAGGAGAAGTTCCAGAGTCAGTTTCTAATTTTCAGAGTAAAGGAGTACATTTCCAAAGTCCTTTACGCAATACCGGAGTCCGGACCGAGGATGCGAGGCAGGGCAAGGATTCCGAAGCATGCCTTAAGCGAGATTATCCGGAGCAGAACCGAAGGGTCCGAACTAGGTGGTTCCGGAGCATGGGAGTTCCGAAGGGTGTGGATTCTCTTGGCTCTTTAGGAGGTGTCCGGACTAAGAGGGTTCAGGAGCAAGAGGGTTCTGGACCAAGAGGTTCAGGACCAAGAGGGTTCCAGACAAAGAGGGTTCCAGACCAAGAGGGTCCTTTTGGGGTTTCCTCTTCCAGTTTTGAGCTGTTTTCGACTGAGAAAGGTACTTAGGGAGATTTGAGATACGTGGAGAGATTTCACATGCTTGGAGAGATTTAGGAGAGACTCGCTATACTTAGAGAGATTTTGCATACTTAGAGAGATTTGGGAGAGATTTCACATAATTAGAGAGATTTGGGAGAGATTCACTATACTTGGAGAGATTTCACATACTTAGAGAGATTTGGGAGAGATTTCACATACCTGGAGAGATTTGGGAGAGATTCACTATACTGGGAGAGATTTGGGAGAGGTTCACTATACTTGGAGAGATTTTGCATACTTAGAGAGATTTGGGAGAGATTTCACATACTTGGAGAGATTTGGGAGAGATTCACTATACTTGGAGAGATTTGCATTTTAACACTATATGGCTTCTTAGGAACTCATATTGAACACTTAGGTGTGTTAGCACAAGTCTCACAATAGTCCTTGCTTACTTGAGGATGAAATTTCCTAGCCAAAAAGGCTAGTTGTGACATAAAAACCTATTTAATTGGCATTAGTGTCATGTGGTAGCTTAGAAACTAGTATATGGTGTTATGCCTTGCCTTTAGTCTTTAGCCTTCCTTTTTATTACTCATGGATGTGAGGAATGTTGGAAATATGTTTATGTGGTTGTCACTTAAAATAAGTTGAGTATTGATTTACAATTTCTAATAAACATTATCAGAATGTTTCAGGTTCGAAAGATCCTGAAGATTCAACAAGTGTTTAAAGAATCAGATGTTGGAGCACTTGAAAGTTGACATGCAACACTTGAAGTTGACATGGAGCACTTGAAGTTGACTTGGAGCACTTGTTGAACATGGAGCACTTGTAGCTTACATGGAGCACTTGTTGAAAGCAAGTTGGACCATCATGATCTCATATGGCACATCTAGATCATATGTGGAGCATCAAGATATTGGTGGATCATCTGGAATATTAATGGCTCATCAGAAACATTGTTGGCTCATCCACAACTCTATGGATCAACAAGACGTTGATGGATCAACATGAATACTTGGTGGCTCATCTCAAGTCAATGGATCAACATGATCACATTGATGGCTCAACAAGATTGCACATGGCACGTCGTGTACAATGGTAGCACTTCCAAGTTCCCAATGGTCCATTATGAACATATGGTTGTACATCTTCAAGTTCAAGACATATTCCAACATTCAAGAAACAACTTAACTTGATCAATGACACTTCTCGAAGTTAATGACATCTTAGAATATAATGAAGCAACATGATGATCATGTTTCTTATCATACTTTCAATGTTGATCAAGAAGGCTCAAGAAATATTAAGACTCAAAACTTGGATGGAACCCTAACAGCATACTAACAGAATTGGAATATTCCATCCATTCTCCGTTAAGTAGGGCAAAGGTGTCAACTGATGACTAAGTCGTGATGGCGTGTCAACACCTGATTCGTCAAGCCATGTCATGGGCTTTTCCAAAGCCTATAAACAGGACCCTTGGGCTCCGTTATAAAGGAGCTCAATTCCTATTTCTTCCTGCTCATTCTGCTCATTTATTGTTTGGAATAGATTTCAGAGAGCCATTTAAGTGTTTTAGTGTGTTTACCATTCAAACACTTGTAATTGGATCTTTATGAATATGAGACACATTTGAATCGTTGATCTTGAGCATAAAAATGTTGTATAGTTAACTTGGTTGATTCACAACCTTTTATTTTCCGCATTACTTGCCACTTAACGATCCTAAAACTCTATTTTAGTATTTTCAACACTTAGACTCTACAAGTCTACGGTTTACTAAATTTTTATAATTTATTCAGTTGGTATTAGAACAACTAACTTTCTCATTTCTTCAATTGGTATCAGAGCTCGTGTGATCGACTTTGAGACTTAGAAATTTTTTCACAATTTTTTTTTCAAGTTTCAAACTAGTATCACTTGTTCTCAATGGCAAGTGTGAATCAAAGCTAAAATGTTCTCTATTCAGTTTCAATTGTAAACAGTCTTGGAGCAAGAAAACGTGCACATATCCTTGTACGAATTGAATACTCTTCATGGGTACATTGTACCAAGTACTACTTGGAAGACCATGACTCTGACATTTGGACCTTCATTTCCATTGGGAAACATACTCCAGAATTTACGGGAGATACCAAAGTTCCTAAAGCTGATGTTTCTCCTGAAACCTCTAAAGTCATTTATGGATCTGTTTCTTCTGCTGCTTAACTCCGTGAAAGAAAAATCAATAAATTCGAGGCTAAGGAAATGAAAGAACTCTTATCTGGAATTCCTCATGACATCTATGAGCAACTTCCTGATGAAGATAAGGGGACACCATTCAATGTATGGAATGCACTCAAGAAACAGTTCGAGGGAGCTGACAAGATTCTTGCAACCAAGAAGAAATTTGCTTTGTTATATATGGACAACTTCAACATGTTACCTAATGAAACTCTCTTTGATGCATATTCCATGTACAACATTGTTGTCAACAGGGTGAAGAAGCTCAAAGGTGAAAGATCGCAAGAGGATTTCAATCTAAAGTTCTTGAACATTTTATCTCCTAAATATGACACCGTGCACATGATCATGCTACAAACTGCAATCAACCTAGATATTATGTCTTTGTTTGATCTATACGCTGATAATCAAGGACTTGTCATGGGAAATTCAACAACCATGGAAAATCATTCTCAAAACTTGATTACACGTCATAATCCAATCCCAAACCACTTTGTTGATCGGTTTGCCAACCAAGGATATGGAGTGTATCCTTATCAAAGTTTAACTATGGCTTAACAGTGCAATTAGAATCCTTACATGCCAAATAACCAATCTCTTCAAATAACAAATGGGTACATGGAAAATCATCAAGCTTTCATTTGAACCACAATGGAATCACCTCAAATCAATGAGGAAAATGAGTATGAAGAATGTTTGGCACTCTTAACCAAGTTCAATCCAAACTTCAAGAAGTTTGTGAACAAGCCAACTGGGAACTTCAGAGCACAAAGTTATCAGCAAACCCAATACTATCATCAGAACTCTGGAAACTTCCAAGGAGGGAACAACAATCAACAGAGCTTTAACTCTCCAAACTCTTCCATCTAACATAAGTATAATTCTCAAAATTCAAATTCTGATTCCCAGAGGTCAAACATAAGAGTTTGCGATAACAAGTCAAAGTTTTGTGAAGATGATGAAGTGATTAGGTGCCACAACTATCAATGTGAGAATCATTTTGCTAAAGATTGCAAAATAAAGAGAAAGAAGGTCAAAGATGAAGCATACTACCTTCATAAAGTTGAAGAACTCAAAAAGAAATCAAAGGACAAAGCTTTCATGGTCATGGAGACTCCAAGTGTGGAAGTCTGGGAAACATATGATGAAGCGGATCAAGTAGAAGAAAAAGAAGCTTAAAAGAACTATTTATGCTTCATGGTTGATGATGAAAAAGAGGCTTCTCCTCTCCATCAACAAGTTGTTGAGAAGGTACATTTCATGCTTCACGATAATCATTTAACTATCGAGCCTTTTCTAGATGACATTGACCACACTTCTGAAATAATCAAGGAATATGTCGCCAATGTCGAATATTATATCAGTTACTACAAAGATGAACTGACCGCCACTCAGTTCAGATTTGAAGAATTGACTTGTAAAATGGCTAAGTTAGAAAATGACCTTGAAATCAAAACCGAGGCACATCTTATGTTAGTTGAACAATATGAAATTGTATTGAATCAACATGACGTTATTGCAAAAGACAATCGTGAGATGTACGCCCAGATCAACACAAAAATCAATAGTTGTAAGGCAACAAAAACCCTTCTTGAAGAGAAGTCACATGCCATTCTCAATGGACCAAAGCCATCATGGATCAAATATGGTATTGGTTATGATGAAATGAAAAAACAAATTATGAGTCATAGTACTCAACCAAAGTTGTTGCCATGTGATCCAAGTCTCTTCGCTGGAGACAATGCGGATCAAGAAGAGGTGGTAACTCGTAGTCCTGATGTAATTATCACTTCATTCTCAAGCATCCCATTGGAAGTCACATCATCCCATGATCTTACAGACTTGAACACTAAGTTTAAATCTATAGTTGAATACTCTATTGAATGTCCCACAATGGAATGTTTTAATTCATAAAATGTCACTTCTGAAAAATCGGATATCTCTGGCTCAAAATCTAATGGTAGACGACCCAAATCATATGAGCTGGTAGGATATTCCAAGACGGAACCTATTGGCTTATTTAGTCAAGAAACATTTCCATCTCTTAACGCTTCAGATTGGGAAATCTCCAATTCAAGTCAACAAGGATGAAACCCTAAAGACAATGAGTGATGAGAAAGTTGTTGTTCAAATACTCAAAAGACCTTTCGTTCCAATAAAAATCACTTCATCCAGTCCCAAACAATAAGAAACAATTGTAAAACCAACTAACCTCTCTAAAGACAAGGGAAAAGAGAAAAATAATGTCTCTAAAGAACAAGGTCCAACTGTAGTCCATCCTTCAAAACCCAAAGTGGTTAAGATTACAAATAATCACAAGGAAAGAAAGACCAAGAGAGTACAAAAGGCTAAGCCATGCCAAGGGATGACCAGACATACCAGTCCTCCCAAAACTTCAAAGACTCAAAGAACCACTCCTTCAAATCATGGTTTCTCAAATTCTGGATTTCCAAACCAAACTGGAATCCACTATCAGAATAGTTTCAGACCTAACAATCTTCCTGATTTGTTTGAAATGATGAGACTAAGACCTGTTCCAACCAACCCATTCATGTATCAGAATAGTAATTACCCTATGAATTCTATTATTGGCCAATATTGTGGTTTTAATCCGTCCATAGGAGGGAACCACATGTTTGGGGGAAACTTTAGGTTTCCAGTGATCAATCGGTTTGGGGGAAATACCCGGTTTCTCATGTTTGATCAATTTGTAATGCCTGTGAACTTTGGATCTCCTTCTCTAGGAATTCCTACCCAGTTCACGAACTAACCATCTTTCTCATAGACCAAACCTCAAAAGAAGACCTTAAAGAAAGCCAAAACCAAGGTCTCTAAAAACCAAGCAAAACCCAAAGAGGTTGATGCAAAACAAGAAAAGATTGTCCCAACTCCAACAATTCAAAAGAAAGCTAACACTAAAGGACCCAAAAAAATATGGTTACCTAAACCTTCTCTCTAAAAGAAGGCTTTTGTATCAGGGTACCACATGACGATACATGGTACATTGATACTCCAGGCACATGACAAGGCACAAAGGTTACCTTAGTGATTTTAAGATCACAACATCGGGTCAGTATGTTACTTTCGGAAACAACACGAAGGGAGAAGTTATGGGACATGGAAACATATCAAACGAGAACTTTATCGTTAAACATGTAGCGTACATAGATGGTCTTAAGAATAACCTTGTCAGTGTTGCACAACTATGTGACAATGATCATGAAGTTTTGTTCACCAAAACCAAGAGTTTGATTATGGATACCAACAAGCGCATCCTTTTTGATACCCCACGAAATGGGAACATGTATCATCTTGATATTGAACTAATTAAGGGAACCCCAGATTGTCTTCTTTCTAAAGTTGCTTCTGACATCAGTTAGTTGTGGCATAGAAGGCTATCTCATCTCAACTTTGCTTATATCAAGAAAATCATTGGAAAGGATCTTGTGAGAGGACTACCATTGTTAAAACTTTACCATGATATAATTTGTGCTGCCTGTGAACAAGGAAAAATTTCCAAATCACCGCACAGAAGTATAACAGAACACAGTGTATCTGAACCTCTTCAGCTTATACATATCGATATGTGTGGTCCCAATACAATTCCTAGCTTAAATGGTAAGAAATACATCCTTGTGATTGTTGATGATCACACCAAATTCACTTGGGTTTACTTTTTGTGAAACAAATCTGAAACCACCAATGAGTTGATTAACTTCATTCGCTACATAAGAGTTGGGGTAGGCAAGCCACTTAGAAGGTTGAGAAGTGACAATGGTGGCGAATTCAAGAACAACACCTTAGATAGCTTTCTTGTATCCAAAGGCATCAAGCACAACTTTTTTGCACCCTACACTCCACAACAGAATGGTGTGGTTGAAAGGAAGAACCGGACACTATGTGAAACTGCTCGATGTATGTTGATCTTCGCAAACCTACCACAATACTTATGGGCCGAAAGCCATTGCAGCCGTCTGTTTCACTCAAAACAAATCCCTGATCAACAACAAGCTTGAAGTTACTCCTTATGAAACAATGAACAAAAGGAATCCCAACGTCAAATTCTTTCACGTTTTTTGTTGTCGTTACTACATCAAGAACAATAGGGATAAACTAGGAAAATTCTCACCCAAGGATGATGAAGGTATCTTTCTTGGATATTGCCTTCATGTTGCGGCCTATAGAGTTTTGAACAAGAGAACCAGGGTGATAGAGGAAAGTAGTGATGTCACATTTGATGAAAGTTATGTGAGGGTTCTGGATCTAAACCACTTTGGTCCTCAAATGCTAGTACCTTTTGATAAAATGAACCAATCATCACCTGTTAATACATCTAGTTTAGTCCGTTCTATTGAAGTAGATTTTGAATTCCTCTTTCCAACTCAATCCTTAGCCCTAGAATCAGAAAAGCTCACAAAATCATCTTCTCCTGATGTCTCTCAACCTCATCAACCATCAAAAGACTCCAGTTCCACCAAAGATCGGGTTGAGGGGGAACCATCTTCAAATGATTCTATTCCTAAAAGTCTTTTAGAATCTTCTAAATCATCTACCCTAACCTCCCATCATCAATTTGGTCCAATCATAAATCTAGTCACTACATCTTTTGAGGGGGAACCACCTTTGGATGGTTCAACTCTTAAAGGTATTTTACAATCCTCCCAAACATCTAGTCCATGGTTTCAAGGGGAACCCTACTCGACTGATTCCAGTCCTTCAAGTTTCTTCACACCCACTCCATCTGTTGAATTCAAGCATGCAACAATTGAGGGGGAACCACCTGTTTCAGGTAGTTTCAGACTCTTTCAAGATGATATTTTTGAAGGAAAATTCACTTCTGACTACCCAACTCATCCAAAAGAACAATATGAGATAGTTTGCACTCTTCAAATTCTTAAGGAAACTTGTCTCACAAAATGGACAAATGATCATCCAACCGAACAAATCATAGGTGATCTAGATTCTGAAAGATCTAGTATGCCCAAGAGTCATTATAGAATGATATTGCTAATAATATATGATCCTATAGGGTCACATCTTATAGCAAGTTACCATCAATTGATTATTTATAAGTATAATTTGGTTATTAATAAATATATGAACACTTGTATTTAATTGGAAAATTATTATTTCATGGAAATAATATTTTACTAATTGGGAATTTATTATTTGTGGAAATAATATTTATTGGAGAAATAACAACTTATAAAATATATCATAAAGTATGATTATTTATAAGTTATATATAATTATATCTTAATAAAATAGCTAGAGTTTATTTATATATAAAATGTGTTTTTATATATAAAGGAGATATTCATACATATATGACTAGTTATACGTTATATAAATATTAGAAACACTTTATATAAATGATAGGTTTTTATATAAAGTTTGTATACTTATATAAACACTTAACTAGCCATTAATAAAGTAAAAGTGACTTCTTTTTGTCTCCTAAAGCACCATGGCCAAAAATTCATAGGTGCATAGCTAAGTGATATCTTTTGCTTATTTTATTCAAGCAATTGTCCTTTGAGACCATGCTTTGACTTGCTTGAAGGTATGGTCCTCTCTTGCTTTTTGTCTAAGCATATATGCATGTGTATGAAGAGTTTTGAAGTTAGTTTTTTCTCTCTTTTTCTCCTATTTTCTTCTTGTTTTGGATCCCAAAAGTTGTAAGCTACATGAGCTTACAAGGGCTGCCAAATTTCGAGATTTTGGCTTTCCTTTCTACTCCATTCTCTTGCAAATTGGTGTTAGATTTATGTCCCTTTGTTGGTTCACCTTTGAACATATATTTGGTATATATTCCAAAGGCTTATGAACAACAAATTACAAGTGTATACTAGCGTATTTTGATGGTTCTACTCTTGCTTGGTGGATACTTCTAGAGAGCTCTTAATTTAGAGCTTAATGCCATCTTTATCAACTTCCAACCTCCCATGAGGATCAAAGTCTTCAAAGTTTGTTATGATTTCTCTTTTATGGTTGTTTTAATCTTTCTAAGTCTTGCAAAAGATCCTCGGTGGGTTAAAATGGTTTTAGTTTATTCAACAATTTTAAAGCTTCTGTTGCCGTTTTTACCGTTTGTAAAACCGAATTTTTAAATAAAACCCAACATATTCTGGAGTAGTGACTCGTTTAACAACCAAGAATGAATGTCTATACACAAGCTTTCTATCCATGATAGAGCCCAAAAGAATCAAAGAGGCTCTACAAGATGCAAATTAGGTGAAAGCAATGCAAGAAGAGTTAGCTGAATTTGAACGCAACAATGTGTGGGACTTAGTGCCAACATTAGAAGGAGTATCAGTTGTTGGTTCAAGATGGTTCTATAGAAACAAGAGTGAGGAAGATGGAGTCATCATCAGGAACAAAGCTAGACTGGTTGTCAAAGGCTACTCGCAACGAGAAGGCATAGACTACGATGAAACCTTTGCACCTATTGCTAGAATAGAAGTAGTTCCCTAAAGATATTTGAAAATTCTTTTAACTACCACGAGATGTGATTCCTTTGGATTGGCTTGAAAGCGTGCATACAGACATGTTGAAAACATGATGTCTTGTCGACTAGTTGTAAGGTACAGTAATGAGCCAATCATTCCTCTATAGTGCTTCTGATCTACATATTTCCCATAAAGGTTTGAATCACGATTGTAGGATGTAGACATCGGTGTCTTTGCAGTTGATGCGTTCTCCATGGAATATCTCTTCAATAGGTTTTTTGATATACTTCTCTTGACCAATAAAAATTCCCTTATGAGATTAAGGAACTTGTAGACCAAGTAAATGTAACACCCCCTCTGGCACGTATCACAATATTGTCCGCTTTGGGCTACTCGGCATGAGGACTTCCCAGGGGGTCACCCATCCTGGTACTACTCCCGCCCGAGCACGCTTAACTGCAGAGTTCTTATGGGATCTGCTGCCCTCACGACTTTAAAACACGTTGTGATATGGAAGGTATCCACACCCCTTATAAGGCATGCTTAGTTCTCCTTCCCAGCCGATGTGGGATCAGATCTAACCCACTTTCACCCCCCATTATAGGGTTCGACGTCCCCGTCGAACACATCGACCCGTGCCCTGGCTCTGATACCATTTGTAACACCCCCTCTGGCACGTATCACAATATTGTCCGCTTTGGGCTACTCAGCACGAGGACTTTCCAGGGGGTCACCCATCCTAGTACTACTCCCACCCGAGCACGCTTAACTGCAAAGTTCTTATGGGATCTGCTGCCCTCACGGCTGGGAAGGAGAACTGAGCATGCCTTATAAGGGGTGTGGATACCTTCCATATCACAACGTGTTTTAAAGCCGTGAGGGCAGCAGATCCCATAAGAACTTTGCAGTTAAGCGTGCTCGGGCGGGAGTAGTACCAGGATGGGTGACCCCTGGGAAGTCCTCATGCCGAGTAGCCCAAAGCGGACAATATTGTGATACGTGCCAGAGGGGGTGTTACATTTACTTGGTCTACAAGTTCGTTAATCTCATAAGGGAATTTTTATTGGTCAAGAGAAGTATATCAAAAAACCTGTTGAAGAGATATTCCATGGAGAACGCATCAACTGCAAAGACACCGATGTCTACATCCTACAATCGTGATTCAAACCTTTATGGGAAATATGTAGATCAGAAGCACTATAGAGGAATGATTGGCTCATTATTGTACCTTACAACTAGTCGACAAGACATCATGTTTTCAACATGTCTGTATGCACGCTTTCAAGCCAATCCAAAGGAATCACATCTCGTGGTAGTTAAAAGAATTTTCAAATATCTATAGGGAACTGCTTCTCTGGGTCTATTCTATACTGCTAAATGCAACTTCTATCTCCAAGCCTTTACTGACTTAGATTATAGAGGATGAAAGCTCGACAGAAAAAACACTTCTGGTAGCCGTCAATTCTTAGGAGGCAGATTGGTTAGCTGGACTTCAGAAAAACAAACATGTGTTTCATCCTCTACTGTTGAAGCTAAATATGTTGTTGCCGCCAGTTGTTGTTCTCAAGTGCTTTGGATGCAAACACAACTGAGAGATTATGGATTCAAAATGCAACAGATCCCTATCTATTGTGACTTTAAGAGTGCAATTGCAATCTCTCACAATCCAGTCAACCACTCAATGACTAAGCACATTGATATGAGGTATCACTTCCTAAAGGATAATATTCAAAAAGGTCATATTGAGCTTCATTCTGTTCCTACAGATGAAGAGACTGCAAATGTGTTCACAAAAGTTGATTTAGGCCCATAATGAGTTTTGGGCCTCAGTTAGGAGTTTGGGCCATATTGGGCTTTTTGAGCCATTGGGTTGGCCCTCGGTTTTTAGGCCAAGTGAGAAAAAGGTAAATTGGTGTTTCAACCTAAGAGTTGGACATATGAATGAGATTCCTAGTTATGGGTTATGGCCCAAATATTAATTAGGATTTTATGTGACTGATTAGCACGAGGATTATTCGGATCAACAGTTCAAGCGTCTATCTGATTTTTAGCGGTTTGAGGTGAGTTTCCTACTGTGCTTGACGGGTTGAAGGCACCAATGTTGGCCCATGGTTTATTGTGATTAGGGTGCTAGTTGTCTGTGTGAATCTTGCACGTGTAGTATGTGATATATATATACCAGACAGGGTATGATGCCAGGCGGGGCCTGATGAGTGTATTGTATGCTAATTGTCTTAGTGATTATTACATGTGTTTATGTGTCTATATGTATACTGGGTGGGGCCCGATGCCAGGCGGGGCCTAATGAATGTGATGAGGTGGGACCCATATCATATTATTGACATATATGTTCTGAGCGGGGCTCGATGTCGGGCGGTGCCCGATGGTTGTTGGGCATGCTCCATTGTATGTTTGATATGTATCGTATGTAGTATCTTGGGGAACTCACTAAGTTTTGTGCTTACGGTTTTCAGTTTATGTTTCAGGTACTTCCGAATCGAAAGGGGAAGAGCTCAGGATGATCGCATCACACACACGCCATGTTGTTCCGCATTTTATTTGACTATGATTTATTTGGATGATTTTGACATAATTTGATTTCATTATGGTTTTATGAAAACATTTTGGGTGATGATTTTATTATTATAAAAATTAAAATTTTTGGTCTTAAATGTTGGGATGTTACAGACTGAATCTTCATCTTCTTCACAGTTTTGATCTTCATCTTTATTTGTTTCTTAAATATCCTCATCCTCAATCCAGTCGAATATAGGTTCATTATGGTGGTCCACATACACATTCATTCTCTTCCTATTAACATATGCCATATCCACAAATTCTTTGTAGTCACCATTGTTGTTCAGTATACGAATGCCCTGACTCAACGAATCTTGTGGAAGACAAAAGTACACATCTTTGCATCTCATTCTGGTGAGCCTATCAATGAAAATAATGAACTCTAAGTACCCAAACCCACTAAATTCAACGTCTCAAAGTGATGCTCATTCAGGATCAAAGTAGACTAAGGATTTGGTGCAAACGTCCCATTATAGTGGACGTCCACTATAATGAAGTTACGGTAGCTTCGAGTTAATGAATATGACATTCTTCAAAGATGAAACTGTCTATAACCAACCATACTTGTATAATGTATACGTTTCAATAAGTTCAAGGATAAGTACAGGACCAAAAATAATTTAATGACCGAATAAAAAAACAAATCGAAGAAAAAGTCACAAACAAAGATATTGAGTACAACCGATTATAGACTAGATGACCATTTTCAAAAGCTATCGATTTTTAGTATATTTTTAAGAATACACGCGGTCATTTTTGGAAACTTCTTTATGCCCTAAATCAAAATTAAGTATTTAAAAAAATGATTATTATGTGACCAAGTTTATTTATTTATTGGGATAATGACTTGAAAGGGTAATGAATTTTTGACTTTGTTCACATTTAGTCACTAAACTTTTTTTCATTATGTATTTGCCACTGAACTATTGAAACTGTTCACATTTTACCCTTATGACCGGTAACAACCGGTCATAAGGGTAAAATGTGAACAATTTCAATAATTCAGTGACAAATAGATAACGAAAAAAAGGTTAGTGACTAAATATGAACAAAGTTGAAAGTTCGTTTCCCTCTCAAATTATCCTAATATTATATACCCCGAAAAAGGTATAAAAAAACGAATTATTTCACCACGCTCCTTAAGTTCTTCTTAACTATTTCTAGTTATTAAGGGCTACCCAAAAAGTATTTTGTTTTTAGTTCATAAAGTTATTGACCTTAGACACCTAATCTAACATTATTGGCTACCAATATGGTGTTTTGATTCTATCTGAATATCGATGCTCAACTTCATGTTTGAGCTGATGCAAGTTAGCTTGAAATCTATATGAAGACGACATTTTTAATGTAAATCTAGTGGTTATTGATAACATATTTTGAAATTGATGTTGCTGCTTAGTTTCATTAAAGAATCAACTTCTTTTCCTCTCTCAGATGTTGTTGGTTAGTTCGTTGGACAGTTTCAGTTTATATTTGACTTTGTGTGTTTCCTGTACAAAATTGGTCAAGAAAAGCTATTTTGTGTATGTTTAAAGTAAAAATATCATATTGTTCTTAATCGTTTTTTCTTCTTTAATAAAAATAAAATGTTTTAAACTCACAGACAAATTAATATTATACCATTTTATTTTTAAAATACAATCATTCAAAATGAAAAAAATTAAAATAAAAAATTTCTAACTAACGAGGGAAAATTCATATAATAACTTTTTACATACATGGCTACTTTTGAAACTATAATATAATATAGACCATTTATGTATCTATATATTTGACCGTATGTATGTGTTTGACCATATGTATGTTTTCAACTGTATGTATGTATATATTAACACGAGTTACATAAGAAAAATTAAAAAGAATAATAATATTAAAAATACTTCTAAATGTATGTTGTGTGTAATATGAAAATTTCGATATCCTTTTTAACAGTAAATATATAAATATGATGTATGTTAATACATGGAGTATAACAACATATATAATGTATCAATGTATGTATGTATTCTTTTATAAACAACGTATATGGTTTAATGTATGCCAATATATTGAATAATTTTATAAACAAAATTCATACAAATATTAGGATAATTTTTATACATATAATATTGCATAGTTTTATGGTTTAATGTATGCCAATATGTTGCATAATTTTATAAACAAAATTCATACAAATATTAGGATAATTTTTATACATATAATATTGCATAGTTTTATGGTTTAATGTATGCTAATATGTTGCATAATTTTATAAACAAAATTCATACAAATATTAGGATAATGTTTATACATATAATATTGCATAGTTTTATAACATAAAACTTATACATATAATATTGGTTTCGTTTTTATACATTTTTCGGGGTATAATATTAGGATAATTTGAGAGAGAAACGAACTTTCAACTTTATTGACATTTAGTCACTAAACTTTCTTTCATTATCTATTTGCCACTGAACTATTGAAACTGTTCACATTTTACTGTTATGACCGACTGTTACCAGTTATAAGGGTAAAATATGAACAATTTCAATAGGTCAGTGACAATCAGATAATGAAAGAAAGTTTAGTGACTAAAGATGAACAAAATCGAAAGTCGATTACCCTTTCAAGCAGTGTTTTAAAAATCGGTTTGAACCGGCCGGTCGAACCGGTTGGACCGGGAACCGGAGGAGTGAGGGGTTCAACTATCACCGGTTTTATATTGATTTCTGAACCGGATTGAACCGGCCGGTTTTTAGAAAAACCCGTTGAACCGGTCAAAATAAACCGGTTGAATCGGTTAAACCGAATAAAAACAATGAAAAAGAATCATTTACATAATAAACTTTCATGATTTTTTTCAAATCTATTTAGTTTTCTCTAAATAAAAACGTATGACAAATATTATAAAGTTTTTTTTATATGTTTATATTCATCTAAAAATATATTTTGTTTCGGTATTATATTTTATTTTTCTTTTTAACGTATATGGATTAATGTAAAACACTAAAACTTATGATTATGTGTTATTTTAGTGTATTTGGATTCATCTACAATTTATTTTTATGTGTATTTTTAATGTTTGAACTTGTAAACATCAAATTTATGATTTATATATGTATGTATGTGTAGGAAAATAGAAAAAAAAAATTAAAAACATGAAAAATATAGAAACTGGTTCACCCGGCGGTCGAACCGGTTAAACCGGTTGAACCAGAAATTGGTCACCATACTGGTTCAACTAAAATACCGGTTTTTAAAACATTGCTTTCAAGTCATTAGCCCTTATTTATTTATATTTATTTATTATTATGGTAATTGAGGATTTATTAGATTATGTTTATCGTTAGTTGCGCTGTAAAAACTTGGGGACAAAGCGACGAAAGTGTATAAAGTTGAACGAACCCCAATAAGAATGAAGATGCATCAATCCATCCATTAATCCATTGTAAAATTAAGGGTATGATGCTGGAACAATCGGAATCCAAACCTTTCAGCAATTCCACGATGCCGTGTTCCAAATTCACAACCAAACTCAATCTTTCTAAATGCACTATCAACAATGGGATTTCACTGCAAGTCGCCGATGATGATTCTGCCGTCGAGGAGCATTTGGAGTGCTGGCCACCAACTACGGCGGTGGTTGATAGATTGGTACTCCAACTGAAGGCTAAAGATGGCGACATGGAAGCGAATTGGGAAAAGACAATACTCAATTTCAAGAAAGAGCTTGATGCCGAGGAGGAACAATTGAAACCGAAGTTGACTTTAACTTCGGATGTAGTCGATAATAGCGAAGATGGTGATGGATTTCAGAGAAGAGATAGGGCTAGAGCTAAATTCTCCGTTCCGCTTTCACGTCGGGAGATGGAGAAAGACTTCGAGGATATGGGAGAGCGGCGGCTACCACGGAAGCCGAAGAAGCGACCTAAATCTGTACAAAATCAATTGGATGTAAGTATTTCAGAGCCAACACTTTACAGGACCAAATTCGTTATGGATTTGATACGCATTTCATACTAATTCGTAGTTACTGAATTTAATATAACATCTAGCCACCTGTTCTTCATGAAATATTGAGATTTCGTTACTAATAAACTACAATCCATCATTCTTCTTATGAAATGTCAATCATCATAGATTATAATTGCAGTTCTATAAGAACATTCACATAGTTTTAGGATCTACTATTGACTCAGTGGCTTGGGATTTTTCTGTATGATTGTCATCAACATCTAATAACTTTTGTTCCTTCAAATATCATTTGCAGACTCTATTTCCTGGCTTGTGGTTAACAGAGATAAATGCTGATCTTTATAGAGTTCCTGATACAAAAAAGGTACGCCATTGTTTCTTTCAGAATCTTTCAAGTTCAGTGTATTTATTTTCTGAATCTTATTTTCTTTCCTTCAAAACAGAGGTAGTGATGATAAACATGTCCTGGAGCTTGAAGGATTTTTCCATAATTGTTGACAAATTGCCCAAATAAACTGGAATATTTTACCATAACTGGGAAACATCATATGTAAGTATATGTATATTTTTTCTTGTTTAGAATCATACACTTTTGTATATTGTTTCTTTTTGGATATTTGTAGAAGGCATCTAATTTAAGTCCCCAATATTTTCCTAATCAGTTTTTGTAGATGAATAAATATCCATTTGTTAATCTTGGACTTTAAAAAGTAAATCTTTTGCAATCCAAAGTCAAATATGGACTCATTTTTTGGATGGATGTAGTAAATAACATTAGATATTTGTAAGAATTGAAGAACACATAGTCTTGAAACTAATACGTTTCTACTTTTCTAAAAAAAAAAGACTAATATGCCCCCATAACAAAATCAGGAAACACATATAGTTAAGGTTATGAAACCTGGAAATTCCCATTTCTCATCTAATCCCATACTCTCATGATTTTGGGTGCAGGGCATTTTTGTAATTTGCTAAAGGGTTTGCAATGATCTTATCTTAACACATCATCACATCCTTTAAATGGTCTTTTTAGTTTTTATTGATCAAAGTTTCATATGCATGACTCTTTTGCAGTTGATAGGAGCATAAAAAATTGACAACTTTTGTGTCCCTTCAGTGAACCTCACTACATGTATAGCAATATGATGGTGGATTTTGGAGAGGGCCAAGGGCAAAATGGTCAAATGGAACCAGTCTTTTTTCCAGGCTTCTCATCCATCATTTATGAATTTCTTTTGATTCTTTCAATACCTTTGAAGTGATATTATAATTTGTAGATATTAGTAAATTCTAATTAGGTTTTTAATTTTGTTAAAAACCCTTGAAATTTATATGACTTTTCATTAGAAAAAGCTTCAAATTTAGAATTGAACTAAAAGCAAGATTACATATTATTTTATAGACAACTCAGCGTGACTTTTTGCAAGTGTATAGAATATATTGACACTAGAAATATCACTAAGAATGGGAATATTGGTTATTCTTTGGGGAAATTAGGGTTAGTGCTAATTTATGCATAAACAATCCAAATAAGAACAATTTGCATTAAAGTAATTAAATTTAGATAAATGCCCTTATGAAAACACATTGTTAAACTGAATTAAAAGTGCATTTGCATTTCTCCATTTGGAGAAGATTTGATCTTTACTTCGAGGTAAAATGACTTGACAGTTGTATTTTTTGGCGACTCTCCTTCAAAAAATAGTCATAGGGAGGTTAATGTGGATTGGGTCTTCTATTACATCAACCCATGAACGAGCCAATAACATTTCTTCTTCAAGGGACCAAATACCAGTCATTTTTAGTGAGGAGATTTTGAAAAAAAAAGGAAAATAAGAGGATTCAGAAAGTAGATTGAAAAAGATTTGAATGTGATGATGAATAAAGATTGATTTTTGTATTTATTGTGAAAGATAAAGTGTTTAAAATTTGAAATTTTGAAAAAAAACGGTTATATTTTGAAAAGGAGGTATAATTTTGAAAATGGCTTGTTTTTTGAAAATGAGAAAGTGGAATAAATGGTAATATATATATATATATATATATATATATATATATATATATATATATATATATATATATATATATATATATATATATATATATATATATATATATATATCAGTACACTTCTACTGAGTTTCCTCACCGAGCCAAGGTCGCCAAACGCACGACCCGGTGTTTGCCGAAGTACGCCGAACTATGTTGATGTCCACTCCATCGAGTCTTAGAGATGGTAACAATGACAAGTATATCGGGGCCCACCCCGAACATGGAACGGGGGGGAGGGGGGGGGGGGTTCAACTGAAATTGGAGATTTTTTCTCCTTACAAGTTTATGAATAAAAACAATATAAATTGAAACTCTAAATCATGAATGTCTCCAATCATAAACAATGACATTTAAGTTACAATTTACGATCACTTTTTGAAATAAAACATATAAAAAAGTCTTCAAACATAAACAAAACCTCTAATCATCTAACTTTGATTTCCAACTTTAGCATTAAATCGTCAAATATCACCTACCAACAAAATGAAAACAAATTTATAAAAAAGTACATGATAAAAAGTAAAAACTACAATTTATTCAATTATAAAATAATTGGTTTCATTTTCATTATTATCTTCAAATTTCAACCTCCAAATCGTAAAGTTCAAAAATAGTTAGCATGATTATGTCACACTGATTTAGATCTAAATATAACAAAAAAAGTTATTAATAAGTTAAAAACATATAGAAATAATAATAAAATGTTAACATTTTCTCACAACGAACTTTGTGAGCACATTTGAGCTTCTATTGTATTTGGATTAAGTTGGTTTTGATATGGACTTATCAATCTTCTAGTAGCACTAAATGCGGATTTAGAAGCAATGATAGAGACAAAATTAAGCAGTATTATCTTTGCCATTGCTTGCAATATATGATACTTTGTTTCCCTTGACTTTCACCACATCAAAATATCAAAGTCTCGAGATTAAGACTCAATCTGTTCCTCTAAATAACGATAAAGCTCAGTTTTCAAAATCGATCGTGGAACTCTACTCTTGGTCTTCACATAGTTTTCCCAAGTCTAAAAATTTTCATCACAAGCCATTCATTTTTGGAAGCCGACCCCATATAATCACCACCCCATATGAACTTTTCATAAATCTCTCTTGGTATTCCTTCACCAAATCATCATAATATTTTTATTATACTAATTTGATCCACACAATCATTTAGATAAAGAAGTTGCAAACAAAATTCTATCATTTCCATTTTGTATTGTGGATAAAAAACAACACCCATCAATTCATGACTTGTACCCCTAATATTTATTGAAATTGTCAATCATCTCCTTTGTCATTTTACACAATAATATTTGAACGAAAACTCCATTTAGATAATTCAAGTCTAATCTCATAAATTTTGGGAAAATATAATTTGGTTGTGGGGTACCTTGTCCCAGATGAGATTAAAGTGACATTATAAAACAACTCTGATCTCCCATATATTTCATGTGCATTTTCCTAAACGGATGAACTAGACAATGTGTTGTATCGAGTATCCCATTGTTTTAGATATGAAAAAACATATATCATATATGTACATCAAAGACACTTAAGCATTAAATAAGCTGAATTCTGTCTTGTTGGATAATTCCAACATACTTCTTGGATTATGGTATTATTAATTATTGGCATGAGTTCTCAAACAAATGTCTCAATTCTGTTGGGGGTTGTTGTCCAATAAGCGACACTATCACATATATTTTCAATTGCACCTTAAATGACACTTAACCTATCTAGATTAAGGATAATGGCAGACCTCATGTGAATATGGGTGCCATCATGCATAAACTTATTTAATCTCATGTGAATATGGGTGTCGTCATGCATAAACTTGTTAAATTTTTCTTTAATCTTACCGATTAATCCATCATTTTTAGTAGAATCGTCGATCGTGATGTATTTACATTCCACTCCATTAATGCATCCATTAAAACATTTGTGAGAACTTCACTTGTGTGTGAGAAAGGCATATATATCGCATAACATATAACAAAATAAAGTCGAAAAGAAGTAAGGGTTTAATATTTTACTTTGAAGACATCATTAATAAAACGACATGTGATAGTCATGAAACCTTTTTATTGCTCGAAGTTCCAATATCACTTGTAATGACTATTCTATTATGTATTTTTTTCAATCTTTTTAATAACATTATTTTTCTCCATCTCATACATCTTGAAAATGTCGCTTTTCAATTTAATTTGACAAGGACGTTTGAATAAAAGTCGAATAGTCCTTGTAAAATTCTAAAAACCAACATGGTCAAAAATAGAAAGTATGCATTCATCTAATATAACCATTTTAGCAAATCCATTTCAACCATCTTTCTCATTGGGGAAATAGGTAGAAAAAACTGATTTCAAATTAGATGCCAAAAGTTTTTGCCAAATATCATGTTACTTTTTAGCTTTGCATTTTTCATATGTTCTAACAAATATTAGGTACCATTTTTTGAATCACCTTACAATAATACTTTACAACTATTAGATTTTACTTTAACTATCCTGTTTAACCATAACATTCACAAAAAGTTGCCAAGAAATGCTTTTTTATCTTTTATTTGTAGCATTTTCTGCACCGATTCAACTGTTTCTTCAACTCAATGAATAGTTGGACTTGTATTATCGTGTTTAGAATTTGAAGAACCAATTGGTGTTGAGCGTTACTCTTGTTTACCTCCTAATACAACAAACTAGTTGAATGTAGGATTATTCAAGATCTCTAAAGTTCCAAAAATTAACATATTGTAAGTATCAATACACATACTATTCGAAAGATAGATAAAGATGGTGTATGTAATGTTTAGAAATTAGTAGAAATTACAAGCACTTATATGTTCATCAAACTAACAACCCAAATTGATTTCAAACTAACAAGTTAGCCCAAATAAACCTCAAACTGATTCTATAACATTCCGTTTTGAGATAATCTTAACTTAAAGACTCGGGCGGTAATCGATCTGGTAAGGTCTTGGGTCTCAAAGGATCGAGTTTGGACCTTAAGAAATAAGGTTCTTGGGCTTGGTAATAAGATTTAGGGTTAAAGTGATATTTGGCTTAAATTAAATTTTAGGTTGTTGACCCAGGAGTACCACGATGTGGTAGGCTAATGACCACGACGTGGTATGTTACTTAATGAAGAACGCATTTTAGATGGTCACCATGACGTGACACGAGGATGACCACAATATGGTGAATGTTGCAGCCCAAACCCATGAAATTTAGGGTTTCTTCCATATTTAAAGGCTTAAACTCATGGATTAGGTCTTCATCAACAACTTCCAGCCCTCTAACATGAAACCCTAGCCTCTTTGTGTGTGTTTTGAGTGTATGGGCCTATTTTGTGAGGGTTGAAGGATGGAGAAGTCTTTCTTGTTGCTTATGTATTTGGTTCCAACTTAGATCCATCATCTTCATCACATTTATGATAATTTGGAGGTATAAAGTTACTATCTTGCTCCTTAATTCTCTAGATCTATTGTTATGTCATTTTATGATCTTTTTGGCCCAAATCTTCTCATTCTTGAAGTTTGAGTGAGCTCTAGAACCCTTGAGTGCATTCTATGGCTTCTAGACCATGGTGGTGGTTAGAAAGATGGCTTACATGCTTAGTTTAGTGTCCATGGTTTTGGTGCATCTATCAAGAACTTAGGTTTATAAATATTGACTTATTGGGATGTCTTGATGGACAAAGTTGGGAACTTTATCCATCAAGACCTTTGGAAAGATCAGATATGAGTTTTTGAGTTGTGGAGATTAAGGGTTAAGAGCTTAATCCATTAAGCTGTTAGAATCAGTTCCCACGACATGGTCAAGAGCCTGCTACAACGTGGCAGCTGTGGACCTGCTGATTGCTGACTTTTGTTGAATGTTGACCATTGACTTTCGACCAGTTTGACCTTGGGTCAAACTTGAAGAATTTGGCTTGTTGATTGAGGGTTGATCTTTGTTTAGTGTTAGCCAGTTCGTGGGTCCAATCGGTGCGAGGAGTTGAGGGTGTTGTTGTGCTACTTCGGGTCTTCGATTCAGGTGAGTTTCCTTATTATACTGTGTGCTACGATGTATATCCTTACATGGTAGGATATAAGGGCTAGTGATATGCTGGTTAGAGTATTAATAGGTCGATGATCGTCCAGTTGAGTGCCCTCGGGGTTGTATATAGTCATGTAGGACAGCTTGAGAACTCTTGATCTAGGCTTTCTTTCATGTTGCTTGTTTGGTTGTAGCGCTAGAGTGGGATCACCTGTTCGACTGTCTATCTCACCTTTGATTATATACAACTATGTACATTTGGTGATCTGTCAATTATGGCATAGTATCATGTATGAGACCCTGTATGCGGTAATGATTTGTTAGAGAGGTAGACTAGTATAGACAGTTGCCTATGTTGTTGGATTGTTTGATTGTTTGTTTATTATATATGTCGACATATCTTGTGGTGGGTTGATGCGGTCCTACTTTATGTACTAGGCTAAGATATTCGGGTGGGCCAGTAAAGCCCAAAGCCCAACTGAAATAACTCAATGTTTTCGGTCCAAACAATACCAAATTCATGGTGTTTTCGGTCTTAGACCAAAAACTTCTAAAAGCTATGTAAAGTAAAGTATAAACCACAAATCATGTCCTAACAAACATTTAGGTGCAACTTCCAGGATTATGACGTTCTCTATTAGGCGCAACTGTTGATATTATCCTTTAGGCGCAGCTGCCAGGATTATGACGTTCTCTATTAGACGCAACTGCTGATATTATCCTTTAGGCACAGCTGCCAGGATTATGATGTTCTCTATTAGACGCAACTGCTGATATTATCCTTTAGGCACAGTTACCAGGATGTTTAGAGTACATCGTAGTTCAAAAACATCTACAGGTTGTGGCGCAACTACAAATATTAATCTATATCATCTTTCATCCCTCATCATTCATATACACATGTTCAACCCAACATATTCTTAGATATAAAATACATATACAATTTAATTCATTTAAAACATATATAAATCGTTCATTCAACATATATATCAGGAACACAAATAATATGCACACATAGCACGTAATTTATATTAAATACTTCATATCTATGTGTAAGATGAACGTAACTATGCACTCACTTGTTAAAGTGATGATTCCAAACTTGGGCAACGCTTCGCTTCTAACAATTCTATTTTCCTTCGACGAAACCTAGTATCATTACCACTAGATTTTAGTCTAATATTTATAGCGACTATTTACGAGCAATATTGTTTTATAAGTGTTAAACAACACTTTTAACCACTATGTACAGACATGGGCCAAACATGAAACACCGTAGTGCAGGATCATTTTGACATTATAGCACTTCTAAAAACCAACAACCCTATGCGGCCTTCAAACCAGATTCCCCGTACCGCGAGTAGTTAAAAGATATTATAATAACACTTTGTATATTATATCTTATAATATATTTGTTGTTTATAAGTTTATAATAACGATAATAAACTTAAAAATAAGCTATACTTAAAGTAGGGTAAGTATATGTCACTTACCGGGGGTTTGGCTAGGAACCTGGTTCTGCGGGGGCAGAACTTCCGAGCCAAAAAGCTCTTTTTCTCGGAGCCTTCTGGTGCTCCGGGGGCTTTCCCTCTAGCACTTAGAAGTTACTAGAGGTTGGGGGAAGTTTAGAGAGAAGTTAGAGATAGAGAGAAGGGTTGAGGTGTGAGGAAAATGAGTGAGCCTCGCATGCTATTTATAAGCTGAAAAATGGATCAACTCGGAGAGTTCTGAACCTCCAACTCATTGATTTGGGTGCCAGGTGTCACCATCTGGTGGCAAGGCACGGGGAGTAAGCAATGTCTCAGATCGCACCACGTCACCCACTTCGTATCAACCCATCCCGACTTCTAAATTCTGTAACTTTCACATAAGAGCTCCCTTTTTGACGTTATTTTTATCCACACATAGGTATTGACAAGATCTACAACTCTCTTTCTGACTCCATCGGCTATATCTCGACCGATTTTAAATTTAACAATATGAGAAGATTACACTGTTTACCGGCTGTGTAAAATTCATAACTTCTACATACGGAGTCCGTTTTTTACTGTCTTTTTATCGTTGAGCTCCTATAAATGAGATCTTAAATTCTTATTTAGGTTGCGTTGGCTAAAAATCGATCGATCTAAAATTTGAATTTCGGGTTGCATACTGTCATGCCTAATCTTAGAAAAGTCATAACTTCCTCATACGAAGTCATATTTGGACGTTCTTTTTATGCACGCTCTCAGTTTAACGTATACTAAGACTTTCTTTTAGATCCCTAAGGCTAAAAGGTAATTTATCAAAAATTAACTTTTTACGTTACGCGGTGTCGTGCCGGTTTAGCCGTAAAACTTCGACGGGCCATAACTTCTTCGTTATAACTCGGATTTCGGCGTTCTTTATATGTATGGAACCCTTGTGACATATACTATAACTTGGTTAGGATTATTTATTCTAAATAATCTTCCATCAAAAAGTAATTTTTGATGCTTATTGTCTTTATATTGACTAATCCGAATCTGCAGGCGTTACAATTATCTCCCCCTTTGGATGATTACGTCCCGAAATCATCAACAAAACAGAGCTTGTATAATGACTCCATACGTTATCTTTACATCCTATATAATAACCATAACTCATATGTTCCCTTGAATGAGTATTTAAGTCTTGGACTTCTTGACTACTAGCGATGCTCAATCTTGCATCTACTATCTATCCTATGTTGGACTTTCAATTGTAACCTTCAAGTTACAAAATCGATCCTTATTAGAGACTCCTACTTCTTCCTAAACAAACTTAACTTAAGAGAAGTTCTTTACTTCGATTATTATGACAGACCGATGAGTCATGTTCTAATGACCTCTCATCGTATGATGTAATACTTAGACTCAAGTCTCTTAGAGTCAAATTCCAAAATGGAATATACATTCCTTCATGTTCTAATGCGATACAATCACGTTCTAGCATGTAGTGCTTCTAGCTATAAGCTTCTTTAATTTAACGGTGATCGCGATACTTCTATTGATCGCTTCGATTATCTTTCACTTCAATCTTTTGGCTTAAGTCAGATGTTACATTGAACTTGGTTCTATGAACCACGTAACATACACATCTTAGACGAACTCGATTTGATATGACCACTAGGGTCTGAATAACAATCATCTTCTTAGTCATTACCGAAATGATGGTAACAACATACTTGAACAAAACGGAATCAATTACTAGCTTCTTGGTAACCTTGTGACTTTCCCTGATCCAAGTGCGATTCCCGTTCTTCCGGTAGTATAGGCCTCTACTACCTTTCACACCTACTCATACTCGTCCCAAGTATTTTCTCGCAATCCCCATGTTCTTATTTCCTAAAATCCAAAAACAATTTAACACATATGAATGTGTCCAAATAATCATAAAATTTTCCTTAGACTCTACTAGGACTTCTTCCATGCGTATCTTCAATCATCAATTCTTCTTCAACTTGGTTGGTGGTGGAAATGCCAGACGATGGGATAACTTCATGGATTATAGCAAAATTTCTTTCTTTCAACAAATCGAAAGTGTACTTCTCCCGTGCTGGACGTATTATTTACTAGACGCATCTAAAGGCAAGATACCTCTCTTACGACATCTTCTGATAGGTATCTTTCATTATCATTAACTTTCTTATTTCCTCTATTTGCTCAGTCTGGTATGTCTCCTTATCATGGCATTCACTGTAATAGTTGTTCAAGACGAGAAATTTAAGATAGAGAAGGTTTAGACGTGTAATCCTTCATATTACTCTGAAAAATTACATGTCAGTTCTAATACTGTAATTAAACGTTTAGAAATCTAAACACATAACGTTTCTAGATCTGGTAGGCAACAGACCATATATCCAATCAGATAATGGCATCATAAAGCATTTAGCACATAAAGCAATTTAAGAATCTTCACTAAATGAGCTAGTGCTCGTGTCTATTCAGGTGTACTATGTAACACCGTAAATTTTCAAACAAAATTTTCATTTTAAATCACATAATTCTCATAACACATTTCACAAAAATCCTGTTTATTTAATTTACAAAACGCAACTACATAATTGTTTGATTAATAATCCAGGATTTTCAAATCATAACTCTTTCTCTGATGTGTACAATCAAGCCGACGCCTTCCCACGATCCTGAGAAGAACTTGAAACACATATCACATAGCATGGTAAACACGAAGCTTAGTGAGTTCCCCAAAATACCACATATATCTCATTTGCCTCTCATGGCTATACTCAGATAAGACCCTCCGGTCAATGTGTCTCAGTGGACCCTCTGGTCCCAAAACTCGGGTGGACCCTCCGGTCTTAACTCAGTAAGCTCAGAATAATACACAAAATAAATCACAAATACATAATGCAAGATATTACAATACTCAATATAAGCACATAAGACCCTCCGGTCACACAAAGGTTACCACTCTAGGTAAAGTATAGTGAGAAGACTCACCTCAGATGATGAACATCTACTATAGATGCTGCTGCTGCACCGACCTCTAACACTGGACCAAAATCCACAATTACCCAATTAAGATCTAAGTCCAAATCCTCACTCTTTAGGTCTAAAGGTAGTCCACTAACTAGCCCATCAATAACCTAAAACTCATTGGTCCCACTAAGGCCCAATAATGAATGGGCTCTCCTGAGGCCCAACTCTCAAGTCCAAGCGACAAGCCCAACACAAGGGCCCAAAGCATATATATAATATTTCTCTGCTCAAAATCTCTAGTACACAAGCCCAAAGATCAAGGACCAACCCTTAAGGCTCAAAATAAGATTTAGCCTAAAAAGCCCACAACGAGGTTACGCGGGGCATACCTCCCTTGGTACACTTAGTGTACACAAGCATGCACGAAATCTGATCGGGGACCCCAATCCAGTACGCGAGGCATACTAGGATTACGCTCGGCGTATGTCCAATATGGATTTTCTCACTTTCTTGGTCTTAACCCGTTAAGACCTTAGCTCATATCATAGATCTGGACTCCCTAGAGGCTCTTACTCCATAAAGTCTGTGACTTTAAGCCTTTTCATGGCTGGTAAAGTCACAAACACCCAAAACTCTCATTATCTTATCTCAAAATGCTCATATCTCATGCATGGGTTGATTTAAACGTCCAAGTCTTGATTTTTATGACACTATACTCCTAAAGACACTTAAAGGAGCTGCTCATAATCTCTGGAGCTCATTTTCTCGTAAAGCATGCAACTTTGGGGACCAAAACCCTAAAATGGTATAACATGATGCACAAAATAAAAGAGTGAGAAAGCTTTGAGCTTTATACCTCCAAATGAAGATCCCAACACATATATGCTCAAATCTATAGCCTGGACTCCCATTCCTTCTTCTTCAAAGCTCATTCTTCACTCCATGAACACACAAAATCACTTAAATGCTCTCAAATGGACATACACAAGCTCAAGAACGAGGATTAGGGTTTGAGAGGGTTGATTGTCTGAGGATGGTGGCCAGGAATGAGGCCATCTTATTCTTTATATAGGGACACCCCCTCATTTAGGGTTTTCACTCTGTGCCTAGTACGCCCAGCGTACTAGGTGGCTCTGATTAAAAGTCACGCACATGAGTACGCTAAGCGTACTCACACGTATGCCCATCGTACCCAGCTGCCACCTTTCTCAAATAAGGGACCTATCTTGACAAAACTTCAAACTTCCATAGATTCCTCGATATAACTCTGTTTCCAGTAAACCTCATATCCACATAAAGGTGACGAGAAGCCCTATGCTTCTAGCAACTCGTCGCAACCCCGAGGCTTCCTCATGCTTGGGTTGTAGCCCACGAACCCTAATCATGGATGATCTGAAACAGGATGTTACTATTGGAATAGTGTCTAAGGCTGCAACTATATTAGGCAAGTATTTGACCCGATTGTTCATGGTCCTTTTGGGTTGCCTTCACCATAGCAACTTGACAGGATGATTTATTATGAGTGAATAAATATTATTAATATATTATGAGAATAATATAAGGAATAATAATATTGTTATTTGATTAATATAAGTCATAAATTAATTAGTATTAATTTGGTGACTTAAAGAGATTAATTAAATAAGAGGGTATAAACTGTCAATTGTTTGATAGTTACACTTTAGACTGTAAATCCTTATTGGATGAAGGGTGGACGGATTCTAGGGCTAGGGATAGCCTCAAATCGTCCAATTCTTATCTAAGGAAAGGATTTGGATTGCTTTAAGGAAAGATTATCCAACTAGGGTTTAAGGTGAAACCCTTAAGGAGTCTACAAGTATAAATAGACCCCATGGCTAAGGGAAATCGGCATCTCTTCTAAAGTAAGAAAACCATGGCCGAATTTCTTCCCTAACCTCTCTCTCAAATCATCTTCTTTGCTATTTGGTGTTTGTAAGCCATTAGAGGAGTGACAATTGTGACTCTAGAGCTCCAAGACAACAAGATCAAACAAGGGATTCAAAGGTAAACTTCTAGATCTGATTTTGTATTGTTCTTATACCTAATTAGTTATTAGAAGTCTTGGATTCAAAAGCATGTTTAATTAGAAAGCCTAGATCCAAGCATTAGGGTTTTGCATGCGCACATAGGAAAGTTCTTATGGCTAAAACTCATCAGTTACATACTACCTAAAATATATTAGACACACTCCTCACGATCATCATTTAGCATTCTAAGTTTAAGTTTAGACATAAATCTTTATCCCTAGTTCGCTTAAACTAATGCTTTGATACCAACTCTGACATTCCCAAATTAACAATCACTTAAAAAAATTATTTATGCTTATTTGAAAATCATAGTATTCATTTTTAAAGAATGATATTGCAGAATTTGTTCGCAGAAAACATGATAAATATATTATCAAAGCATTTTTAAAGAAATGTATTTTGTTTATATTAAAACTTTGGGATGTCATCATCAATACAGAAACATAATCATAAACAGACCTTACATTCAATTACACTAGTGAGCTACATCTCCTTTAATCTCTCAGCGTAATGTAGCTTCGTACGACACCTGTGATAGAAATAAACTGAGTGGGTCAGGTTGGGAAACTTGGTGAGTACATAAGGTTTTCAACCCACAATAATAATGTTATTATGTCTCATCAGCAAATAATTAACCCAATACCCATCACCATTATCTTCTTTATTTCTTAAGGATCTACCCTAAGAATCATCTATCATTCACTTATTCATTCCTGGGGATTCTCCTAATGAATATACACGAAGTCCATTGTTGCCTATGGCACAGCTGCCAATATTGTCTAATAGGCACAGCTGCCAATATTGTCTAATAGGTACAACTGCCAATATTATCATTTAGGTGCAACGGCCAGGATTATGACGCTCTCTATTAGGCGCAACTGCTGATACTATCCTTTAGGCACTACTGCCAGCATTATGATGTTCTCTATTAGCCGTAGCTGCCGATATTATTGTTTAGGCGCAGCTGTCAGGATGTTTAGACTACATTGTAGTTCAAAAACATATACAGGTTGTGGTGCAGCTACCAATATTCATCTATATCATCTTTCATCCCTCATCATTCATCTACCCATGTTCTACCCAACATATTTGTAGATATAAAATACATATACAATTTAAATCATTTAAAACATGTATAAATCGTTCATCCAACATAGATATCAGGAACACAAATAATATGCACACATAACACATAATTTATATTAAATACTTCATATCTATGTGTAAGATGAAAGTAACTATGCACTCACTTGTTAAAGTGATGATTCCAAACTCGGGCAGGGCTTCGCTTCTAACAATTTTAATTTCCTTCGACGAAACCTACTATCATTACCACTAGA
Organism: Lactuca serriola; assembly: GCF_051521515.1. Taxonomy (NCBI): domain Eukaryota; kingdom Viridiplantae; phylum Streptophyta; class Magnoliopsida; order Asterales; family Asteraceae; genus Lactuca; species Lactuca serriola. The sequence continues at coordinate 24,896,174 of NC_136411.1, forward strand.
TTTTAGTCTAATATTTATAGCGACTATTTACAAGTGATATTGTTTTATAAGTTTTCAACAATACCTTTCACCCAAAATGTACAGACAGGGGCCAGACATGAAACACCAGAGGGAAGGACCATTTTGGCATTATAGCACTTCTGAAATCTAACAACCCTATGCGACCCTTCAAACCAGATTCTTTGTACCGCGAGTAGTTAAAACATATTATAATAACATTTTGTATCTTATATCTTATAATATATTTATTTTTTATAAGTTTATAATAACGATAATAAACTTAAACATAAGCTATACTTAAAGTAGGGTAAACATATGTCACTTACCGGAGGTTTGGCTAGGAACTGGTTCTACGGGGGCAGAACTTCCGAGCCGAAAAGCTTTTTTCTCAGAGCCTTCTGGCGCTCCGGGGTCTTTCCTCTATCATGTAGAAGTTACTATAGGTTTGGGGAGGATTAGAGAGAAGTTAGAGAGAAAGAGAGAAGGGTTGATGTGTGAGGACAATAAGTGAGCCTTGTATGGTATTTATAGGCTGAAAAATGGCTCAATTTGGCGAGTTTTGAGCCTCCAACTCAACGAGTTGGGTGCCGGGTGTCACCATCTGGTGGCAAGGCATGGGGAGGAAAAAATGGCTCAGATCACGCCACGTCACCCACTTCGCATCAGCCCATTCCGACTTCTAAATTCCGTAACTTTCGCATACGAGCTCCATTTTTGATTCTCTTTATATCCACGTGTAGGTATTGACAAGATCTACAACTATCATTTTGACTCCATTGGCTAGTTCTCGACCCATTTTAAATTTAACAGTATGAGAAGATTACACTGTTTACCGACCGTGTAAAATTCATAACTTCTACATACAGACTCCTTTTTTGACTGTCCTTTTATTTTTGAGCTCCTATTAATGAGATATTTAATTCTCATTTAGGTTTTTCAGGCTAAAAATCGATCGATCTAAAATTTGGGCTGCATACTGTTATGCCAAATCTTAGAAAAATCATAACTTCCTCATACGAAGTCAGATTTGGACGTTCTTTTTATGCACACTCTCAGTTTAACGTATGCTATGAATTTTCTTTAGATCCATAAGGATAAAAATAATTTATCAAAAATTCACTTTTTACGTTACTCGGTGTCGTGCCGGTTTAGCCGTAAAATTTTCGACGGGCCATAACTTCTTCGTTATAACTCGGATTTCGGCATTCTTTATATGTACCGAACCCTTGTGACATATAATATAACTTGGTTTATATTATTCATTCTAAATAATCTTCCATCAAAAAGTCATTTTTGACATTTAATGTCTCTAAATTAATTAGTCCGAATCTACGGGCATTATAGATGAATATGAAGTTCCTTTAGGATAATCAGATAATGGTTGTGAGGATTTAAGATCACCAAAGGGTTGATCGTGAGTCTTTAGGCCCAAAGAGGGATGATGACAAGAGTGATCTAGCATCATAATCCCAATAGTTGGATAAGTGTCACGACGTACCGTGAACGAATTGCTCGAACAATATTTGTACCTTGATATAGGTAATGTAGTTAGAGCCTTATCTAGTAGGCTGGAAGATAAGCAAGCCTTATTATGAGTCCGTCGCCAATATTAGAGTATTGGTTCCAGTGTTTTCAAGCCAATAAACTCGCTACATTAGTCTTGGTTAAAATTCAGGATGTTGGAACACTTGAACTATGTAAAGAAACCGTACGTAATCTAGATTCATGTATGTTTTAATGATATAACATAAGCCTTTTAGAGGCATGTTCCTGAAAATGGATCCCGTTAGGATGTCGTAGGTAAACTTCCATAGTTAACCATGGTGTTGACATTTTACTTCTGAAAGTGATCGTCAAAGGCAGCATCTATATTTTTGAAGTCCAGAGCGAAGAATTCATAGTTTTGGAAAACTTCACGAGGAGCTCGGGAGTATGTCTACGGTAGAAAATGAAGTTTTACGGTTAAATAATTACATATGGACGGATTTGATGCGGAAACACTTTCTTGATATTAGGTCAATCTCGTGAAACCCCCAGTAAGATAGTGTGTAGGCATTATCTTAAGGCTCATTACGAATAGGATTTCGGGGAGGAAATCTCTATAAGTGGGGGAGAGTTGTAAAACCTAATTTTCGCCTTACAGTATAAACGATCAGTCATGTAAATAAACATTTTTGATAAAAGACTATTTAGGATAAATAGTCTTGACAAAAGTCGTAGTAATCGCAAAATTGGGAGCGTGTATATAAAGAACATCCAAATATGATTTCATAGGAGGAAGTTATGATTTTAGAAGTTGCAACATAGTAGTGTGCGATACAGAAACCAAAATTAAGATCAGTTGATTGTTAGGAAAAACAATCTAAAGGAAAAGTTGAAGATCTCGTCAATACCTATCCATCGATTTAAAGACAGTCGAGAACATATATCGTAAGAGGGAGTTATGATTTTATATGGACTTTAACAGTCTAAGCCTATAAAAATATAACTTAGAAAATAAAATGAGAATTAGCCGACACAGTCTAAATGAAAGTTGTAGATATCGTATATAGCTACGTATGGATATAAAGAACATACAAAATGGAACTTATATGAAGAAGATACGGAATTTACAAAATCCCCATTTTGCACGACATGCACAAAGCGCGCAACGGCCAACTTTTAGAAGGTGCAGCATGGACCATAGGGGTTTTGACACATGGCAGGCAACGAATGGATAGACGTTACCCTAGTACGTACCATACACCTATAATGCACAATGCGTATCCTTACTATAAATAGAGTGCCCCTGCTTCATTTGTTTCTCACTCCTCTCTTCACTCCAACTCTCTCTTGAAACCCCTCAGCCCTCAAGTCTGACCTTTCTAGGCTTTTGGAGAACTTTAGCGAAGCTCTGAAGCAGTGGACTGGGAAAATAGAAGTGCTCGGTATCGAACCGTTGCCTATGATCTTCCCAATTTTCGGGAGAGGTGTCTAGAATGGTCACATTGGCTTGGTTGTTGGACACATTACCAGACTGCCATAAGAGTTTCCTGTCTCCCAACTTTCCGACCAGGCTGATCCTTATTTGATAAAACTCTTGATATTCATTGGAATTAGTGAAAGATCTAACTTTCATTACTAGATTGCCATAAGAGTTAACAAGTGATAGTATTATAGGTTAGTACTTGTTAGACACATTATTCGCCCGTTGGATCACCAATAGGATCACCCAAATAGCTATCAATTATCAGAGTAATTGTCTAGGTGAGTTATCTCACTACACCATGTAGTACAATATACATCCATGTATATTAGGATAGAGAACTAATAGAGTAGAGCTGATAGAATAGTCTATATGGGCTTAAGTGTAAGCTGGTAGAGTAGAAAGTATAAATGTGCCTATAGAATCTAAAGTCTAGTCTCTATAGACCCATATAGATTTAGTTAGGGTTGATGACGGAACGACCAAAGTACGAGAACCTATAGATCCGCATAGATTTAGTTAGGGTTGATGACTGAGCGACTAAAGTATGGGAGCCATTGTTTGTATACATGTATATGTATTGTGGTATATGGTATTTTGGGGAACTCACTAAGCCTAGCGCTTATCAAGTTGTTATAAATGTTTTTAGGTATTTCGTGAGAAGGGAAAGGTTCGACTATACATATGCACATTCACAACATGTTTCTGCACAATGTAATCATACACTGATATATTTTAATAAATAAAAATGAAACAAAATTGGGTCGAAAATCGGGACGTTACATGTCCTACATAGTATAGTGACAAACTCACCTCACAAACAAAACATACCAACACCACAACTTACAAGAACATAAAGGCCAAACTATACACCACCTAATGTAAAACAAAGGCTAAGCCTTAGTCTACCATTTCAAACGACTCAGTTGACCAAAAGTCAACATGTTTAAAAAGTCAATGATCAACTGTCAAAGTCAACGGTCAGCCACCGCACCATGGCCAACCACTGAACACGTCGTGGCAGCTACACGACAAAATAGACGTGGATGAAATCCTCCACCGCATTGTGGCGAGCTACCCACCATGTTGTGGCCTTGGCCAATCCAGAATTGTAATGGATTTGACTACCGTACCGCGGTTAGCACTCAACTGTGTCGTAGAGATGTCGACAAGTCCAAATCCTAATAATTCCTTATTACGTTAAGTCCACCATTCCAACTTTCCACAAGGTCTCTAAGCACTCAATTGATGCATAAATATACCAACTTTATGGACATATATTTCCAATTCATGTCATACACTGAAGTTAGGTTAAAATGATGGAAATGGAGCCAAATCTCATGTAACGCCGCGTTTCCAGGCTAGGCATTTTCGTTGATGTAATAGTCTAGGTTAACCCTTGTAACTCTTTTGAAGTATTAATGATGAAATATTTGAGTATTATGTGAATGATGTGAATTATGTGTTTATTTACTTAATTATTATAATTTAATGAATTAAGAATAAATTAAGCTTCAAAATTAAAGTATGAGATAAGCCCGATATCTTTGCATAAAGATGTAGTGGCCGAAACGAGGTTTCCGAATATATAGAACACCCAAATCTGACTTTGTATGAGGAAGTTATGAATTTCTGAAGTTTCGACTTAGCGGTATGCAACCCGAAATACTTGATTTGAGATCGAGCGGTTTATAGCCGAAACAATCTAAACGAGAATCAAAGATCTCGTTGTTAGTAGCGAAACGATGAAAAGTTAGGCGAGAACGGACGTCGGACGAAGAAGTTATGAATTTATAACGAAGTTTTCCTGTCCGGGCCTACTAAAAATAAATAATAAAAATAAAGTCAAAATTAGCCAACGGAGTCTAAACGAAAGTTGTAGAGTGTAGTCTCACCTACGCGTGGATATAAAGAACGTCGAAAACTGAGTTCGTATGACGAAGATATGAATTTTCAAAGTTTATTAAATAATTAATATTTAAATTTATTTATTATATCCGATATTATCCGAAGAGGAGTCACCGGACTTATCCGAAGTACGCCCAGCGTACGGCGTACGCCCAATGTACAACGAAGCATGACACGCCTCGCACTCGAGTTCTTCGGTTGACGCATGCAGTGACGATTTCGGAGGCTTACGCCCCGTGTAAGGCTGTACGCCCAGCGTACTGCGAGGCCTCAGCCTCCTATAAATAGGATGCGAGGGTTCCGGGCATATTTGCTCAATTCTTCTCTTTTTCGTGCCGAAGCTTTGCGTGTAAACCCCCGAAGCCATCCCGACACCCCGGATCTCATATCCAAGTTAAGAAGGAAGTTTTACGCTCCTGAGATCCCGAGAAGTGCGATTCCCGAGCCGAAGCTCTGCCCGCGAGGAGTTCGATTTTTGTAGAGATCTTCCAGATCTGCCGAAGAATACTACTTCTACAAGCCGTAGTGCTGTCTGATCATCTTCTGATCAAGTGAGTGTGTAGTTACTTTCTTCTGACACATAATTATGAAGTATTATATATAAAATACGTGTTATGTGTATATTTTGTTGTTATATGTGTGAATGTATATTCACTTTCTTCTATCTCATAGATCTGATTTATTCTCTATGAAATACGTGTTATGTGGGTGTGCCTCATCTGTTATGTGGAATATGTATTGAATGAGAATGCTATACAGGTTTTAAGCTATGTATAAAAATATATATTTTTATCTACTAATATGTTGGGTAGAACATGGTTAGATAGTTGACGTGTGATAAACAGATGAGAGGCCTCGATGTAGTTTTTGATTCAGTCATCTAACGGAGTTTAGATGATGACCACAGACTTTTCTAGATAGTCCTGTGGAACGCTAGCAGGCTCGCCACTTGTAGGTGTTAATGAACTTGGGTGTTCATTCGTTGTACTCCATCCCCCTCATGGTTGCCTTATTTGACTTATATTGCTGAGGAACCCTCGAAGCATGTGTTGTCGCCCCGATAAAATATTCTTAGACTAGGTCCCTTATGTTAGTTGTCTTAGGGACGTAAAGTGAGAATAACGGGAATGGGTAATTGGGTTATTATTGATTGGTGGAAATTAAATATAATTATTTATTGTGGGTTGAAAACCCTATATGCTCACTAGGCTCCCAAGCCTGACCCACTCAGTTTATTTGTATTACAGGTAGTGGCGCAAGGGCATATGATGGATGAACCATCAAGTTATTTTGTTTACAAGTCTGTATATGTATATATTTGTTGAATTACTTGTAATGTTATCGTTTATGCTTTATTGTCTGTATCGGAACATGACATCCCGAGTTTTGATTACATAATGAAAATACATTTTTTTATGAAATGCTTTGGTAAATATTATTTTATCATATTTTGTTTTTGGGAACAAATTCCACAACTCTTTCAAATCAAAAGGATTTACTCTGAAATTATTTTAAAAACATAACTGAAAATCGGTCTTTTCTGGCCAAGATTTTGGGGATGTCACATCTCATGCATGGCACCAAAACAATCTTGGGAGTCCAGATCTGAAGCATATATTGCTCTAGGGGCCTCAATGAATGATTTAAGTTGCAAACTTTATCAAGTCTAACCACTCAAGAGAACACACCATTAAGATATAGGCTCATTTTATAGATATACACAATGATGAAGCCAAAAATGAGAACTTGGAGACTTATAAGGCTCCAAAATATGCAAAAGAAGATGAAGATTGGTTTGGTTGGTGGCCTCTTGCACAACAACTCCTTCTTCTTTCTTCAAATGACCAAAAACACCTAAAGGAGCTCAAGATTAGAAGAAAGAAGGTTAGGATTTGTAGAGGATGCTTTTGGGAGTGATGGAGGGTTGAGGGTAGTCGAAACCCTAGCCCTCATGTTCATTATATAGGGACCAAGCCCAAAACTTAGGGTCTTGTGAACAATGCATCGCCACACCGCGACCTCATTAAACTGGCACGTCATGGTGACATGTTACCACCACCCCGTAGCAACCCAAGCACCACGCATTGTGGAGAAGTAAAACTCCATAAATCAAAAACTTAAACATAAAAGAATTGTCAAGATTAATACTTGGAATTTAGGATGTTACATGAGGTCCTATAACCAACAACAAATCATTACCACCGACCTTATAAAAGGTCACACCATAAAGTAGCTAAAAGCACAATCGCACTAACAACATTTTTCATACAAGCTAGATTTATCCCCTTAGTGGAAGTATAAATACCTCTTGTATGGAAGATTTTTAGTAACATATAACACCTCTATACACTTATTCTTACACAAACATTCTTGAGTAACATTTGACAATTATTGAATTTATAATTGATTATGAATTTGATAAATACAATTATAATTTCAATGATTAAGGTCATGGGCCAAATATACAATGTAGTTTATACACTAACACCCTTATATAGTTTTATTATACATACAAGGTCAGTCGCACTCATATATAAAACAAAGTGAATGTTAATCTCTATATACTTAGTATCTGATGGTGAACTAGATTTGATGACTTGTATATTGCACTAATGTTGTCACAGTATACAAGCGTGATTTGGTAGTGAGACATGGAAGTTCTTATGGTATATTGTGAATCTATCGGGTTTTAGCGACATCATTTGGCACCTTGTGATGTTCCACCTCAACATTGGATTTTAGAAATGACATCCTGGAGTTGTAGAACCATGAGATAAGGTTGTTCCCCAGAAACACACAATAACCAAATATGGATTTATGGGTGGCCGAGCATCCAACCCAGTCAACTTCAGAGTAAGCGGTAAGAGTCGAAATATAAGATATATGTAATTGTATACCACGATCAAGGGTACCACAAACATAATGCAAGATGTATTTTTAAATCATGAAGGTGTTAATAATCTACTTAAGTACGTTAGTTAAGGGGGTCATGAAAAGATACCATCCATACATAATAGAAGATACGTAATGACATGCGTCGAGAAGGAGGTAGATGATAGAGAAAAAGGAGGAGAGATTTTACGAGTGTTGTGATACCATGGTAATTACTGATTTCTCATTGATATCCGATAATTATAATTATAAATATAAATAAAATCAACTAAGGTCATGGGACAACTATACAAATACGAACTAATAAGACTATACAACATGGGCTATACATTAACATCTCTATCTACCTTGGGGGTAAGAGCATAATCATGGGTTCATTGAGGATTATGAATAACCCTAATTAACTCTCTTCAATGATCGTAGGTCCCAAATATACATCATTTCTCCCTCGAAAGACCACACTCTAAACTACTATAGGACTTGGTCGCATCTTATATATATATATATATATATATATATATATATATATATATATATATATATATATATATATATATATATAGGCTTAGGTTATTCTATTATAGCTAATTATTGTGCGGATATGGTATGTTATGAGAATTACTAAGAGAGAATAAGTTGTTTAGCAATGCGAATATGTTCAACCTTACAAAAATATCGTCATCTTCATGCATTCTCGCTAATTATTATTTATTTTTGTTCTCACACATCGTTTTTCACTCATTTTCATTCTGACTGAATACGACTCAATAAAACATTCTGGCAGAAATGAGAATAATAATAAGTGTATAATAACCTTATAGACGATTTAATTAGTGAGAATATGTGTTAATGACAATAGTTATGTAAGAATCAACATATTTATATAATCAAACAACATATTTTCTTTATCATTCCCATAGCATACGATATCCGCACAATAATTAGTTAGAATATTTGAACATATACATACATATATATATATATATATATATATATATATATATATATATATATATATATATATTAGTAAATTACTGAAATCGTCCATGTGGTTTGGTCAAAATTGCACGTTTGGTCCCTAACTTTTTTTTTTGCACTCGGATCGTCCCTGTGGTTTGATTTTGTTGCGTTTTTCGTCCCTATGGTTTGGTAAAAATTACATGTTTGGTCCCTAACTTTATGTATGTAAGGGACGAAAAATGCAACAAAATCAAACCACAGGGATAAAAAACGCAACGAAATCAATCCATAGGGACGATCCGAGTGCAAAAAAAAATTAGGGACCAAACATGTAATTTTGACCAAACCACAGGGACAATTTCAGTAATTTACTCTCTCTCTCTCTCTCTCTATATATATATATATATATATATATATATATATATATATATTATATAGACACACACACACACACGAGTGTCGTAAGTCCCAACTCAAAACACTTGTATACAACTATGTATTTTATAAAGAGGGGTGACAATTCATGACACAACACAACAAAATTACATGAAACGAAATGTAATTGAGACAAAACTGAAATTCGAATTTGTGTACATGTTCGTAATGCGTTTGTATCAAGTGTAAAAACACAAAATATTGTATTGTATCGTGTTCGTGTTCAAAGTTCAACACAAAGTTGACACGATATTAACATGTGTTTGTCGTGTTTTGTAAGATTTATTATGAATTAAATAAACTAAATGATTATTTTATTTTATCATTTGTGTTTGTCATGTTGATCATTTCAATCGTATTTTAGTTTGATCGTTTTCGTGTTAGTTATAAACAAAATATATCATTATGTTGTGTTCTTGTTATTAAATTCTTTTTTTGTTATGTCGGCTAAAACAACGATATGACTGTCTGATTTGACGCCTAAGTTATAATATATATGCCTTCACGTGTACGTGAATGGGAAAACGTGTACACATGCTTTTTTTGCTATGTTTAAATAAGATGATTCCATTACAAAAGTTAGAAAAAGGAAGTTGGATGGCATGAAGATTATAATCTCGTGGTGTAAAGAGAAAATCAAGGGTAAAGAAACGGGATATTACATATTGAGACGGACCTATATGGTCCATCATTCATGCATATATATAGAAAATAAATTTGACTGTTTTGTAGTGTTTAAAGAGATGTATTATAACAATATTTCTCTTGTATACATATTGATATTTGTTTGATCTGAAAATATGCTTTTACAATGGGAAGAAAAGTGTATTACACCATAACGTGAAGGGGAAAACGTGTAACTTTTACACTCAATTGACAAAAGCTTTCCCATGCCATTATGATACGGCGGCGTTTCATATATTTGTCTTGCGTATATAACGTTTCGCGGCGATTCTCACATAAGCACAGAAAACAGCGATCAACAAAAACCCTTGTTCCGGTTGTTGCCTTTTCAAGAACAATTGTGAAGCAATTAAAATCTTCAAGCATAAATCATCAGATTCGAGTTTCGTTAATGGAGAGATCACCTCTGCATAATTTCAATTTACCTCAAGGATTGATGTGGGGGACACAAAGGTTTTTGAGGTGCATGAACGTTAATCCAATTCGTGCAATGACGGCCGTTGATAATGATGAATCTTCAGATTCAGAGGAGTATAACAACAATCGTTCTATCGAAAACCGTCATGCAGAAGTGGAGGTGTTAGAGATGCCAGCAGGAGGAAGATCGAGTGATGATCCGAGTCGGAAGAAGGTGCGATTTAACCTGAAACCATTGTTTCTAGCACCGGCGCCACCGCAATCGCCGGATATCGGTTCGGTTAGTAAAGCTACATCCGAAGATGAAGACGAAATCTCGATAACTAGAGAGAAGCTGGTGATGGATTTTCAAACGGAGGTAGGTAAGTTGAAAGAAGCGATTCTGAAAAACAATACTCCAGATGACGTCGAGATTGCACCGAGTAAGGGCTCGCCGCCTGTGAATTCAGAAGCCGTGCAGAATTCTGAAAAACAATACAACAATCGATCGCCATCGCCACCGCAACCGCCAGTCGCCGAAGAAATCAATGCATCGGTTGATGATCCGATGTCGGAGAAGAAATCAACGAGGCCGAAAAGGAAACTTGAGAAGAAGGAAGAGAGGGCTAAATTCTCAATTGCGCTATCACGCAAAGAAATCGAGGATGATTTCATCGCCATTACGGGGAAGAAACCACCACGAAAACCTAACAAGCGGCCGAAAAACATTCAGAATAGATTACAGGTACGCATTACTTAATTTCTTCATCCAAGTTCATCAGTTCAGATCAAATATTCGACCCAATTTCAAAAGATTTAACGATTCTTGTTTGAATTTCTTTTTACAGGTTCTATTTCCAGGATCACGGTTATGTGAAGTTCATCCTGATCTATACAAGTAAATTAAAATGCAAATGCGCGATAGATCGATGTTTTCTAGTGTTTTAGAGCTCAGATTACAATTAAGGTATAATTAACATTTAATGTTGTTTGTGAATTACCTTATCTAGGGTTTAGTATCTGCTCAAATTGTTCATCACAGATTCATAATATTTAAAATTTCAGTTCTTGATTTAATCACCTTAAAAATAATTTAAATATAATTATAAAGAAAATATATGGTTTTTGTGCACAAAGATATGATGCATGGTTAATTTTAGGATAAAAGTGAACTATATTTACGTGGGATATTTTGGGTAGGATATAGAAAGGTTAGAAGTTTAGAATCATATAAAACACCTTTTTATTATTATTATTATTATTATTATTATTATTATTATTATTATTATTATTGAAATTATATTTATTATAAGTATTTGACAAAATTAAACATGTATTTCATTAAATTTAAATGAAAACTCGTATCTGTGTTTGTAGTGATGCAAATATCTAAATGGTTTAAGTGTCAAAATAAAAATAAGATTAATGAATAATTAAATACATGTCCTTAATTTTAGTAACAATACATATTAAGTAAAGTATAGTATTATTTACATATAAATGCATTATATGAAAAATGTTGGATGTTGTATATGGATACTTGGATTCGTGCGCATGAAGTAATTTTTTTATTTCGTTTATTTTACAAAAATAATTAAGATCAGCAATCTATACTTTGTCTTTATTACAGTACAAAGTTGGTAAGATAAAATAACAGAATAAATTATTTTTCGTGAACAATTCAAATTATCAATAGAAAAAGTAAACAACTAAACGAAGTTTGAACTTGATTATATGGCACATTTACATTCAAACACATTCTTTGTTATTCTTATATAACATAACCTCTCTCAAAACTTAGGTTATGTTCAAGAGACTAAGTAAAAACTAACTGATAGACGATAAAAATGACATTTGATAAAACTAACTTATAAATTAGACGATAAATATAAAATAAAAAAAAAATATATTTAGAATATGATTCAATATAAAAACACAAATACAAATATATTTCATTAAATTAAAATAAGTGTTAAATAATTATTATCCAATTATATATATATATATATATATATATATATATATATATATATATATATATATATATATATATATATATATATATATATATAAAAAGTAGATTCATGCCAAAAATCCTAAAATGAAATTATAATTAAAATATTAAAAAATCATGTTTAATTAGAAAAAAAGTTTCTAAAATATAGTCTTATATATAATTAACCAGTAAATTTATAATGATAAATTATGATATTTTACATCAATTTATAAGTTTTACAAATCGATTTTTTCTTCTTTTTTTAAGGAGTATTGACCTTTTTTTACTATGAAAATCTCAAAATTATCCTAATTTAGCCACCAAAGTTGTAATTGAGCTAATTAAGTTCTTAAACTTTAAACTTTGTCGCCATTTATCTTTTGAAACACACTACAGTTGATTTGTCGGTTACTATCATACGTGTCATGTCACGTAGGCTAACTCAGACCACCTTCGTCCACATCCATGTGGAATTTAAAAATATTTTTTTTTCTCTAAAATTAATTATATTGGACCAAAAATATGAAACTAATAAACTACATGGACAAAAAATGTAATTTATTTTTTTCCTTCCCCGACTGTCCCTTCTTTCTTCCCTTTTCATTCTCTAAAGAGTAAAACCTTTATTCTCTCTCTCTATAGAGCTTTTCTCCACGACAAAATTGCTTTCTTGTTTAAGATGACAATCATCTATTGTTCGAAATTACAAAGGAGTAAGATAAGTTGAGTATTTTTCTTTTATCTCATATTGGTGGGGAAAGAAACATTTTGTTGATTTATATTGGTTTTCTCTTGATGGACCTTTTAATATTTAAGTAGATTAAGAGATTGGCTAAGCTCACACAAGCGCATATCCTAGTTGATGATGCAAGTGTGTGAATGGCATGATTTAGGCATACTTCGCACGACACATCGATTACTAGGAGCTTAGGAGTTTTATTTTTAATGAGGTTCGGTTAGATTGGGTTTGTTCGGCTCGGCCAAAGAGTTTATCGGTGTTGACCTTCTGGATGAGGTGACAGAACCTTCTAGAATACTCTGGAACGATCAGATAGACTTCAGGCTTGAATTCAGATAAGAGCAGATATCGATATCGATATCTGATTCGAAATTCAAATCGCCACATGTCAGCTTGTGAGTGGACCAAATTAGTCGTTAGGTCTAATTTTTTGGGGGCCTTTAGGGTTTCGTCCAGTAAATAAGACATACTAGGTCACATTTACACACACAAATTTTGGAGTTCTCTCCTTCTCTTGACGATTTCCTTCTAGTTTTTGAGTATTCACTTTGGGTTTATCGTTTTCCATTGGTATTGGAAAACTGATAAATCTGCATTAAATCTCGACGTTTTACTCTGTTGCTTACAATCCTAAAAGTGAAGTAAAAACCTTTAAGCACATGATTCTGATCCATGCAATTTTCTACAATCAAGATCAACCATCGACATGTCGGTTTTACTTTATTGTTTCCCGTTTAAATTCGTCACATAATGGAACAGTCTGCTTCTACTCCTCTCTTATAATCAGGTCTGATCGTGCAGGGTCATTATGATTTTTGGATAAAACTCGGTAACAATATTAATAATAATTGAACTTATTATTTTCAACTTCTCAACATTTAATTCTCAATATTAATTGTTAGTTGTTTGCTTATGTTAAAACATTTTAGATATTTAGTCATATATATTATTTATCTATTCATTCGTTTGACATTTTTAAATAATTCGTTATTAGTTCATAATACTAATTATCAGATTGTTTAAATATCAATTCTAAATTTCAACAATCTTAAAGGTTTTTATTATTATAAATTTCAGACTTATAGACATCGAAATCCCAACTGCCAGTCTCCAACTCATGAACCAAGAGTTTGCCAAGCTTGACCAATTTGATGGTCAGAACTACACCCGTTGGTTCGACAAGGTCAAGTTCATGCTCCATGTGTTGATGCCATCTTATATTTTGGAACCTAACTTGACCGTAATTTCTGCTGATCCAATTTCCGAAGTGGGAAAGACCGTGGATCGAAATCTCATCTCTAATCTGGAGAAACAAAAGGCTCTACGTAGAGAGTCTGAGGAACTATGTGTGGGTTACATCAAGAACTTATCTAATTGACTCTATGATTTGTACGCGTCGTTCACAGATCTGACAAACCTATGGAAAGCCTTGGAACTTTAGTACAAGGCACACATGAAAGGTACTAACAAGTACTTTATGTCTAAGTACCTAGATTTTCAAATGTTTGATGACAAACTTATCATGAAGCAAGTGATTGATGCACAACAAGTCGAACATGGTTGGTGCGATCAACACAAAACTGCCACCCTTGTGGAAAGACTTTTCTCTAAGAGGTTGATGCACAAATATAAGGACTACACATTAGACGATTTGATGAAGCACCTCCACATTGAGGAGGAAACTCGCATTAGGGACAACCGTAGTAAAATTGGATCAATTTTTTACCATTTATCAACTGGGGGTTATGATCATAAGACTAAGTATGGGGGACACAACAAAAGGAACTTGGGACCAAAGAAACATAGTTTCAAGAAACCGAGTAATCAAAACCCTAAATCAAATTCGGAGATAGACGAACCATGCCATGTTTATGGAGAGATTGAGCACTATGTGAGAGAATGTAAAGATCACAAATTAGGACCGGTAGCACGTGCAATCGAGCAGGTTACAAATCTGGTAACAAATGTGACCCTTGGAAAGATTTTCATGATCTCTTCTCCGACCTGAGAAATTTTTGCTCGAGGATGGTTTGTAGACATTGGAGACACTTTGCATGTTTGTAGGTAATGAGAAAGCTTCTACACTTACCGTCCAACAACACCAGGGCTGGTCGTGGTCTGTGTAGATGGTCACAGAGCTAAAGTTCAAGGGAGATGTGATGTTTGCTTGTATTTTTCATGTGGTAGCCGGGTTATCCTTCGATATGTTCTTAATGTCCCTACTATCTCGAAGAGGTTGGTTTCTACGGACAATTTTGATAAGGGTGGGTTTAAGATGGAACTCAAGAAAGGCAAAATTATGATCACTAAGGGAAAAATGTATGTTGGGAGGGAGAACAAATGTTTAGGAATGTATCGCCTTTGCCTTAGTGATGAGGGTATTGCGATTTGGAGGTGTTGATAGTGATGGTGCAAGTTTTGAAAATGTGCCTAGTGTTGGTAGTAATGATGTAACCGATGGAATGATTGCAAATGTGAATGAAATGAGCTTTTCTGGGTTTTTTTTGTTCAATTTCTTTATGGCATAAACATTAAGCACACAATAATGTTAAACACATTGAAAAAAATGAAAACTAAAGAAATGTTAAAATATGACTCAAAAGATTTTGAAAAATGTGAAACTTGTGTGAAATCAAAATTTACAAAGAAACCATTTTCACCAGTTGATAGAAATACATCATTACTTGAGTTGATTCATTATGATATATGTGAATTAAAGGGCATACTTACTCGAGGAGGAAAAAAGGTATTTCATCACATTCTGTGACAAATCGAGTCAACATCTACATGTTTATATGATAAGATCAAAATATGAAGCTTTTGATGCATTTAAACTGTATAAGGTTGAAGTCAAAAATCAACTTGAAAGACGCATTGAAATTCTTCGCCCAGATAGAGGCAGTGACAATTTCAACCAAGAGTTTGTCACATTTTGTGAAGAGAATGGAATCAAACATGAAAGGACTTCACCCTATACTCCTTAAAATTGTTTAATAGAAAGAAAGAATAGAACCCTTTGTGAGATGGTCAATTGCTTTTTTCAACCAATCGGCTTTACGAAACAATTTGTGGGGGAAGCACTATTAATTGCTTGCTATGTTCATAATAGGATCACTAGCCATGTGATTCCTACAAGTCTGTATAATTTCTGGAAAAATTGAAAACCTAAACTAAACTATTTGAGAGTGTGGGGGTGTGTTACCTACTATAGGACAACCGATCCTAAGAGATCCATATTGGTAGTTCGAGCTAGGAAGAGTGTGTTCATTGGATATACTCATAACAACAAGGCTTATCGATTATTAGATAATAAATCAGGTGTTGTCGTAGAATCCAAAGACGTGGAATTCTTCAAAGACAAGTTTTCAAAAGATATTGAAAACTCGAATCCAATAAAATTCCCAAGCACTTCTCAAGAGAATGTTCGACCTTCTCTGGTTATAGAAGAACCAAGGAGAAATACAAGGTCTAGAAAAGATAAAAATCTAGGAGATGATTTTTACTCTTTCGGTTGAAGGTACTCAAAAGAAAGTGATGAGAGAGGTCATTTTTTCCATCAACTTAGTTGATGATCCTAAGACCTTCACTAAAGCCATGTCATCTAGAGATGCTCCTTTGTGTAAAGAAATCTTCAATGAAAAAAATGGATTTAATTATAAGTAACAGAACTTGGGAATTGGCTAATCTACCCAAAGGGAAGAGATCCATAGAATCCAAATGAATATTTAAGAGAAAATATCATCTAGATGGATCCATATCTACCTATAAAGCAAGATTAGTTGCTATAGAGTACATACAACAAGAAGGGATCGATTATTTTGATTTCTATGCCCCGGTTTCTAGTATAGTTTGATCAGAACTCTCTTAGCAATACCATATTTGAAAGGATTGTACATTCATCAAATGGGTTTGAAAACAGCCTTTCTAAATGGTTATCTCAAAGAGGAGATTTACCTGGAGAAACTTGAAGGATTCGTGATACATGAACTGGAAAATAAAGTGTGTAGAATTACATCTTCCCTAAGAGGAAGTAATTGATGTGAAGACGAAATGAAAAATTGAAATCTCGATTTCAAGATATGAGGATAATTTTGAGACTTTCATGGTAAAGAAAAATTAATACTCATTTATCTACAAGGAGGCCTAGTTCGTGAATTTTGGTCGTCGGCATGTTGGACTTTCTCGTGGCGTCGTCCTATTAGAGGTGGTGTAGAAACCGTGCAACTTGATACTCTTAGGGATATTTTAAATTCAGTTGTGTTGACGTCTGTTCCAGACAAATGGAATTAGGATTTAGATTCTTTGGGTATTTTTTCTGTTAAGTCTGCCAGGAGGCCTATAAGTCATATTGATTATTCGAGACTTCCAGTGGGAAGTGTGGCCACCAGATGGAAAATTTAGGTTCCTATCATGGTCAATATCTAATTGTGGCATGTTTTGATGAAAATGATTCCTTTCAGATTGATCTTGTTGGCTAAAAGTGTGGAGTTGGACTCGATTTTGTGTCCTATTTGTCAATCTGATCTAGAAGATGTCATGCATTTATTTTTCAAATGTAGTTTGGCACGTCAAATTTGGAGAAGGGTCAAGATGTGGTTAGACTTGTCGATTCCTACTTGTTTCGAGGTTTCATATTTGCTTGCTTGGATCGATGCAACTCAGATTGCTAGGCGGGGCCGTTTGGTTTTTCGAATCAGTGTGTTTAAGGGTTGTGTGAGTGATTTGGTCCTATAGGAATGCATTATCTTTTTCCCTTCTAAGCATAGGAAATAATTCATTTTTGATAATATTGTTCGGTTCTCTTTTCATTGGTTTTCATGTAGAAATTCTAAGGCTAACATCAATTGGAATGCATGGTTGCTCAATCCATCGCTGCCTTAACTTTGTATTTTTTAACGAACTCATAGCTAGGTGTTTTTTTTGAGGTTTAAAAAAGTTTGTTGTTAAAAAAACTTCTTTTTCTAATTAAAGATTGCACGTTTTTGTTTTCCAGACTTTTAGTTTAATAACACAAATATAAATCTTTTAATTTATTATATTTTCTTCCACTAGGTGTGAAACTCGTATACTATTCGAGTTGATTAAAACAAAATGTTAAATACAAAGAAGTAATGGGAAGTTTATTTGTATTTAAATTTTGAAATAAGTGAAAATTATGAGAAAAAAATAAAAATAAATAAACATGCAAAAAATAAATAAATTAAAATTACGTGTTTAGTTGTTAGACCCGTGTATTAAACATGTTAATTATAATAAAATGTTAAATACGAAGGTTTAAATTGTAATTCATTAGAAATTAAAATTGTAATTTAAAATTTGAAATTTGAAATTAATATATTCATTATGGTATATTTAATTTATGGAAAATGATATACTAGAAAACAAAAATGAAAAATAAAAAATGAAGTAAATGAAAAGTGACAAATGGAAAATATATATTTATAAATTACCACAAATTTATATTTGGAAAATCGAAGAAAAGAATGTTATGTGGTAAAATTATTTTCATTTATTAGAGATGATTTTTGTTATTTTCAAATAATAATAATAATAATAATAATAATAATAATAATAATAACAACAACAACAAATACTAAACTAAACAAGACGTTGTAACACTATAGCTTAAAGTTACTCTTGAAAACAAATTAAGAGAAAATAAATCGACTATGTTATAGATTATTTGTAAGGCTGTTAAATATATATATTAAAAAGGACAACTTGTTATGAATCGAACCAATCAATAATGTTATAGTAAATACATCAATATATTTAATTAGAAGTATCATAATATACAAAATTTTAAATACATTGCTAATACCAATTATATATATATATATTTACTATCTTATAAAAGAAATCTCACTATTTCTATAAATAGATAAATAGATTGAATATAATAATATTATTTTTTTAAGACGTCCAATCCATTAAGATAATAGTACAACTAACCAACAATAAACTAATATTTAATTTTTAACTTAGTCGAACTAATCATTTGAAATCAAGTTGATCTAATGTATGGTTAATATTTTTCTCCTTTTGACTCGGCATATATCTTTGAATCTCACGTTCAATTTTCAAAATTTAAACTCGTACATTCTTAAATCTCGGCATGTTTCCAACCCTTCGTTCCTTCTTATCGCAGATGCGCCCCTTTGTTCTCCTGACTGTAAAAATCACTACACCTCTTCCATCAACGCTAGATCTTCCTTTCGGTAAACATCTCTCCATTCTAGCCACTAATATTGCTTTTTCTCAGTCTAGAACCACCACCACCACTTTTCTCTTAATTTGTGAAGAAAACTATGATTTTGGGTTTGCTTCCATGAGTTCGTACTCTTAAATTCTCCAGTACTCCACCGAGTTCCTCTATCTACCTTTGCTTCCAAAACCCTACCCGTATATCTCCATCAATTTTGTTTCTCTGCTGGTCTTTGGTATGTTTAATCCATGTGTTATATACTTATTTTCAGTATCAATGTTCCTTACCTGAGATGATCCTTAATTTTCAGGGCTTATCTAAGATCTATGACTTTAACTAGTGAAATATTAAAATTTAATGGAAAGCCTCACATTATTCTTTTCTTGTACATGAATTGCAGATCGGTCCTCTCAACTACACATCGAATTCCATATCCTGTTACATTTACAACAATTTTGTTATTGGGTGTGATTAATTTTTTTTTAATTTCTTGATGGCTGGACTTGATTTCTAGGATTTGTCATGGTTTTATGTGCATACACAACATTCTCAACCACACATCGAATTCCACCCCCTCCCTTTCAAGATTTGTTTCTTCATTTTCACACACTCGTATTGTGTTTCTCTGATTTGTTTCATTTACAGGTTCAAATAAGTAAAACAAAGTTAGATGGTGTAAGTTTCTGCACAAATGTTTATACTTTTTTTAAAAGCAACAATTAACTTCTATATTTCATTTCTTTAATCATAAGTTTAATCTATGATGTCTTTTTTTAATTTAACATATAGAACTTTAGGATGTTCTTAATATTATGTAGAAAGACTTAACTGATAGTAGTCAAATGATTACACCCTAAAAAAGTCTACTTTAGAATTCGTTTGACTAAGAATTGAGAAATTTGACAAAAAAATATGCAATGTTGATTTGATTTCAGAAGATAAAGTAACAAACTGAAGGATGTCATATCTGAAGGGATGATGACCCATAAGGTAACCTTTTTGCTAACCATAACTCAGAAGCCGCTTGAGTGTAATTGCTTGTAAATTTATATGTTCTAATCTTATATGCACATTTTTATTGGAATGCTAAACATGTTAATTTGATTTTTTTCTAATAGTTTGATAATATTATCATTGTTAATATGATTAGGGCTCATGAATAAACATTGTTTCATCTTCATTATTCCTATACATTTCATCCTGGGCTGCAATGTAGATAAAATGCTTCTATTGAAAAAATTTGCACTAATTTGTTTGTATTTTTTGTAAGTCATTTTTATTTATCTCCTGAACCTTTATTGTTTAATCCATACATCAGTTTATGATTTTTTTTCAACATCTTTTGATTCTTATTTTAATTTAGTTGTTACAGGTTTTGAAGCTTGCTTTGAGGCATAACAGGTTTTGATTTAGTGATTTTGAGCATGTTTGAACATCTTATCTTTCTTTCTGACACTATCATCTCTCTCTCTGTGTGTGTGTGTGTGTTAAACACAATGATATTTAGGTTTTATTATTCGGGATTGGATGGGAAACTACAAAGAGTACAAGTGTGACTGTCATACCATATCTTTCATGTCTTCCTTTCTTCCTCTTATCTTATTAACCCTTGTAAAGTATTATATAAATGGTTGTTCGAAACCATGGTATAAGATTAATTTTTCAAATTGTGAACAAGGGCAGAAGCTAGTCAAAGTGAATGGATGTCTATGATGCCTTTTTAATATTATATGTGTGGTAGAAGCTACTTCTCGAGTTAGTCTGAGGGGTTATGAACTGAAATATGTTTAGTTGCATTTTTTATACTTTATTGCTCTTAATAAAAATGATTTTCTTATTCAGAAAGAAATAGTAAAGAAATAGCAATTTATAAAAAACAAGATTAAACGAAATTAATTTTTATTAAAACATAATTGAAAAAGACAGTTAATCCTAAATTGAACATTTCAACCCACAAGTGAAAGAAATTCTCGGTCATCTCCATGTAACATGTGTTCATCTATTTTTGTTTGGAACTAGTGGTTTATTAATGTTTTGGCTTAAATTTTTTGGGCCAAGTCAAATAGTCAAAATAATCATTTTTTTAAATAACAAATGCACCATTGCATCGTTTTTTCCTTATATTTTTCTAAGGGAAGTTAAGTAAGCTAACCACACTTTAATATAGATTCTAAGAGTGGATGCAGGTCTGAATTATGCCGAGAAACCAATCGCGATTCGGGATCGAAAGATCAAGGTTTTGAGGAACAAGGAGGTGCCATTGGTACAGGTTCAGTGGCAGCATCGGAAGGGGTCCGAGCTGACGTGGGAGTCCGAGTCAGAGATGCGGGAGCAACATCCGGAGTTGTTTTCGGTATAAGACTTCGGAGGCGAAGTCTGGTTCTAGTGGGGGAGAATTGTAAAAGCCCGAAATTCAGGTTCAACTATTTAACCCTTCATCTTTTCCAAGTTGTCATTTTGGGTCCTTGTGTTGAGTGTTAAGCTTGTGAGTAAGCTGAGTGTACAAGGAGTACGCTGCGCGTACTCGCGCGCTTATTCTGTATGCCGTTCCAGCTGGGCGTACCTAAGGTTACGCCGGGCGTAACCGGCCCAGACTCAAAACCCTAATATGACTTGAGGGCTATAAAAGGAATGTGATGGCCTTGTCGTTCAGATCTTGGCTTGTAGTTCATATGGTGTGCTTCTTGGACCAATTTCTAGGGTTTTTAGTCCCAAGATGGAGACTTTTTGAGCAAGTAGTCTCCATTGGCCTAGATCTATCATATTCCAGAGCTATATGAGCTGTATGTTCATAAAAATGCAATCTTAGACGTGAATGTTGAGCCATGCATGAGATCTAGAACCTTGGAGGTGAAAAGAAAGGTGTTAGAAGGTGTGGGGAGCCTTTATAGCCATGAAAAGGCTTAAAGGTTCCGACTTTATGGATTAAGAAGTAGTAAAATGGCCAGATCTGGAATATGGGGTTATGTCTTAATCGTTTAAGACATTATAATGAGGAAATGAGAAACTGGGATGTACGTTGGGCGTAATCCCAGTACGCGCCGCGTAATGGGTCGCGTTCCCCGTTTCTGGAATGCAAGGGTACGCCCCGCGTACTGCTTGCTGTTGACTTTTAGGGTTTTGGTCAACATGTGGACTTCGAGTCGGAGAGGGGTAAAATGGTCTTTTACCCTTCTGTGGGAAAGTGAAAAAGGACGTAGCATAGCCTTGGAAGCCGATAATAATTAGAATGATTATTTGTTGTGTTTAGGCGAGGCTAGGTCGTTGTTTCGAGATTTCGAGATATCGAGCACGTGAGGTTCTAGATATCATAAGAGGTGAGGCTTCTCACTATACTGTACCGGAAAGGTACCTATGTGTGACCGGATGGTCTTGTATGATATGAGATGCATGTTTTGTATGATATGCGTTTTATGTGTTGTATGCGTTATGTATGTGATATGTATGTTATGTATGATAAGGGCCGGAAGGCATTATGACGTGGCCAGAAGGTTGATACGAGTAGGACCGGAAGGTCTACTGGGGCTGGGACGAAAGTCCCCTGAGACACATGGACCGGAAGGTCATGTTGAGCATGGCCTGGAAAGGCGTATATGTGTAAGGGTATTTTGAGGGACTCACTAAGCATTTATGCTTACATATATTGTGTTATGTGTTTCAGGTACCAACGAGGACCGTGGGAAGGCGCCTGCGTGATTCGTACACACTAGAGAGAGGATTTGTTTTTTGTGATCTTGGGAAACGATATGTTTTAATACCAAATGTTGGATACTTTATAAAAAATTTATATGAAATTGGTTGTGACAAAAATTAAATTTTTGCCTTGAAATTTACATTGTTACAAGTTGGTATCAGAGCCTTGGTTTGAGAGATTCAGATGCACCCTCGGGCGTATCTGAACTCAAACCGAGGATTTGAGGAAAATTTTAATAATGAAGTAATTTTTTTTAAAAAGAGTAAAAGAGTTTTGAGACAAACAGAGCAGAGCCGTGTGTACGATCAGCCAGCGCCCGAACGGTGAATTCCCAAAAGTACCCTTACATTATGTGTTATGAGAATGTTATGTTACAGTATGCATGCTAGAATAGGCTAGGTATACATATTAGGACTAGAGTGGCCTGATTTGTGATGCCTTAGCCTAGGAGAATTCTGCTGCTAAGATGCTTTGAGAGTAGAGTACTCGTAATCCAGGATCCAAGGAGGAGGACTTGGAGTGAATATTGATGCGGTGTGGTCAGTAGTATTGGGCCCGTACTACTGAAGACATCGGATCAGTGGGCATTCCAAGTAAGAATCTTTTGGACAACGGAGGATGAGTAGGGTTGCATCATCGAGTATGAGTATGCTCGATCGAGTCTCTGATAATATTTGTTGCATTTCAGAGACATCATGGTTGGGACACGCCACAGACCTGAGGCGAGCGGTGTGAGTGACGAGGAGCTTCGACAGATGATCCACGATGAGGTGGCTACGGCGATTAGGGCCGAGATTCCGGAGATGTTTGGGTCTATCAAGACCACACTGTTGGAGACTTTTGATGAGCGGTACGCCACGGTGACTGAGGCTGCAGCTACAGCAGCTGTGGCTGCTGCCAGACCTCAAGGTGGTGACTCGTTGTTGTTCAGGGAGTTCAGCAACACGAAGCCACCCGAGTTTGATGGGACGCAGGATCCGATCGCTGCGATGAGATGGATTGATGACATTGAGGGATGCTTCTATACGTGTTCATGTCCGGAGCATCTGAGGGTACGGTTCGCTTTGAACCAGCTTCGCTTGGGAGCGAAGGATTGGTGGATGTTCGTGACAGCGAACTTCACTCTTGCAGAGATTTTAGCGGTGACCTGGGAGAGGTTCACCACCATGTTCAGAGATGAGTATGTTCCCCCGGTGGAGAGGGAACGACTGGTTCAGGAGTTCTTGACCCTCAAGTAGGGTAATGATTCAGTTGCTGTGGTCACCCGGAAGTTTCATGAGAGGGCGATGTTCTGCCCTGAGCAGGTGTCTTCTGAGCAGGCACGGATGAGCCGGTATTTGGGTATTCTGAGGAGGGACATTCGGGAGTTCGTGTTGAACTCGACGTACCGGACATTTGCTGAGCTCCAGGAAAAGGCCCGGAAAAGGGAGATTGAGTTGGAGACTCAGGCTCGGGAGGAGGCCGAGTCTCAGAGGATGGATCAGCGGCCGACCCAGTCTCAGCCGGCTGCCAAGCGGACCAAGTCCGCTGATTCAAGGACTGGAGGCCAGAAGGGCCGTACTTGCGGGAAGTGCGACAAGGGTCATGAGGGGGCCTGTCGATCGGGTGCTTGCTACAAATGTGGCAAGGAGGGGCATATCGACAGGGATTGCCCCAAGGGATTCATGGTTTTCTTCCATTGCAACCAGACCGGCCATCGGAAGGCCGAGTGCCCTCAGCTACACTAGGGATCAGCGCAGGGATCTGCGCCTGCTGCCAGGGTTACCAAGGTTCGACCGGTGAAGGCCGAGGCTCCGAAGGCTTGTGGGAGAGCTTTTCAGTTTCTGTGGAGGAGGTCCGAGCAGCGCCCGATGTTGTGGCTGGTATGTATTATGTATTTTATCTTTTGTTTATGATATTGTGCTTATACGATGATATGCGTAGGTACTTTTCTTGTGAGTTATGCACCTGCTCTGGTATTATTTGACTCGGGTGCGAGTCAGTCATTTGTTTCCTTGGCATTTAGTCAGCGCATTAGTATCTGTCGAGAGGCGTTGAGTCGACCTCTGCGAGTTTCCATAGCCGATGAGCGAGCAGTGTATGCTTCGGAGGTGATTCGAGGGTGTATCCTTGAGATCTTCGGTGTGGAGTTCTCGATAGATCTGGTCCCAATTACGATGGGGGACGTGTGTTATAGTGGGCATGGATTGGTTCAGCCGATTTGGACCTGTTATAGACTACGAGCGTTAGTTGGTAACGATACGAGACCCTAGTGGGGGAGTGCTTACAGTATATGGCGAGGGGACCCGGTGTGGGTCCGCGTTTTGTTCGGCTGCCAGGGCGAGACAGAGTTTGCAGCAAGGCTGCAGTGGATTCATAGCCTATGTGAGGGACACATGAGTGGCCGCGGGGAGGCCAAGTTCGATTGGTGAGGTTCCAATAGTGTGTGAGTTTCCGGATGTCTTTCTCGAGGAACTACCGGGCGTGCCTCTGGAGAGGTAAGTGGAGTTCCGTATCGATTTGGTTCCGGGAGCAGCACCTATCGCCAAGGCGCCTTATCGTCTCACGCCGCCAGAGATGCAGGAGTTATCCTCGCATTTCAGGAGCTGTTGGGGAAGGGGTTTCTTCAACCGAGTAGCTCACCTTGGGGAGCGCCGATCCTTTTTGTCAAGAAGAAGGATGGTTCACACGGGATGTGTATTGATTACCGGGAGTTGAACAAGTTGACGGTCAAGAACTGATATCCGTTGCCGAGGATCAATGATCTGTTCGATCAGTTGCAGGGGGGCATCTTGGTTCTCCAAGATAGACTTGAGGTCAGGTTATCATCATATGAGGGTTCGGGATGAAGATATCCAGAAGACAGCATTCAGAACTCGTTATGGGAATTACGGGTTTGTGGTGATGCCTTTTGGGCTCACCAATGCACCAACTGCGTTCATGGATCTCATGAACAGGGTGTGCAGGCCGATGCTGGATCTGTCGGTGATCGTATTCATTGATGATATTTTGGTATATTCGAGGTCCAGAGAACAACATGAGGAGCATTTGAGGGAGATCCTTGGGGTTCTAAGATCGGAGAGGTTGTATGCCAAATTCTCCAAGTGTGAGTTCTGGTTACGAGAGGTTCAGTTCTTGGGACATCTCGTAACCAGAATGGGATATTGGTCGATCCGGCCAAGATTGAGGCAGTCATGAGATGGGAGGTGCCGAGATCACCCACCGAGATCTGGAGCTTTCTGGGATTGGCTGGCTATTATCGGAGATTTATTAAGTATTTCTCCAAGATCGCTGTGTCACTCACCAAGATGACCCGGAAGGGTGTTGCATTTTCTTGGGGACCGGAGCAACAAACCTCATTTGAGACACTTTGCCAGAAGTTATGCGAGGCCCCAGTATTAGCCCTTCCGGAAGGGATGGACGATTTTGTGGTATATTATGATGCATGGATATCTGGATTGGGAGCGGTGCTTATGCAGAGGGGGCATGTGATAGCATATGCATCGAGGCAGCTTAAGCCTCATGAGTCGAGATATCCCACTCATGATTTGGAACTGGGAGCGGTAGTGTTCGCTCTTAAGATCTGGCGACATTATATGTATGGGGTTTTGTGTACGATATACACGGACCACAAGAGCTTGAAGTATTTGATGGATCAACCCAACCTGAATATGCGCCAGAGGAGGTGGCTGGATGTGGTCAAGGATTATGATTGTGAGATCCTGTACCACCCGGGCAAGGGTAAAGTTGTAGACGATGCTCTGAGCCGAAGGGCGGAGGGCGCCCCATTGCGGGATGTATGTTTGAAACTGATAGTGATGACCCCGGTGTTGGATGCTATCCGTGGGGCCCAGGCTGAGGCTGTGAGGTCAGAAAGCCAGAAGAGAGAGCGAGTTGTCGGGCTGGTATCGGAATTCATTACTGATAGTCGGGGGCTTATGACTTTTCAGGGTCGGATATGGGTACCGTCCGTAGGAGGAACGCGTACCATTTTGATGGAAGAGGCTCATCGATCAAAATTCTCGATCCATCCCGGGGCCACTAAGATGTATTTGGATCTGGAAAAGGAATATTGGTGGCCCTGTATGAAGAGGGATGTCGCATGGTTTGTAGAGAGATGCATGACCTATCGCAGGGTTAAGGCCGAGCATCAGCGCCCACATGGTAAACTGCAGCCATTAGAGATTCCCGAGTGGAAGTGGAAACAGATTACCATGGATTTCATCACCAAATTGCCAAGGACCGCGAGGGGTGTCGATGCAATTTGGGTGATTGTGGACAGGTTGACGAAGAGCGATCATTTCCTTGCTATCAGTGAGAGCTCTTCTGCTGAGAGGCTGGCAGAGTTGTATGTGAGGGAGGTGGTATCGCGACATGGAGTTCCAATCTCGATTGTTTCAGATCGAGATATGCGATTTACTTCCAGATTTTGGAAGAAGTTTCACGAGGAGTTGAGTACGAGGCTGCATCTCAGTATTGCATACCACCCACAGACGGACGAGCAGAGTGAGAGGACGATTCAGACGCTCGTGGATATGCTTCGGGCATGTGTACTAGATTTCGGAGGGAGTTGGGATACGTATTTTCCCTTGGCTGAGTTTTCCTTCAACAACAACCATCACTCGAGCATTGGTATGCCACCTTTCGAGCTGTTGTATGAGAGGAGGTGTCGGACCCCCATATGCTGGGGAGAAGTAGGGCAACGCATAATGGGTAGTACGTAGATTGTACTTCAGATGACAGAGCAAATATAGCAGGTCCGGCAGAGGTTGTTAACTGCTCAGAGTCGCCAAAAGAGTTATGCGGATAGACGACGATCTGAGCTCGAGTTTCAGGTTGGTGATTTTGTGCTCCTAAAGGTATCTCCTTGGAAAGGAGTGATCCGATTCAGGAAGAGGGGCAAGCTGGGGCCCCGGTTTATTGGGTCGTTTAGAGTGATTGCAAGGGTAGGCAGAGTAGCATATCGTCTAGAGCTACCTGTGGAGTTGAGCCAGATTCATGATACCTTCCACGTGTCTCAGTTGAGGAAGTGTATAGCCGACGAGTCGGCGGTAGTACCTCTGGAGGATATTCAGGTGGATGCGGGCCAGAATTATGCCGAGAAACCAATCGCGATTCGGGATCGAAAGATCAAGGTTCTGAGGAACAAGGAGGTGCCATTGGTACAGGTTCAGTGGCAGCATCGGAAGGGGTCCGAGCTGACGTGGGAGTCCGAGTCAGAGATGCGGGAGCAGCATCCGGAGTTGTTTTCGGTATAAGACTTCGGAGACGAAGTCTGGGTCCTTGTGTTGAGTGTTAAGCTTGTGAGTACGCTGAGCGTACAAGGAGTACGCTGCGTGTACTCGCGCGCTTATTCTGTACGCGGTTCCATCCGGGTACGCTGGGCGTACCTAGGGTTACACCGGGCGTAACCGGCCCAGACTCAAAACCTTCATATGACTTGATGGCTATAAAAGGAATGTGATGGCCTTGTCCCTCAGCCACCATCTTTCAGAAAGAAACCCTAAGAGAGCATTTCCTTCCTTTTAAGCTTAGGTGTGAGTGTTATAAGCTTCAAAGTGCCTTTTTAAGGTGGTGAAAAGGAAGAAGAGACCATTGTGGAGGCTAGAAGTTGGTGGTCAAGTGTGGATCTGAGGACTACAAAGGTTGGAGCTTCTTCCCGAGGTAAAAAGTTCAGATCTTGGCTTGTAGTTCATATGGTGTGCTTCTTGGAACAATTTCTAGGGTTTTTAGTCCCAAGATGGAGACTTTTTGAGCAAGTAGTCTTCATTGGCCTAGATCTATCATATTCCAGAGCTATATGAGTTGTATGTTCATAAAAATGCAATCTTGGACGTGAATGTTGAGCCATGCATGAGATCTAGACCCTTGGAGGTGAAAAGAAAGGTGTTAAAAGGTGCGGGGAGCCTTTATAGCCATGCAAAGGCTTAAAGGTTCCGACTTTATGGATTAAGAAGTAGTAAAATAGCCAAATCTGGAATATGGGGTTATGTCTTAATCGTTTAAGACATTAGAATGAGGAAATGAGAAACTGGGATGTACGCTGGGCGTAATCCCAGTACGCGCCGCGTAATGGGTCGCGTTCCCCGTTTCTGGAATGCAAGGGTACGCCCCGCGTGCTGCTTGCTGTTGACTTTTGTTGACTTTTAGGGTTTTGGTCAACATGTGGACTTCGAGTCGGAGAGGGGTAAAATGGTCTTTTACCCTTCTGTGGGAAAGTGAAAAGGGACGTAGCATAGCCTTGGAAGCCGATAATAATTAGAATGATTATTTATTGTGTTTAGGCGAGGCTAGGTCGTTGTTTCGAGATTCCGAGATATCGAGCACGTGAGGTTCTAGACATCATATGAGGTGAGTCTTCTCACTATACTGTACCGGAAAGGTACCTATGTGTGACCGGAAGGTCTTGTATGATATTAGATGCATGTTTTGTATGATATGCGTTTTATGTGTTGTATGCGTTATGTATGCGATATGTATGCTAT
The DNA here is from genome assembly GCF_051521515.1 of Lactuca serriola. NCBI lineage: Eukaryota > Viridiplantae > Streptophyta > Magnoliopsida > Asterales > Asteraceae > Lactuca > Lactuca serriola. Next base: position 24,925,512 of record NC_136411.1, read on the forward strand.
GTATGATAAGGGCCGGAAGGCATTATGATGTGGGCTGGAAGGTAGATAGGAGTAGGACCGGAAGGTCTACTGGGGCTGGGACGGAAATCCCTTGAGACACATGGACCGGAAGGTCGTGTTGAGCATGGCCTGGAAAGGCGTATATGTGTAAGGGTATTTTGGGCGACTCACTAAGCATTTATGCTTACAGATGTTGTGTTATGTGTTTCAGGTACCAGCAAGGACCGTGGGAAGGCGCCGGCGTGATTCGTACACACTAGAGAGAGGATTTGTTTTTTGTGATCTTGGGAAACGATATGTTTTAATACCAAATGTTGGATACTTTATAAAACATTTATGTGAAATTGGTTGTGACAAAAATTAAATTTTTGCCTTAAAATTTACGTTGTTACATTTTGGACCGATATTCCGTAATTATGGACCAAAAATCCTGATTTTGGACCAAGATTCCAGATTTTGGAAAAACAAAATTCCAGAATTTCAAAAACAAATATGAAATCTAATGAACATTTTAGATATTTTGAGAAAAAAAATTGTTTTTTTACCTAAATCTAACAAATGTTTAAATAAACATAGTATATGTAAATTATATACGATATCACTACAAAAAATAATATAATTTATTGTAAAACGGTGACATGTTTTCAAAAGAAACTATTTGTCGTCGTTCCTTGTACAACAATATGTGTCCATTGATTAATGGCAAAAAAAATATCCACCGAATTAAACTAATTGTAAATAACAACATTTATATGTCTTGTTTTTATTGAATATAACATTTTTCAAATGAATTAATTGTCAAAAAACTATTCGTCGCCGCCGTTTTGCACAGACACACCACTGGTATATTACAATACATTTAGTGTTACTAAAGGTTTAAAAGAATTGATACAAGTGATTTAGTTGCATTAGACAATAGTTATTATAACGATAATTTTTAAAATTTTTTAAAAAGTTACTTCAATAACCTTCTTTAGATAATTAAAATAATCATTTAACTAATTTCTTTACGAAGAGACTGGTGTTTTTGTTGGTCTTTATATCTTACAATAGAGAATTAAAAAGCTTATATTACTAATTTGTACCAATCAAACTTTTTGGTAATCAAACAAATCAGTATCAACTATATTTGGTATGGTATCGATAGCAAAAATTTTATATCAACTATAGTTGACACGGTACTTATTCGAGAAAAAAACGATTGGTACTGTATCATGTCCACCCTTATTATTTTATATTTTCAAGTTAAAAAATGAAAATGAAAATTGATAATTGTTATAATATGACTTGAAATTTTGGTATATGTGTTTCGAATAACTTGACCTAGAACAAGAACAAAGCGAAGAAATTTATATTACGATTTCAAAGGGATAAATGTTTGGAATATGTGTTAGATCATTAGGTTTTTCCACTGAATCACTTTTTAAATAGTTGAATAATATAATAGATATTTGGTTCCTGTCCATGGACATGGTTATATCGACCAAACTATGTTAATTTTTTTGGTCATTTTATTGTCTTTCTTTGATTGCTCGCTCAAAAAGTGGTATTAGAACTACGATTGTTCGAGAGACTATATTTGTTGGTTTAAGAGACACCATCTTACAAGTTCGATTGAAAGAAGTTTAATAGATCGAATGACTTCACACTATAGAAGGTGAAGATGAAGGCTTTTATGGTTCAACATGGTTGTGCAACAACATTAGAATAAGAGGCGAAAATGTCGTAGGAGATTATGACAAATGCAAAGAGGGATATTCAGGAAAATGCACATAGCACAAGTTTGTTGTGTCAACTGATGAAAAGCAACAGGATGTTGTGGATCAAACGACTGATGTTGGGATATGGAAGAAACTTTGTGACAAATATAAAACATCTTTCTCACAAATCAGTTGTTCCTGCTAGATAATACTGTTATTTTCACAACTTAAAAAATATGATTATTATTTAATATCACACACGATTGGAACCATTCAAAGTCGTTTGTATTTAAAAAGTAACTAATAGTCAAATATCTTTAATCAGTGATAACTGCATGTTAAACATGGAACTTCAATTGTTGCAATATCTATCATACTATATTTTGGCCTACAATATATAGTATTTTAACTAGGTAAATAACTCTTAGAACTATCATTTTTTACATTGTTAGAATACTAACGTTGAGTTTATGAGTACCACTAAAAAGTTAGAAATAAAAAGTTGATGGAAGTGAAAAAAAAATTAAAAGAAAGTGTTGTTTAAGGAATAAATGTTGATGGAAGTGAAAAAGAATGTTGTCAAAATAAATCCATTAATCCATGCAAGAAGTCTGGATATCACTTTTCTTATTTTACTCTTTCGTTCCAAAGAACAATTTGAGGGCTTAAGTTGCTTAATCAACATTCAATAGGGTCTAAACTCTATTCCCTTAAAGTACAAGACCTTTACTCGATCAAATTACGACCCAATATCCTGAAATAGAAACATCCTGAAACTAGGTGTTACAAGTCTCTCCTACTTAAATTGGATTTCGTCCTCGAAATCTGACTCGGCTAGAGTTACTAGAAACTATACTAACGCAATCCAGATGCTTCCTCCCACCACTTCATAAAATCAAAGAATCCATAGAGAAAATTCGAGAGACTACTTGGAACCCAACCGATGCTAACAGTTAACCCAATCACTTGAAACTACCCAAACTGGGAAACTCTTAAAAGCTGCAACCAAAACCCAATTCCATCAATATACTTCACAAGGACAGGAACCCAAGTCTAAACTCCAGAATCCATACTGAAAGACTAATGATCATCCATTCGTCATACTTACCCCTAGTCCCCGACTAGGAGCACTACCAACCATGCATAACAAAAACTTGAAACATTCTGACCCTAAATTTCAACCAATCTCAAATCCGAGAATTATGCCCAAAAGACCTCAGTACACACTTGACTTCCTTCCATGTCATCACTAACTAACCACTCCCACGACCGTAACAATGGTTAATCCACAAATATCACGTGGCATCCTAACTCCCATGGCAACTTAGGTGCACGACCATCTGAAAAATCATCCAAGAGTCTTACAACTAACTCTATCACTAGTAAATTAACTCACTCGAAACCATTCTCACAAGAACGAACAAGGATCCATTAAGAAGAAACTAAACAATGAACTGTCGATAACCAACCGTGACTTTTCCATCAAGTCAAAATCTTACAAATGCTCGACCCAAGCATATCGGCCACTGAGCCCAATAGCAACACCATATTGATCTAGCTCCTAACTATTCCAAAAGACTAACAAAACAAGTCCCAAAGATATCCACCTAATTAGTAATAGGGATGGCAAAAAAACCCGAACCCGACGGGAAAACCCGATTCCCGAAGATTTCAGGGCGGGTCGGGGCAAGCTTATTGGGTTTCAGGTCGGGTTTTGGGTCGTTATCGAGTATTTTTTCGGGTTCGGGTTAGGGAGTGGGGATGCCTGCCCCGACCCGCCCCGCCCCGAATATATATATATATATATATATATATATATATATATATATATATATATATATATATATATATATATACATTTCAACCCTTCAAACCTCTAACCCTAAAATCACACATCCTTTTCTCTACATTCCAATTTCCAGCCGACAACAAAAATTGACGTAATCAAATTTTCATCTGTATTCTCTTCTCTCGATCGGAAAAAAGTGGAGTTTCATCTGTATCTCTTCTGTCGATCGGAAAAATGGTGGAGTTGTCGACCCTTGGAAGTCTCATCTACCTTGTTCATTTCATTTGTGGCAGGCAGGACCGCAGGAACCAGAAATAGCAAGCAGCGAGCCAGCGACCTTCAATCTGAATTGAGTTTTGATCGATGCTAGCCATCTACCTCGTTCATTTTCATCTGCTCACCACCTGCGATAACGACCTGCTGATTCTAGTTCTAATCTAGCCAACAGCCATCCAGGTAAGGTTACGTTATTTTTTCTTAATCCAATGTAGCACAACTGTTCTGAATCTGTTCTCATGATCGCAGGTAGTCGAATTTCGGCTGATTTGAGTTATGATTTTTGATTAATTTGATTCAATTTGAGTTCTGATCTAGTCGATGTTGTACCAGTTTTGATGAATTTGATTCAACTCTTCTATTTTCTTTCCTATTATAAGCATAGCATAGCTTCGATGTTGTCCTATTTTTAGGCATCGGATAACACACCTGTGATCTGTGAAGCTGTTAAGGGTATTATAAACTTAACAATTGACAAAATGTTGTCTACTGTTCTTAAGGTCACTTCAAACAATAGTGTTGGTGGTATGGATTGAAAAGGTTATATTGATTTAGTTGACTTTTATGCAGATCCCTTCATCAGATATATAAAATTATACTTTCATGCCTTCAAATAATGCTTTTATGTGAAAGTGGAAAGTGTGTTTTGTTTAAAAAGTAACATTTGATAAGTTGTAATACTTGAACTAGATAATGATACTTGATCATTTGCATTGTTTGTTGCCTTATATTGACATAAATAGGAAATTTTTTGGAAATAGCAATGCACTTTACTCTCGTTAAAGATAATGGTTGTATTTGATTCACACCTTTCAAACTGTTGTATTTGATTTCTGTTATGCTGAATTGAATTATGGTTTTTGATGATTCTGAGTTCTGATTTTCTGAAGAATTTGATTTCAAATTTGAGCTAATTTGAACTTAACAAACTGTTGTATTTGATTTCTGATATTACATTGGTTGTTATTTTCCAGGGGATATGAATTCAAACAGTCAGATTCATGCTCCAACTGAAAGTAGTCAAGAGGTGGGAGGTTCATGTTATAATCAAGTAAATACTGATTTTGTGGATCAACAAGGTGGGATGTAGAAGAGGTTGCTTGATTTTAAGTTTGTTTTAATGTTTAAGTGTAATGTACTGTTGCGATGAATTTAGTTTTTCAGATTTGGTTCAATTATGTTAAGAACTTATTTTGTATTTTAAGCCTTTGTAAGGTTTTAATTTCTTATTGTTCTATTGTAGTTTTTTCCATTTTCGGGTTTCGGGTTTGGGTTTTCGGGTCTATATCGGGTTTTGGGTTCGGGTTCGGGATCGGGGAAATTTTCTGCCCCGACGGGGCGCCCCGATAAGAAACTCGTCGGGTATCGGGTCGTGTTCGGGGCCAAATTTAACTATCGGGTTCGGGGATGGGATTTGCTGACCCGCCCCGAACCTGCCCCGTTGCCATTCCTAATTAGTAACCACACTTGTTCATGATACATCGTGACACCATCTACTCATTGGAATGATAAGCTCATGGTTCTACACCGTTCTTTCCATCATCCAACCACGTGCATGAAGAATCATGACCATCATCTCAGTGGCCCTATAGGCACATAACCATCATCCCAATGACTTGCAAGAACCCAATCAACATCCCTCCCAACACTTGCTAACCATAAGACGAGCTATAAAATTCAATAACATGCAAACCCTAACACAATATAGACTGTAACCAATGCAACACCAGATGATAACATGATTGGACGTGACCATAATATAAGATAGATAGTTGAACACTTTTTCCAACTAAAGGCAATAAATCAAACACGAACCATGCCAAAAGTCAGGCTAAGTGTTTTCATTCTATTTTATTTTTTCCACCTCAATTCATCGTAATAAAATTTAATGAAATACTAGATTATACATCCTCAAAGAGAACACAAAACCAACCCAAATCTACCACATTCCTTCTACATTACAACCTTACCTAAAGGGTGAAACACCAACGTATCAAATGAAATTTCAAACCTCAAATGCTACAAAATCATTCTCCTAAACAACTGAAACAAGATCCCTAAACCTTAGACGAACCTTGCGTCCTTGCCCATGTGACATGCTAAATTGGACTCTGCGTACACCCAAGGTCACACCTAAAAATTATACAACATTGCTGAAGCATCCAAACTTTCCTTACCCTAGTACAACCGCCAATCCTGAGCTTGCTAGAAACAAAAATCCCACACCAATTCAACCAAGGGTATACACACCCATAAACGTAAATTTTCAACGGAAAAAACTTTGATGAAGTGTTAACACACCAACTACACCTTCAACTATTACTGCTCCAAAACCATCAAATGATCCCCCATCTATTGACGAGGAACGAAATGACTAGTCAATGAAAGATGAACTGAAAACTAAACCTAAAAAGCTTATATACTGCTAAACGAATCCCATATGAAAAACCATAAACCAGACTTTGAAGATGATCAACAGATCAACCACTTCCCATCTTTACCAAAGATAATCGGACCGTACTGCCAATTGACCATGTTCTCTATATACGATACACAACCTGAGTGGCTCAAACGCTTCTTTATCAAAATCTCAAGCGTCTCTGAGAGGAACTACTGACCATGCCGAGTTCCTTGCCTAGCAATTTTATGTTGTGAGGACAACACATGTGCCCCTAAAGACGTAATCATGATGGCAAATTTATTGGCGCTCACGCTATGACTAGTTCTTGAATTCTTTCTGACTATGAAAGACTCTGATGGATCCATGACAAATACAACGAGAAAACTTCCTAACCACGAGCACTTTGATGGTAGCCTACCTTCCTCCTCTCACACAATAGAAGATCTAAACCAAAACCTCACATACTTGAATTGTAGATTCTTCTGACTCATTGTATTGAAACCAAAAAAGTAAACAATCCATTTATCCTCCGATCAGAATACTCAATTCTCCCCACTTAGGGTTCGAACTACCATCAAATGATGTCTACAGCAACAAAGCCTCAGACCGGCTCCACCAGATACATACCACCCTTGACATTCAGAATGCATAACACAACATAAGATGATCCTCCAAATAATAACCAACAAACCCCAAGGAAACTTCGACTCTCGAATGGAGACCTCGGAAACTGTCTCCAACATTATTATCTCTAAACATTAAGAATTTCATGCAAATGCACAAGTAATAACTCTGATAGTCCTAAAATAACAATAGTACTTCATTACCTGGATCAGGAAAAACTCGATGCTTCTTCAGAGGCACCCGATCTTCTTAACTGGATCAAGTATTTGACTTACAATATGGATTTCAATGTAGCCAACAAACCATAATTACAAAAAAAAGTCTTAAACATCCTTATACTGAAAGGTAGAAAGGATTTACTACGAACCAGACTTTACCCCTTGTTGTAGAAACTGATGTGGAGAACACCATCCCTTTATTCTATCTACGGACTAAAAGACATCCGATCTCTTCTCCCTTGAACACGAGAGGTTGGAAGAATATATTCTCATCATAGAAAACGACTTCCCAATCGATGGACTGACCATCGAGCCTCAGGTCACAATCCTAGAGGTGATCAAAACAATCGCTTCCTACTTAAGTCATGCGACACAAACTGACACTAATTCGAATAAGGTCTTCGAGATCTTAGGATCCACCAACTCGTATAGTTATGCACCATTCGGGCCCAAACAATCATGGCCACCTAAGCTCAAACAAGCACTAAATTCGCCCTCATCCAGAGCAACCATAACCGAAAGACTGATAAGATGGAAACGGGCTACCAATAACCCTATTGTTATACCACACTATATACCCAGTACCTTCTCCTTCACATCCTCATGACCTTTTCTGATTCTCGTATGGATAATGTGCTTCTGGTAGTATGGGCTTATACTATCTTCCACACATATCCGTATTTGTCTCAGGAATCATCCTAAAGTTCTAGGTCATTATACTCGAACACAAATAGGTCTACTAAAACACACCTATACGCTTAAAAGATCCACAAGCCACCCTTCTTAGATTCTTACCCTAGGATTTTCCACAACCACACTCCCACACCACTAAAATTTTCTACTAACACCACTGGTTGGCTCGTGTATGCAAGCCGTACATAATACAACATTAGATAGACGGTTAAATAAATGATTTTATCCTAAACCCACAACCAAAAAAGTAACATGAAATAAGGCTAAATCAAGTATTTTAAGACCATATAATCCTAATAATGTACAACTATAAAGCATACACTTAGCAACTAACAATATCTCTCTAAACTTCCAAGTAGCAGATAACAACAAACTCCCTAGGCTACAAGACATCATAAATATCAGGAAATTCTAACATATAAATCCTAAAGAGATCCTTATCCTATCCGGTAGCATGTATTTCTAAAAGTCCATATATTAGCAGATATATAAAATAAACATGGATATTTTAGGAACCAATTTCCTGTTCGAGCTTCTACTAACTGTACAAATCGCATCTTACTTGTTAAAAGTAAAGTCAAGTCAAAGATTCATGTTCACGATCCCAGGCCAACAATCAGACAAGAACATGACAAGGAACCAACTTCATGTCTCTGAAAGATCTATATGCCTAAGAGTCAGTATTGTAAGGTCATACCTTATGATCTGATGAGTCAAACATATTACACGTTGACCACTAGATTCAACGCCTCAAGTCTTATCAACATCAACATATAGTTATATAATGTAATGTAATCTTTGTATATTAGGTAATGACACATATATGCGTAGAATAGATAGCAGATCTGATATCTTTGTGATGAGGATCAATTCTTAGTATATATTAGATACAATCCCTTCAATCAAGGGATATACTTGTAGATATTAGTATATATTTAACATTAGGGTGAAACCCTAATGTTAATGTCTTGGTGACCGTCTTTGTGACAACCAATTTTCTTGGTGAAAACAAACTTTTTTTTGGTGAAAGATAATTTGGAGAATTCTACGTGTTCTTTACTTTTTTTGTTATTTATCTGCTTAGTTTAGTTTGTTCTTGTTCAATAAACTTGAAGTGTATCCGATCGATACAAGTCTTCAATTGGTATCAGAGCAGGTTTTTGATACACTCAAGTAATTATGTCAACCTCTTAAAATCCAAAATCTAATGTTTGCAATAAGATTCCTCCGTTTGATGAACTAAACTTTACCGCTTAGAAATCAAAGGACATGTATTATCTCGAAATCATGGACTTTGACATGCTTGATATCATCAACAAAGGTCCCATCGCTCTTATGCATCAATCATCCAAAGACAGTGCAACTGATAGTTAGCTAAAAAGGAAATATGTGTCGGGATACAACAAGGAAGAGAAAAGGGTGATGAATCTCGATGTAAAGGTGAGAGTTGCTATTAGAAACTCTCACCCTTATTCTCTCTATTGTTTGTTTCAAAACTGCTTGACTTCTCAAGACTCTATCATCGAATTTTTAAAAGGAAAGCCTCTTAGATGACGAAGCCTCAAAAGGTAAGTGTCTCATGGCCCAGATCGTTGAATCTCACGCTGACACATCAAATGACAACGTTGACGCTCTTGACAATGATCCTTCTCAATCTAGTATAGACCTTAAGGAATGGGACGCAACCTCAGCGTATCAGGTAAAAAATCTTGTTAACTACACTTCAGTTAAAAACATCGAAAAAATTGACACGATTGATCACTTGCATTTCGATCTATTTGTTTCAAACAAAGAAAGATCTTCTCTCAGATTTGAGCTAAAAATCTTAAAGAAAAACTCTCCTCTTTCGAAAAATCTCTCTCTTTTTAAAAAAGAAAACACTTGTATCTCGCTGACCAACAATTTTTTTCACTCTAAAAAAAGAAAAAGTTGTTGATCATGCTAGAAACATTCAACTTATTTTAAAAAACCGGGCTTCTTCTCACTATAATGTCATAATAATTATTAATGCTCAGATTCCATATCAGTGTGAGAAAATTCTTGGAGCGATATAGAAGGTGTTGTTTCCTTAACAAAAAGTGTTGAAACTAAACAAACCTTTTATAACACTATTGTTTAGAAAACTATTTTAATAATAGACGTGTGAGTTATTATTTTAAAAATCAAAATTTAATTGATACTCATTCCTCCATTGATTCTAAAGGTAACACCAAATGTGTTTCTCAATTATCTGCTCTTGATCCTTCCCGCCAACCTCCTCATCGTGAGTATGTTCTTCCACCCATTAAGATTTTACTAAACTTTCCTATAGAGTTTGGAGCTTTTGTGCAAAAGCATGACGAAAGTTTAGATCAGACCTTCAATCGATACAATCATCTTCTCAGCAGAATGATGAAACATAAATTGGATGTGAACTTATTGAGCAAAAAGTCACGTTCATAAATGGTATAAGGTCTGAATAGAAGGTCTTTATTTCAACGGTTAAAGAACATGAACAGTTTAGGAACTACACGTTGGCTAAGCTTGCCGGTATTCTAAGTAACATGAAGATGAAGTGACAAAAGAAGGAAAAATTGTTTATGGAGTAGGTTCGCTGGCACCGGTAACTAAGGTAAAAAGGTTGCAGAAGATGATGATTCGGAGTTTTAGCTCTCCGATTGTGAACTTACTAAAGATGAGTTCGCAATGATGGTGTCCAACCCAAATAGGTTCGCAAAGAAGAACTTCAACAGGAACAAGAACCAAAACTGGCAGGGAAGCTACAACTCTGAGAAGGTAAAAGAGGAGAGTGCAAACAGTTCTCAGAAAGAAGAGGACAAGAAGGAAAAGAAGCTTGTGGGTGACTCTGGCTATGATTGTTACTACTATCATGGTAAAAACCACCTACCTAAGGAGTGTATGCTGCGAAGGTTGAACGAGAAGAAAGAAGGAGAAGACGATGGACATCGATCTCCGAAAGCTTGAGGCGATAAAGAAGAAAAAGAATATTGATAACTCTATGTCTGCTTTGATTGTGCAGGAAAACAATGTTGAAGATGAATTTGGCAGGGTTGAAGTCTGGTCCACTGATTCCGAATATGAGGAGGTTCACAGGCCTACTCATGGAAGAAGTTTCGTAGCGAAGGAAGAAGATTCTCAATTTGGAGGGAGGTGCTTGATGGTGACGAATGATGTGTCAGGACTGAGAGGATACGTTACCGATGGCGACCGTGTTTCTAACAGCTGCTTCGCTGCGAAAACTGTTCCTGAGCATATAAGTGAGTGTAAGTAGGTCATTAACAAGGTAAAATCTATTCTCGAAACTCTAAATATACCCTTGTATCGTTACAAAACGGAACTAAATGATTTAAGATACACTTTTTCAATTTTTAGTGACATTTTAAAAAGAACTTGTTTAACAAACTCTAACCTAACCGATCAAATCAGTAATGGTCCCGTCAAAGAGTGAGGAGAGACGCATATGGATAGAGAAGATTGAGTCTGATTTATCTAAGCCTAGGGATGAGTCGATTTATTTACAGAGGGATAATTATATTCTTTTAAAATAGCGTAATATTTTTTGTTTGATTTCCAAAAGACTTTATTTCGATGTCACTCAGTTGCATCCTAGTTGTGGGATTGGTGAGAAAATTCACAAAATGGTTTTACCCTTTCTCGAATTCAAAGAGGACGAAATCGACGATGACTGTTACAAGTGCAAATCCATTGTCTCATCTGATGAAACTTCAGATGCATACAAAATTGGACTGGACAAAATCGAATCATTCATTAAGTCCAAAGATTACAAAAACATGCTCAAACAAATTTTTGATGAAAAAGATAAAGAGCAAATCAATTCTCAAAATTGTGCAGAAATTTGACTCATTAAGCACCAAATTAAACTTAGAAAACAAACTTGATGTTGAAAATGTTTATGAATTTAACAATGAAAGTGATATGAGTGAAATATCTGTGAGGATGAGGTTGACTGTTTTGAGTTTGTTAAAAACTAACCTGTACCTGCAAAAAGTCCTAATTTCTGACGATTCAGTTGAGTTCACACGTATTTATAAAAATGAACCTGAAGTTTTAAAAGCGAAAGCGACTATTTTTCCTAAAGTCCAAACTGTTCCTAACCAAGTTTTTGCAACTAAAGGACTGTACAAAAATCAAACAGCTAAATTAACGTCCATGGTCGATGATGACAACAAAGATGGATGTGATGAGTACTTTTGGTCCGCTCCAATCAACAATGCAGACGAAACCAAAGGTCTATTTGAAATGACCTTGTGGAGAACACAGAGCAAATACGTAGCAGAACTCCTAAGCAAAGTCAATTCAAGCTACGAAAAGGGAAGTCCAAGTGGAACTAAGAGTGTTCCAAGTGATACATCATCAGTTCGGACCGAAATCCCTACCAGAAAGCCAAAACCCAGGGCCAATATTCACAAATCCTCAGAGCAGTTCGCAGCTCAAAAACGCCAAAGGAATGCTAGATATAACAAGAATCTTAAGGAAAGAAAGTAGTTCTGGCAGTCCAAGAATCCAAATTTCCTTCGTAAAGAAAAAGTCAATCCAAATGCAAAAGTCTTTTATCCGCGAAACCTAAGACCTTTCAACAAAATCATGTGCCTAAGGTCTCGCATCAAAAAGTTTCTCAAGAACCACCTTTTCAAAATCATGTGAAACCTGCGCAGAAAACCAACTCTCACTTCTATCCTTTTATGTTAAGCGCCAAGTTTGTGAGTACGCTGGGCGTACAAGGAGTACGCTACGCGTACTCACACGCTTATTTTGTACATGGTTCCATCCAGGTACGCTGGGCGTACCTAAGGTTACGCCGGGCGTAACCGGCCCATATTCAAAACCCTAATATGACTTGAGGGCTATAAAAGGAATGCGATGGTCTTGTCCTTCAACCACCATCTTTCAGAAAGAAACCCTAAGAGAGTATTTCCTTCGTTTTTAGCTTGAGAGTGAGTGTTCTAAGCTTCAAAGTGTCATTCCAAGGTGGGGAAAGAGAAGAGGAGACCATTGTGGAAGCTAGAAGTGGGTGGACAAGTGTAGACCTGAGGACTACAAAGTTTGGAGCTTCTTCCTGAGGTAAAAAGTTCAGATCTTGCCTTGTAGTTTGTGTGGTGTGCTTCTTGGACCAATTTCTAGGGTTTTTGGTCCCAAGATGGAGACTTTATGAGCAAATAGTCTCCATTGGCCTAGATCTATCATATTCCAGGACTATATGAGTTGTATGTTCATAAAAATGCAATCTTGGACATGAATGTTGAGCCATGCATGAGATCTAGACTTTTGGAGGAGAAAGGAAAGGTGTTAGAAGGTGTGGGGAACCTTTATAGCCATGCAAAGGCTTAAAGGTTTCGACTTTATGGATTAAGAAGTATTAAAATGGCCAGATCTAGAATATGGGGTTATGTCTTAATCGTTTAAGACATTAGAATGAGGAAGTAAGAAACTGGGATGTACGCTGGGTGTAATCCCAGTACGCGCCGCGTAGTGGGTCGCGTCCCCCATTTCTGGAATGCAAGGGTACGCCCCGCGTACTGCTTGCTGTTGACTTTTGTTGACTTTTAGGGTTTTGGTCAACATGTCGACTTTCGAGTCAGGGAGGGGTGAAATGGTCTTTTACCCTTCTGTGGGATAGTGGAAAAGGGTGTAGCATAGCCTTGAAAGCCGTTAATAATTAGAATGATTATTTGTTGTGATTAGGCGGGACTAGGTCGTCATTTCAAGATTCAAAGATATCGAGCACGTGAGATTCTAGACATCATACGTGTTGAGTCTTCTCACTATACTATACCTGGAAAGGTACCTATGTGTGACCGGAAGGTCTGGTGTGCTATGAGATATATGCGTTACATGTTATGAGTTGTCTGTTTCGTATGCGCTATGTATGTGATATATATGCTATGTTTGATATGGGCCGGAAGGCATTATGATATCGACCGGAAGGTCAGGGAGTTATGGACCGGAAGGTCAACACGGGTAGGACCAGAAGGTTTACCGGGTTGGGACGGAAGTCCCCTGAGACACATGGACCGGAAGGTCGTGTGAAGTATGGCCTGGAAAGGCGTATGTTTGTAAGTGGTATTTTGGGGAACTCACTAAGCATTTATGCTTACAGTTGTTGTGTTATGTGTTTCAGGTACTAGCGAGGACCGTGGGAAGGCACCGGCGTGACTCGTACACACTAGAGAGAGGATTAGATTTTTGTGATCTTGGGATACGATATGTTTTGATAACTATTGTTGGATATTTTTGAAAATATTTCATATGAAAATGGTTGTTGAAAAATGAAAATTTTGTTTTGAAAATTACGTTGTTACCAAATGGTATCAGAGCCTTGGTTTGAGAGATTCGGATGCACCTTCGGGCGTAGCCAAACTCAAACTGAGGATTTGAGGAAAATTTCAAACGATAAAAACTAAATTTTTCTAAAAAGCAAGAGATTTTGAGACAACCAGAGTGGAGCTGTGTGTACGGTCAGTCAGTGCCCGAATGGTGAAACCCCCCCAAATGTCCTTACGTATGTGTTATGAAATATGATATATTATATTTAGCATGCTAAAGCTGGCTAGGTATTCATATTAGGACTAGAGTGACCTAATTTTGTGATGCCTTAGCCTAGGAAGGAATGTGCTGCTATGTGATGCTTGTGAGCGAGTAGGTAGCAGTGAGGGGCTTATGAGAGGTCTACCGAGGAGTAGCCTATGCCAGTGAGATATTGAGTACTTGTGACTTGGGATCCAAGGATGAGGACTTAGGGTGAATACTGATGCGGTGTAGGCGGTAGTATAAGGGCCCGTACTACCGATGACACCGGAGCAGTGCGCACTCTAGGTAAGAATCCTTTGGGCACTAAGGAACAAGGAGGGTCGAGATTTCGAGTGTGAGCATGCTCGAATGAGTCTTTGATATTATTATATTATATTTCAGAGACATCATGGTTGGGACACGCCACAGACCTGAGACGAGCGGTGTGAGTGACGAGGAGCTTCGTCAGATGATCCACGATGAGGTGGCTACGGCGATCAGGGCCGAGATTCCGGAGATGTTTGGGTCTATCAAGACCACATTGATGGAGACTTTTGATGAGCGGTACGCCGCGGTGACTGAGGCTGCAGCTACAACATATGTGGCTGCTGCCGGGCCTTAGGGAGGTGACTCGTTGTTGTTCCGGGAGTTCAGCAACACGAAGCCACCCGAGTTTGATGGGACGCAGGATCCGATCGCTGCGATGAGATGGATTGCTGACATTGAGGGGTGCTTCTATATGTTTTCATGTCCGGAGCACTTGAGGGTACGGTTCGCTTTGAACCAGCTTCGCTTTGGAGCGAAGGATTGGTGGAAGTTCGTGACAATGAACTTCACTCTTGCAGAGATTTCAGCGGTGACCTGGGAGAGGTTCACCACCATGTTCAGAGACAAGTATGTTCCCCCGGTGGAGAGGGAACGGTTGGTTCAGGAGTTCTTGACCCTCAAGCAGGGTAATGATTCGGTTACTGTGGTCACCCGGAAGTTTCATGAGAGGGCGATGCTCTGCCCTGAGCAGGTGTCCACTGAGCAGGCACGGATGAGCCGGTATTTGGGCATTTTGAGGAGGGACATTCGGGAGTTCGTGTCGAACTCGACGTACCGAACATTTGCTGAGCTCCAGGAAAATGCCTGAAAGAGGGAGATTGAGTTGGAGACTCATGCCAAGGAGGAGGCCGAGTCTCAGAAGACGGATCGGCGGCCGGCTCAGTCTCAGCCGGCAGCTAGGCGGACCAAGTCTGCTGATTCAAGGATTGGAGGCCAGAAGGGCCGCACTTACGGGAAGTGCGGCAATGGTCACGAGGGGGCCTGTCGATCAGGTGCTTGCTACAAATGTGGCAAGGAGGGGCATATCATCAGGGATTTCCCCAAGGGATTTATGGTTTGCTTCCATTGCAACCAGACCGGCCATCGGAAGGCCGAGTGCCCTCAGCTACATCAGGGATCAGCGCAGGGATTTGCGCCTGCTGCTAGGGTTACCGAGGTTTGATCGATGAAGGCCGAGGCTCCGAAGGCTCGTGGGAGAGCTTTCCAGTTGACTGCGGAGGAGGTCCGCGCGACGCCCGATGTTGTGGCTGGTATGTCTTCTGTATTTTATCTTTTGTTTGAGATATTATGCTTATATGATGATATGCATAGGTACTTTTCTTGTGAGTTTTGTACCTGCTTTGGTATTATTTGACTCGGGTGCGAGTCCGTCATTTGTTTCCTTGGCATTTAGTCAGCACATTAGTATCCGTCGAGAGGCGTTGAGTCGACCTCTATGAGTTTCCATAGCTGATGAGCGAGCAGTGCATGCTTCGAATGTGATTCGAGGATGTATCCTTGAGATCTTCGGTGTGGAGTTCCCGATAGATCTGGTCCCGATTGCGATGGGGGATGTGTGTGTTATAGTGGGCATGGATTGGTTAAGCCGATTTGGAGCTGTTATAGACTGCAAGCGTCAGTTGGCGACGGTACGAGACCCCAGTGGGGGAGTGCTTACGGTTCATGGTGAGGGAACCCGATGTGGGTCAGCATTTTGTTTGGCTGCCAGGGCGAGGCAGAGTTTGCAGCAAGGCTGCAGTGGATTCGTAGCCTATGTTATGGACACTCGAGTGGCCGCTGGGAGGCCAAGTTCGACTGATGAGGTTCTGATAGTGTGCGAGTTTCCGGATGTTTTTCCCGAGGAACTACTGGGTGTGCCTCCCGAGAGGAAAGTGTAATTCCGTATCGATTTGGTTCCGGGAGCAGCACCTATCGCCAAGGCGCCTTATCGCCTCGCACCGATAGAAATGTAGGAGTTATCCTCGCAGCTTCAGGAGCTGTTGGGGAAGGGATTTATTCGACCGAGTAGCTCACCTTGGGGAGCGCCGATCCTTTTTGTCAAGAAGAAGGATGGTTCACACCGGATGTGTATTGATTACCAGGAGTTGAACAAGTTCACAATCAAGAACCGTTATCCGTTGCCAAGGATCGATGATCTGTTCGATCAGTTGCAGGGGGCGTCTTGGTTCTCCAAGATAGACTTGAGGTCGGGTTATCATCAGATGAGGGTTTGGGATGAAGATATCCAGAAGACAGCATTCAGAACTCGTTATGGGCATTACGAGTTCGTGGTGATGCCTTTTGGGCTCACCAATGCACCAGCTGCGTTCATGGATCTCATGAACAAGGTGTGCATGCCGATGCTGGATCGGTCGGTGATCGTATTCATTGATGATATTTTGGTATATTTGAGGTCTAGAGAGCAACATGAGGAGCATTTGAGGGAGATCCTTGGAGTTCTTAGATCGGAGAGGCTGTATGCCAAATTCTCCAAGTTTGAGTTCTGGTTACGAGAGGTTCAATTCTTGGGACATCTCGTCAACTAGAATGGTATATTGGTCTATCCGGCCAAGATTGAGGTAGTCATGAGATGGGAGGTGCCGAGATCACCCATCGAGATCAGGAGCTTTTTGGGATTGGCCGGCTATTATCGGAGATTTATTAATGATTTCTCCAAGATCGTCGTGCCACTTACCAAGATGACCCGGAAGGGTGTCGCTTTTTCCTGGGGTCCGGAGCAGCAGACCTCATTTGAGACACTTCGCCAGAATTTGTGCGAAGCCCCAGTGCTCGCACTCCCGGAAGGGATGGAGGATTTTGTGGTGTACTGCGATGCATCGATATCCGGTTTAAGAGCGGTGCTTATGCAGAGGGGGCATGTGATGGCATATGCTTCGAGGCAGCTGAAGCCTCATGAGTCGAGGTATCCCACCCACGATCTGGAGTTGGGGGTTGTGGTGTTCGCCCTCAAGATCTGACGTCACTATCTGTATGGGGTTCGGTGTACCATATACACGGACCACAAGAGTCTGAAGTACTTGATGGATCAGCCCAACCTGAATATGCGCCAAAGGAGATGGTTGGATGTGGTAAAGGATTATGATTGTGAGATCCTATACCACCCGGGCAAGGCTAATGTTGTAGCCGATGCTTTGAGCTATAGGGTGGAGAGCGCCCCGATTCGAGACGTTTGTATGAGGTTGACAGTGATGACTCTAGTGTTGGACACTATACGAGGGGCCCATGCAGAAGCAGTGAGACCGGAGAACCGCAAAAGGGAGCGGGTGATCAGGCAGGTATCGGAGTTTGTTACCGATAGTCGAGGACTTATGACTTTTCAGGGCCGGATTTGGGTACCATTTGTGGGCGGGGCGCATACCATCTTGATGGAGGAGGCCCATAGGTCGAATTTCTCGATCCATCCCAGGGCCATTAAGATGTTCTTGGATTTAAAGAAGGAGTATTGGTGGTCCTGTATGAAGAAGGATGTTGCATGGTTCGTAGAGAGGTGCTTGACTTGTTGCAAGGTTAAGGCCGAGCACCAGCGTCCGCATGGTAAGCTGCAGCCATTAGAGATTCCCGAGTGGAAGTGGGAACAGATTACCATGGATTTTATCACCAAATTGCCAAGGACAGCTAGAGGTGTCGATGCAATTTGGGTGATTGTGGACAGGTTGACGAAGAGCGCTCACTTTCTTGCTATCAGTGAGAGCTCTTCTGATGAGAGGCTGTCAGAGCTGTATATGAAGGAGGTGGTATCGCGGCATGGAGTTCCAATCTCGATTGTTTCATATCGATATGTGCGATTTACTTCCAAATTTTGGAAGAAATTTCACGAGGAGTTGGGTACAAGGCTGCATTTTAGTACCGCATACCACCCACAGACGGACGGACAGAGTGAGCGGACGATTCAGATGCTCGAGGACATGCTTCGGGCGTGTTTTTTGGATTTCAGCGGAAGTTGGGACACGTATTTTCCCTTGGCTAAGTTTTCCTACAATAACAGCCATCACTCGAGCATTGTTATGCCACCTTTTGATCTCTTGTATGGGAGGAGGTGTCGGACCCCCATATGCTGGGGAGGAGTAGGGCAACGCGTGATGGGTAGTACAGAGATTGTACTCCAGACGACAGAGCAGATACAACAAATCCGACAGAGGTTGTTGACCGCTCAGAGTCGCCAGAAGAGTTATGCGGATAGGCGACGGTCTGAGCTCGAGTTCCAGGTTGGTGATTTCGTGCTCCTGAAGGTATCTCCTTGTAAATGAGTGATCTGATTCAGGAAGAGGGGCAAGCTGGGGCCCCGGTATATTGGGCTGTTTAGAGTGATTGCGATAGTAGGCAGAGTAGCATATCGTCTGGAGCTACCTGCGGAGTTGAGCCAGATTCATGATACCTTCCACGTGTCTTAGTTGAGGAAGTGTATAGCCGACGAGTCGGCGGTAGTGCCTCTGGAGGATATTCAGGTGGATGCGGGCCTGAATTATGCCGAGAGACCAATCGCGATTCGGGATCAGAAGATCAAGGTTCTGAGGAACAAGGAAGTGCCATTGGTGCAGGTTCTGTGGCAGCATCGGAAGGGGTCCGAGCTGACGTGGGAGTCAGAGTCAGAGATGCAGAAGCAGCATCTGGAGTTGTTTTCGGTATAAGACTTCGGGGACAAAGTCTGGTTCTAGTGGGGGAGAATTGTAACACCCCGAAATTCAGGTTCAACCATTTAACCCTTCATCTTTTCCAAGTTGTCATATTAGGTCCCTTTATGTTAAGTTCCAAGTTTGTGAGTACGCTGGGCGTACAAGGAGTATGCTACGCGTACTCACGTGCTTATTTTGTATGCGGTTCCATCCAAGTACGCTGGGTGTACCTAAGGTTACGCCGGGCGTAACCGGCCCAGATTCAAAACCCTAATATGACTTGAGGGCTATAAAAGGAATGCGATGGTCTTGTCCTTCAACCACCATCTTTCAGAAAGAAACCCTAAGAGAGTATTTCCTTCGTTTTTAGCTTGAGAGTGAGTGTTCTAAGCTTCAAAGTGTCATTCCAAGGTGGTGAAAGAGAAGAGGAGACCATTGTGGAAGCTAGAAGTGGGTGGACAAGTGTAGACCTGAGGACTACAAAGTTTGGAGCTTCTTCCTGAGGTAAAAAGTTCAGATCTTGCCTTGTAGTTTGTGTGGTGTGCTTCTTGGACCAATTTCTAGGGTTTTTGGTCCCAAGATGGAGACTTTATGAGCAAATAGTCTCCATTGGCCTAGATCTATCATATTCCAGGACTATATGAGTTGTATGTTCATAAAAATGCAATCTTGGACATGAATGTTGAGCCATGCATGAGATCTAGACTTTTGGAGGAGAAAGGAAAGGTGTTAGAAGGTGTGGGGAACCTTTATAGCCATGCAAAGGCTTAAAGGTTTCGACTTTATGGATTAAGAAGTATTAAAATGGCCAGATCTAGAATATGGGGTTATGTCTTAATCGTTTAAGACATTAGAATGAGGAAGTAAGAAACTGGGATGTACGCTGGGTGTAATCCCAGTACGCGCCGCGTAGTGGGTCGCGTCCCCCGTTTCTGGAATGCAAGGGTACGCCCTGCGTACTGCTTGCTGTTGACTTTTGTTGACTTTTAGGGTTTTGGTCAACATGTCGACTTTCGAGTCAGGGAGGGGTGAAATGGTCTTTTACCCTTCTGTGGGATAGTGGAAAAGGGTGTAGCATAGCCTTGAAAGCCGTTAATAATTAGAATGATTATTTGTTGTGATTAGGCGGGACTAGGTCGTCATTTCAAGATTCAAAGATATCGAGCACGTGAGATTCTAGACATCATACGTGTTGAGTCTTCTCACTATACTATACCTGGAAAGGTACCTATGTGTGACCGGAAGGTCTGGTGTGCTATGAGATATATGCGTTACATGTTATGAGTTGTCTGTTTCGTATGCGCTATGTATGTGATATATATGCTATGTTTGATATGGGCCGGAAGGCATTATGATATCGACCGGAAGGTCAGGGAGTTATGGACCGGAAGGTCAACACGGGTAGGACCAGAAGGTTTACCGGGTTGGGACGGAAGTCCCCTGAGACACATTGACCGGAAGGTCGTGTGAAGTATGGCCTGGAAAGGCGTATGTTTGTAAGTGGTATTTTGGGGAACTCACTAAGCATTTATGCTTACAGTTGTTGTGTTATGTGTTTCAGGTACTAGCGAGGACCGTGGGAAGGCGCCGGCGTGACTCGTACACACTAGAGAGAGGATTAGATTTTTGTGATCTTGGGTTACGATATGTTTTGATAACTATTGTTGGATATTTTTGAAAATATTTTATATGAAAATGGTTGTTGAAAAATGAAAATTTTGTTTTGAAAATTACGTTGTTACACAAAGCTTCGCAGGACATCAAAGGCA
This sequence comes from Lactuca serriola, assembly GCF_051521515.1. Lineage (NCBI taxonomy): Eukaryota > Viridiplantae > Streptophyta > Magnoliopsida > Asterales > Asteraceae > Lactuca > Lactuca serriola. The sequence goes on from NC_136411.1 coordinate 24,946,450, forward strand.
AAGGAAAGATAATTTCGGAGCCTAAAGATTCTCTAAAAAAGATCTGAAACTAATCTTAAGCAAAAAGGGTGTTAAACAACAAATCCAGAATAACCAAAAGAACCCATCCACCAAGGATGCAAACTTAAAAGATAATATGATTACTGTTTCTTAAAATCACAAAGAATGATAACACAACCTTAATAAAACGAACATATTTGGTTGATCCTTCTATTTCATTTACTGTGAAAAACTCACGAGGGCTCAAATAACTTTGGGTTCCTAAATCTGCTTAACTTTCGCAGGTAATTCGATACGAGCAGTTTGACTCAGAATGGTACATCGATAGTGGCTGCTCACATCACATGACAGGTCGAAAGGAGGAATTGCGAGAGTACAGAGAATTGAAAGACGGTGGAAGAGTGAAGTTCAGAAATAACTCACTTTGAGAGATTAAAGGATATGGTATGATCACTAACGAAAAAATTTCTATTCGCAAAATGGCATATTTAAAGGGACTGCAACACAATCTTATAAGTGTTTCGCAGATAGTTGTTGGCACACGACTGAAGGTTTTGTTTGATGACGAAGGATTGGAAATCACTGAGAAAAAGACAAAGTCAGTGCTTTTAAAGTCAAAACGCAAAAGCGAAATGTACCCACTGAACATGAATCCTATCTGAGGGAAGCCTGCCATTTGCCTATTGACAAAAGCACCTACATATGATAGTTAGCTATGGCATCGAAGACTTTCGCACCTCAACTTCAAAGATATCAACAAACTTGTTCTTGGTGATTACGTGCGAGGGCTTCCTCTCTTAAAATACAACAAGGATCATGTCTGTGCTACATGTGAAATGAGGAAGCAAAGCCGGAAGATTCATCCAACTGTAGTGAATACGAAAGTCATTGAACCACATGAACTTTTGCACATCGACCTCTGTGATCCTTCTGTGATTGAAAGTATTGGTGGTAATACGTACATTCTCATTATTGTAATTAATTTTTTCGTTTCACTTGGGTTTATTTTCTTAAGCAGAAATCTGAAGCCACACCAAAGTTAAAAGACTTCATAAAGCAGATTGAGTTACAATTGCGAAAGCTGGTTCGCAACATTCGAAACGACAATGGGTTGAAATTCAAAAATCAAGTGTTTGAAGAATTTCTAACTGCGAAAGGAATAACTCACAACTTTCTGCTCTTTATACTCCACAACAGAACGTGGTCATTGAAAGGTGAAACCGATCACCGTGTCAAGCTGTGAGACCCATGCTTTCTTTTACGAATCTGCCTCTCTACTTTTGGGCCTATGCGATTGGAACTGCATGCTTCACCCAAAATTGTTCAATCCTCGATAAGCGATTTTCTGTCACTCCGTGTGAAATTATAAGCAAACGAAAACCTAACGTAAATTTTTTCCATGTGTTTGGTTCCAGGTGTTTCATCTTCAACTCTAAAGAACAAAGGAACAAATTCGATGTGAAAGCTGACGAAGGTATCTTCTTGGGATACTCGCTGACCTCCAAGGCATATAGGGTTCTCAACAAAAGATCCAATAAGATTGAAGAAACCTACTACGTCACATTCAATGCTAATTATTTAAAGAGGTTTCATAAAGCATCAATGTCAAACAAAGGAGATCTTTCCACAAGCGATTGCAACAACAACTATTGACAACGGTGAAGAATCATCTTTCTGAGAAACTCAGGCTCGTCTTCGCCATGCTTCACAGACTAGAAGGTGTTCCGAAATCAAGCTCTATTACGAAACAAGGTGGAGAAGGGATGACCTCAAAGAAAGAAAACCCCAAAACTTCTGTCAAGCACACTGTCAAAAGCGAATCTGAGCCTAAAGGCAAAGAAAAACTTTTCAGTGACGAGCCAATTATTGACAACAGTGAAGATGAAGAGCCAGATGAGAATGAGCGGAAATGAAGAAAGGAACATGAAGCTAAAATGGATGAGCATCAGAGAATAATTCGCATGGCTGAAGCGAAAGAGAAAGCTAAACGTGAAGCTCAGGTCACACTGGAAAGCCAAAAGCTTTTATTTCTAGAGTGGACTCTGAAGTGAATTCAAATTGAAGTTTTGGATATGCCGAGTCAATATTGGCTGCAATCGGTTGTGTCATTCGATCTTCAGAATACACAAGATTCGCAGTTGGACCTGCCAATAACTCCGAAAGCCTTCAGGTTTTGCTCCTTCGTGAAAGTTGTGAATGTCCCTTTCATAGATAGCGGCGAAATCATTTAATCTTCTCGTTTTATCTCAATCGTATGAAACCACAATACGAAAGGTGGAGTGCTAGCAAGATTACTGTAGTGAAGGTCGCTGATCCAATCGAAACCGACAGCTTCCCAAATGTGAAGTTCAAGGTTGTGAAAGGTTCTTCCAGTTAGGTCCACAAATTCACTCTTGCATATCTGCCTTGCCTCAATCCTTATGACTGGATCATGCTTTAATAATTATTGCTGAGAGATGGACAGAAGTATGAGCCCGTTATTGCTCAACTCAAAAAGATGTTGGTTTCGTTTATTCAAGAGGTAGGCAAGATGGATGTGTAAATTGTTGCCATTCTGCAAAGGAAGCCCTATGTTCTCCCTAAAGAAGTCCCATAAGATTTTGAGAAGTTGAATCCTGGGAAAATACACAAGGAAGGTTGTTATGTGGCATTTCAGATGCAAGAACAAAATGATGCAGACTTTCATAAGGTTTGCTTCTTCCTTCTTGATAAGCATCTATTCACTACTTCCTGCCAGGAGCATGTTTTGGACATGATCAACAAGTACAAGGGCAATAGAAAGGGCAACAAGAAGTGTTTCTCGGATATGATTCTATGGTATATCAAGGTTTGCAAGTTTCTGTTGAGTGTCGTTTTTAAAGTGCCGAAGCGAACTCAGCCTTGATAGACTCTCGCCTCAATTAATGCAAAGGGAGATATTGTTGGGTATATAGGTTGTGTCGTTGTGATTATTTATTTAGTTCTTTTTGTAACAGGGTTGGGCCTATCCACCCGTCATTTATTATTAGGGTTATAGTATTTAATGATGGGTTTTGGATATAAGAACTTTACCTATGTGCACATACAACCCTATAGCTTGGATCTAGGTTTCACTAATTGAACATGCAACATATCCAAGACTTTCATGGCTAGATCTAATGCAAACTAACAATTGAAACATATGAAAAACAGATCTAGAATAATACCTTGAGTTACTTGCTTGAAACCTTCTTCTTCTTGGAGCTTAGAGTCACAAATGTCACTCCTCTAATGGCTTACAAACACCAACTAGCAAGAAGATGATTTGAGAGAGATGAGGAAGAGGGAAATCGGCTCTAGGGTTACTCCAATCACAAGGGTGGCCGATTTCCTCAACCCTATGGGTCTATTTATACTGTGAGCTCCTGGGGTTTCACCTTAAAACCCTAATTGGATAACTTAGCCTCAAATCAATCCAAATCCTCTTCTAGATAGGGCCTTGGACGATTTTTAGGTGATCCACATCCCTAAAATCGTCCAACCCATATCCATAAGGTTCTTGGCTCAAAATACAACATTCATACATTTGACAGTTTATACCCCTTTATTCAATTAATCTCTTTAAGTCACCAAATTAATTCCTAATTAATTTATGACTTATATTAATCAAATAATATTATTATTCTTTTAACATATTATTCTTATAATACATTAATAATAATAATACTTCTCTCTAAATCATCCTATCAAGTTGCTATGGTGAAGGCAACCCAAAAGGACCATGCATAACCAGGTCAAGTATTTACCAAATATAGTTACAGCCTTAGACACTAATCCAATAGTCTCCCACTTGGATAAGTCTAGTAACTATAAACGCAAACACAATCTGATTAGCAATCGTAGCTCTCAAAGACGCTGTCAATTCTGATCTTATCAGTAACCTGTCCTTTAGATAAGGGATCATACAGTCCTCTGTTTTGATATCGTGCAGACGATTTCATGAGACATTGTCATACTCATTATCCAGCAACTATTTTCTAGATCTCAGATTTATTTGACATAGAACTTAATTGAACACACCAATTCATTCCTGACCGGGCCCGGCACATAAGTCAAATCAAATCATCGAGTGGTCGTGATATCGCTTTTACCCTCTTAGGATAAAAGTAACAGATAAACTTCGACTTATATGCATTTACTTATCAACTAACCAACTATACACAATAATGTGTTTTATGACATCAATTTACTGATGCCGTTTCGCATTATCAATGTACAACCAATTAGTAAATAATAAACCATATATCTAGGTTTTAAGAGCATATGATATTATCGTCTTGCGATCACTCCAAAGTGATTCCAACAAGTGTGGGTTTATTCCAATGCTCAAAACTTGTTAACAAACTCAATTATTCTGGAAGTCAAAACATGCAAAGTGAAACAATAGCTAAACAATTAACATAAGACAGTAACATTACTTATAAATAATACTCTTTTATTTAATCATCAAATGTCAATTACATTTATCTATTACACGTTTCTAATACTATCTAATCTAAACTAATATCATCCTTCAGCCCAATACTCCTAGCATGCTGCAAGTGCTTAACCCTACTCAGTCCCTTCGTAAGCGGATCTGCTGGGTTATCTTCTGATGATATCCTCTTAACCACGAAGTGTCCTTCTTCTACTCAATGCCTAATAAAGTGATATTTTCTGTCGATATGCCGAGATCTACCATGATACCTCGGTTCCTTGGTCAAGGCAACCGCTCCTTCATTATCACAGAAAATTTCCATGGGCTCCTTTATGGCAGGCACAACTCCAAGATCACCAATGAAGTTCTTCAACCATATTGTCTCCTTTGACGCTTCGCTCGCTGCAATGTACTCTGATTCGCGCATTGAATCAGCTACAGTTTCCTGTTTGGAACTTTTCCAAGTTACTGATCCTCCATTAAGGGTAAAGACCCATCCCGACTGCGAACGGTAGTTGTCCCTGTCGGTCTGGAAACTGGCGTCACTATACCCTCGCACCTTCAAGTCATCAATCCCTCCCAGGACTAGAAACCATTCCTTGGTCCTCCGAAGGTACTTAAGGATGTTCTTGACTGCAATCCAATGCGCTCTACCAGGATTCCCTTGATATCTACTGACCATGCTCAAAGCAAAGGCCACATCAGGACGAGTACAAGTTATAGCGTACATGATTGAGCCAACTGCGAAAGCGTAAGGTACTCGGCTTATCTCAGCTATCTCGGCTTCGGTACTCGGACTTTGAGTCTTACTCAACTTGCTATTACTCTGTATCGGTAGTTCTCCCTTCTTTGAGTTTTACATACTAAAACGTTTTAGTACCTTATCTAAGTAAGTATTCTGACTAAGTCCTATTAGTCTCTTACTTCTTTCTCTCACTATCCTTATTCCCAAAATATAGGAAGCCTCTCCGAGGTCCTTCATAGCGAAGCACTTCCCGAGCCAGGACTTTACCTCCTGTAGAGTTGGGACGTCGTTTCCTATGAGCAGTATGTCATCGACATACAAAACGAGAAAGCTAACTATGCTCCCACTGGCTTTGACATATACACATGATTCATCTTCGCTTCGTACAAATCCAAACTCTTTGACTTTCTCATCAAAGAAAAGATTCCATCTGCGAGACGCTTGTTTAAGTCCATAAATGGACTTCTCAAGCTTGCACACTCTATTTGGATGCTTCGGATCGACAAAACCTTTTGGTTGAGCCATGTAAACATCCTCATCCAGCATCCCATTAAGGAAAGCGGTCTTGACATCCATTTGCCATATTTGATAATCATGAAATGCAGCAATAGCTAGCATCACCCTAATAGATTTAATCTTCGCAACTGGTTAGAAGGTCTCATCATAGTCAACTCTGAGAGTTTGAGTAAATCCCTTCGCAACCAATTATGCCTTGTACGTGTGCATATTCCCATCCATGTCGGTCTTCTTCTTGAAGATTCATTTGCACCCAACCGTTTTACGTCTGGGCACATTGTCAACCAAATTCCAAACTTGGTTGTCATACATGGACTGAATCTTGCTGTCCATTGCCTCTTTCCATTTTGTAGACTCTGGGCCTGCCATGGCTTCCTTATAGCAATTAGGTTCATCTAGATTTATTATTGTACTATCACTAATATACGTGTCCCTTTCGGTAGTAATATGAAAACCATACAATTGGGGTTGAACTCTAACTCTTTCGGAACGTCTAAGAGGTAATGACTCGTCAATTGGTTCAACTGGAGCTTCCTCCTCGGGTTGAGCGCCAACGGTAGAGGTTCCTTCATTACTCGGCTCTTGAATCTCTTCAAGATCGATTTGCCTCCCGCTTTCTCCTTGGCTTATGAGTTCTCTCTCTTGGAAAACCCCTCTCCTCGCAACGAAGACAACATTGTCACTCAGTCTATAGAAGAGGTATTCAAAGGATTTCTGTGGGTAGCCGATGAAAATATATCGCTCACTACGAGGTTCAAGCTTGTCACGAGTTTCTCGTCTTACGAAAACTTCACAACCCCAAACCTTGATATGTGCCAACGAGGGAGCTTTCCCTGTCCACATCTCGTGAGGTGTTTTGGCAACCTTATTTGTAGGGACTCGGTTAAGGATATGGGCGACAGTCTCTAAGGCATACCCACAAAATGAGATAGGTATAGAAGCACGACTCATCATAGAACGAACCATGTCCAACAAGGTTCTGCCACACCATTTAACTGCGGTGTCCTAGGTGGCGTCAATTGCGAAACTATTCCACATTCCTTAAGATAGTCGTGGAATTCAAGACTTAGGTACTCTCCTCCTCGATCGGATCGAAGCATCTTGATTTTCCTGCCCAATTGATTCTCCACTTCATTCTTGAACTCTTTGAACTTTTCAAACCTTTCTGACTTGTGCTTGATTAAGTAAATATACCCATATCTACTATAATCATCGGTGAAAGTCACGTAGAAGCGGTTTCCATCCTTTGTGGTGGATCTAAAGGGCCCACATACATCGGTATGTATGAGATCCAATAAACCCACACCCCTTTCACAAGTGCCAGTGAAGGGTGACTTGCTTATCTTTCCAAGTAAACAAGATTTGCACGTGTCATCTTCCCTAAGGTCGAATGACTCCAACACTCCATCCTTTTGGAGTTGGGCTATGCGCTTCTTGTTGACATGTCCAAGACGACAATGCCACAAAGATGCTTTATCCATACTACTGGAAGAATCTATACACAACACATCATTTCCTAGGTTATCTACAACCATAACAGTTTCATAAATTCCATTACAAGGCATTGCTTCAAAGTATAAAACACCATTTAGATAAGCATAAATAGAACCATTCATATTATTAAACGAATATCTAAATCCTTCTCTAAACAAACCATGAAATGAAATGATGTTTCTTGCCATATCTGGCGAGTAGCAAAAATTGTTTAAATCTAGACCTAATCCATTACTAAGCACTAAAGGATACACTCCAATCTTGGTGACAGGCGACGATCTTCTGTTTCCCATGATTAGATTTATTCTTCCTTGCTCCACATCTCTATCTCTTCTTAGTCCCTGCAAATCAGAACAAATGTAGTAACCACATCCTGTATCAAGAACCCAAGAAATAGTATGAGATGAATTAGATTTAATTGTGTATATACCTGCAAAAGATGGCTTGATCTTTCCATGCTTGATGGCTTGCAGATATTCCGGGCAACTTCTCTTCCAATGCCCTATCTTGTGGCAATGATGGCACTCTGCCTCCTTCGGGTTAGGTTTGGGCTTAGCGGGATCAACTTTGGTCCCACTAGAAGAGGAACCATCTTGGGACTTTCCCTTGCAGTGGTTCTTTGATGGAGCCTTCCTCTTCTTGCCCCTTCCCTACCCTATAGCCAAAACAGGAGCAGCGGTTGGTGCGGGAGTTGGTGCAACAGACTTGTCCTTTAGGTTGCTCTCAGCAGTCCTTAGCAGTCCTTGGAGTTTGCTTAGGGTGACCTTGTAACGTCCCAAAAATACGAGCCAAAAATTTCATTTTTAAAACATACCATTTGCAAAACATTATAAATAAAACATTCACGGATCATGACATTTCATAAAAGATGTTGTTTGTCTGGAAAACATTTCGTAAAACATAATACTATCAGAGTACAAAACCCCAGGAGGATCCCATAGTGCGGAATACAAAGCGTTTGTGTGATGTACCGCTACCGTGCCGGCTCCTTCCCCTTCGAAGAAGAGGTACCTGAAACCAAAACTGAAAACTGTAAGCACAAAACTTAGTGAGTTCCCCCATATTACCACATACCATACAATTATATATCATACACATTGTCGGACAATTCTGGGGTGCCCGACCTACCCGGTACGACCATTCTGGGGTGCCGACCTACCCTTGTCAAGCCGTTCTGGGGTACTGACTACCCATGTCAAGCCATTCTTGGGTGCTGACTACCCATCGGTCCTAACAACCGATCCTCGGGGACTATTTCACCCCCTACTGCTACTATCACATATATCATAACATAACATATTATCAGACATATCCGGGGTGTCCGATCTACCCTTCGGTCCTAACGAATGAACTTGGGGACTATTCCCCTCCTACTACCGCTATCACATATAACATATCATGCCAACATATAAACATATCATCACATACTGTCAGACATATCTGGGGTGTCTGACCTACCCTATGGTCCTAACAACCGAACTCTACTACTATCACATATACATATCATGCTAGCATATAACATATCAGGTAGTAGCAAACCTAGATGATATCACAAAGACAATCATCTAACATACAACTCCTACTGGTGGGTCGACATTGTGGCCGTAGACCCACCGCTACTGGAAGGTAACTCACCTCAAAGTAGTTGCTGATCTGTGTGGGAACTGACTGTCTTCTGTTGCTGCCGCTCCGGAAATCCTCCGGCTATAATTCCCACAAAACCCTTAGTCAAATACTGCTAACCGACCTCAGGGTAAAATGACCATTTACCCCTTACCAATCAAGAGTCAAAGTCAAAGTCAACTGCCAGTTGGCCCGACTCGCCGAGTTGACTTGCCAACTCGCCGAGTCCCTATCCCTTTGTCCGACCATAAACCCGTCTCTACTCGTCGTGTTAAGCATTGAATCGACGAGTCCTCCTTCTAAACTAAAGGCCAATAGTCCTTCATTCTACTCGCCGAGTTGTATGAACAACTCGCCGAGTTCATCTTCATTCGAAGAACACTCTATGCTGAGACTCGCCGAGCTGTATGAACAACTCGCCGAGTCTGTTCTTGAGGCAAGAAGATTGCCTTGAACTAAGTTATACCTCAAGGAAATCACTGAGATAGCACAAATATGCCTGGACTCCTTCTTCTCTTCTTGATCTACTCTCCTTCCCTCTCCAAATCTTCAAGAAAACACACCAAAATGCTTCAAACTCACAAGGAACAAGGCTTGAACGAAGTATAGAGCTCTGAGGGTGAAGGGGGCGAGCTTGGGGGCGGATAAGAGGGTTTAAATAGGGTGCAAAACCTTGAAATTTAGGGTTTCATCAGACAGCGGGGACTCGCCGTGTCCAGAATATGGACTCGTCAAGTCGCCAACTTAAACATGTTCCGGATCCTGTCTCTACTCGGCGAGTCGGACCTACAACTCGCCGAGTCCAAGGCTAAAAATGAAAAACACTAAGATAAATTTTATGTACCAGGAACCAGGTGCTACAAATCTCCCCCACTTATTTTAGACTTCGTCCTCGAAGTCTGCTGCTCGATCCTGAAACAGCTCGGGGTAATGCTCCATCATTTCTTCCACTGGCTCCCAAGTCCACTCTGACCCCTTTCGGTGCTGCCACTGCACCTTCACTAATTCCACCCTCCTGTTCCTTAGATCCTTCGACTTCCGGTCGAGGATTGCGACTGGGCGCTCAATGTAATTCAGGCTGTCATCAACCTGTATATCCTCTAACGGCACCACCGCTGAATCGTCCACGAGGCACTTCCGCAGCCGGGAGCCATGGAAGGTGCTGTGGATCTGACTGAGCTCGGCTGGCAGATCTAGCCTATATGCCACCTTGCCCACTTGGGCTACAACCCTGAACGGACCAATGTATCTCGGGCCCAACTTGCCCCGCTTCCTGAATCGAATGACGCCTTTCCAAGGTGACACCTTCAGGAGAACCATATCCCCGACCTGGAATTCCAGGTCTGATCGACGCTTGTCGGCGTAAGTTTTCTGCCGACTCTGCGCAGTCTAAAGCCTGCTTCGAACCTGCTGGATCCTCTCGGTCGTCTTGAGCACCACCTCGGTGCTCCCCATGACCCTTTGGCCAACTTCACCCCAACATATCGGGGTCCTGCACCTCCGTCCATACAACATCTCGAATGGGGGACGGTCAATACTCGCGTGGTAGTTGTTGTTGTATGAGAACTCAGCTAAAGGAAGATAGGTATCCCAACTACCACCTGTTGGGCTGAAGTTTTATTTTGATGTTGCGTCTTTTGGACTCGTTAGTTTAGCCATGTATTCTCCGGTTTGGGCCTGTCCAACCGAGAGCCTTTTATGTATTGTATATAAGTTAATGCTTGCATGCATATTAGGTTAACGATTTTAGAGAATTACGATAGAGAGCTTAACGATAGTAATTTCAAGGTTTTCTTTAATCGTTCTTGTAACCTACCAATCCTCTACAGTTGATGTTCTTAATCGAGCTCTTCTGAGGATTTTGTTTTAATCATTCGACTCGTTTGATTCAATATTGTCTTGTTCTTTTTGTTGCGTTCTTACTGTTTTTATATTCATATACATGTTCAAGATCTAATCGATCTTCATAGATTAAAGGTTGTTTTAATCCCATCAATTGGTATCAGAGCAGGAGGCTGTGTAATCGATACACATCTTTACTGTGAAAAAGATTTCCATTAGGGTTTTTCCGCAATTAATAATATTTATTGAACCGTCATCTCATTATTGACGTATCTTGATATTTATTGTTTTGCCCTAATCTGAGTTATTACAATTCTGATCTTTGAACAGGTTTTTACGATCATAATGGACGAGACGCAATCAAACCCTATTAATATTTCCAACAACATTGGTTCGACGACAAAGATTCCAATCTTATACACCCATGACTATGAAGTATGGGCGCATCACTTTGAAGACTACGTGATTGGATCGGAGGATAATGGGTACCTCATATGGGATGAAACGACCCAAAAATACGACCCAAAAATTTCGTTTTTCAACATAACCAAAAACCATAATGTGAGTGTCATATCATGAAACCATACATAATGCATCTCAAAATAATAATAACCCACGGTACGGAAAACTGTATCATATCCATGACATATAAAAATCAGGAACTAAATCAACCCCCAGGATGAAAGCTGAAGCTGTGGTGTGTGCAATGCCATCAACCCGAACTCCTCCCCCTGCTAGCGGAAGTACCTGAAACCAAAACTGAAACTGTAAGCACGAAGCTTAGTGAGCTCCCCCAAATTACCACATACCATACAATAATATATATATATATATATATATATATATATATATATATATATATATATATATATATATATATCAAGCACATACTGGGGCCTTGCCCCCCCCCCTTCCATCAGACCGAAGTCCGAAGCTGACTGACCGGGACCTTGTCCCCTACATCGGACCGCAATCTGAAGCTCACATCAGACCGAGTCTGAAGCTGACTGGGATCCTGTCCCCTACATCGAACCTGAGTCCGAAGCTGACATCGAACCGGAGTCCGAAGCTGACCGGGACCTTGTCCCCTACATCGGACCTGAGTCCGAAGCTGACATCGAACCGGAGTCCGAAGCTGACCGGGACCTTGTCCCCTACATCGAACCTGAGTCCGAAGCTAACTGATCATAACATAAGTATCACTTAGCATGAACACACATAATCCTGTCTGAGCCACGAAGGCTTCAAACATGCTAACTACTGCGTCGGATAAAGATCTGGTTACTACTGCTAGCTAAACGGGCCGGCATTGTGGCCTTAGACCCGCTCCTACTGAAAAGGAACTCACCTCGTAAACTGGCGTCTGAGTGTGTCTCTGAAAGCTACCGGCTGCTGCTCCTGAATCTCCTCGGCTACAAGCCCATGAACACACTCAATCAAATACTAAACACTGCACTTGGGGTAAAATGACTCTTTTACCCTTGGTCAAAGTCAACTTACTTTTGGGGCTGACTCGCCGAGTTGGGCCACCCAACTCGCCGAGTCCTACTCTCACTTCTCAGTTCTACACACTGCTACTCGTCGAGTGTGGCATCGACTCGACGAGTACCCTCTTGGTCCAAGAACTCAGACAATCTTCATCCGACTCGCCGAGCCGTATGAACAAACTCGACGAGTTGTTCATGATCCTAAGAAGATTGCCTTGGACTCGCCGAGTTGTATGAACAACTCGCCGAGTCCCTCCATCACTGAGTCTACCCTCAACTCGCTGAGTCCACTCTCTAACTCACTGGATTCACTCGACACAGATCAAAATGAAGGACTCGGGAACTCGCGACCCAACTCGCCGAGTCGTTCTTCCCGACTCGCCGAGTTGCCGCCATGCAACTGATTTTTACTCGATTTTGTTTGAATCCAACACATACAATTGATAGATCTGAGTCCAATAAGCTGATTTACCACGTAAAGTTTCCAACTTTACGTGCACAACCTCATGAATAAGGGAAATAAGGCTAAAAGATGTATAAAATGGGTAGATCTATGATTAATATGCAAAGTAACTCCAAAAAGACAGTAGATCTGGGCTCTACAACACCCCAACATTCAGATCCAAAGGTATTTCGACTTATTAAGACATTCATGCAAACATAAGGCTTGGAACAATCATCAAATAGCTCTTAGAAGAGCTCTAATGGAAGTTTAAAGCATATAACAAGAAGGGAACTCCGAAAATACCTCAATAAACTCATATTTGCCCTTGGATCTTTGCACTACAACTCGTTTCCTTGCTTCTTTCTTCTTCTCCTTCTTCACACCTTCACAAAATGGCACCAAATCACTTATAAGCTCTCAAGGGAGGATTAGGGTTTTCTCACTGCGTTCTCAGGGTGAGGGAGGCGAGAATGGGGCTATAAGGTGGTTTAAATAGTGGGCAACCCGGGGATTTAGGGTTTCACCCAGACGGATGGACTCGCCGAGTCCAGGATATGGACTCGCCGAGTCCCCGGCTCACGCGTGCTCGCAGCCGCGACCCTACTCGGCGAGTCAGGCTATGAACTCGCCGAGTTCCTCTTGCAAAACTTACAACAATTACCAAGGAATTAACATACCGGAAACGGGTCGTTACAATTCTCCCCCACTTGTCTCAGACTTCGTCCTCAAAGTCTGCTACGGCTGGATCTGCAAATAACTCTGGGTAGTGCTCTCTCATCTCCTCCTCAGCCTCCCACGTCCACTCAGACCCCTTCCGGTGCTGCCACTGCACCTTTACTAACTGAATTTCCTTGTTCCTCAAGGCCTTGGTCTTCCGGTCCAGAATTGCGACCGGTCTCTCAATATAATTCAGGCTGCTATCAACCTGAATATCCTCTAGGGGAACGACTGCTGACTCATCCACCAGACACTTTCTCAGCTGAGACACATGGAACGTGCTATGGATCTGACTAAGCTCCTTAGGAAGATCTAACCGATAAGCAACCCGACCCACCCGGGCCAAAACCCTGAAAGGACCAATAAATCTGGGGCCCAACTTGCCCCTCTTCCGGAACCTGATGACACCCTTCCAAGGTGAGACTTTCAGAAGGACCATATCTCCCACCTGGAACTCCAAGTCCGAACACCTCCTATCGGCGTAGCTCTTCTGCCGACTCTGAGCAGTCTGCAGTCTACTACGGACCTGCTGGATCAACTCAGTCGTCTTGAGCACCACCTCCGTGCTCCCGATGACCCGCTGACCGACCTCGCCCCAACAAATCGGGGTCCTACACTTCCTCCCATACAACATCTCAAAGGGAGGTCGATCAATGCTCGCATGATAACTGTTGTTATACGAGAATTCCGCTAACGGAAGATACGTATCCCAACTGCCACCGAAATCTAGGACACATGCCCTAAGCATGTCCTCGAGAGTCTGAATCGTCCTCTCGCTCTGCCCATCTGTCTAAGGGTGGAAAGCGGTGCTGAAATGGAGACGAGTACCCATCTCGTCGTGGAACCGCTTCCAAAATCTGGATGTGAAACGGACATCTCGGTCAGACACCACTGATACCGGCACTCCATGACGTGCCACGATCTCACGCACATAGATATCGGCTAACTTCTCCGCCGATATACTCTCCTGGATCGGGATAAAATGGGCACTCTTCGTCAACCGATCCACTACTACCCATATCGAGTCCACTCCACGTGCGGTCCGGGGAAGCTTGGTGACAAAATCCATGGTAATGTCCTCCCATTTCCACACGGGAATGTCTAACGGCTGCATCCTGCCGTGAGGTCTCTGGTGCTCCGCCTTGACCTTCCGGCAGGTCAGGCATCTCTCGACGTACCAGGCGACGTCCCGCTTCATGCAGGGCCACCAATAATCGGGTCGAAGATCTCGGTACATCTTTGTCGCTCCTGGGTGGATAGAAAATCGAGACTTATGACCCTCGTCCATCAATACCTGCCGTACCCCACCCCAGTACGGTACCCATACTCTACCATGAAGCGTCAACAAACCCCGACTGTCGTAATCAAAAGAAGCTACTCGGCCCACGATCCTCTCACACTTCTGTCTCTCCTCCTTGAGGCCCTCTACCTGAGCCTCCTTGATCCGCTCCAACAACGGAGTGATCACTGTCATCCTCAAACATAGATCCCTGATAGGGGCCGCCGACACCTTGCGGCTCAGGGCATCGGCCACCACATTGGCCTTCCCTGGATGGTATAGGATCTCACAGTCGTAATCCTTTAGCACATCCAACCACCTCCTCTGCCTCATATTCAGACTCGGCTGATCCATAAGATACCTCAAACTCTTGTGATCCGTGTAAATAGTACAACGGACCCCATAAAGGTAATGCCTCCAAATCTTGAGGGCAAACACAACTGCCCCCAGCTCCAAATCATGGGTAGGATAATTAGCCTCGTGAGGCTTCAACTGTCTCGAGGCATAAGCTATCACATGGCCTCGCTGCATCAGAACTGCTCCCAAACCTGTGATCGAGGCATCACAATAGACTACAAAGTCCTCTACTCCCTCTGGCAAGGTAAGGATCGGAGCCTCGCACAATCTCTGCCTGAGGGTCTCGAATGCTGTCTGCTGCTCCGGACCCCAACGAAATACCACCGACTTCTTGGTCAGTCGGGTGAGCGGCACTACTATCTTGGAGAAATCCTGAATAAATCTCCGATAATACCCTGCCAACCCTAGGAAGCTCCGAATCTCAGATGGAGACTTCGGGACCTCCCACTGCATCACGGCCTCTATCTTGGCCGGATCTACCAGAATACCCTTCTGGTTGACGAGGTGATCAAGGAACTGCACCTCGCGCAACCAAAACTCACATTTGGAGAACTTTGCGAAAAGTCTTTCCTTCCTCAAAACCTCCAGCACCTCCCGTAGGTGCTCCTCGTGCTGCTCCTGCGTCTTGGAATATACCAAGATGTCATCTATGAACACTATCACTGACCGATCCAACATCGGTCTACACACGCGGTTCATGAGATCCATGAACGCGGCTGGAGCATTGGTGAGCCCAAATGGCATCACCACAAACTCGTAATGACCATACCTGGTCCTGAAAGCAGTCTTCTGTACATCCTCATCTCTAACCCGCATCTGATGATACCCGGAGCGTAGATCAATCTTGGAGAACCAAGACGCTCCCTGAAGCTGATCAAACAAATCATCTATCCTCGGGAGTGGGTAACGGTTCTTCACCGTTACCTTATTCAACTCCCGATAATCAATACACATACGATGCGACCCATCCTTCTTTCTCACAAACAGGATCGGCGCTCCCCAAGGCGAACTGCTCGGCCGAATGAAACCCTTGTCTAACAGCTCCTGCAGCTGTGTAGACAACTCCTGCATCTCAGGGGGAGCTAGTCGATACGGTGCCTTGGCTATCGGAGCCGCACCAGGGACGAGGTCGTTCCTGAACTCAACCTGTCTCTCAGGAGGTATCCCCGGCAAATCCTCAGGAAACACGTCCGGGTAGTCTCGAACAATAGGAACATCATCCACTGTCGACTTGCCCTTTCCCCGGGCATCCAAAACGTAGGCTACAAAACCGGCGCAACCCTGCTGAACATAGCGCCTCGCCCTTGCGGCGGAACAAAAGGTCGGTCCTCGCTGTGGCCTCTCGCCCTGAATCACCAACTCTCCCCCACTGGGAGTGCGAACCCTCACTAGCTGAAGCTCGCAATCAATCACCGCCCCATTGGGGCTTAGCCAATCCATACCCACAATAACCTTATTCCCTCGCAGGGGAATAGGTACCAGATCCACTGAAAACTGCTCATCAAATAACTGAAGAGAACACCCTCTGTGCACTCTGCCGACCCTCACGGTCCTATCATCCGCTATCTCAACCTCTAATGGACAATCCAGCTCCCCTGGAGCCCTACTGAACCTCTTGCTAAGCGCAAGAGATACGAATGATCGGGTAGCCCCGAATCGAATAATACCATAGCAGAGATGCCGTTCACCGAGAACGACCCTAAATAAAACATACAATCATAAGCAATATTCAATCAATAATAATAAAGAGATAAAGGGAAGATACATACCCGTCACCACATCAGGAGTCGCTCGCGCCTCCTCTGCTGTCATCTGAAACGCCCTACTCTTCGCCACTGGCGCATCAGCTCGGCCCTGCCGGCCATCTGTAATCCTCAAGGTAGCAGGGGCAGGTGCAGCCACCTTCCCTGCTGAAGCTAAACTCGGACACTGGGACTTTTTATGTCCCCTCTGATTGCACTGAAAGCAAATCAGATCTGATGCTGCGACGGCAGTAGCAGGGGCCGTGCAATCCCTACTCAAATGCCCAATCCGACCGCACTTGAAGCAGCCGGAACTCCCTGCCTTGCACGCTCCTTCGTGCATCTTCCCACACCTACCACATCGACCGTGGCTCGGCTGTCCCCTGGACCTGTGATCTGAAACCCTGGGCTTTTTGCCCGAACCGCCTGAACCCGAAACCGCCTCCGGTTTCCTCTTCTTCTCCATCTCAAGATCAATCTCCCTCTCCCGAGCTCTAGCAATCATATCTTCCAGCGTTTTACAGCTGGACCGGCTCACAAACTGGCGGATATCACTCCGCAACATCTCATGATAACGGGACTTCTTCATTTCCTCATCGGCTACATACTGAGGAACGAGAAGAGCCCTCTCCCTGAACTTGGCGGTGATCTCCGCCACTGTCTCTGTAGTCTGGGTGAGGTCCTGAAACTCCCTAGCTAGCTGTTGCACCTCAATGACCGGTGCAAACTCCGCCCTGAACCTGGTAGAGAAATCAGCCCAGGTCATGGCGTCCAATGCTGCATCATCCCCGATGGCATGCCCGACCTCCTCCCACCAATCTCGTGCCCTGTCCTTCAGAAGACAGGACGCCAATCTGACCTTGTCCCCCTCGGGACATCTGCTAGTGCGGAAAGCGTTGGCCACATCCGCCAACCATCTGCTGCTCGCTATGGGGTCTCGCGCCCCATGATAGTCCGGAGCTCCACATGCCCTGAACTCCCTGAAAGTAAGGGTGCGCGACCCCATCATGGCCGCCACCTCGGCACGGAAGGTGCCCAATCTCTCATCCATCAACTCTAGAATCCCCTCCTTAATCGAACCGAAGATCACATGAGTCTGCTCTATAATGATGCGCGTAATCTCCGAAGAAAGAAACTCTCGGGTCTGCTCATCCATGCGCTCATCCCCCGAACCTGAACCTGATCCCTCCCCGGCACCTCCGCTGCCGGCTGCTGGTCTCGAACGCAGAACCACCATTCTGAAACACATCACAACTACATCAGAAAACAGAAATATCTTGAGGGATCATTGATACTACAACTAGCTTCCTGGTCTTGTCTCAGCCTTTCTTGATTCGAGTACGGATCCTCTGCTTCCAGTAGTACGGGCCCATACTACCTTCCACATCTATCCGTACTTTCTTCAAGAACCGCCCTGACTCCACCAGTCACTTCTACTACTACTGATCTCTGCTACTCTCATCCTAGGCTTGCCCCAGGGAAACCTCAGACTCAACTCAACTAGTCCTCAGCTGCTGCAGGTCTCCTTATAATGCTAATTAACCATCACCTGAACACCATCACATGTGACGAAGATCAGATAATCCTTCAAGTAAAAGACCCGTCCCTATAACGGTTGGACTCAAACAAGAGCTGCGCAATAGGGCCAGTTCCAGCACTCTGGGATTATTTAACCCTGATCACATGTGGTGTAACGTGTTCACCTAATGGCTAACTTCCATCACTCAGAACTCCCACAAAGCACGAAGCAAGCAGCATTCGGAATAAGGAAACATACTCAGGCAAAACTATTCTCAAAACGAGATACTGATCTAGCATACAATGCTAAGCTCATACTATCAGGCATAACCTAAACAGGCTATCCTACTGTTGTCTACTCATTTCTAGCATGCAATACTCATAAAGATGTAACACATAAAGCAGGCACATAAGGCATTCTCCTAGATCCTTAGTCCTATACTAGCATGTTGTTCTATTGAACTGAAACTGAACAAATAACTTGTATGGGTAATTTGGGAGTACTTACTTTAGCTCGGCTGATCGCATGCACCACACCCTTATTTTGTTTAAAAAAAATTTCTTTCTTTCTAAGTGCTTTCAAAATTCTTTTAGAAAACGTTTTCCTTTTTAAAAATCTTTTTATTTCCCCTTAGTTTGAGTTCAGATACACCCAGAAGTGTATTCGAATCCCTCAAACCAGGGCTCTGATACCAACTTGAAACGACCCAAAAATACGACCCAAAAATTTCGTTTTTCAACATAACCAAAAACCATAATGTGAGTGTCATATCATGAAACCATAAATAATGCATCTCAAAATAATAATAACCCACGGTACGGAAAACTGTATCATATCCATGACATATAAAAATCAGGAACTAAATCAACCCCCAGGATGAAAGCTGAAGCTGTGGTGTGTGCAATGCCATCAACCCGAACTCCTCCCCCTGCTAGCGGAAGTACCTGAAACCAAAACTGAAACTGTAAGCACGAAGCTTAGTGAGCTCCCCCAAATTACCACATACCATACAATAATATATATATATATATATATATATATATATATCAAGCACATACTGGGGCCTTGCCCCCCCCCCCTTCCATCAGACCGAAGTCCGAAGCTGACTGACCGGGACCTTGTCCCCTACATCGGACCGCAATCTGAAGCTCACATCAGACCGAGTCTGAAGCTGACTGGGATCCTGTCCCCTACATCGAACCTGAGTCCGAAGCTGACATCGAACCGGAGTCCGAAGCTGACCGGGACCTTGTCCCCTACATCGGACCTGAGTCCGAAGCTGACATCGAACCGGAGTCCGAAGCTGACCGGGACCTTGTCCCCTACATCGAACCTGAGTCCGAAGCTAACTGATCATAACATAAGTATCACTTAGCATGAACACACATAATCCTGTCTGAGCCACGAAGGCTTCAAACATGCTAACTACTGCGTCGGATAAAGATCTGGTTACTACTGCTAGCTAAACGGGCCGGCATTGTGGCCTTAGACCCGCTCCTACTGAAAAGGAACTCACCTCGTAAACTGGCGTCTGAGTGTGTCTCTGAAAGCTACCGGCTGCTGCTCCTGAATCTCCTCGGCTACAAGCCCATGAACACACTCAATCAAATACTAAACACTGCACTTGGGGTAAAATGACTCTTTTACCCTTGGTCAAAGTCAACTTACTTTTGGGGCTGACTCGCCGAGTTGGGCCACCCAACTCGCCGAGTCCTACTCTCACTTCTCAGTTCTACACGCTGCTACTCGTCGAGTGTGGCATCGACTCGACGAGTACCCTCTTGGTCCAAGAACTCAGACAATCTTCATCCGACTCGCCGAGCCGTATGAACAAACTCGACGAGTTGTTCATGATCCTAAGAAGATTGCCTTGGACTCGCCGAGTTGTATGAACAACTCGCCGAGTCCCTCCATCACTGAGTCTACCCTCAACTCGCTGAGTCCACTCTCTAACTCACTGGATTCACTCGACACAGATCAAAATGAAGGACTCGGGAACTCGCGACCCAACTCGCCGAGTCGTTCTTCCCGACTCGCCGAGTTGCCGCCATGCAACTGATTTTTACTCGATTTTGTTTGAATCCAACACATACAATTGATAGATCTGAGTCCAATAAGCTGATTTACCACGTAAAGTTTCCAACTTTACGTGCACAACCTCATGAATAAGGGAAATAAGGCTAAAAGATGTATAAAATGGGTAGATCTATGATTAATATGCAAAGTAACTCCAAAAAGACAGTAGATCTGGGCTCTACAACACCCCAACATTCAGATCCAAAGGTATTTCGACTTATTAAGACATTCATGCAAACATAAGGCTTGGAACAATCATCAAATAGCTCTTAGAAGAGCTCTAATGGAAGTTTAAAGCATATAACAAGAAGGGAACTCCGAAAATACCTCAATAAACTCATATTTGCCCTTGGATCTTTGCACTACAACTCGTTTCCTTGCTTCTTTCTTCTTCTCCTTCTTCACACCTTCACAAAATGGCACCAAATCACTTATAAGCTCTCAAGGGAGGATTAGGGTTTTCTCACTGCGTTCTCAGGGTGAGGTAGGCGAGAATGGGGCTATAAGGTGGTTTAAATAGTGGGCAACCCGGGGATTTAGGGTTTCACCCAGACGGATGGACTCGCCGAGTCCAGGATATGGACTCGCCGAGTCCCCGGCTCACGCGTGCTCGCAGCCGCGACCCTACTCGGCGAGTTAGGCTATGAACTCGCCGAGTTCCTCTTGCAAAACTTACAACAATTACCAAGGAATTAACATACCGGAAACGGGTCGTTACATGGGAAGCTATCATCAATGGACCGTTTTCTCATTCAGCAACGTCCAGAATCATTAAGACGCAAAAGGAATACAACGATCTGCTGAAGGATGTGAAGGATATTGCACAAGATGAAAAGGACAAATTCTAGTGTAATATTAAGGCGTTAAGGTTGATCAGATTCGCCCTTCAGTCCGACACATTCAGATTGGTTAGCTCATGTACGACGGAAAAGGAAGTATGGGATAGACTTCGTGAACTGTATTCTACAGACGAGGATCTTGAACATTCTATCCAAACCTTGCTCTTATCTGAGTTTGGTGAATTCAGGCAAGGGACCGAAGAAACAGTGACCCAGACGTTCGATCGCTTCAATCATCTTCTCAGCAAGATGATCAAACACGATATTGAAAGGAAGCTTATTGAGCAGAAGGTTACTTTCTTGAATGGATTAAGGTCTGAATGGAGAGCAGTGGTTTCCACAGTCAAAGCCCATGAGCAGTTTAAATCATACTCTTTGGCGAAACTGGTGGGTATTCTCAAGTCCCAGGAGAAGATTGTGCTGCAAGAGAGGAACGTCGTTTCTAGTCTTGGTTTGTTGGCCCTCCTATCTAAAAGTAAAGCTGTGATGGAGGATGAAGACCTCAACCTAGAAGAATATGACCTCACATCTGAGGATTATGCCATGATGGTGTCCAATCCCAAGAGGTTCATAAAGAAGAGATTCCCCAGCAACAAAAACCGAAACTGGCAGGGGAGTTACAGTTCTGAAAAGATGAATAATGAACCGAAGGCTGAGGAGCCCAAGAAGGAACCGAAGGCAGATGGCGATTCCGGAGTAAGCTGTTTCTACTGTGGTGGCAAGAACCACTATGCTAAGGACTGTGTTCTTAAGAAGATGGCTGAAAAGGACGATGGAAATGATGAGGAAGCCGTGCTGCAGAAGAGACTGGATGAGTTGAGAAAGAAGAAGTCTACCGCTAACCCTTCTATTAATGCTCTTATTGTGCAGGGTTCGGTTAATGATGATGAGTTCGGTAGCACTGAAGTTTGGTCTACTGACTCAGAAGATGAAGAAGTGAGGAAGCCTACCCATGGAAAGGCTTATGTGGCTAAGGAGGAAAGCAGTGGTGGAAAATGCTTCATGGTGACTGACGTGTCTCAAATGAGGGGATACAACACCGATGGAGGAAGCGATGGACCGAAGGTACAGGAGGATATGTGCTTTACGGCCAAACCACTCAGCCAGCAGTTCAATGAGCTCGATGAACTGATAAAGAAGGTACAATCTGTTTTTATTTCATCTAAAGTACCACCATCCTCATATGAGAAAGAACTAAAAAATGTTAATACAAGAATTTCTCATTTAGATAGTAGCTTAACTCAAACTCGTGTCACCAATTCTAACCTGACTGATCAATTAAGCAGGGTGCATCGAAGAGTGAGGAGCGGCGAATGTGGATTGAGTTAAAAGAGTCGGAATTAGTTAAAGTTAAAGACGAAAACATCTATTTACAGAGAGACAATTTAAAATTGTTAAAACAACGAAATGTTTTTTGTTTAATTGCTAAACGTTTATATTCCAATATTACTCAGCTTCACTTAGATTGTGAAATAGGCCAAAAGATCCATCGCATGATTTTGCCCTTCCTAGAGTTTAAGGAGGATGAAATCGATGCCGAAGCCTACAATTGTGAGAGTGTGACATCGTTTGATGATGTCAATCCGACCTACATGTATGGACTGGACAAAATTGAGTCCTTCATTAAATCCAAAGACCATAAGGACATGCTCAAAAATCTTTTGGACGAAAATGATAGACGTAAACTGAGAACCGAAACTATACAAAAATTTGACTCTTTAAACGCTAACGTTAGCTCAGAAAATAAAATCGATGTTGAAAATTCATCTGAGCTTAACGAGGACGATAACATGAGTGAAATTTCTGTAGAGGATACGGTTGACTGCTCAGAATTTGTTAAAAGCGAAACTGAGAACCACAAAAATCTAATTTCTGAAAATTCTGTGGAGTTCGCTCGTTTGTCCCAACAAAAGTCCCCGAAATTGGTAGAGAAAGCGATTGTGTATCAAAAGGTCAGAACCACCCCGAATCAAGTATACAAAGTGACTGGAGTAACCGAACATCAAACAGCTGAGCTCACAGACATTGTAAACGAAGACAATGCTGATGGCTGTGATGAGTACTTCTGGGAAGCTCCATTAGATAATGGAAACGAAACCGTTGGCCTATCTGAAAGAACCTCCTGGACAAGAAAAGGGAGATACATACCTGAACCATTGAATAAGCCTGATAATTTCAGTGAGCCAAGCACCAGTGGTACGAAAGATATTCCTCAGGAGGATGGGAGATCAGCAAAAGAAGACATTCCCTCCACTCCCTCAGCTCTAAGTGGAACTTCTTCAGACATTCCTTCTACTTCCTCAGTGCAAACTGAATCTTCTTCGGACACTCCCTCTGCTCCCTCAGCTCAAAGTAAAACTCCAGAAGTTCAAAAGGAACCAGCCAAGGAGACAACGAAACCAAAAACGAAAGCTAATGTTCATTATCAACCTAAGCAGATGAGGGATAGGAAGATTGAAAGGAACCAAAGATACAGGAAGAACCTTTCTGAAAGGAAACAATTCTGGCACTCCCAGAATGCATACTACTCACACCAAGACAAGAATCTGAAGTATGAAAACAATCCTGTAAGAAAGCCTGAATGTTCCAACAACCGAAAGCCAAGGTTCGGTTCACAAGAAAATACCAACCGAAGGCAAAGGTTCGGTTCTGAAAAAGACTTCAACCGAAACCAAAGGTTCGGTTCCAAGAACAACTCCAACCAAACGCAGAGGTTCGGTTCTGAAGTCAAAAGAGAACAAGATTCTAAGGTCAGTCCCTCCAATGATCAAAAGCAAAAGGGTCACCTAGAGTCACAAGCCAGGAAGTCCTCTCCATCCAAATCCTCTCTTTCTAATTCTTCTCGTTCTTCTAATTATTCTACTTCCACCGATTCATCTCCATCTTACTCTAAAGCTAATTCCGCTTGTTCTCAAAAATCTCATCCGTCAGCTGAACAAAAGGGAAAGCAGAAGGTCAATGAATCCAAACCAGAGTCCAAACCGAACACACCCAATCCTAACAAGATAAAAGTTTTTACCATTAAAAAGAAAGATGAAACAACTCTAATAAAACGAACATATCTAGTTGACATCTCTCTTACTGTTCCCGTTCCCATGAAAAGCTCACATGGACCCAAGAAACTTTGGGTTCCTAAATCTGCTTAATTTTTGCAGGTTATAAGTGACGAGCAGTTTGACGAAGAATGGTACATCGATAGTGGCTGCTCGCGTCACATGACAGGGAGGAAAGAGGAGCTTAGAGAATACAGATCTCTCGCTAATGGTGGCAACGTCAAGTTTGGAAATAATTCTTTCGGCACCATAAAGGGATACGGAATGATAACAAATGGAGACTTCACTATAAGGAAGGTGGCTTATGTGGAAGGACTCCAACACAACCTCATCAGTGTATCTCAGCTTGTTGGAGGTACAGGTCTCAAAGTCTCATTCGATGATGAAGGTTCTGAAATCATAGAGAAGAAGACAAAGAAAGTGATTCTAAAGTCAGAGCGAAAAGGTGAAATGTTTCCTCTAAACATGAAACCCATCAAAGGAAACCCAGCCATATGCCTGTTATCAAAAGCTCAATCCGACGAAAGCTGGTTGTGGCACCGAAGACTCTCTCATCTCAATTTCAAAGATATCAACCTACTTGTCACTGGAGGTCATGTTAGGGGTCTTCCATTGCTCAAGTTCGACAGAGAGCATTTGTGTGCTGCATGCGAAATGGGGAAGCAGAGTCGTCAAAGTCACCCATCTGTAATCAACACAAAATTTATTGAACCGCTCGAATTACTTCATATCGATTTGTGTGGTCCTTCATCTATCGAAAGCATCGGTGGTAGCAAGTATATTCTTGTTATCGTTGATGACTTTTCACGATTTACATGGGTGTTCTTTCTAAAGCTTAAATCTGAAGCGACTCAAAAGCTGAAAGTGTTTATCAAGCAAATCGAAGTCCAGCTCAAGAAGGTCGTTCGCAACATCAGGAGCGATAATGGCCTTGAATTCAAGAACAGGGAGTTTGAAGAATTTCTTACAGAAAAGGGAATCAGTCACAATTTCTCAGCTCCCTACACACCACAACAGAACGGAATAGTCGAAAGGCGAAACCGATCTTTGTGTGAAGCTGCCCGAACTATGCTAAGTTTCGCTTCCTTACCTCTTTATTTTTGGGCTGACGCTATTTCTGCTGCTTGTTTTACACAGAACAGATCCTATCTCAACAAGCGCTTCACGCTCACACCATATGAGATAATAAACAACAGAAAGCCCAATGTGAAATTTTTCCACGTGTTTGGCTCAAGGTGTTTCATCTTCAACTCTAAAGAACACCGCAACAAGTTTGATGTCAAAGCCGACGAGGGAATCTTTCTGGGTTACTCGCTCACATCCAAGGCGTACAGGGTCCTAAACAAACATTCAAGAAGGATTGAAGAGACATACTATGTGACCTTTGACGATAGCTATGTCAAGAAGCTACAGGCCATAGAAGACTCTACCGGGGAAATCTTTCCTCAAACTGGCCAAGTCACAGTCTCGATCGCCAACTTATACGAGAAATTTCTGGAACTCTTTGATGAACCGGAAAAAGCTTCTCTCTCAGAAGCAGGTGCAGCTGACAACAAAGTTGATCATATGAAGCAGATTGTCGAAGATGCTGCAAGAAGAATGCATGAAGGAGAATCGTCCACTCATGAATCTCATGTTGAGGTGGAGCCAAGCTCACAAGTCCAGGGGGAGCCAAACTCTACAACTTCAACCGAAGGTCCTTCACCAACCGAAGGTGCCTCTCCAACCGAAGATGCCCCTCCAAACGAAGGTGCTTCAACGCCTGAAAGCCCAGCACCACAAGAAACCCCTGAACCTCATGTTTCTCAAGACTCATCAATTGAGGGGGAGCATGATGATATGACGCTTGATTACGATAGCCATTCTGAGCCAGAAGAAATGATCAACGCTGAACTAGACCCAACCTTTGATCCGAATTACCCTCCTCTTACCAAATGGACCAGAGATCATCCTATCTCTCAAGTAGTTGGAGATGTATCTGAAAAGGTTCTGACCCGATCACAACTGAAGGCAAAACAGACATCCTTATTTTCAAAGGTTGAGTTTTGTATGTTTAACTCATTCGTATCAAAAGTTGAACCGAAGACAGTGAACACTGCCCTCGATCACTCTGATTGGGTTCAAGCAATGCAAGACAAACTAAACCAATTTGAAAGGAACAAAGTCTGGCGCCTCATTCCAACTCCACCAGATGCTTCGGTTGTTGGTCTCAAATGGGTTTTTAGGAACAAAATGGACAAGGAAGGTAATGTCATAAGGAACAAGGCTCGTCTGGTGGTCAAGGGATACTGTCAGGAGGAAGGGATAGACTATGAAGAGACTTTCGCTCCAGTTGCTAGGCTAGAATCTGTTAGAATATTCCTGGCCTATGCTGCTCACAAAAACTTTGAGGTTTTCCAAATGGATGTCAAGTGTGCATTTCTCAATGGAGAACTCGAAGAAACTGTGTATGTGGAGCAACCTCCTGGGTTCGTGAACGAAAAGTATCCAAATCATTGCTATATTCTGGATAAAGCTGTGTACGGCCTCAAACAAGCTCCGAGAGCCTGGTATGAAACGCTTACAAAATTTTTAAAGATGTCTAAATTTAAACAAGGTTCGGTTGACCCAACCTTCTTTCGCAAAAAGGAGGGTAACCACCTTATGATAGTTCAAATTTATGTCGATGATATCATCTTTGGCTCCACGAATCCCAGCTTAGCAGCTGAATTCAGAAAGCTGATGGAGACTAAGTTTGAAATGAGCTCAATGGGTCCTATTAACTTTTTCCTTGGTTTAAACATAAGACAGGGACCCGAAGGCATCTTTATAAATCAGGAAGCTTACACGAAGACTCTCCTAGCGAAGTTTGGCATGATGGGAGACTCAAAAGTCAAAGTCCCAATGGCATTCGGCACCAAGCTTACCCCATCTCTAGACAAACCGGCTGTCGATATCACGCTCTATCGTCAAATGATAGGCTCACTGATGTATCTAACTGCCAGCAGGCCTGATATCATGTTTTCCGTGTGTTATTGTGCTAGATTTCAGGCAAATCCACGCGAACCTCACATGCTTGCAGTGAAGAACATCTTACGCTATCTCAAGCGAACCGCCTCCTTAGGTCTATGGTATCCATCCAACTCAGGCTTCTTCGTTCAAGCCTATTCTGATGCTGACCTTGGAGGATGTGGACTCGACCGTAAAAGCACAACTGGTGGCTATCAATTCCTTGACGGGAAGTTGGTCAGCTGGCAATCCAAGAAACAAACGTGTGTGTCGCTGTCTACTGCCGAAGCGAAATACATTGCCGCTGCATCCTGCACATCACAAGTGATTTGGATCCAGAGTCAACTTCGAGACTATGGACTCAATATGAAGAAGATCCCACTATATTGTGACTTTGAAAGTGCAATTAGGATCTGTCATAACCCAGTGCAACACTCTAAAACCAAACACATAGCACTGAGGTATCACTTCATCAAAGATCATGTGGAAGATGGAAACGTCGAAGTTCACTTCGTCAGAACCACTGATCAACTGGCTGACGTCTTTACCAAAGCTCTTCCTGATGCATCATTCAATAAAATATTGCAAGGGCTAGGTATGATGGAATCAGAGTCAGTACCTCACACTACCTCTCAGCCTCAAACGTAAGAAGCGAAACCAACCGAACGTTCGGGTTCGGTTCAACCATCTGACTCGCTCATTACTTCAAAGGTAGTTTTTCTGTGTTGTATATTTCTTGTACAATTTTGTTTTTCTTTATGTTAAAAGTATTTATCTCTTGCATGTCTAAATTCCTTAGTTTCTCAAAATTTTCCAAAACCGAAACCTACCGAAGGTTCGGGTTCGGTTTTTCAAAATTTGGTGGAACCGAAACCAACCGAAGGTTCGGGTTCGGTTTTTCAAAATTTTCTAGAACCGAAACCAACCGAAGGTTCGGGTTCGGTTTTTCAAAATTTTCTAGAACCGAAACCAACCGAACGCTCGGGTTCGGTTTTTCAACTTTTTCCCAACCGAAACCAACCGAACGTTCGGGTTCGGTTTTTCATTTTTCATTTTTTTTTCTCCAAAGTTTTTTTAGTCTTATTTTTTCTTCTTCTAATTTTTTTATTTTTTTTATTATTATAAATTTCAAAAACTCCAAAAATATTTTATTTATTTATTTGTGTGCTCATTCGTTTATGGGGATATATTTGATAACTTACTTAAGTGTCCCTAGAAGCATGCTGCTGTATGTGTCCCAAGCCTCATAAGATTTTCAATAATAGCCTTCATGACCTGGTATACACAAACCTTGTCTTCCCAAAAAGGCTAACCTATTTATTCTAATCGTGAGCTACCTCACTCTTTTCTCACAAGAGTTAAGAGTTTCCTGCTTGGTCCCTATTTTTGCAGCAGAGGTACTATATCTTCTTACACCATCCCCATTACTCTTCTCCACTACATTCGTTTCATTATCGTAACCCTTGAGACTCTCAGAAACTACCACTGAGGTTTATGGTTACACAACATCTGTGTTTATGATCTTAGTTTCGTGCCACTACGAGCTAAGTGAAACCCAAAATTCAACACCAACGAATTAACGGTGAACAATTAATTTGCTCAAGTTTTCACCTATGAATTGACGAATGTACTCTCTTGAAATCTCAAATTTTCTTTTGCGTGATTCCATGAAATTGTTACACACCATAACATTTCTTCCCAAGGGATCCAGTTTTAAATTTTTATCTGAGATTTTATATTAATCCAAGCCAATACAAAATCAATTCCTACCTACTTGTTCAACAGGCTACACCGGTCTCACAAGTACTTTGTTCACTTTCTTTCTTATATCAAGAATAGAATTGATGAATCAAAACGAAACCACCCTTATTTAGCCAAATTAAAAGAAGCCTTTCAACATTTTTTAATAAGTGTTTGATCGTAATTCAACGGGATTCCACACTAACACTTTGAGGTCTCTCTTGACCTTGAAGGAAGAGATTCGTGCCCGGGATCATCAGTTTCGTGTCATTAATGACATCACAAAATATCCTTCAAAGAGTTGCTTTATTTCTTTTTCTTTTACACTCTTTGCACGAAAATCCTAGATTTTCCAAAATTCCGTTACTAATTATTTACAGGCTGGCTTATTACTCGGTGGTTAATTATGAAGTTGTGGTCAGAAACTATCCACGTGGGCGTTTAATTCAAAAAGATACCGTTTAAAAAGGGATAAGACGAAAGGTTGCTGACTCGGCGGGAGTTAAAGGGATAAAATTCAAACGACGGTAAAAAGGAGGCACGCGTGAATTTGAAACGGCCGCGCTTTTCCTGACACTTATGGACGCGTGTGCAATATTGAAGCGTCATCACTCTGGCATTAAAGGCGCGTGTGGAAATGGAAACGGTTCCTCTCTCTGAACCGGCGCTTATTGGGTGGCGTAATCCTAGAAATCTGACACTCTCTCTCCTACGTGATCATCGCACGCCCCAACTGTCACCAATCAGTCACTCAAAAACCCGCTTCGTATTTCCATAAGAGATTTGTAACGATTTTTCTCTCTCCTATATCCCACTATAAAAGGCCGTCTCCACCCCCTTTTACCTCTTTACTGCCTCCATAATTTCCAAAGCACAAATATTCCCAAACTCTCTCCGGCTCATCTTCTTCTCCAAACCTGCAACAATGGCTGAATCTTCTTCTGTTCATGCAACCTCACAGATTCTTCCCATCCGACCCCAACAATGTCTGGTCATTGATCTCAACCCACTGGCGTACGACTCCTACATGTCGCCGGTCATTGAATGCCTGAAGTACTCCCAGATTGCACCTGCACTCTCACGCATTGAAACTGTGCCAATGGTGGCCCTATCGCAGGTCTACGCGACTGCTTACTACGACAAGGCTGCTGATCGGGTATTTTTCGAGATTGCAGAACACAAAACCTCCGTTTCACGACAAAGGTTCTGCACTATGCTAGGGTTTTCCGTTGACCCTTCTCGAGTTCATCCGGAGACTATTCCGGTTGGGATGTTGTATAACATGTTTTACAACATGGGATACACAGAGGTTCTCACCTCTGTGGCCAAGTTTAAGAAGTCTTGTCTGTCGCCACAGTGGAATGGCTTATTTACAGTCCTTTTCAAGGGTCTGTCAGAGAGGAGCTCAGGATCTGACGGTGCCAGTCGTCTTTTCCTTTCGATAATGTACGGGGTATACAACGGGATAAACCTGGACTATGGGTTTGTCCTATGGCAACAGCTCATTCAGAGCCTCTCTTCCTCATCCCGACACTCGGAGGTGTCGTTGGCCCGGTTCTGGATCTTGATTACAAGATGGGCCATGCACAAGTTTGAAGTTCCAACTGCTGAAGGTGCATCGATGTCTTCTATTGGTACCTTCCATACCAAGAAGATCATCGTATCCGATGCATCCAAATTTTCCTTCATTGGCTCCATCCCGGAGACAATGTATGCAGATGTGCCCTCAGACAGCAGACTGATCAGAACAATCAAGGAGTTTAGGCCAACTGGTCCGAGGGAACTGACACCGGACATGCTAAGGTCGATTCATGATGCCGACAAACCGGTGGGCAGGGGCAAAAAGGCAGAGAAAGGGAAGCAAGTGTCCAAAGCTCCAAAGGGACCTTCTCCCAAAAAGAGGAAACAACCGAAGGCTGCACAGTCCCCACAGCCAAAGAGGAGGAAGACCCAACCAAAGCGAAAGCTAATTATTCCCTCCTCTCCAAGCGAATCTGAGGGTGGAAGTTCGGGTTCTGAAGGATCTCAAGGAGACGAATCTCCTCAACGAGGCAACACACCACCTCGGTCCCCAACCCCAGAGATGGAACTTCATCAATCCCCAGTTCCTTCACCTCCACCAACTATTCCTATTTCCATTCCCACCATAAACCCTACCATTCCCCCAACCTCTTTCCCTATACCACCACCCATTTTCACCACATCAACTGAAACACCACCAGTTACCGAAACCCCTCCAGTAACCGAACCAACACAAACCGAGACCCAAACTCAACCACCACCCGAAACTACCCCACCCCACACTCAAACTCAACATACACCAACCACAACACCCCCAGCTTCACCACCACCTCCATCTCCAGAAAATGCCTCCGATGGCGAAAACCCTTACCTTGGTGGTGATCACATGAACTTTGATTCGGTCTACTATAGTCCGTTTCAAGTTCAGAGCGATGAGGAGGATGATGCTCCAGTGACAAAGAAGCATCTCAAAGAGCTTAACGAGAAGGTTGATCTACTTCTCGCCTCCTCCACCAACCAGCAGTCATCTCTTTCTGAAGCTGCCCTTCAGAAGATTGTTGACGCCTTCTCCAGGGCTCAACATGATTCAGTGGCCTCAGCAACTGCTGCTATCGATGCCTCCACCCGAGCCTGTGAGGCTGCGACCGAAAAAGTCGATAAACTATTCTCCGACGCTACTGTCCTGCTGAAGTCCTTGCAGGAGAGCGCCGATGCCACCAAGACAACTCTGGAACCAATCGTTCAACAATTGGCCAAGTTTGTCTCGACGGAGCTGTCCTCGTTCGCTTCCTTACGCCATAATATAAGCGACGACAACTCGGCACTTCGTGCCTCCATCGATGCCCGCCTGGCTAAGCTACAAGAGGATCTTGCAGCTGAGAACTCCTTGATGGACGTTTTGGCAAGTAAAACAACTGCCCTAAAGGTCAAGAGCACGCAACTTTCCAACTCCGAGCAACAATTGGAAGCTCTTAGATCCGAAAGGGAGGTAATAAAAACGTGTGTTTCGGATGTCCACGCAGCATTATCAAACATCCTGGAGGCACATGACCCCATCCTAAACCATTCGGTGAGGCGTACCCTCGCTGAAAAGCTCTCTCCGGCCATGGACCTTTTAAGCAAGATTGAAGGCCTACCGAGTTTCGTGTCCATTCCGAAACAAGGGGGAGATGAGAAGAAAGGATCAAAACCACCTCCTTCCTCCAAAGCTACTCACACAACCGAACCACCCTCTGCTGATCATGCTTCGGGTTCGGGTGTGAAGAACAAGGGTAAAAACATAGCTGAGGAAGATGAAGATAAAAATGAAGACAGGGAGACCATTGCCGACATGTTGAAACGAAAGAACATTCGCAATGCTGAAGACGATGCCAGTCGTGTGGCGCGTGAGGTTGAAGAAGCCGAACGAAAGCAAAAAGAAGCCCACGATCTCCTTGAGAGCCGAAAGATGCTCTTCCCTGCCTGGACCAGGGATTGTATGATAAAAGAGGCCATAGAAACTCCAAGCATATTATGGCTCGAGCCGGTTATATCCTTCGACTGCAACAACACTGTCGATTCGCAGTTTGATATGCCGCTGACTCGAAAGGCGTTCATCTTCCACGCTTTCTCTAACATTTTTGAAGTCCCGCATCCGAACGATGAGCTTGACAGGGAGCTCATTGACTTCTACCTGGAAGCTGCTCGCCCTCAATACCTTACATGGAGCGCCCAGAAGATTGTAAACGTTCGTGTGCTGAAGCCTTATGTCGTGGGGAGATTCACAAACGTCAAGTTCAAGCTTATTCGAGGATCTGCAAGAACTGCTCACATTATCTCCCTGGCGGATCTGCCTAATCTAAATCCTCATGATTGGATTGTCTTATACAATATCCTTCTGACAGATGAATCTGAATATGGTCCCATCATAGACCATGTCAAGAGGATGTTAGCATGCTACATCATGGAGGTTGCCCTAATGGATCAGGAGGTCGCCACAGTCTTCAAGAAGAAACCGAAGATAGCTCCTGTGGGATCGGCAAGTGATCTAAACCAAATGCAAATGGGCAAGATTGATCCGAGGCGTAACTCGGTTATGTTCACTAGAGCCGAAGGACAGAAATGCCTGTTCGCTTTAGCTGACAAGCACCTTTACACCACAGCTTGCTTGGAGCACATCTTATCAATTATCAAGCGGTGTAAGGAGAATTCGGCTGATGACATCAAGTACTTCAATGATATGATCAATTGGTACATTCGGTTTAGACAGACCATCCTCTCCATAACCAAGTGTCTGTTTAGCACCGTGAAGAAGAAGGTACCTGCTTCAGCTGCCGGCCCAAGTAAAAAGTGAAGGTCTCGCTCCAAATTGATGCAAAGGGGGAGATTGTTGGGCTGAAGTTTTATTTTGATGTTGCATCTTTTGGACTCGTTAGTTTAGCCATGTATTCTCCGGTTTGGGCCTGTCCAACCGAGAGCCTTTTATGTATTGTATATAAGTTAATGCTTGCATGCATATTAGGTTAACGATTTTAGAGAATTACGATAGAGAGCTTAACGATAGTAATTTCAAGGTTTTCTTTAATCGTTCTTGTAACCTACCAATCCTCTACAGTTGATGTTCTTAATCGAGCTCTTCTGAGGATTTTGTTTTAATCATTCGACTCGTTTGATTCAATATTGTCTTGTTCTTTTTGTTGCGTTCTTACTGTTTTTATATTCATATACTTGTTCAAGATCTAATCGATCTTCATAGATTAAAGGTTGTTTTAATCCCATCACCACCGAAGTCTAATACGCATGCCCGCAACATATCCTCCAACATCTGGATGGTCCGCTCGCTCTGACCATCCGTCTGCGGGTGAAAGGCGGTGCTAAAATGCAAACGAGTGCCCAACGCATCAAGAAACCTCTTCCAAAACCTGGAAGTGAACCGCACATCACGATCTGATATCACTGACACTGGCACCCCATGCCGTGCCACTATCTCCTTGATATAGATATCGGCCAACTTTTCGGCCGAGACACTCTCTTGAATCGGAATAAAATGGGCGCTCTTGGTCAACCGATCCACGATGACCCAAATCGAATCCACTCCTCGCGCCGTCCGGGGAAGCTTCGTGATAAAATCCATAGTAATATCTTCCCATTTCCATAACGGGATATCTAACGGCTGCATCTTGTCGTGCGGTCTCTGATGCTCGGCCTTGACCTTCCTGCAGGTCAAACATCGCTCGACGTACCAGGCCACATCCCGCTTCATGCAGGTCCACCAATTGTCTAGACGAAGATCCCGATACATCTTCGTCGCCCCTGGATGAATAGAAAATCGGGATTTGTGCGCCTCCTCCATCAAAATCTAGCGCACGCCTCCGTGATACGGCACCCACACCCTACGGTGTAGTATCAGTAACCCTCGATTATCATAATCAAAGGAGGTGCTTGACCCACTATTCTCTCACTCTTCCGGTGTTCCTCCTTCATAGCCTCCTGTTGGGCTTCCCGAATCTGCTCTAACAGTGGTGTCACCACCGTCATCCTCATACACACATCCCTGATCGGTGCCGCCTTATGGCTATGCGCATCGGCCACCACGTTGGCCTTCCCCGGGTGGTAAAGGATCTCGCAATCATAATCCTTCACCACGTCCAACTGCCGACGCTGCCTCATGTTCTAATTCGGCTGATCCATGAGGTACCTTAAACTCTTGTGGTCCGTATAAATGGTACATCGAACCCCATAGAGGTAATGCCGCCAAATCTTGATGGAGAAGACCACCGCCCCCAACTCTAAATCATGCGTCGGGTAGTTCGCCTCGTGAGGCTTCAGCTGCCTCGAGGCATAAGCAATGACATGACCCCTCTGCATCAATACCACGCCTAATCCCAAGATGGACGCATCACAATATACCACAAAATCCTCTACGCCCTCGGGCAGGGCTAAGATTGACGCCTCGCATAATCTATGTCTCAGAATCTCGAACGCTGCCCGCTGCTCAGGCCCCCATCGAAAGACCACGACTTTCCTAGTCAACCGTGTCAGGGGTACGGCTATCTTGGAGAAATCCTGAATGAATCTCCGATAATAGCCTGCTAATCCTAGGAAACTCCAAATCTCGGATGGAGACTTCGGAACCTCCCATCTCATCACGAGCTCCACCTTGGCCGGGTCTACTGATATCCCGCTCTGGTTGACGAGGTGCCCAAGAAACTGCACCTCGCGCAACCAAAACTCACATTTGGAGAACTTGGCGTACAAGCTCTCCCTCTTCAAGGTCTCTAAAACCTCTCTCAGATGGTCCTCGTGCTCCTCCTGCGTCATGGAATAAACCAAGATGTCATCAATGAAAACTATCACAGACCGATCCAGCATCGGTCTACACACGCGGCTCATGAGGTCCATGAATGCGGCAGGAGCATTGGTGAGCCCAAACGGCATCACCACGAACTCATAATGGCCATAACGCATTCGAAACACGGTCTTCTATACATCCTCCTCTTTGACCCTCATCTGATGATAACCTGAATGCAAATCGATCTTGGAGAACCAAGATGCTCCCTGTAACTGATCAAAGAGGTGATCAATCCTCGGGAGTGGGTAACGGTTCTTCATTGTTACCTTCTTCACAAACAGGATCGGGGCTCCCCACGGTGAACTGCCCGGTCGAATAAATCCCTTGTCTAGCAGCTCCTGCAGCTGCGTAGACAACTCCTGCATCTCGGGAGGAGCCAACCGATATGGTGCCTTGGCTATCGGAGCTGAACCAGGAACTAGGTCGATCCTGAACTCTACCTGACGCTTCGGAGGTATTCCAGGAAGCTCCTCCAGGAACACATCAGCGTAGTCTCGCACCACTGGAACCTCGCTCATCGTTGTCTTACCCGCATCCAGGGTATCCATAACATACGCGACGTATCCCGCACAACCCTGCTGAAGGTAGCGCCTAGCTCTCGCTGCTGAACATACTGTTGGTCCACGCCGTGGCCTCTCGCCGTGGATCACCAACTCTCCCCCACTTGGGGTCCTGATCCGCACTAACTGTTGTGCGCAATCTATCACCACCCCATTAGGGCTCAACCAATCCATGCCTATAATCACCTTGTTCCCCCACAATGGTATGGGAACCAAATCCACCAAATAGCGCTCCTCAAATAACCTTAGGACATAATCCCTGAATACTGCCGACGCTCGCACCGATTGATCATCGCAATCTCTACCTCTAAAGGGCAATCCAACATGCCTGAAGACTCTATAAACCTCTTGCTAAGTGCAAGGGAAACAAATGATCGGGTGGCACCCGAGTTAAACAACACCTGAACAGGAATACCGTTCACATGGAACGATCCTAATGCATATACACAGAGCACATATCAATATCATAACATTGCAAAAATAAAGTAGAGGGAAAGAATCATACCCGTCACCACATCGGGTACGGCGTATGCCTCCTCTGTCGTCAGCTGAAATGCCTGGCTCCTCACCACTGGAGCCTCTGACATGACCTGCCGGCCATCTGTAATCCGAAGGGTAGCTGGAGCTGGCGCCTTAGCCGGCGCTGATGCTGTCAACTGGGGGCAATTGGCCTTCTTGTGGCCCCTCTGGTTGCAGTGGAAACACAACAACTCCGATGTCTGGATCACAGGTGCAGGGGCGGTACAATCCCTGATGAAATGCCCCGTCTTGCCACACTTATAGCAGCCCGACACTCCCAACCTACATGCCCCCTCATGAGGTCTGCCACGTTTCTTGCAACGACTCGGTCCTGACTGGCCTTTCGGCCTACCATCTGGCCCCTTGGGATTCTTCCCCGAAGCCCCTCCTGCCTGACCCTCCTCTGTCTTCCTCTTCCGGATGTGCTCTAGATCTATCTCCCTCTCTCTTGCCCTGGCAATCATAGAGTCCAGGGTAGGGCAAGCTGAAAAACTGACATGCTCCCGAATATCAGCTCGTAGCATGTCATGATAGCGGGTCCTCCTCATATCCTCATCACCCGTGTACTGGGGTACCAGCAACGCTCTCTCCCGGAACTTGGCGGTGATTTCCGCCACAGTCTCCTTCGTCTGTCTCATATCCAAGAACTCCCTGGCCAGCTGCTGAAGCTCGACAGCCGGCGCAAACTTTGCCCTGAACCTGGTCGCGAAGTCCGACCAAGTCATAGCCTCGACATCCGAGGCTCCCAACGAGTCACCCACAGACTCCCACCAATCCCTAGCTCGATCTCATACACACCCTGCTGCAAACCTTACTTTTGACCCCTCAGGGCAGAAGCTAATCATCTGTGCGGACTCAATGTCTGCAATCCATCGCCTGGCAGCTATGGGGTCCTTCGCCCCGTGAAAATCTGGCGCACCACTTCCCCAGAAGTCCTTGAAGGACAGTATGCGAGATCCCGACTGGCCAGATGCCATGTCGCTCCTGAATTCCCTGAGGCGATCGTCCATCAACTCCAATATCCCTTCCTTGATCGACCCGAAGATAATGGGGGTCGACTCAAGGATGGCTCTGGTGATCTCTGACGCGATGAACTCGCGTAGCCCCTCATCTACTGGCTCGGAACCTGATCCCGAACCCGATCCCTCCCCTGAACTACCAACTGCTGGCCTCGAACGTAGTACCACCATTCTGAAATACAAAAATAATAATTGTTAGCGATACTGACACCTCTGGAGGGATCACACTTACTACAAGTTCCCTGATCTTATCTTGGCCTTCCTTAGTTCGGGTACGGATCCTCTGCTTTCAGTAGTACGGGCCCATACTACCTTCCACATCTATCCGTACCCTTTCCAAGGACTGCCTCGACTCCACCAGGTCCCTTTCACTACTGCTAATCACTGCTAAACTCATCCTAGGCTTGCCCCTGGAAATCTCTAACTCCACCCTACCCGGTCCTCAGCTGCTAAAGGCCTCCTTGTAATGCCAATTAGTCATTACCTGAATACCATCACATGTGGTGAGGCTCAGATAATCCTTCGAGTATCAGACTCGGCTTTACACGGTTAGACTCAGACAAAAGCCGTGCAGTAAGGCCAAATCCAGCACTCTAAGATTATTCAACCCTGATCACATGTGACGTGACGTATTCATCTAATGTCTAACTCCCATTACTCAGAGTCCCCTCGAAGCACAAAGCAAGCAACATTCAGACACAAGGAACAATCTCAGGCAATTCCGTCCTCATAGAGGACAGTTGTACTAGCATACAATGCTAAACTCATATTATCAGGCATAACCCTAACAGGCTACCCTACTGCTGTCTACTCAATTCTATCATGAAATTTTCATACACTGAAGCACACGAGGCAGGCACATAAGGCATCACTCCTAGATCCTTAGTCCTATTCTAGCATGCTGTTCTACTGAAACTGATAAACATAACATAAGCTTGTATGGGTACTTTGGGGAATACTTACTTGAGCTCGGTCGGTCGCGCACATCACACACTTTGTTCTTTCTATAAACCCTTTACTTAGCCTTTTAGAAAACATTTTCTTTTTCTAAGATCTTTTAATCCCTCGATTTGAGTTCAAACACCCCCGAAGGTGTGTCCGAATCCCTCATACTAGGGCTTTGATACCAACTTGTAACATCCCAAAAATACGAGCCAAAAATTTCATTTTTAAAACATACCATTTGCAAAACATTATAAATAAAACATTCACGGATCATGAAATTTCATAAAAGATGTTGTTTGTCTGGAAACCATTTCGTAAAACATAATACTATCAGAGTACAAAACCCCAGGAGGATCCCATAGTGCGGAATACAAAGCGTGTGTGTGATGTACCGCTACCGTGCCGGCTCCTTCCCCTTCGAAGAAGAGGTACCTGAAACCAAAACTGAAAACTGTAAGCACGAAGCTTAGTGAGTTCCCCCATATTACCACATACCATACAATTATATATCATACACACTGTCGGGCAATTCTGGGGTGCCCGACCTACCTGGTACGGCCATTCTGGGGTGCTGACCTACCCGTGTCAAGCCGTTCTGGGGTACTGACTACCCATGTCAAGCCATTCTTGGGTGCTGACTACCCATCGGTCCTAACAACCGATCCTTGGGGACTATTTCACCCCTACTACTACTATCACATATATCATAACATAACATATTATCAGACATATCTGGGGTGTCCGATCTACCCTTCGGTCCTAATGAATGAACTTGGGGACTATTCCCCTCCTAATACCGCTATCACATATAACATATCATGCCAACATATAAAGATATAATCACATACTGTCAGACATATATGGGGTGTCTGACCTACCCTATGGTCCTAACAACCGAACTCTACTACTATCACATATACATATCATGCTAGCATATAACATATCAGGTAGTAGCAAACCTAGATGATATCACAAAGACAATCATCTAACATACAACTCCTACTGGTGGGCAGGCATTGTGGCCGTAGACCCACCGCTACTGGAAGGTAACTCACCTCAAAGTAGTTGCTGATCTGTGTGGGAACTGACTGTCTTCTACTACTGCCGCTCCGGAAATCCTTCGGCTATAATTCCCATAAAACCCTTAGTCAAATACTACTAACCGACCTCAGGGTAAAATGACCATTTAACCGTTACCAATCAAGAGTCAAAGTCAAAGTCAACTGCCAGTTGGCCCGACTCGCCGAGTTAACTTGCCAACTCGCCGAGTCCCTATCCCTTTGTCCGACCATAAACCCATCTCTACTCGTCGAGTTAAGTATTGACTCGACGAGTCCTCCTTCTAAACTAAAGGCCAATAGTCCTTCATCCTACTCGCCGAGTTGTATGAACAACTCGCCGAGTTCATCTTCATTCGAAGAACACTCTATGCTGAGACTCGCCGAGCTGTATGAACAACTCGTCGAGTCTGTTCTTAAGGCAAGAAGATTGCCTTGAACTCACCGAGTCATGGCATGGACTCGCCGAGTTACTTATTGAGTGAGTTTGGCTTCCAACCCACTAAGTCACACCCCATGACTCACTACTCCAACGCGCAACACGAAAAACGGGATAACTCGAGGACTCGCGTCTCGACTCGCCGAGTCTGCCACATGCAAATACTATACATGTGATTCTTCTTGAAGCCAGCTCATGTCATTCATAGATCTGAGTTTCCAGGGCCTGATTAACACGTAAAGTTTCCAACTTTACGTGTAAATAATCACCCATGAGGGTTTTAGGGCTCAAAATGCACCAAAAGAGGAGATCTAGGGCTTTAATGCAATATGGATCCATAAACGCAGTAGATCCAAGCTCCTGGAGCTCAATCATGCCTAGATCTAGAGGCTAAACAACTTATTACGAACCCTAAAAGACAAACAAGCTTGGAGAAAGGCTCAAGAAGGACGTTCATGGAGCTACAAGGGACAATAAGCATGAAAACAGAGGGAAACTAAATTATACCTCAAGGAAATCACTGAGATAACACAA
Source organism: Lactuca serriola (assembly GCF_051521515.1). Taxonomy (NCBI): domain Eukaryota; kingdom Viridiplantae; phylum Streptophyta; class Magnoliopsida; order Asterales; family Asteraceae; genus Lactuca; species Lactuca serriola. Next base: position 24,986,773 of record NC_136411.1, read on the forward strand.
ATGTGCCTGGCCTCCTTCTTCTCTTCTTGATCTACTCTCCTTCCCTCTCCAAATCTTCAAGAAAACACACCAAAACGCTTCAAACTCACAAGGAACAAGGCTTGAACGAAGTATAGAGCTCTGAGGGTGAAGGGGCGAGCTTGGGGGCGGATAAGAGGGTTTAAATAGGGTGTAAACCCTTGAAATTTAGGGTTTCATCAGACAGCGGGGACTCGCCGAGTCCAGAATATGGACTCGCCGAGTCGCCAACTTAAACGTGTTCCGGATCCCTTCTCTACTCGACGAGTCAGACCTACAACTCGCCGAGTCCAAGGCTAAATATGAAAAACACTAAGATAAATTTTACGTACCAGGAACCAGGTGCTACAGACCTCTTCCTTGTTCATGTGGTAGGTCATCCTAAATTGGTTGTAGCATGAAGGCAAGGAATGAAGAACAATGTTGATGGCCAAATCCTCACCAAAGTTAACACTTAACTTGCGAAGACGATCAACATATCGTTGCATCTTTTCCAAGTGCACAGTCAACGATTCTCCATTTCCCATCTTAGCGGTGATCATGTTAGTGATGATCTCGTAGTGCTCTTGCCTCGCGCTTTGGTGGTACCTCTGCATCAAGTCTTGATGCATTTAATACGGATACATGTCCTCATAGGACTTTTGGAATTCTTGGTTCATAGTGGCTATCATGATGCAATGGAATTTCGTTGCATCACGTTCGTGTGTCTCAAAGATAGACATCTCTTCGGGAGTAGCGATTTCCGGGTTGACCCTGTCGAGCTTTTCGTCGAGGACATACTCTTTGTCCTCATAGCGTGCAATGGTGCGAATGTATCTTATCCATTCGCTAAAGTTCATACCATCGAAGGTAACCTTTTGGCAAAGACTCATTAACATGAATGAGTTAGCAGCAATTTTGTTTGCGTTCAACATCTACAAATAGAAAGGACAAAGTTTGATTAGAATTGGATCCCTAATTAAACACCCAAAATGAAAAATTAGGGCTACGACCCAACAACATTATTTACATATTAGAAAAGGGATGCCGTAATCCAATCATGCAAATAATTTGGAGGTAAGTGAATGACGATTCACTAATTCTTCACCACAAAAGCATAACCTTAAGTTTTTATTGAGAATTCCTAGATTTTAGAGATTCATTGAACTCTTCAATGGCATGTTTAAATCTCGATATGCCCCTCTACTTTGTGACTGGGATACCGAGGATCACAAAGCGGGTGTGAATTACCATGCAAATCTACATGGTGCCTTCATTGTTACAATCATCTATTCGATGTGCCGGTAAACCACACACGCTCCATCGAACTATGATAAACAATGAATCACTCTTTGCCACCTTTGCTTAGAACCAATTAGTGTGCCGGTAAACCACACACGCTCCACTAACTTCTTAGCAAGGGTGCAAAGTGCAATTTCATGGGATTGCATCAATTCATTTTTCCTAAAGTAACTAAGATTGAGAATTTTAAAAAATAGTTTAGTTACTTTATATGTTCATTATACTTATTAATGAGAAGAGAGAGTTGCCATATCCTACCCGTTCGGCTAACGACCCTCCACCGGTCAAGCAAGCGGTGGGTGTGATTGTACACCCATTAAGCGCCATTTTATAGGCAGCAACCTTATACCCACCTTATAGACCGACTTCGTGAATGAGGCCTACTAGCGGTAAGACTAGCATTTTCATTTTACTTATATATTTATTAATCTTTTAATAATATAATAGTATAGGGTTGAATTTTAAACTTGTAAAACTCTAGGGGTTGAAATTTAAATTCTTCTAAATTAAACTATTAATCACAAAATTCAAATTTCAAAACATCGGGATAGAAATTGAACTTTTCAAACAATAGGGATCAAATAACAAATAATTCAAATTAAACAATTAATTTCATAATTATCTATATTTGACCTAATCCAATTTTAGTCATTAGATAATTACCAAATAATCTTAAATAGTCCAATATTTATCATATAAATAATTAATATTTAAAAGATTTGAAATTATCTATATTTATGTCAAGGATAATCATTAAATTAAGTTAAAATTTGGATTTTTACATAATAAAACGATTTAGCTATCAATCCAAGACAAACAACAACAAAATCCCGAATTATCCTCTTTGGACTCGCCGAGTAGGGCCAACTCGCCGAGTCCAAACACTGACTCGCCGAGTCAAGCTTTGGACTCGCCGAGTAGGGCCAACTCGCCGAGTCCAAACACTGACTCGCCGAGTTGGATCGACAGAGTGCAAGAAAACCGATTTTCAGCAAGTAAAACAGTTAAGCATCATATTCAATTGAAACCAATCATGGCTCTGATACCACTAATGGGTTTTGGACATAAGAACTTTACCTATGTGCACATATAACCCTATAGCTTGGATCTAGGTTTCACTAATTGAACATGCAACATATCCAAGACTTTCATGGCTAGATCTAATGTAAACTAACAATTGAAACATATGAAAAACAGATCTAGAATAATACCTTGAGTTACTTGCTTGAAACCTTCTTCTTCTTGGAGCTTAGAGTCACAAATGTCACTCCTCTAATGGCTTACAAACACCAACTAGCAAGAAGATGATTTGAGAGAGATGAGGAAGAGGGAAATCGGCTCTAGGGTTACTCCAATCACAAGGGTGGCCGATTACCTCAACCCTATGGGTCTATTTATACTGTGAGCTCCTAGGGTTTCACCTTAAAACCCTAATTGGATAACTTAGCCTCAAATCAATCCAAATCCTCTTCTAGATAGGGCCTTGTACGATTTCTAGGTGATCCACATCCCTAAAATCATCCAACCCATATCCATAAGGGTTCTTGGCTCAAAATACAATTTTCATACATTTGACAGTTTATACCCCTTTATTCAATTAATCTCTTTAAGTCACCAAATTAATTCCTAATTAATTTATGACTTATATTAATCAAATAATATTATTATTCTTTTAACATATTATTCTTATAATACATTAATAATAATAATACTTCTCTCTAAATCATCCTATCAAGTTGCTATGGTGAAGGCAACCCAAAAGGACCATGCATAACCGGGTCAAGTATTTACCAAATATAATTACAGCCTTAGACACTAATCCAACATTTAAGGTGTATGAATGCACCGTATTTTGTATCTTTGGGAATAGTCTTGTAACCCTACATGCCTCTACAGTAGCAATTCTTCATCGAGTTCTTCTGAGGATGTGACTTTTAGTAATTAAGCACATTTTGATCTTTCTGTCTTGTTCATATTCTTTACCTATTTTGAATCTATTCGATCTAACTAGGATTCAATCCTAACTTGTTGGAAATATCAACGCATTTAAATAAACAATTTGGATTGGGTTGAAATTTTCAACCCATTTATTAAATGGGTTGAACCCGAACCCAACCCAAGTCGACCCATTGCCACCTCTAGCTGGGGCTACTGTCCTACCCTCACGACCGCCAGTGAACCTCAAAGCAACCAGAGCAGGTGCACTCACTGCTCACTCCTCAACGTCGTCATCCTCCTTGTGGCCAACCTGGTAGCAGTGAAGCACATCGGAACCGGCCCACGAGGCAAACCCTACTAAAATGAGCCATTTGACCACAATTAAAACATCCCCAACCTATCTCCCGACATACTCCCTCATTGATCCTCCCACACTTTTCACAACAGTCCCAACCCTGTTGGCCTCCCAAACGTGAATCCTGAGTCTTGGGCCTCTTTGTGTAGCCTACTACGATCTATTTCTACTTTGACTTCCTCTTCCTGAGGTTCTCTAAATCAATTTCTAATACACGGTCTCTAGCAATCATATCATGATACATTACCTTCTTCTTATCCCCATCCACGGCATATTGTGGATCTAAGAAGGCCTTCTCTCGGAACTTGGTAGTGATCTATGTCATAGTCTCAGTCGTCCGGAAAAGGTCATGAAACTCCCTCTCCTACTGTTGCACCTCAATAGCTGGTGCAAACTCTGCCCTAAACCGGGTCACAACTCATCCCAAGTCATCATCTCCAGGGCATCGTCCTCCAAAGCAAAGTCTACCTCCTCCCACCAATATCGAGCTCTGTCCTTCAGAAGACAGGAAGCAAATATAACATTCGATCCCTCATGACAAAATCTAGCAATAGGATCCTCTTCCCCGAAAGGTTCTACGGCTCCATAAGCCTTAAGCTCCCGATGAGCCCCCAACTGTCCTGTTGTAATTATCAGCCAAAAAAACCCCGAGACAATCATCCAAGAGTTCCATGATCCCTTCCTTGATGGTACCAAACATTATACGAGCCTGTTATAAAATACCACGGGTGATCTTCAACGAGATGAACTCCTACATCCGCTCATCCATCAGCTCAGTACCAGTACCTGATCCTAAACCAGAACATGAACCTCATCCACGAGTGCTCATCACCATACTGAGAAGCAAGCATGCACATGATTAAAACATACCCAAAGAACCCTCATATATAGGCTTCCTAGATACTACATGTCTCTTCTCTATTTGAGTATGGATATTGTGCTTTTAGTAGTACGGGCCCAATACTACCTTCCATACCTATCCATACCTTCCTCAAGAATCATCCCAAATCCTGATAGTCGCCTTCTCAAACTAGTACCCCAAGTATCTGCTAAACAACGCAACCAACTTACTACAACACTTCCTAGGCTTTCCTAGGTTCCTCATCCTCACCCTACCATCAGCTGATGAAGAACTCCCACTAAATTCGGTTAACTAATTTATTAATACAATCATATACAACAAAGCTTAGATAATCCTTCAAGTAAAGGACTCATCCCTACAACGATTGGACTCAGACAAGAGCTGCACAATAAGGTCAAATCCATCACTCTGAGATTATTTAACCTTTGCAACATGCAAATTAACATAATCATGAAATAATTAGCTCACATCGGTATGAGTCCCACAAAGCACAAAGCATGTAGCATTTGAGCATCAGAAAGTCTAACCAGTGTACCAACTAATCAATCCATTATATCCAATCATCTAAAATCAATACTAGCATGCAATTCTAAAGCTCAAACAACATGCATACAAAGGCATCTCTCTTGACATGAAATCCCGAGTAGATCCTTTTCTCTAATCTAGAATGAAAATCTCATAACATAGCAAACATGTATAGGTATTCTGGAAATCACTAACTTGAGCTCGGCTGACTGCACACACCACACCCCTTTCTGTTATTAGAAAATCCTTTAATAAACTTTTACCTTATAAAAGAAAATCTACCAAACCCTTAGTTTAAGTTAAGACACACCCAAGAGTATGCCTGAATTCCTCAAACCAAGGCTCTAATATCAACTTGCAACGTCCCAAAATTTTAGACCAAAAATATCATTTTTATAATAATAAAACTGCCCTCCGAATCATTTTCATAAAACCATAATGAAATTAGAGTATGTCAATAATCATCAAAATACATCAAAGTTAAATAAAACGTGGAACAGTATGGTGTGTGCGATGCGATCATCCCGAGCTCCACCCCTTCGACCCGAAAGTACCTGAAACATAAACTGAAAACGGTAAGCACGAAGCTTAGTAAGTTCCCCAAAATACCTCATACCATACATATCAAATATACAAAGGTTCATGCCAACAACCATTGGCCCCGCCCGAGATCGGGCCCTGCTCAAAACATATATATCAATAATATGAAATGGCCCCCGCCTCATCACATACATCACGCCCCACCCGGTATGCATATAGACACATAAACACATGAAATGGACCTCGCATGGCATTGGACCCCGCCCGAAATACATATTACATACAGAACATGCAAGATTTGCACAGACAAATAGCATCATAACCATAATAACTCATGGGCCGACATTGGTGCCTTCGACCCACTAAATGTTGAGAGGAGACTCACCTCAAGCTGCTTAATACCTCAGATAAAAGCTCGGATTGCTGATCCGGAAAAATCCCCGCACTAACACCATCAAACAATACCTAATTAATAATTGGGCCATGACCATAACTATAAATCTCATTCATTTGTCCAACTCTCAGGGTAAAAGACCATTTTACCATTTCCTCACTTGGCCCAACAACCGAGGCCCAATAATGGCTCCAAAAGCCCAATATGACCCAAATTCCTAAGTAGGCCCAAAACCCATTTTGTACCCAAATCCAAGAAGTCCTAAAGCCTAATAATGTCCCAAGTTAGAAAGATTATTGGCCTACCAAGGCCTGAAACCCTACTAGTCCACATATGGCCCAAATAGCAAAAGTCAACAAAAGTCAATGGCAGCTGAGTACACCCGACGTACTCAGATTTATGCCCAGTGTACTTCCTTCATTGGCTAGTACGCACAGCATACGAGCTGGGTACACCTAACGTACTCTGCAGTCACCCCAACTCTCCATTAAGAGCTTAAACGATTAAGACAGTACGTCAAATTCTCAGAGCTGATCGTAAATGGTGTCTTAACACGTTAAGTTGGCAACTTTACACTGTTTCATGGCTTAATGGGACCCAAAACTCAAAAAGAACCATAATAATTATCCTAACTCATGCATGGTCCAAAATCACTCATCAAGATTGCATTTTTATGAACAAGGGACCTCAAAAATACCAAGATCTACAATTCCTAGCTTCTGGAGTAGCTCATACTCTAAAGCATGGCTTAAAGGATCACAAAAAGCATACAAAAAAGCCCTAACTAGATCTAACCAAATGATCCATCAAGTTAAGAGATTTATTCCTCAAATAGCTTGCAAAGTTGATGAAGATTCTGGATCTTCGAGCTCCAAGTCCACCAAAGCTTCACCACCAAGCTTCACTTCCTTCAAATGATCAAAAAACACCATAAGATCTCAAAAATAGCTCACATAAACTCAAATGAGGGCTAGGTTTTCGTTGTTAAGCTTTGGAGAGGTGGAGGCTGGACATAAGAACCACCCAAAGCAACATAACTTGTTTAAATAGGGTAGAAACCCTAAAAATTAGGGTTTATCCTTGTTGAGCGTACGCCCTACGTACTCCCACGTATGCCCAATGTATGTGGGTTTCCTACGTGGCCCAACTTCGAACCAGTACGCCCTAAATACTCATAGTGTACACCCCGCATAGTCGGCCTTGGACTAAAACTACTAAACTTCCGAAGGCCATAACTTCTTCGTTCTAAGTCCGATTTAGACGTTCTTTATATCCACAGAAAGGTAATGAGAATTTCTACAATTCTATTAACTCTCCTTCTCCTTAAAGCTTCCCGAGCTTAAATCCAAAATTCATAAAAGGTTCAAACTATTACTTTAAGGTTATACCCTTGGGCTCCAAAACACAAACCGAACTCCCCGATCACCTAATCTATATTATCCACATCCAAGGGGCCGAAGTATCTCTTTCCCCAAGGCCAAAAGACTTATGATAAATGATCTTCGGGTCACGACCCCGAATTAGGAAACGATTTGAAACAGCGTGTTATAAATATGGTTACACATTCTTTGGAAAGTTGGTTATGTATCCTAGAATGTTGTTATGTTGTAGTGATCTGTTATATATATATATATATATATATATATATATATATATATATATATATATATCCTATAATGTTGTTATAGAATGTTGTTATGTTGTAGTGATCTGTTATATATATATATATATATATATATATATATATATATATATATATATATATATATATCCTACTTTGATAGGAGGTAGTAGTAGTGGTATGATGGTTATCGTCTAATGGAGTGTCTTAGTGTTGTAGGTAATCTTGTAAGATAGCCCAAGAACTCTTGATCTAGGATTTGATGCCTATTATTTGCTTGGTTGTAGAGTAGGATCATCTGTTCGGGTGTCCATCTCACATTTGGTTACTTATGGTTATGCTAATTGACGGTAGTAAGTTGTATGATTAGTATTTGCATGTATTATATGCCTACTTGATCCTTGATTTTGTAACAGCCAGAAACACATGAATCATATAATCACGTAATGCCATTTACACATATACACATATAAGTTTTCCATGGACTCCCTCCATGATCTTCATTGGAATGCCATGGGCTACCCCCATGGTCTTATATCCCTGAGCCATGGGCTCCTCCCATGGTCTTGCTAAATGCCATAGGCTCCTCCCATGGTCTACACATAAGTCCACATATAAATCCAATAGCAAACAATTACATATTCCAATACAAATCATCTCATAACCATTAATGGGCTCGCCTTGGTGCCTTCGACCCATGAGTGTGATGAGAAGACTCACCTCAGTCTACCAAACACAATAGTTGCTCGAATAGTATCTCAAATCTCTAACTATATATATATATATATATATATATATATATATATATATATATATATATATATATATATATATATATATATACAAATTAACCTAATTAGATTTCCAACATAATTCAGCTAAGGGCACAACATCATAATCTTTGGCCCACTATTCAAGCCCAAAAGTCTATCCTACCATAATGGGCCCAAGATCAAAGTCCAAACTATAATGGGCCACATGACCCAATAAGGCCCAATCAAAACACCAAAAACCCAAAGCAATTCCCAAGATCCAACATTATCCTAATGGTCCAGGCCCAAGTCTAAGTGAAGTCCAAATGGTCTGCAAAGTCCACCGAAGCCCAACTATCACAGTTGAGCGTACGCCAGACGTTTATTAGAAGTACGCTAAGCGTACAGCTTGGTAAGCTCAGCTTACAAACAGAATAAGCACATCCTCCATTAAGTGATTAATGCATGAAGACCTTTCGTTCCAAACTCAGATTTAGATCATTTGAAGAGTTCTAAGCCATAAAGTTGGAACTTTATGCCTTTGCATGCCCAATATGCTCCCAACAACTCTTTCTAACCAATTAAGATCTTTCCAAGGGTCTTAACTCATGCATGGAGTCAAAATAACCAACAAGTCTACATTTTTGTGACATGAACAAGCTAAAGGGCCTCAGATCTACCCTCCCTAATCCATGGAGTTGCTTAAACTCCCAAGATATGACTCATGAACTCAAAAGAGGACTACATAAAAAACCCTAGCTCCATAAGTAACAAGGATTAACAAGGAGAAAGCTTTTTACCTCCACAAACTTCCTAAGCTGCTATATATGCAAGATCCAGAAGCCTTTCCCTCGTTCAAGCCTGCTTCCACTTCTTCCCTTTAGCTAACACACCAAGAATGAAATATTTGAGGCACTCACAAGATCAAGAAACACACACTATGGATTTAGAGTTTTAGGGACGTTTGAGAGTGATGGAGGCTGGCTAGGGTGAGGTCCAAATGACTTAAGGGTGTTTAAATAGGTTACAAGTCCAAAAGTTAGGGTTTTGGCCATCTGCCACATACGACCCGCATACCTTCTCGCACGCCCCGTGTACGTGGTGCAACTTCGCGATCATTCTGATGGGTTTTTGGCCATATGAACATTCCTATGTGCACATGCAAACCGTAATGCTTGGATCTAGGTTTCTCTAATTAAACATGCTTTGAATCCAAGATTTCTAATGACTAATTAGGTATAAGAACAATACAAAATCAGATCTAGAAGTTTACCTTTGAATCTCTTGTTTTGATCTTGTTGTCTTGGAGCTCTAGAGTCACAATTGTCACTCCTCTAATGGCTTACAAACACCAACTAGCAAGGATGATGATTTGAGAGAGAGGAGAGGGAAGAAATTCGGCCAGGGTTTTCTTTCTTTAGAAGATATGCCGATTTCACATGCCCTTAGGGTCTATATATACTTGTAGGCTCCTAGGGTTTCACCCTTAAACCCTAGTTGGATAATCTTTCCTTAAAGCAATCCAAATCCTTTCCATAGATAAGCCTTGGACGAATTTGAGGCTATCCCAAGCCCTAGAATTCATCCATCCTCTATCCAATAAGGATTTACAGCCCAAAGTGAAACTATCAAACAATTGACAGTTTATACCCTCTTATTTAATTAATCTCTTTAAGTCACCAAATTAATACTAATTAATTTATGACTTATATTAATCAAATAACAATATTATTATTCATTATATTATTCTCATAATATATCAATAATATTTATTCTCTCATAATAAATCATCCCATCAAGTTGCTATGGTGAAGGCAACCCAAAAGTCTCCCACTTGGATAAGTCTAGTAACTATATGCTCAAGTATAATTCGATTTGCAATCGTAGCTGTCAAAGACGCTGTCAAACTCTGATCTAATGAATCTTTTCCTTTTGATAAGGGATCGTACAGTCCTCTGTTAGATATCATGCTGACAATTCTATGGAATGATTAGTCAAGCATTTAGGTTTCTCGATCTCTGATTTATTCGACATAGAACTTAATCAAACACATCAATTTAGTTCTGACCGGGCCCGACACATAAGTCAAATCAAATCATCGAGCGGCTGAGATATCGCTTTTACCTTCTTAGGATAAAAGTTACAGATAAACTTCGACTTATATGCATTTACTTATTCATTAATCAACTATACACAACAATGTGTTTTATAACATCGAGTTACCGATGCGTTTTCGCATTATCAATGTACAACCAATTAACAAATAACAAACCATATATCTAGGTTTTAAGACTATATGATATTATCGTCTTGCGATCACCCTTTTAAATATCATATTCCATAAGGTGATTCCAGCAAGCGCGGGTTTGTTCCAATGCTTAACACCAGTTCATAAGCACTCATGAACGTCGCAGCAATCTTTTGCCATGTCTAATACCATTTAGACAATCTACGCACCAATTCACGACAATCTTCATTCATATCTACTTCCAATATATGAACGATTGTGGACAATTTGAATAATTCGATTATTCTTAATAAATTCAATTATTCTGGAAGTCAAAACATGCAAAATGAAACAATAGTTAAACAATTAACATAAGACAGTAACATTACTTATAAAGAAAACTCCTTTATTTAATCATCAAATGTTAATTACATTTATCTATTACACGTTTCTACTACTATCTAATCTATGCTAATATCATCCTTCAGCCCAATACTCCTAGCATGCTGCAAGTGCTTAATCCTACTCAGTCCCTTCGTAAGCGGATCTGCTGGGTTATCTTCTGATGATATCCTCTTCACTACGAGTTATCCTTCTTCTACACTATGTCTAATAAAGTGGTATTTTCTATCGATGTGTCGTGATCTACCATGATCTCTCGGTTCCTTGGTCAAGGCAACCGCTCCTTCATTATCACAGAAAATCTCTATGGGCTCCTTTATGGCAGGTACAACTCCAAGATCACCGATGAAGTTCTTCAACCATACTACCTCCTTCAACGCTTTGCTCGCTGCAATGTACTCTAATTCGCACGTTGAATCAGCTATGGTTTCCTGCTTGGAACTTTTCCAAGTCACTGCTCCTCCATTCAGGGTAAAGACCCTGCCCGACTGCGAACGGTAGTTATCCCTGTCGGTCTGAAAGCTGGCGTCACTATGCACCTTCAAATCATCACTCCCTCCGAGGACTAAGAACCATTCCTTCGTCCTCCGAAGGTACTTAAGGATATTCTTAACCGTAATCCGATGGGCTCTGCCAGGGTTCCCTTGATATCTACTGACCATGCTCAAAGCAAAGGCAACATCAGGGCGAGTACAAGTCATAGCGTACATGATTGAGCCAACTGCGGAAGCGTATGGTACTCGGCTCATTTCTGCTATCTCAGCTTCGGTACTCGGACTTTGAGTCTTACTCAACTTGGCATTACTTTGTATCGGTAATTCTCCCTTCTTTGAGTTTTCCATACTAAAACGTTTTAGTACTTTCTCTAAGTAAGTGTTCTGACTAAGTCCTATTAGTCTCTTACTTCTTTCTCTTACTATCCTTATTCCCAAAATGTAAGAAGCCTCTCCGAGGTCCTTCATAGCGAAGCACTTCCCGAGCCAGGACTTAACCTCCTGCAGATTCGGGATATCGTTTCCTATGAGTAATATGTCATCGACATAAAGAACGAGGAAGCTTACTATACTCCCACTGGCTTTGACATATACACACGATTCATCTTCGCTTCGTACAAATCCAAACTCTTTGACTTTCTCATCGAAGCAAAGATTCCATCTGCGAGACGCTTGCTTCAGTCCATAAATGGACTTCTCAAGCTTACACACTCTATTCAGATGTTTCGGATCCACAAACCCCTCTGGCTGAGCCATGTAAACATCCTCAGCCAACTTTCCGTTAAGGAAAGCGGTCTTGACATCCATTTGCCAAATCTCATAATCATGAAATGCGGCAATCGCTAGCATCACTCTAATAGATTTTATCTTCGCAACTGGTGAGAAGGTCTCATCATAGTCAACTCCGGGAATTTGAGTAAAGCCATTCGCGACCAATCGTGCCTTATATGTGTGTACGTTTCCATCCACGTCAGTCTTCTTCTTGAAGATCCATTTGCACCCAACGGTCTTACGTCCAGGTACATTATCATCCAAATTCCAAACTTGGTTATCATACATGGATTGGATCTCACTATCCATTGCCTCTTTCCATTTCGCAGACTCCGGGCCTGCCATGGCTTCCTTATAGCTATTAGGTTCATCAAGGTTTATTAGTGTACCATCACTAATATACGTGTCCCCTTAGGTAGTAATATGAAAACCATAAAACTGGGGTTGAACTCTAACTCTTTCGGAACGTCTAAGAGGTAAGGATTCGTCAATCGGTTCAACCGAAGTTTCCTCCTCGGGTTGAGTGCCAGCGGTGGAGGTTCCTTCATCTATCGACTCTTGAATCTCTTCAAGCTCGATTTGCCTCCCACTATCTCCTTGGCCTATGAGTTCTCGCTCTCGGAAAACTCCTCTCCTCGCAACGAAGACAACATTGTCCTTCGGTCTCTAGAAGAGATATCCAAAGGATTTTTGCGGGTAGCCGATGAAAATACAGCGCTCACTACGAGGTTCGAGCTTGTCGTGAGTATCTCGTCTTACGAAATCCTCGCAACCCCAAACCTTGATATGTAACGACCCGTTTCCGGTATGTTAATTCCTTGGTAATTGTTGTAAGTTTTGCAAGAGGAACTCGATGAGTTCATAGCCTGACTCGCCGAGTAGGGTCGCGGCTACGAGCACGCGTGAGCCGGGGACTCGGCGAGTCCATCCGTCTAGGTGAAACCCTAAATCCCCGGGTTGCCCACTATTTAAACCACCTTATAGCCCCATTCTCGCCTCCCTCACCCTGAGAACACAGTGAGAAAAACCTAATCCTCCCTTGAGAGCTTATAAGTGATTTGGTGCCATTTTGTGAAGGTGTGAAGAAGGAGAAGAAGAAAGAAGCAAGGAAACGAGTTGTAGTGCAAAGATCCAAGGGCAAATCTGAGTTTATTGAGGTATTTTCGGAGTTCCCTTCTTGTTATATGCTTTAAACTTCCATTAGAGCTCTTCTAAGAGCTATTTGATGTTTGTTCTAAGCCTTATGTTTGCATGAATGTCTTAATAAGTCGAAATACCTTTGGATCTGAATGTTGGGGTGTTGTAGAGCCCAGATCTACTGTCTTTTTGGAGTTACTTTGCATATTAATCATAGATCTACCCATTTTATGCATCTTTTAGCCTTATTTCCCTTATTCATGAGGTTGTGCACGTAAAGTTGGAAACTTTACGTGGTAAATCAGCTTATTGGACTCAGATCTATCAATTGTATGTGTTGGATTCAAACAAAATCCAGTAAAAATCAGTTGCATGGTGGCAACTCGGCGAGTCGGGAAGAACGACTCGGCGAGTTGGGTCGCGAGTTCCCGAGTCCTTCATTTTGATCTGTGTCGAGTGAATCCAGTGAGTTAGAGAGTGGACTCAGCGAGTTGAGGGTAGACTCAGTGATGGAGGGACTCAAAGAGTTGTTCATACAACTCGGCGAGTCCAAGGCAATCTCCTTAGGATCAAGAACAACTCGTCGAGTCTGTTCATATGACTCGGCGAGTCGGATGAAGATTTTCTGAGTTCTTGGATCAAGAGGGTACTCGTCGAGTCGATGCCACACTCGACGAGTCGCAGTGAGTATGAGTTGGAAGTGAGAGTGAGACTCGGCGAGTTGGGCGGCCCAACTCGGCGAGTCAGCCCCAAAAGTAAGTTGACTTTGACCAAGGGTAAAAGAGTCATTTTACCCCAAGTGCAGTGTTTAGTATTTGATTGAGTGTGTTCATGGGCTTGTAGCCGAGGAGATTCAGGAGCAGCAGCCGGTAGCTTTCAGATACACACACTCAGCCGCCAGTTTACGAGGTGAGTTTCCTTCCAGTAGGGACGGGTCTAAGGCCACAATGCCGGCCCATCCAGTTAGCAGTAGTTTCCGGACTTGATCCGATGCAGAAGTTAGTATGTTTGATGCCTTCGTGGCTCAGCCAGGATTTGTGAGCTATGTTTTATGTGTTATGTATTATGTGTTCCGGGCTACGGCCCGATATAGTACGCAGTATATGTGTTCATGCTAGTTGTTATGATATGCTATGCTATGTTCAGTCCCGGACTTCGGTCCGATGCAGCCAGTTCCGGACTTCGGTCCGATGCAGTTAGTTCCAGACTTTGGTCCGATGCAGGGGACAAGGTCCCAGTCAGTTCCGGACTTCGGTCCGATGCAGTTAGTTCCGGACCTTGGTCCGATGCAGGGGACAAGGTCCCAGTCAGTTCCGTACTTCGGTCCGATGCAGTTTCCGGGCTTCGTCCCGATGCAGTGGGCAAGGCCCGATATGTGTTTATATGATATTGCTATTGTATGGTATGTGGTATTTTGGGGGAGCTCACTAGGCTTCGTGCTTACAGTTTCAGTTTTGGTTTCAGGTACTTCCGCAAGCAAAGGGAAGAGCTCGGGATGACGGCATCGCACACACCACCGCCTCAGCTTTAGCCTGGGATTGATTTAGTTGTTTGATTTGATGTAGTATGATACAGTTTTCCCGCACAGTATTTTATTATGTTATGGAATACATCACGCATGGTTTTATTATATGATGCTCTGATTACAGTTTTGATTATATTAAAAACAAAATTTTTGGGTCGTATTTTTGGGTCGTTTCAAGTTGGTATCAGAGCCCTGGTTTGAGGGATTCGGATACACTTCCGGGTGTATCTGAACTTAAACTAAGGGAAATGAAAGATTTTATTAAAATAAAAACGTTTTATAAAAAGAATTTTGAAAGTACTTAGAAAGGAAGAATTTTTTTAAACAAGATAGAGGTGTGTGCATGCGGTCAGCCGAGCTCAAGTAAGTACTCCCAAATTACCCATACAAGTTATTTGTTCAATTTCAGTTTTAGTAGAACAGCATGCTAGTATAGGACTAAGGATTTAGGAGAATGCCTTATGTGCCTGCTTATGTGTTACAACTTTATGAGTATTGCATGCTAGTACTGAGTAGACAGCAGTAGGATAGCCTGATTAGGTTATGCCTGATAGCAGGAGCTTAGCATCTTATGCTAGATCAGTTTCTCGTTTTGAGAATAGTTTTGCCTAAGTATGTTCCCTAATTCCGAATGCTGCTTGCTTCGTGCTTTGTGGGAGTTCTGAATGATGGAAGTTAACCATTAAGTGAACACGTTACACCATATGTGATCAGGGTTAAATAATCCCAGAGTGCTGGAACTGGCCCTATTGCGCAGCTCTTGTTTGAGTCCAACCGTTATAGGGACGGGTCTTTTACTTGAAGGATTATCTGATCTTCGTCACATGTGATGGTGTTCAGGTGATGGTTAATTAGCATTATAAGGAGACCTGCAGCAGCTGAGGACTAGTTGAGTTGAGTCTGAGGTTTCCCTGGGGCAAGCCTAGGATGAGAGTAGCAGAGATCAGTAGTAGTATAAGTGACTTGGTGGAGTCAGGGCAGTTCTTGAAGAAAGTACGGATAGATGTGGAAGGTAGTATGGGCCCGTACTACTGGAAGCAGAGGATCCGTACTCGAATCAAGAAAGGCTGAGACAAGACCAGGAAGCTAGTTGTAGTATCAATGATCCCTCAAGATATTTTTGTTTTCTAATATAGTTGTGATGTGTTTCAGAATGGTGGTTCTGCGTTCGAGACCAGCAGCCGGCAGCGGAGGTGCCGGGGAGGGATCAGGTTCAGGTTCGGGGGATGAGCGCATGGATGAGCAGACCCGAGAGTTCCTTTCTTCGGAGATTATGCGCATCATTATAGAGCAGACTCCTGTGATCTTCGGTTCGATCAAGGAGGGGATTCTAGAGCTGATGGATGAGAGATTGGGCACCTTCCGTGCCGAGGTGGCGGCCATGATGGGGTCGCGCACCCTTACTTTCAGGGAGTTCAGGGCATGTGGAGCTCCGGACTACCATGGGGCGCGAGACCCCATAGCGAGCAGCAGATGGTTGGTGGATGTGGCCAACGCCTTCCGCACTAGCAGATGTCCCGAGGGGGACAAGGTCAGATTGGCGTCCTGTCTTTTGAAGGACAGGGCACGAGATTGGTGGGAGGAGGTCGGGCATGCCATTGGGGATGATGCAGCATTGGACGCCATGACCTGGGCTGACTTCTCTACCAGGTTCAGGGCGGAGTTTGCACCGGTCATTGAGGTGCAACAGCTAGCTAGGGAGTTTCAGGACCTCACCCAGACTACGGAGACAGTGGCGGAGATCACCGCCAAGTTCAGGGAGAGGGCTCTTCTCGTTCCTCAGTATGTAGCTGATGAGGAAATGAAGAAGGCTCGTTATCATGAGATGTTGCGGAGCGATATCCGCCAGTTTGTGAGCCGGTCCAGCTGTAAAACGCTGGAAGATATGATTGCTAGAGCTCGGGAGAGGGAGATTGATCTTGAGATGGAGAAGAAGAGGAAACCGGAGGCGGTTTCGGGTTCAGGCGGTTCGGGCAAAAAGCCCAAGGTTTCGGATCACAGATCTAGGAGTTAGCAGAGCCACGGTCGATGTGGCAAGTGTGGGAGATTACACGAAGGAGCGTGCAAGGCAGGGAGTTCCGGCTGCTACAAGTGCGGTCGGATTGGGCATTTGAGTAGGGATTGTACGGCCCCTGCTACTGCCGTCGCAGCATCAGATCTGATTTGCTTTCAGTGCAATCAGAGGGGACATAAAAAGTCTCAGTGTCCGAGTTTAGCTTCAGCAGGGAAGGTGGCTGCACCTGCCCCTGCTACCTTGAGGATTACAGATGGCCGGCAGGGCCGAGCTGATGCGCCAGTGGCGAAGAGTAGGGTGTTT
Organism: Lactuca serriola; assembly: GCF_051521515.1. NCBI lineage: Eukaryota > Viridiplantae > Streptophyta > Magnoliopsida > Asterales > Asteraceae > Lactuca > Lactuca serriola. The sequence goes on from NC_136411.1 coordinate 25,003,932, forward strand.
CAGATGACAGCAGAGGAGGCGCGAGCGACTCCTGATGTGGTGTCGGGTATGTATCTTCCCTTTTATCTCTTTATTATTATTGATTAAATGTTGCTTATGATTGTATGTTTTATTCAGGGTCGTTCTCTATGAACGGCATTTCTGCTTTGGTATTATTCGATTCGGGGGCTACCCGATCATTCGTATCTCTTGCGCTTAGCAAGAGGTTCAGTAGGGCTCCAGGGGAGCTGGATTGTCCATTAGAGGTTGAGATAGCGGATGATAGGACCGTGAGGGTCGGCAGAGTGCACAGAGGGTGTTCTCTTCAGTTATTTGATGAGCAGTTTTCAGTGGATCTGGTACCTATTCCCCTGCGAGGGAATAAGGTTATTGTGGGTATGGATTGGCTAAGCCCCAATGGGGCGGTGATTGATTGCGAGCTTCAGCTAGTGAGGGTTCGCACTCCCAGTGGGGGAGAGTTGGTGATTCAGGGCGAGAGGCCACAACGAGGACCGACCTTTTGTTCCGCCGCAAGGGCGAGGCCCTATGTTCAGCAGGGTTGCGCTGGTTTTGTAGCCTACGTTTTGGATGCCCGGGAGAAGGGCAAGTCGACAGTGGATGATGTTCCTATTGTTCGAGACTACCCGGACGTGTTTCCTGAGGATTTGCCGGGGATACCTCCTGAGAGACAGGTTGAGTTCAGGATCGACCTCGTCCCTGGTGCGGCTCCGATAGCCAAGGCACCGTATCGACTAGCTCCCCCTGAGATGCAGGAGTTGTCTATACAGCTGCAGGAGCTGTTAGACAAGGGTTTCATTCGGCCGAGCAGTTCGCCTTGGGGAGCGCCGATCCTGTTTGTGAGAAAGAAGGATGGGTCGCATCGTATGTGTATTGATTATCGGGAGTTGAATAAGGTAACGGTGAAGAACCGTTACCCACTCCCGAGGATAGATGATTTGTTTGATCAGCTTCAGGGAGCGTCTTGGTTCTCCAAGATTGATCTACGCTCCGGATATCATCAGATGCGGGTTAGAGATGAGGATGTTCAGAAGACTGCTTTCAGGACCAGGTATGGTCATTACGAGTTTGTGGTGATGCCATTTGGGCTCACCAATGCTCCAGCCGCGTTCATGGATCTCATGAACCGCGTGTGTAGACCGATGCTGGATCGGTCAGTGATAGTGTTCATAGATGACATCTTGGTATATTCCAAGACGCAGGAGCAGCACGAGGAGCACCTGCGGGAGGTGCTGGAGGTTTTGAGGAGGGAGAGACTTTTCGCAAAGTTCTCCAAATGTGAGTTTTGGTTGCGCGAGGTGCAGTTCCTTGGTCACCTCGTCAACCAGAAGGGTATTCTGGTAGATCCGGCCAAGATAGAGGCCGTGATGCAGTGGGAGGTCCCGAAGTCTCCATCTGAGATTCGGAGCTTCCTAGGGTTGGCAGGGTATTATCGGAGATTTATTCAGGATTTCTCCAAGATAGCAGTGCCGCTCACCCGACTGACCAAGAAGTCGGTGGTATTTCGTTGGGGTCCGGAGCAGCAGACAGCATTCGAGACCCTCAGGCAGAGATTGTGCGAGGCTCCGATCCTTACCTTGCCAGAGGGAGTAGAGGACCTTGTAGTCTATTGTGATGCCTCGATCACAGGTTTGGGAGCAGTTCTGATGCAACGAGGCCATGTGATAGCTTATGCCTCGAGACAGTTGAAGCCTCACGAGGCTAATTATCCTACCCATGATTTGGAGCTGGGGGCAGTTGTGTTTGCCCTCAAGATTTGGAGGCATTACCTTTATGGGGTCCGTTGTACTATATACACGGATCACAAGAGTTTGAGATATCTTATGGATCAGCCGAGTTTGAACATGAGGCAGAGGAGGTGGTTGGACGTGCTGAAGGACTATGACTGTGAGATCCTTTATCATCCAGGGATGGCCAACGTGGTGGCCGACGCCCTAAGCCGCAAGGTGTCGGCGGCCCCTATCAAGGATCTGTGTATGAGGTTGACAGTGATCACTCCACTGTTGGAGCGGATCAAGGAGGCTCAGATGGAGGGCCTCAAGGAGGAGAGGCAGAAGTGTGAGAGGATAGTAGGCCGAGTAGCTTCATTTGATTACGACAGTCGGGGTTTGTTGACACTTCATGGTAGGGTATGGGTGCCGTACTGGGGTGGGGTACGGCAGGTATTAATGGATGAGGCTCATAAGTCTTGATTTTCTATCCACCCAGGAGCGACAAAGATGTACCGAGATCTTCGACCCGATTATTGGTGGCCCTGCATGAAGCGGGACGTCGCCTGGTACGTCGAGAGATGCCTGACCTGCCGGAAGGTCAAGGCAGAGCACCAGAGACCTCACGGCAGGATGCAGCCGTTAGACATTCCCGTGTGGAAATGGGAGGACATTACCATGGATTTTGTCACCAAGCTTCCCCGGACCGCACGTGGAGTGGACTCGATATGGGTAGTAGTGGATCGGTTGACGAAGAGTGCCCATTTTATCCCGATCCAGGAGAGTATATCGGCGGAGAAGTTAGCCGATATCTATGTGCGTGAGATCGTGGCACGTCATGGAGTGCCGGTATCAGTGGTGTCTGACCGAGATGTCCGTTTCACATCCAGATTTTGGAAGCGGTTCCACGACGAGATGGGTACTCGTCTCCATTTCAGCACCGCTTTCCACCCTCAGACAGATGGGCAGAGCGAGAGGACGATTCAGACTCTCGAGGACATGCTTAGGGCATGTGTCCTAGATTTCAGTGGCAGTTGGGATACGTATCTTCCGTTAGCGGAATTCTCGTATAACAACAGTTATCATGCGAGCATTGATCGACCTCCCTTTGAGATGTTGTATGGGAGGAAGTGTAGGACCCCGATTTGTTGGGGCGAGGTCGGTCAGCGAGTCATTGGGAGCACAGAGGTGGTGCTCAAGACGACTGAGTTGATCCAGCAGGTCCGTAGTAGACTGCAAACTGCTCAGAGTCGGCAGAAGAGCTACGCCGATAGAAGGCGTTCGGATTTGGAGTTCCAGGTGGGAGATATGGTCCTTCTGAAAGTCTCACCTTGGAAGGGTGTCATCAGGTTCCGGAAGAGGGGCAAGTTGGGCCCCAGATTTATTGGTCCTTTCAGGGTTTTGGCCCGGGTGGGTCGGGTTGCTTATCGGTTAGATCTTCCTGAGGAGCTTAGTCAGATCCACAGCACTTTCCATGTGTCTCAGTTGAGAAAGTGTCTGGTGGATGAGTCAGCAGTCGTTCCCCTAGAGGATATTCAGGTTGATAGCAGCCTGAATTATATTGAGAGACCGGTCGCAATTCTGGACCGGAAGACCAAGGCCTTGAGGAACAAGGAAATTCAGTTAGTAAAGGTGCAGTGGCAGCACCGGAAGGGGTCCGAGTGGACGTGGGAGGCTGAGGAGGAGATGAGAGAGCACTACCCAGAGTTATTTGCAGATCCAGCCGTAGCAGACTTCGAGGACGAAGTCTGAGACAAGTGGGGGAGAATTGTAACGACCCATTTCCGGTATGTTAATTCCTTGGTAATTGTTGTAAGTTTTGCAAGAGGAACTCGGCGAGTTCATAGCCTGACTCGCCGAGTAGGGTCGCGGCTGCGAGCACGCGTGAGCCGGGGACTCGGCGAGTCCATATCCTGGACTCGGCGAGTCCATCCGTTTGGGTGAAACCCTAAATCCCCGGGTTGCCCACTATTTAAACCACCTTATAGCCCCATTCTCGCCTCCCTCACCCTGAGAACACAGTGAGAAAAACCTAATCCTCCCTTGAGAGCTTATAAGTGATTTGGTGCCATTTTGTGAAGGTGTGAAGAAGGAGAAGAAGAAAGAAGCAAGGAAACGAGTTGTAGTGCAAAGATCCAAGGGCAAATCTGAGTTTATTGAGGTATTTTCAGAGTTCCCTTCTTGTTATATGCTTTAAACTTCCATTAGAGCTCTTCTAAGAGCTATTTGATGTTTGTTCCAAGCCTTATGTTTGCATGAATGTCTTAATAAGTCGAAATACCTTTGGATCTGAATGTTGGGGTGTTGTAGAGCCCAGATCTACTGTCTTTTTGGAGTTACTTTGCATATTAATCATAGATCTACCCATTTTATGCATCTTTTAGCCTTATTTCCCTTATTCATGAGGTTGTGCACGTAAAGTTGGAAACTTTACGTGGTAAATCAGCTTATTGGACTCAGATCTATCAATTGTATGTGTTGGATTCAAACAAAATCGAGTAAAAATCAGTTGCATGGCGGCAACTCGGCGAGTCAGGAAGAACGACTCGGCGAGTTGGGTCGCGAGTTCCCGAGTCCTTCATTTTGATCTGTGTCGAGTGAATCCAGTGAGTTAGAGAGTGGACTCAGCGAGTTGAGGGTAGACTCAGTGATGGAGGGACTCAACGAGTTGTTCATACAACTCGGCGAGTCCAAGGCAATCTCCTTAGGATCAAGAACAACTCGTCGAGTCTGTTCATACGACTCGGCGAGTCGGATGAAGATTTTCTGAGTTCTTGGATCAAGAGGGTACTCGTCGAGTCGATGCCACACTCGACGAGTCGCAGTGAGTATGAGTTGGAAGTGAGAGTGAGACTCGGCGAGTTGGGCGGCCCAACTCGGCGAGTCAGCCCCAAAAGTAAGTTGACTTTGACCAAGGGTAAAAGAGTCATTTTACCCCAAGTGCAGTGTTTAGTATTTGATTGAGTGTGTTCATGGGCTTGTAGCCAAGGAGATTCAGGAGCAGCAGCCGGTAGCTTTCAGAGACACACACTCAGCCGCCAGTTTACGAGGTGAGTTTCCTTCCAGTAGGGACGGGTCTAAGGCCACAATGCCGGCCCGTCCAGTTAGCAGTAGTTTCCGGACTTGATCCGATGCAGAAGTTAGTATGTTTGATGCCTTCGTGGCTCAGCCAGGATTTGTGAGCTATGTTTTATGTGTTATGTATTATGTGTTCCGGGCTACGGCCCGATATAGTACGCAGTATATGTGTTCATGCTAGTTGTTATGATATGCTATGCTATGTTCAGTCCCGGACTTCGGTCCGATGCAGCCAGTTCCGGACTTCGGTCCGATGCAGTTAGTTCCGGACTTTGGTCCGATGCAGGGGACAAGGTCCCAGTCAGTTCCGGACTTCGGTCCGATGCAGTTAGTTCCGGACCTTGGTCCGATGCAGGGGACAAGGTCCCAGTCAGTTCCGGACTTCGGTCCGATGCAGTTTCCGGGCTTCGTCCCGATGCAGTGGGCAAGGCCCGATATGTGTTTATATGATATTGCTATTGTATGGTATGTGGTATTTTGGGGGAGCTCACTAGGCTTCGTGCTTACAGTTTCAGTTTTGGTTTCAGGTACTTCCGCAAGCAAAGGGAAGAGCTCGGGATGACGGCATCGCACACACCACCGCCTCAGCTTTAGCCTGGGATTGATTTAGTTGTTTGATTTGATGTAGTATGATACAGTTTTCCCGCACAGTATTTTATTATGTTATGGAATACATCACGCATGGTTTTATTATATGATGCTCTGATTACAGTTTTGATTATATTAAAAACAAAATTTTTGGGTCGTATTTTTGGGTCGTTTCATGATATGTGCCAACGAGGGAGCTTTCCCTGTCCACATCTCGTGAGGTGTTTTGGCAACCTTCTTAGTAGGGACTCGGTTAAGGATATGGGCGGCAGTCTCTAAGGCATACCCCCAAAAAGAGATAGGTAGTGAAGCACGACTCATCATAGAGCGAACCATATCCAATAAGGTTCGATTACGCCTTTCTGCCACACCATTCAACTGCGGTGTCCTAGGAGGCGTCAATTGTGAAACTATTCCGCACTCCTTGAGATAATCGTGGAATTCAAGACTTAGGTACTCTCCTCCTCGATCGGATCGAAGCATCTTGATTTTCCTGTCCAATTGATTCTCCACTTCATTCTTGAACTCTTTGAACTTTTCAAAAGTTTCTGACTTTTGCTTGATTAAATAGATATACCCATATCTACTATAGTCATCGGTAAAAGTCACGTAAAAGCGGTTCCCATCCTTCGTGGTTGATCTAAACGGTCCACATACATCGGTATGTATTAGGTCCAATAGACCCTCACCCCTTTCACATGTACTTGTGAAGGGTGACTCGGTCATCTTTCCAAGTAAACAAGACTCGCATGTGTCATCTTCCCTAAGGTCGAATGACTCCAACACTCCATCCTTTTGGAGTTGGGCTATGCGTTTCTTGTTGACATGTCCAAGACGACAATGCCACAAGGATGCTCTATCCATACTTTTGGAAGAATCTATGTTCAAAACATCATTTCCTAAGTTATCAACAATCATAACAGTTTCATAAATTCCATTACATGGTATAGCTTCAAAATAAAAGACACCATTTAGATAAGCCAAAATAGAACCATTCTCATTATTAAAAGAAAATCTAAAACCTTGTCTAATCAAACCATGAAATGAAATGATGTTTCTAGCCATTTCTGGCGAATAGCAACAATTGTTCAAATCTAAACTTAAACCATTCCTAAGCACTAAAGAATATACTCCAATCTTGGTCACAGGCGACGATCTTCTGTTCCCCATGATTAGATTAATTCTTCCAGCCTCCACATCCCTATTTCTTCTTAGTCCCTGCACATTAGAACAAATGTGGTAACCACAACTGGTATCAAGAACCCAAGAAATAGCATGAGATGAACTGTTAGATTTCATTGTGTATATACCTGCGAAAGACGGCTTGATCTTTCCTTCCTTGATGGCTTGCAGGTACTCTAGGCAACTTCTCTTCCAATGTCCTATCTTGTGGCAGTGGTGGCACTCTGCCTCCTTTGGGTTAGGGTAGGGCTTAGCAGGATCAACTTTGGTCCCACTAGAAGAGGCACCATCTCGGGCTTTAACCTTGCGATAGTTCTTAGACGAGGCCTTCCTCTTCATTCCCTTTCCTTGTCCAATAGCCAAGACAGGAGTAGCGGGTGGATTGGGAGTTGGTGCAACAGACTTGTCCTTGAAGTTGCTCTCAGCAACCCTCAAGAGACCTTGGAGTTTGCTTAGGGTGACCTCTTCTTTGTTCATGTGGTAGGTCATCCTAAATTGATTGTAGCTTGGAGGCAAAGAGTGAAGCACCATTTCGATCGCCAAGTCTTCCCCAAAGTCAACATTCAACTTGCGAAGATGGTCGACATACCTTTGCATCTTTTGCAGGTTCACGGTAAGAGACTCTCCATGACCCATCTTAGCGGAAATCATGTTAGTGAAAATCTCATAACGCTCTTGTCTCGCGTTTTGGTGGTATCTCTCCAATAAGTCTTGATGCATCTCGTACGGGTACATGTCCTCATAGGACTTTTGGAATTCGGAGTTCATAGTGGCTATCATGATGCAATGTACCTTCGTTGCATCTCGCTCGTGAGTTTCAAAAGCGGTCATTTCAGCCGGAGTAGCGATTTCAGGGTTGATCTTTTCGAGCTTCTCATCGAGGAAATACTCCTTATCCTCATAGCGAGCAATAGTGCGAATGTATCTTATCCATTCGCTAAAGTTCGTTCCATCGAAGGTGACCTTTTGACAAAGGCTCATCAATGTGAATGAACTAGCAGCAGCGTTGTTTGCGTTCGACATCTACAAATAGAAAAGACAAAGATAGATTAGAATATGAATCTCTAGTTATCACCCAATAAGAAAAATTAGGGCTAGGATCCAACAACAATATTTACATATTAGAAAAGGGATGCCGTAATCTAACATGCAAACAAATTGAAGGTAAGTGAATGACGATTCACTAATTCTCCACCATGTAAACATAACTTTAAGTTCTAAATGTATTGAGAATTCCTAGGTTTGGATGAGATTCATTGAAACTCTTCAATGGCATGTTTAAATCTCGATATGCCTCTCTTGTTTTTGATTGGGATACCGAGGATCACAAAGCGGGTGTGAATTACCATGCAAATTCACATGGTGCCTTCATTGTAACGATCACCTATTCGATGTGCCGGTAAACCACACACGCTCCACCGAACTATGATAAACAACGAATCACCCTTTGCCACCTTTGCTTAGAACCAATTAGTGTGCCGGTAAACCACACACGCTCCACTAACTTCTTAGCAAGGGTGCAAAGTGTAATTTCATGGGATTGCATCAATTCACTTTTCCTAAAGTAACTAAGATTGGGAAATTTAAACAAATGTAGTTACTTTGTATTTCATATTATACTTTTAATGAGAGGATGAGGTTGCCCTATCCTACCCATTCGGCTAACGACCCTCCACCGATCAAGCAAGCGGTGGGTGTGAATGTACACCCATTAAGCGCCATTTTATAGGTTGCAACCTTATACCCACCTTATAGATCGGCTTCGTGAATGAGGCCTACTAACGGTAAGACTAGGATTTTAGTTATACATATATATATATATATATATATATATATATATATATATATATATATATATATATATATATATATATAAATATATATATATATATATATATATATATATATATATATATATATTAATCTTGTAATATTATATTAGTATAGGGTTGTATTTTAAACTTGTAAAATTCTAGGGTTTGAAATTTAAATTTTCTAAATTAAAACTTTTAATCACAAAACATAAATTTCAAAACTTAAGGACAAGTTTTAAACATTTAAAACATGGAGGATCAAATAAAAAATAATCTCAATTAACAATTAATTCCATAATTATCTATTTTTGATTTATTTAAGATTTCTTGCATAATAATTTACCAATTTAATCAAAATAATTAACTAATTATCACATAAGGAAATTAAATATTTTATTAATTGATAAATCTCTTTAAATAGATCAAGATTATAGTCATATATATATCAAAAAATCGGATTAGGGTTGATCTAATATGATAAAGGCAAGTTTCCATAAGATAAATATAAAAAAATCCCGAATCTGGCCCTTCGTGACGCTTGGACTCGCCGAGTGCACCATGGGACTCGCCGAGTCCACAATGGGACTCGCCGAGTCCATGACTCAGAAACATAAAAATCAAATTTTTTCAAGCAAGATTCAAATAAACAAGCAACAATTTAATAGAAACCAATCTAGGCTCTGATACCACTGATGGGTTTTTGGCCATATGAACATTCCTAAGTGCACATGCAAACCCTAATGCTTGGATCTAGGTTTCTCTAATTAAACGTGCTTTGAATCCAAGACTTCTAATGACTAATTAGGTATAAGAACAATACAAAATCAGATCTAGAAGTTTACCTTTGAATCTCTTGTTTTGATCTTGTTGTCTTGGAGCTCTAGAGTCACAATTGTCACTCCTCTAATGGCTTACAAACACCAACTAGCAAGGAGGATGATTTGAGAGAGAGGAGAGGGAAGAAATTCGGCCAGGGTTTTCTTTCTTTAGAAGATATGCCGATTTCACATGCCCTTAGGGTCTATATATACTTGTAGGCTCCTAGGGTTTCACCCTTAAACCCTAGTTGGATAATCTTTCCTTAAAGCAATCCAAATCCTTTCCATAGATAAGCCTTGGACGAATTTGAGGCTATCCCAAGCCCTAGAATTAGTCCATCCTCTATCCAATAAGGATTTACAGCCCAAAGTGAAACTATCAAACAATTGACAGTTCATACCCTCTTATTTAATTAATCTATTTAAGTCACCAAATTAATACTAATTGATTTATGACTTATATTAATCAAATAACAATATTATTATTCATTATATTATTCTCATAATATATCAATAATATTTATTCTCTCATAATAAATCATCCCATCAAGTTGCTATAGTGAAGGCAACCCAAAAGGACCATGCACAATCGGGTCAAATATTTGCCTTATATAGTTGCAGCCTTAGACACTATTCCAACACATTCCTCCACAGTACGCTAAGCGTACTCTTAAGTACGCCCAGCGTACAAAAGGGACCATTTTTCCAAAATAATTTCATTCAAAGGAAAGAAGGGTGATTACCTAGATTAGAGTGTTACAAATTGTTTATATGTCGACATATGGTTGTTAGTTAGGTTGAAGCAGTCATGTTGTTTGTTGTAAGCCAAGATACCTGGTGCAGGCTGTAACAACCGGCTATTTCAAGCTAAAACAAAAGTCAATGTAAGTCAAACCAAAACTCAAATGTTCAAACAAATGCCAAATAATTAAAATTTATCAAGAAAATTTCCTTTGTTTTGGATTCGGTTTTAGGAATCAAATCCCACTAGGACCGAAATCCCTTTCTAGACCAAAAACTTCATCCGATGACCCACCCTTCCGACCGAAATCAGCCTCCACCGAAAACCATATAGACCAAAAACTCTCTTGACCGAAATCTCTCTTTGGACCGAAAACCACACTTCTCGGTTGAATCTAGACCGAAATCAAAGTGATTTTGGTGGGAATCTTGACCGAAAACAAGGTGTTCTCGGTTAGAGGATAAGCCAAGAACATCAAGGATCATTCGAAAATTCCACACATTTGCTCACAAGGATCATAAGAAATCCTTCAAATCTTCATATCTTTAAAGACCTTTCCCAGTACATCCTTAAACATTCCAAGAACACATTCAACAAATTTTCTAGGAAGGACACACACTTTAACTAATTCTTAGGAATTAATTTGGTAAGTCTACTTATATCATTTTATTCTAAATAACACTTTATTAATAGTTTATCTAATTTATGCATGATATCATGTGTTAAAATAAATTAGCATACAGTTATTTTTACGTGTTCTAACGCGAAGAACATCGCCACTCACACCGTTACCCAGCCGAGAACACACCCGAGGTGAGTTTATACCCCTACGTTTTCACATTTTTTTTCTATGTTTTAGGAGGGAATACAAGTAAAATTGTAAGTCCCAAATTTGCTTGACATATGAATCCGATCCAATTGATGGTGCGGAATCTCAATCAATTGGATGTGCCATATCAAAATAGAGAAGAAAGATAAGAACAATATGATGAATCTTGAATAATTTGATGGTTAGAATGAAGTTCCTTACAAGATTCACACACACTCTCTTCTTCTCTCTTCTTTCTCTCTCTATCACACCTTGAATTACACACACTTAAGCTCCTCTCTCTCTTAGCCGTGAACACTCCTCACCCTTACAATTATATACAGTGATCGCAAATGGGTTCACGGACATGAACACCTTACAATCATGAACACCCAAACAGCCGTAAACACCATGCCGTTTACGGTCCTAGACTAAAAAATACAATTGCGTAGAAAAGTAAAGTATAAACCATATTTTTGACCCAAACTTTAAACCCCTAAAAATGTAGCTGGCTTTTATTTTCAATCTTAATTGGGAGCTTGGCTTCAGCATTTATCTTCGATTTCTTCACATCTTCAAGATGAACTTGATGAATCTTCGATAAATGACTTCATCTTGAGCAGTTGGGTTTTTCTTCAAAATTTGACTCTGAATGCACATTGGGTGAGGAGGCTTGATGTACTGATTCTTAAAAGATAGCGCTTTCATCTTGAGAATCTTCAGAGAGAATATCTGAGAGAACGAATCTTCTGGATCACTTCAGCAGGTACAAGATAGCAACAAATTGATTGAGGAGGCTTCAATGCAATTTGTCACATAATCTTCAAGAACAACTTCACCTTGCTTTTGGGGTTGAAAGATTGAATCTTGAAAGAATAATCTTCATTTCATGTTCCTTCGAATGAGAATTCTTCGACAATCACGGATGAAGCTTTGGCTCAAAAAATCTCGATACAGTCTCCATAAGTCTCATCTACATCTGAATTCACTTTTCAAAACAAAGAAAATTTGAGATAAAAACAAAAACTAAAAAGAAACTCAGCACGCAATAATTTTTTGGATTTTTCATATTTTTTTTAACAAGAAATAAAACAGAAATAACACTATTTTTAGATTTTTAATTTTCTGATTTTTGTTTGATTTTTGAATATTTTTTAATTCTCCCCTTAAATTTGTGCATAGAGGAAAACTATGAACAACTTTAACAAAAACAAAAATAATTGAGATCAAAGTAGTGAGACAGTCTTAACTTTGTTTATCAGTACCTTCACCTTCATGAATAGATCTAGTCAATTGTCGGTATTGTGGTCCACTTAAACATAAAGAATATTAAACTTTTGTAAATAAACCATTTAGCTGATGATGACCAGATGTATTGTTGTCCACTTAAATTAAGCAGCGAGATCTACAGACAACCTCTAAATGGTTCAATTTTAGTTGCACTAGAACATGTTCCCCACTTCCCGATATACCTTGATTATCAAGAAATTCCAAAGAAGTCCTTACTTTAGGTGAATAGACAATTATCAAGGAGGTAGTCAGATTTAGAAATAGGTGCATATGTTGTGTCCCAGGTCAGCTCTCTTTCAATCACGCAGAGGGGACAACATATGACTAACAGAGATAGAGGGATTGAGAGGTAGAATGTTGCATATTTTGTGTCCTAGATCGGATCTTCCGATTACGCAGAGGGAACAACATATGGCTAACAGATAGAAAGAATTTCATAGATAACAAGGTGCGTAGAATTAGAGTTGCATATGTTGATATCCAGGTCGGACCTCTTCCAATCACGTAGAGGAAGCAACATATGACTGACAGATAGAAAGAAAGAAAATAATTTCCTACAGACCTAATTTATCATAACCCCCCAGTTGCCCTATCAGAACCAGAATAAAGGACATAAGTCCGTACATCAAGGAAAAGTTGAACCACTGTTCTAGATGCGTATTAATTTAGTGTATCTCGTGGGTTCCCGTGTTTATATCATTGCTAAATCTACTCGAGCATTGTATGGTCAGTCCAAACAGTCCTATCTAAATCCACACTGTCAAATCCTTCATGCCTATCAACACATTGAACACAGAGTCTAGACAATTCAGATTTAGTCCCTTACACATGTTTAGACTGCCCGTTATCACTCTCTTGATATCACTTCCCAACCAACACCTACTAAAGAAAAACTATAAGAAAAAAAATGTCATCAAAATGAATCAGTTTAAGATAAACTCAGGAGTATCGAGAAGAAAACTCAAACCGTAAGTCACCGATTGAATTTGCATCCAGAAGGTTTGAGAACAACACGCATAATCTTAGAATAGATCCGAAAATTCTTCACATCGTTAAGCATAAAAACCATGAGTGGTCCCTTCCTTCTTTTCTTTCCCACAAAGGATACATACTCTCAAACAAAGTTCTGAATGTTGTATGGTTGAGAGATGCCTCCTATCATGTGCCTAGAACAGCCACTACCAACAAACCGAAGCCTGATGATATGCCTCCATAGCTGATCCAGCACAGAGTGGGATCAGTTGGTCTTTGGAACCCAGTCCATTTTGAAACTGGGTTGACCTTTGTCATCTTTGCAAGGTACTCTCTCCCATGACATATCCTACTTATCACAAACAGAATATGAAGAAACATTAGAAGCATTAGGAGATTTGGGAGATTGAACATTTGGTACCCATTTGTAGCTTGGTTTAACCTATTTCTTGTTCGATCTGATGGGTGCCCTATCAATTGCTTTTGAGCTTGATGTTGGCCGTCGAGATGACTGTGACCTAACCGGTCTTGGCTTCACTGGAGCATCTCTTGAGCTTGGCTTCTTGGCCGACTTTCCCATCTTGTCCTTGGGATTTTGATTTTTCTCCTTCTACGTGTTCCAATTACCATTGCACGATTGTGACCTTGAAGGGCTTCTTTTGGGGTATCTCCCTATTGGCACATTCTGCCAGCCTTGTGCGTAGTAGGGAATGTGTGCACGATTTGGACAGTTTCGGGCAATGTGTCTAGGTGTTCCACAGTGAAAACATGTCTTCTTCTTCAATGTAAAGTTGTCTCTTCCTGCCCTTGGTGGCGTACCTTTGCCTCGCTTCTGGTTGTTCCCACATGCACACATACAACAAGCCGTCGGTTTCACTTGTTTTGGAGGCCTGTATTTCTCAACAGCAGGTTTGTTAGGAGTAACAGAATTAGAAGCAACAGATTCAGAGTTCAAGGAGTCATTTGTTTGTTTAATAGTGTTCTCCATGTTCTCATCTTCCGCTACTTTACCTGCATAAGAAGTAGAAACATCAGTATTCTTCATGTCAACACCCTTAGTTAGCCAAGATTGTTCAATCTTAACTGAAGCTTGAGCTGGTTCAGGGAGTGGGCCAAACTGAGCAGGTGTCTCTTCCTTGTTGGTCTCAAGGGGTGGGTTATAGTTGTCACTGAAAGGAGGTGGAACACTATGATACCCTAACCCCTTAGATGGATTATCTTTAAATGTTAATTTTTTTCAATCATGGTTGTAACCTTTTCACTTGACACATCGATTTTCTTGAAGTTAAAATCAGCATTTTGAAAACGGATATTCAATGTGTCAAGTTCTTCAGTTACAGTAGCAAGTTCTTTCTGAAGATATCTATAATTGACACACTTGTTGCTATTGTCCTCTTGTAGTTTCCTGAAGTCCTTAGTCTTGGCCTCTAGTTGTTCTTTCAATGGTTTCTGGCCTTTCCTAAGTTGGTACCCCTCCCATTTAAGGTCCTCGTTCTCCCTCTTTATCAATTCAATTTGTTCATGAAGAAATTTAATTGTAGCTTCACAAGATTTAGAACATGAAACTTCATTGCCATTTGTCTAAAAACTCAAATATCAACCTTAAAAGTCAAACTCAAAAAGTCAAATTTAAAAGTCAAGCCGAAAAGCTAAATTTGAAAAATTTTAAGTTAAACGAGAAAGTTAAAGTTTAAAGTCAAAGGTAAAACTTGAAAGTCAAAGTCAAAATTCTAAAGTCAAAAATCAAAAATGAAAGTAAAAAATTAAAAACTAAAATTTTTAGTTGAAAATGGATTTTGAAAATTTGAAAAATTGATTTTTGGGCTATAAGGGTTAAAATTGCGAAATTTGGTGCGAAAGATTAATATTTGAGACAAATTGCGAAGGATTGTAATAAGATGCAGCCTAGCCTAACTGGTAAGACGCGAAGGTGGAAAGAATTGGAGCCCCAGGTTCGAAACCTGGCAACCCCCAAAAAGTTTTTAATTACTGCTGATCGCGACTGCGAGGATATGTTGCAAGGCCGAGAACGAAGCTACTGAGCCGTAAACGCTGCTCACTCTGAACTGTCCGAAGACCGTGAACCAACGAAGACCTCGGACCGCACACACTTCTCGGTCGTATACGAAACGCGGACCACAAACCCACCGAGGACTGGCCGTGAAAGCTTCTTCGGACTCGGCCGTGAAACACTTCGCAAATGACATGAAAAACAACGATTTTTGCCCTTTTTTGCTCCAAAACTCGATCAAAAACTTGTTTTTATAAAAATCACAAAGAACAAACCCATGCTATTTTGCCAAGATCTATCCAAAAACGCAAAAATCCTTCAAAAATAAGATAAAAAAACTCTCCAGATCTGGCCAAAATGATTGATACACTCCAAGCTCTGATACCAACTGTAAGTCCTAAATTTGCTTGACGTATCAATCAGATCCAATTGATGGTGCAGAATCCCAATCAATTGGATGATGTCAGATAAAAATAGAGAAGAAGGAGAAGAACAATAAGATGAATCTTGAATAATTTGATGATTAGAATGAAGTTCCTTACAAGATTCACACACACACTCTCTTCTTCTCTCTGCTTTCTCTCTCTATCACACCTTGAATTACACACACTTAAGCTCCTCTCTCTCTCTTAGCTGTGAACACTCCTCACCCTTACAATTATATATAGTGACTGCAAATGGGTTCACGGCTGTGAACATGTTCACGGCCGTGAACACCTTACAACCGTGAACACCCAAACTTTTAACCCAAACAACCATAAACACCAGACCGTTTATGGTCCTAGACTGAAAAATACAATTGCCTAGAAAAGTAAAGTATAAACCATATTTTTGACCCAACAAAAACACAAGGAATCTTGTGTTAATATTCAAATTGTTTCAACTGTCATTTTACCATATATATATATATATATATATATATATATATATATATATATATATATATATATATATATATATATATAAAGATTCTACAAGCTTAGAATTGGTGATTTCGCCTTAACTCATGTTCCTTGTTTGGTTGTGACTTAGGGTATAATCATTTATTCGACTGACTTTTCAATCTTAATCATATATGTCTTATATATAAGTATAAAATTTTATTCCATTAAAACTTTACCCTTTTGTAGCACGTCGAGCAAAAAGGATGTTTTCGCACTTATTTTTTTTTACCGTTTGTACAAAAATGTTAAATTCTCGAAATATCTTTATCTCAGATTTAAAAAATATAAACATACAAAGTTGTTAAAAAATACAAAGGTTTTCATCTAAATAGAACATACACTTTAAACTATAATAGGTATTGTTTATGGATCATACATATCATTTTACTAGTACGGGATACAATACAAAAATAATTATATAAAAGTATAATTATTTACACTACGATTACACTATTGTAACAACGTAAATTTTCAAAACAAATTTTTCATTTTCAAAACCATCATTTTTCACAAAATAACATCAACACATTGTTTCAAATGTATTTATTACAAAAAAATCTCCCCAGAATCCATAACATAAACTCCACAAGTGTGTACGGATCATGTCGGCGCCTTCCCGCGCTCATCACTGGTACCTGAAACACATCACACAGCAACTGTAAGCATAAATGCTTAGTGAGTTCCCCAAAATACCACATACAACACATACGCCACTCAAGGCTATAATACGACCCTCCGGTCGATGTGTCTCAGCGGGACCCTCCAGTCCCGTAGCTCGTTGGACCCTCTAGTCCGGTCATAGCTCGTTGGGCCCTCTGGCCCGGTCTGTATCGTTGGACCCTTCGGTCCGGTCTATATCAATATACAACATACACATAGCACATAGCACATAATCTCATACATAACACATAAGACCCTCCAGTCTACACAATATACCACTCTAGGTAAGTATAGTGAGAAGACTCACCTCGATGTCTCGGCAAATATCTGTCTCGGAATAAATGTGATCTAGCCTCCGCCTAATCACACAAGGTAATACACTCATAAATACAACTGCACTCAACCCTAAAGGTCAACAAGGCCAACGGTCAACTTTGACCGGACTCGGCGAGTGCACTAGGGCGATTCGGTGAGTCTATACGTGTCCACTGACTCTCTTGGATCCTCTCTTGACACGCCGAGTACTTCTCTGACTCGACGAGTTCCACCTGGCATGAATCGCGGGGCCACCTCGACTCAACTCGCCGAGTCTCAAGAACAACTCGGCGAGTTCCGGATTGACTCAGCCCCCCTGACTCTCCCTGACTCACTGAGTGGACCCCTCAACTCGACAAGACCACTCGCTGAGTGGTTACAGGCAAACTTCATGCTACTCGCCGAGTCTGTTCTTCAGACTCGGCGAGTCCATGCCATGCAAAAACTCAAACTCACTTCTGAGGTCAGATCTGTTCCATACAATCATAGATCTGGCCTCCCCAAGCATGATAATCACGTAAAGTCCAAACCTTGGTACTCAAACAACAAATATTTGCTCCTAGATGATGTTTTAGCCCCACATCTTAAAACCCTTGGTCAAAGCTCCCATAAATCCTCATAAAGCTTAAGGAATAAAGCTTCTCTGGACCTCTATGGATCCCATTTCAAGCCTCATCACAAATAGGGACGAAATGGACATCAAACCTAACCAACAAAGGGGGCAAGAAAACCTAAACCCCCATGTTCATCATAATAACAGAAAAGGGAGCCAAAATATACCTCCAAATTGATGCTTTGGACTCCAAAATCGAAGGATATCCACCTCTCTTGCCTCCTCTTGGCTAGAAACTCCTTTACTTTGCAAAACAAAGCTTCAAAGGTCAACAATGGCCTCCTCTCTCTCCCAAAATGCTCAAAATCTCCTTAGGGTTTCTCTATGGGGTTGGTGGCCGCAGATGACGGCCATAAGCCCCTTTAAATAGGTCTCAAACCCTGGAAATTAGGGTTTCATTAAACAGCGTGGACTCGCCGAGTCCAGATGCGAACCCGCGTGCCAAACCGCGATCCTACTCGGCGAGTTTAGACTTCAACTCGTCGAGTCTCCTCACATCATTCAAAAATTAAAAGGATAAAAATAATACTTGGGAATCCGGGTGTTACAACTATGAAAGGAGACATACATATGGTTTATTCAGTACAAAATGACTTTTCATTATCCTACACGTAACCGTCAATATAGCTTTGTGAGTCACATCTTCAAGTACTTATCCAAGTACCAACAAAAGTCAAGAATTATAACTAGAGTCTCATGGAGGGAGAGCGTGACACTTGTGTATAGATCTATATGAGACTGACAATCCTGCACCTAAACTGTTAGCTACAGTTAGACTGGCAGGTCTGGAGTGACAAATGTCGTACCATTTCTGACGCCTGAAGAACGCCGTATCAGACCATCTTAGGTCATCAAGCATGGTTATAATAACTCACAATTTGGTATTAAACAATACGATTAATGTATGAATACATAAATAACTTCAAATAGTTTTATTTAATAATAAAACTACAATACAATATTTTACAATACAATTGGTAGATCCAATCACATACACTTATAGAGTTTCACACAAGTACAGTTACAATATACTATTTCCCAGTACAGAGAAACTTACATTTATTGAAACATTCATTTTATGGTTTTATGTGAATTAAAGCTACATTATAATATTTTAGAGTACAACAACACTTATACATTTTGGTCTTAAGGTATTAAGACTACAATTCATTTACAATAGAAAATATTGGATTTTCTGGAAGAACACACTAATGGTATTCAAGGAACAAATGACAGACTTCTAATATAAAAATGCTTATGAACTCACCAACTTAATTGTTGACACTCTTTTCAAAACCACTTGTATTCTCAGGGAATCAATAGACAAGTATTCGTACAGGTTTTGGGAAGATGGAGCATCATAGTGTCACGTCTTTTAGTTATGCTATATACCTTTGGTGTCAAGTATACAATGATTTGAACACAAATTTTAAAACTATACATTATCAAGATGATGGTTGTTGTGCTTAGATTACTGTTATCCAATTGTTATGATACTGTACATGACATCATCTGCCCCCGAATGTTTCCGTCGTTCTGGTTTGGAGGTGTCACACAGGCTGGCTGTAAGCTGTAAGCACGGAAGCTCGGAAAGAACGGTTGGGTTAAGGTGGCAGACCAACACACCTGGGGTAATCCAATCCAATGACTGTGTTCCCGTTATGCATGCTATTATGTTTGTCGTATGTGTATTTTGGGTAAAAGTCACTAAACTTTATGCTTACCCAGTTACTATTGTTTTTCAGGTATCAACAGTTTGTGGAAATGCGAAGGTGTAACTATACACACTCATCCACAACTTTGAGGATTCCACGTCATTATATTACTTTGATTTACGATAATTGTAAATTGGAATAAATGGTTTTCGTAACTCTAAAAATGAACAGTTTTACCTTAATTAAAAATGATTTTTTTATGTGAAAATAGGACGTTACACATGTGTTAACAGTTACATTTAATAATTATATGTATCGTTTGATATATATGCCTAATAAACTCCACAAAATATGCATCTTGTAATTGATGAAGTGAATAATTAAACAAATGAATAATGTCAACAACTTTAACTGACTCTGAGGGAAATACAAATGGAGACATGATATCTGAACTGTGTCGAAGATTAAGTAGCGGGGAAATAGTCCCCGAACTGCAAGCCGTTAATAAGGTAGAAAGTTTTCCTGTTAAAGAAAACCCAATAGTCGTTTACTGAAAATAAAAGCTTATATAGATCAACCCAAGGATAAGTACTAACTTCCTTGCATATAAGATAATGACATAGTAAAGCGTGACATTGACACCCATCGATATGTTAACATAAGCACCAAAACAAGGTGCTCTAGCATAGTCGCACGTTGTGGTGTGTGTAAACGGGTCATGATTTCCCGATCCAGTTCAAGTCTGCAGGTTGTAGTGAACCACATCATATGTTTTTTTATGCTACAATAAAAGGAATTATAACTAGGCGTTTGTTGCACATTCCTGACTTAAATACCTATATTTCGGAGAACATTCCGGAAACAACATTCCAGACTACATCGACTCTATTCTGCACTGATGCATTCCGAAATAATTCTATGCATTCCAGACTTGACTTGTTCTACAGATTCTGGACAAGATCTTCATATTCCAAAGTCATTACCAACTATTTTAGAATTAGTTTTTTTTTTTAAATTTGTTGTTCTAGTTCACACATATACTCACATATAATCCTACAATAGCCTAAAAACTACTATAATTTGAAGGAAAACGATTAATACCTATGTAACCACACCAAATCAAAAAAGAAAAAAACGAAAATATCGAGACACCCAAAAAAAAAACTAAATCGCTTTATTGCTAGAGGAAGACATTGTTTGAGTTTGATGTTGTCTGAAATGTTGTCTGGAATGAATGCAAGTTCGAAATGAAGTCCGAAATAGAAGTGGGGTTCAAAATGTTATTTATAGGAGAACCATATTACCCTGTCGGATCACTATACACGTTTATCCATTTCGAAATACGGATTCGAACATTCCAAACCAAATTGTAATTTTTCAAAAATACATTTTTATGGTTATTTAAAAAAAACAACTAAACAGTGGCTAGATTACTAGTTTCCTTATAAATCTTATAAATTAGTAATTATATCTATACAATAACCAAGGGTTCTTATCTAGATTTGGAAGTGTTAAATTGCAATAACACCAAAGTGCAAGGATCTTTCGGCAACTAAGCCTTGTTATAGGAATAATTAATGGGGATCCCTATATAAGAAATGATTAAATAAAAATAAAATCCAACGGCTGGCAGAAAATAGTACGTGTAGATCAACGGCCCATATTAAGACTCATATTTGAAATTCAGTCGCCTCTAATTTCACCTCACACCAAAAATGCGCACAAAACTCATAATGCGTACATTAGCACTGGGAACCTGCCACCTCGAACGTTAAATCGCACCCTCCACCCCTCTTGACTCCTCATATATGAACGTTTCGCGGCGATTTCACATAAACACAAGAGGAGAACCAGGGAAAACCCTCCTGATAATCTGTCACGAATTTTGATTAAAGGGAGATTCAGAGAGGTTTTGATGGTATTTTCCGGCAGGAGAAGAGGCGGCGGAGAAAGAGAAGCGGTGGAGGAAGAAGAGATGGAGAGATTGAAGCGGCTGCACAATTTTGATTTGCCGTGTTTGAAGTGGGGGAATCAGAAGCTTCTTCGGTGTATGAAGGTGGATTCAAAGGGCGACGTGTCGGCCGTCGATCGCAAACAATCGTCGGAGAGTGGCGGCGGCGGTGGTTGTGATGGGGGAAAGGGCACCGTGATTGGAACACGGCGGAGGGAGATGGAGTTTGAGAGAAGATTTAGATCAAGTGATGATCGCAAGGTGGAGAGTTATTATAAGTTTTCTTCGTCGGAGAAATTGAAGGCGCGAGCCGGAGACGGTGAGATCGAGGCGACTAGAGAGAAGCTGATGTTCGATTTCCAGACGGAGGTCGGGAAGATGAAGGATGCGATTCTAAGAGAAACTCTTGTCGATCCGCCGCCGCCGCCGGCGACAACAACAACGACTGCAACGACATCTACTTCTCCGGCGGAGAGGCCGTGGAATTTGAGGACTAGACGAGCTGCGTGCAAAGCTCCTTCCCCTTCGAATCGAGTCAACGGCAATGGTGATA
This sequence comes from Lactuca serriola, assembly GCF_051521515.1. Taxonomy (NCBI): domain Eukaryota; kingdom Viridiplantae; phylum Streptophyta; class Magnoliopsida; order Asterales; family Asteraceae; genus Lactuca; species Lactuca serriola. The sequence goes on from NC_136411.1 coordinate 25,025,632, forward strand.
TTGTGAAACCTAATGTATCTCCGGTGAGAAACGAAGGCAACAAATCTCCGAGACCCCGACCTGTCGGTGGCGTCGCTACAGCCACCGTAACTACCAGTGGCGAGAAGAGAGACAGACCCAAATTCTCAATTCCACTTTCTCGCCGCGAATTGGAAGATGATTTCACGGCTATGGCCGGCCGGCGACTTCCACGTAAGCCGAAGAAACGACCAAGGATTATTCAAAAGCAATTGGATGTAAGTCAAATTTCATAACCAATTTAACTCCTTCACTTTCTTCAAACTACAAATCCTTAAGATCACGATCAAATTCATCACTGTTGCATTGATTTCTCCGATGCAGACCCTGTTTCCCGGATTGTGGCTGACGGAAATCACCGCCGACCTATACAGAGTTCCCGATGATACCGAAACCGCAAAGGTAATCATCCGATCAACAATTCAGCAATCTTGTTATCTAATTGATCTACCCATAGATTCCAAACTCCAGTTTTTCTTATCATCTTCTTACTTTCTGTTGAATTTTTGCAGAGGTAGTATTAGAGACACGCCTAAGGATGATGCTGATAACAATGGTGAAGTATAATCATTAATAACTGGAATACTTGCTGTTTGATTTCTTCAAAACGGGGGTTTGATTTCCAAATGTTGAAATTCCCTGATTAGATCTTGAATTAAGCTTAGCTTTTTTCATTTGGGTTCTGCTAATTTTGCTTCTTATAGTCAATATGTGTTCATATATAAGTTTCTTTTTTTGACAGTTCTTGGTTATAGAAATGAATAAAGTGTGAAAGCTTCTTTGAATTTTGCCATTGTTGATCATTCTTTTTATTAATTAGCTTTGTAGATCAAGAGCAGCGTATGCATGAAGAACCAAAGTTATGCTAAATGGTAACATTTTGATCATTTTTGTATTTTCTTCATATCTTCATAATTTTGGTTTCTTTCTTCTTATGGGCTTCATGAAGTGCTTTCTATGTTTGGGTGATACCCTTTTAGTAATTTGTACTCTATGTAACGAAACTTGTACATTAATCTCGAATTTTTGACGTTTTCATTAATCTGGTTTCACAACCAGTTTTTGAAAACGAGGAAATTGCAACAAAATAACAACATATTTATGTTTTTCTATCACTATATTTTATTTTATTCATAACTTAAACCCAATAAAGTTTTTCTACAATTTATCATAACTTAATGCCTATAAAAGTACATTGCTATTTGATGCAACGGAAATCTATAGAAAAATCCCAAATTTTTGGAAAAAGTTTCAATAAAGTCCTAAAAGTTTTTTTTAATAGAAGAGTTTCGATTATTTATCATTTTGCCTTAATTAACGAAAAAGTCTTTTTTTTATATATTTAAACAATGACAGATTATATGATTTTTTTAAAATAATTGGATTTTTCTGTTAAAAAAAATTTATGACTTTTTTGAAAAGATTTGCCTTGCAATTTGCTAACCCTCGAGTTTGGACATCTTTATGGATGCAAAATTTATAGAAACGATGTAATGTATTATGCCATTATGGATATGACGTTGATTTGGAGAAATGTGGTCGAAATTGGGTTTGATTAGAAGTATTTTCTTAGTTCTAAGGCTACTTTAGCACTAATCATAGTTTTATGGGGGCAATAGAGCATTAAATTTGAAACATAAAAGTGGTAAAGTGTAAATAGGGGTGGGGGGTGTTTGTTGACACCAATAGAAGCAACTGACAAGACAAGAGTATGGTGACGAGGTAGGATGGCCATGACGTGTAACCTACGCTTTAGGCTTTTGTTTATTTGCAAAAAATACGAATAGAATTTTATATTTGACATTTTTCGCCAATGTGATTTATGTGAGTTAATATTTTAACAAAATACTATTTGATAGTTTGGTTTTCTATTTTGGGTCCACCAAAAGGTAGTTTTGTTACATTTGTAATCATCGACTTTTGGATAATGGGTGGTCGGAGTGGCTCGGGAGGAGGTGGATTGCAGGGGGCAGAGCTCTAACATTTGATTTTGGGCTTAAAATTTAAAATGTATAAAAATTGGTGAACAGAAGAGCTATAACTAAAATTTTATATTTTTAAGTTTAATATATATAAAATTAAAGTAAATGATTTATTTCTAACAAAAAAACCAGAGGGGGGGGGGGGGGGGGGGGTCATCGACTTTTGGATAATGGGTGGTCGGAGTGGCTCGGGAGGAGGTGGGTTGCAGTGGGCAGAGCTCTAACATTTGATTTTGGGCTTAAAATTTAAAATGTATAAAAATTGGTGAACAGAAGAGCTATAACTAAAATTTTATATTTTTAAGTTTAATATATATAAAATTAAAGTAAATGATTTATTTCTAACAAAAAAACCAGAGGGGGGGGGGGGGGGTCATCGACTTTTGGATAATGGGTGGTCGGAGTGGCTCGGGAGGAGGTGGGTTGCAGGGGGCAGAGCTCTAACATTTGATTTTGGGCTTAAAATTTAAAATGTATAAAAATTGGTGAACAGAAGAGCTATAACTAAAATTTTATATTTTTAAGTTTAATATATATAAAATTAAAGTAAATGATTTATTTCTAACAAAAAAACCAGAGGGGGGGGGGGGTCATCGACTTTTGGATAATGGGTGGTCGGAGTGGCTCGGGAGGAGGTGGGTTGCAGGGGGCAGAGCTCTAACATTTGATTTTGGGCTTAAAATTTAAAATGTATAAAAATTGGTGAACAGAAGAGCTATAACTAAAATTTTATATTTTTAAGTTTAATATATATAAAATTAAAGTAAATGATTTATTTCTAACAAAAAAACCAGAGAGGGGGGGGGGGGGTCATCGACTTTTGGATAATGGGTGGTCGGAGTGGCTCGGGAGGAGGTGGGTTGCAGGGGGCAGAGCTCTAACATTTGATTTTGGGCTTAAAATTTAAAATGTATAAAAATTGGTGAACAGAAGAGCTATAACTAAAATTTTATATTTTTAAGTTTAATATATATAAAATTAAAGTAAATGATTTATTTCTAACAAAAAAACCAGAGGGGGGGGGGGGGGGGTCATCGACTTTTGGATAATGGGTGGTCGGAGTGGCTCGGGAGGAGGTGGGTTGCAGGGGGCAGAGCTCTAACATTTGATTTTGGGCTTAAAATTTAAAATGTATAAAAATTGGTGAACAGAAGAGCTATAACTAAAATTTTATATTTTTAAGTTTAATATATATAAAATTAAAGTAAATGATTTATTTCTAACAAAAAAACCAGAGGGGGGGGGGGGGGTGCATCGACTTTTGGATAATGGGTGGTCGGAGTGGCTCGGGAGGAGGTGGGTTGCAGGGGGCAGAGCTCTAACATTTGATTTTGGGCTTAAAATTTAAAATGTATAAAAATTGGTGAACAGAAGAACTATAACTAAAATTTTATATTTTTAAGTTTAATATATATAAAATTAAAGTAAATGATTTATTTCTAACAAAAAAACCAGAGGGGGGGGGGGGGTCATCGACTTTTGGATAATGGGTGGTCGGAGTGGCTCGGGAGGAGGTGGGTTGCAGGGGGCAGAGCTCTAACATTTGATTTTGGGCTTAAAATTTAAAATGTATAAAAATTGGTGAATAGAAGAGCTATAACTAAAATTTTATATTTTTAAGTTTAATATATATAAAATTAAAGTAAATGATTTATTTCCAACAAAAAAACCAGAGGGGGGCGGGGGGGAGCCAGATTCTTAGGATATGGGAGGGCTTACATCATAATAATTGATTAAATTAATTTTTATATCATAAGAGTTCATAAAATTCAAAAAATTCAAAAAAAAATCGAAAAGGAAAAAATATCATCTAAATAGAAATTAAATCGGTTTTCAGTATTATCACTAACCGAATGCAATTATAGGTCATACAAAAAGAATTTATGATTTTTTTTTATGTATGATTTACCTTATTATTATAATAAACCAAACCATAAACATAAACTATTAATTACAAGTCACAGGAAGTAAAATATATAATAAAAGTAAAAATGTACCATTTAGAATTAAGATCTTGTTGATATAATAGTTTAGCCAAAACAAATTCTTTAACTAAAATATTATACAGGAATAAAATAGCTATTGACAATCAAAAATATTATGCAGGAATAAAATAGTAAGTGACAATGTGATGTTAAATAGGGTATACAATCATTAGCCAATTAAAATAAAAGAAAAATAGTAAGTGACAATTTGATGTAAATAGGATATACAATCATTAGCCAATTAAAATAAAAGAAATAAGGCGAAGTCAAAAAGATTTAAGGTGACGTGGGCTTTACTTTTGGTCAAAATTCCCATACCCTCATTGTATGTATATATAACAATTGGAAGGTGCCCAATGAACTTGGCTAAAAGTTTACTGATTCCCTTATTTTAATTTTTAGTATTATATTGGTGAACTTTGGAAGAGATTAGGAGGCCTCTGAGCATCCGACAGCCTCCCTACTGCCTCCGCCTCTGGAGGTGGGGGCACAACCCCCTTGCCCCTATAAAACTTTGCCCTTTGTGGGTTGGCTCGTGATACAGGTGGGATCATTGGAGGGATTACATTGTTTTCGGACTCGTTGAGTTTTTGGCTTTCAAAACAGACTGAGGAATTTGTGATTCCTCTAACTGTTCAAATTATTTTGTTTTATATATTTTTTTAAAATTTTATTTTCTATTATAGATATATTTTCTATCATTTTAAATCCACATATTTCTTTCTTTCTGTCAATCTTATTCTTATATATTTTTTGTACCTTTTTTCCTTTAAACTTCATTTTATTTTTTATTTTTTTTCATTCAAATTAAAATTTGAAAATAAATAGGGGTGAAAAAAGGTTGGGTTGAATCATAAACAGATTGATCATTTTAATTAAATGAGTTGAAAATATCTATCAAACTCAACCTGATTAAGTAATGGTTTGAAAATTCTAAACCCAACCAAACCTTTTAAATAAATTGGTTGAAATCGGGTTAGCATGTTTATTGTTTTCTCAACCCAACCTATTTATTAAACATGTTAGATCCGTTTCAATTTTCAACAAAAAAAAAAAAAACTTTAAAAGTTCAACTAATCCATTAAATAGAATTACATACAATTTAAAATGTATAATAATTGTTCAAGTTTGAAAAATATACAATAATAACTTTACATGTCTATAACACAAACACAAATAAGTGCTTACAAACATAAAACATTATAAATATTTAATTTTTAAATTCTACGCAACTTGACTATCACTTTTACCAACTCGAATTCTAGCAAGAGTTACTAACTTTTGATTCCTGATAAATAAAAGATAATCAAAACTCATGGTTCCTGATAAATAAAAAATAATCAAAAATATAATGATCAATTAAATAATAATACTAAATAAATAGAAAATTAAAAAATATTTAAAGATTTTAAACGGGTTGGCGGGTTGTAAACGGGTTAGGAATTTCAACCGTAACCCAAACCATTTAATTAAACGGGTTAGACGAGTTGACCCATTTAATTAAATATGTTCAAATTTTCAACTCAATCTGCTATTTATTAGGTTAGGTTCAGGTTGGGTTGGCGGGTTCGAGTTGGGATTGTCACCCCATAAAAATAGATGTCATTTTTAGGCCAGCTGTATTTGTAGAATGGCCCAAAATACGCACAGCTTAAGATCCACTTGTGGATATAAAACAAACATCTCAAGGTTAAAATTCCCATTTTAATATATAAATACAAGGTGTACTTTTATATCAACATGAAGGTAATATTTGTATTTACTAAGAACTAGTAGGAGCATAGTGATACTCATAATCTTGTATGAATGAGTCATACTTAATCATGAGAAATTATATTCTGACCATGCCAGGTTTTTTCAACTTGACTCGTAATGTGTTTCTAAGATGAAAGACTTTGGAATGATAAGATACGTTCTTGGAATGTAAAATCTATAAAGATAGATAAAAATAAATGTTAAAGTTAAAAATGTTTATGCATATATTGACAATGTCTTGAAAGAGATCAAGATAGAAGATTCCTTTAAAGGATTCTTGACATTGTCACATGACACCATTTTGAGCTAGCATCAAAAGGACCTAGCACATAAGTTTAAGCTAGATAAAATAATTTATATTCAGTTTGCTTGGCAAATGAACTCATCATTTATGTCATATTATACACGAGACAAGGTGTATGATAATAAGTTTAGAACAATATCTTTATGTAAAGAGCTACATAATATGTTAACTTCAATATATATATATATATATATATATATATATATATATATATATATATATATATATATGAATTATGATTGGATTATGACTTCATTATGGAATGAAGAGTAAGTTTTGTAGGAATGAGGTCCAAGCAAAACATAATTGCACTATCTACTAAATAAGAATACACTGCTACTTTATAAGTTGAAATTAAATATGATCGGATGAACAAGATCCCTGAAAAACTAGGTTTAGTTCTTCATTTCATGGATAACCTCGAAATATTTTATGACTTCAAGAGTATACTTAACCAAGCTAAGAGACTCTATGTCACATCATAAGATATTTAACTATACTTAGAATATAGTCAAATATGGAGATGATAGTATTCGTAGAATTCACACAAATTAAATCTAGTCGAGCCCATTAATGAAGCCGTATTTTTAACCTAAGTATGAGTGGTCATACTTCTGTCATAGGACTTCATTATTCTAGAAATGGGATTTTGATTTAAATTTAGTATTTGGATATTGGAACATTAAGACAACAACTACTATATTGTTTTGATATATTGATATATAATCATCACATCAATACTTGTTGTGTTTTATAATAACATGTTAAATCAATAAATAATCTTATTATTCTAAAAGTTCATAGTTGGTTATAATTGTGAGAGTAATTATGAAGTAAGACTAATATCATTGGATTAGTTGACTCTCACCAGATGAAAGTACGCAAGTGGTTGTAACCAAGTTTCATAGGTATTTGTAATAGAACTGATACTGGACGGACCCGAATCAAGATCTCCCATGGATCACTTTTATGAGTGACACTTGATTAAAATATACTATCTTTGTATCCTTAACAAATGATGATCCTTTATAACGTCCCAAAAGTCATATTAAAAATTTTCATTTTCAAAACCATTTTTGTAATCCATAAGTCATACAAAACATTGTTTCCAAAAAACATAGTCATCAAATTAGAGTATCCAAAAACATCTCTCAATATAATATCCAAGGATGATGTGCACAATCATGCCTTCGCCTTGCCCCAATCATATGATGTACCTGAAACCATGAAATCAAACCGTAAGCCAAAGCTTAGTGAGTTCCCTCAAAATACCCCACACAACAATACATATACAATGCATGCACACAAGGACTACATCACAAGGTTGGGCTGCCACTTGAGCCTTTAGCTATAAGTTTGACCGCTTCTTTGGGCCTATAGTATCAACTGGACCGCCTGAGTATCTTGGCCTTCAACACAAAGCTGGACCGCCTCAACCCAACCACAATATGTCGACATATGCACATAAACAAATAACCAACTGACAGAGGTAATCATATAGATCTACCAATCTAACAGATCAATATGACCTAAAAACATCCTATACACAAGGATACATAACACAATCTAGTGGGTCGGCATTGGTGCCTTCAACCCATGATTATAGTGAGAAACTCACCCCAAGGTCCAAAAGATAGTTAAGTTGATCACTACTCCAAATACCTGCTCTACAAGTCACATGTACAACAAATAAGGACCAAGCCTCAATCTACTACTCGAAATACCCTAAATTATCTAAAGTCAAACTTGGTCAAAGTCAACAGTCAAAAGTCAAAAGTCAACATTTAGCTAGATTATGCCATGCGTAATAGCTCTACGCCCTGCGTAGAATCCAAGGGGGGGGGGGGAACTGGGAAAATGAGGCTACACACAACGTAGCCAAAATGCCTCGCGTAATAAGCTGAATCCCAACTTAATCATTAAGCTCTTAATACAAAAAGTTAAACCGCCAAACTTCCAGATCTACACTAGATGGACATCTTAATGGATAAAGTATCTAACTTTATCGATTTGTATGGATATCAAGGGTATAAACACATAATTAAGTCCAAAAGGCCATTTAAAGCTCAAAAACACATGTATGGATGGATGAGAGTGACCAAGCTCTCACCTTTATGGCTTAGTAACCCTAAAAACATTTGGAAATGACTCTTTAATGGTAGTATCTCTTACTCATAAACACCATGGTTATGGGGACAAAAGCATGAAATCAAGGTGGAGATTTTATACCTCTTGGAGATGGATTAGGGAAATGAATATCTAGATCCAATGTTGATTCAAACTTCTAAGCAACTTCACTACCTTCTTCTTTCTTCAAAAAGCACACAAAAACACTCTTAAGCTCATAAATGGAGCAAAAGGGAATTAGGGTTTCAAAGGGAACGTTTGGGAGGATGGAAGTTGATGATGGAAATGTCTCAAGGGTATTAGAGCCTTTAAATAGGGCTCAAAATGGCGAAATTAAGGTTTGGTTACGGGCCGCTATGTGCTATGCAGCTTGATCTATACAGGGCATATATCATTTAATCCCCACTTTTAGATTCCTCCTACGCGATGCACATGAGACTATCCTACGTCCTATGTAGGAGCCAACTTCACAAACGCAAGGACTTATTATAAATATATATGAATTTTACCTAAGGAAACCGAGTGTTACAAATCTCCCCCACTTGAACTAGACTTCGTCCTCGAAATCCTCAGCTGCAAATAACTTCGGGTAATGCTCACATATCTCTAACTCGGGCTCCCATGTACACTCGGAACCCTTCCTATGATACCACTGAACCTTGACCAAAGGTACGACCTTGTTGTGCAAGGCATTCGTCTTCCTATCCAGGATAGTCACTGGTCTCTCTATATAATTCAGGCGCTCATTGATCTAAATGTCATCTAAAGGAACCGCCACTGAATCGTCAACCACATACTTTTGATGCTGAAAAACATGAAAGGTGTTTTCAATATGACTAAGCTCTTCAGGCAGATCCATTCGGTAGGCCACTTTGCCTACTCTGGCCAGTAGCTCCTGAAGATGCTTTGTATACTGCTATGTGGTCTTGGAGTAGACCAGAATATCATGAATGAATACAATAAATTATCGGTTGAGCATTGGCCCGCATACCCAGTTCATCAAATACATGAATGTTTTCAGTGCATTGGTGAGCCCAAACGACATCACCATGAACTCGTAATAACCATAACGGATCAAGAACACTGTCTTTTCCACATCCTCCTCTCTGACTCTCATATGGTGGTAACCTGAACTAAGATCAATCTTGGAGAACCAAGATACACCCTGCAATTGATCAAAACAATCATCAATCCTAGGGAGTGGGTAAGGATTCTTTACCGTCAACTTGTTTAACAATCTATAATCTATGCACATACGATAAGACCCATCATTCTTCTTCACAAATAGAATCGGTGCTCCCCAGAGTGAATTGCTCAGTCTGATAAATTGTTTGACCAACAGCTCCTGAAGCTATGAGGACAAATCCTCCATTTCTGGTGGTGAGTCGATATGACGCCTTAGTAATCGGGGCCGCACCAGGAATCAGATCGATCCTGAACTCCACCCACCTCACGGGAGGCACACTGGGTAAATCTTACGGAAATACATCTAGAAACTCTCTGACTACAGGCACATTTGAGATCAAAACTGTAACATTCGAGACTTAGTGGTATGTTCCTTTTTAACGCTTAATGTGAATTCTTCTCATTTTAGTCCCTAGCTGATTACGCTAGGCGTACTGTCTCATTAGTTGGTCGCGGAGGCGGCTATGTACATTGGGCATATGTGGGAGTACGCGAGGCGTACGCTAATTAGCGACAAAACCCTAATTTTTAGGGTTTGTTCCCTATTTAAACAACTTATGTTGCCTTGGTGGTATCTTTTGGTCAGCCTCCACTCCCCTAAACCCTAAGAACAAAACCCTAAGTGCTATTTGTGAGTTTTGAGCTTGGAAGTGAGTTTTGGTGATCTGAAGGAAGAACGATTGGAGGTTGCTTTGGTATGGCTTGAGCTTGTAGATCCAGAACCATCATCAACTTTGCAAGCTATTTGAGGTATAAAGCTCTCAACTTGATGTTTTTTTGCTAGATCTAGTTTAGGGCCTTGTTTATGCATTTTTGGGTCCTTTACACTTTGTTTGGGAGTATGGGCTACCCCAGCAAATTGGGATGATAGATCTAGGCTTTTCTGAGGTCCATTGTTCATAAAAATGATAACTTTTTGGGTTTTGTTCAACCATGCAAGGTTGATGTTTCTCCTTATGGAGTTAAGATGCTAGAATTGGACCTTAGGGTATTTTTAGCTATTCAAAGGCTTAAAATCTTCGGCTTTATGGGTTAGGACCTTAACATGATGTTATTTTGTGGATTGGAGGATAAGTTTTGAAATTGTTAAGTCGTTTGGCCAAGGGTGTGGGATCAGGCCAGTACGCGGGGCGTACTCCTTGGTATGCTGAGCGTACTGGGTGCAGGGATGTTTTTGGATTGATCGTGTACGCAGGGCATACGAGCCTGGTATGCCGAGCTTACGCTAGTCTGTGGGCCGAATGAATTTTGGGCTTGAGTTATTTGGGTTATGTTTTGATTGGGCTTGGCCCCTTAACTCCCATGGATCATTTATAGACTTTAGGCTATTGTTGGATATTGGGCCTTCTTAAATTCTTCCATATTGGACTTTGGGTGCCATTTAGGAATTTGGGCTTTTAGGAGCAATTGGGTTGGGCCAAGTAGGAAAAAGGGTAAATTGGTTTTTTACCCTGGATGTTGGACAAGTGAACTAGATTTTTGCTTATGGGTTATGACCGAGTTATTAATTGGGTATTATTGATGATGCTAGCGCGGGGATTTGTCTGAATCAATAGTCCGAGCTTTTATCTGAGATATTCAACAGCTTGAGGTGAGTTTCCTCATTGTGTCCGGCGGGTCGAAGGCACCAATGTCGGCCCATGGTTTATTATGATTAGGATGCTAGTTGTCTGTGTGACTCTGTATTTATGATATCTGCTATGTATACCGAGCAGGACCCGATGCTAGGTGGGGCTTGATGACTATCTTGTAAGCTATTTATCTTTGTGATTCTTGCATGCGTTTATGTATTTGTATGTATGTCGGGCGGGGCCCATTATGTGTTTGATATGTATGGTATGTGGTATTTTGGGGAACTCACTAAGCTTCATGCTTACGGTTTTCAGTTTATGTTTTAGGTACTTATGGATCGAAAGGGAAGAGCTCGGGGTGATCGCATCACACACACCATGATTGTTCCGCATTTTGTTTGACACTGATGTATTTGGATGTTTGATTACATTTTGATTCTATTATGGTTCCGTGAACATGTTTTTGAATATGGTTTTATTAAACTAAAAATAAAATTTTTAGTATTAAATTTTTGGGACGTTACAAAAACTCTCCTCTCATCTCGAGTATCGACCACGTAAGCAAGATAACCCAAACACCCATGTTGAAGATGCTGCCAAGCCCTGGAAGCTAAAGAAAAGGTTGAACTAACCTTGGTACCTTCACCATGGATAATTAATTCTCCCCCACTTGGGGTTTGAATTACCACTAGTTGTCTTTCATAGTCGATCATGGCTCCAAACCCGATCAACCATTCCATCCCTACAATCACACACACACACACACACATCCCCCGTAGGGATGGGAATCAAGTCAATCGGGTAAGATACCCCGAATATCTCCAAAGTACAATCCCAAAAAACACTCGAAACAGAAACCCCGTGTTTGTGGCGATGGAAACTCACAACGGACACTCCAACTCCCCAAGATTCATGCCAAAATCTCTACTGGAGGATTGAGACACAAAAGACCGACTCGCACCCGAGTCAAAAATCGCAAGAGCAGGCAGAGAATTCACTAAGAAGGTACTAGTAACGATATCTGACGCCGTCCTGGCCTCCTACGAGGTGAGATGAAATACATGATCATTGGCCTTTAGGGCCTTGACCCTCCCCTGGCATCCACCTATGATCCGAGGAGTGTTCGGGGTCAGTGCTTGAATTGGTCTGGCAGTGCGCAATTGAAAGTTGACCTTCACATGGCCAACCTGATGACAGTGGTAACAAATCCAAGTACTTGGCGGTAGGGCCTGCTAATGATAATCCCTCGCATAATGACCCTCTTTGCCACATTTGTGGCACCCAACAGTTGATCGACATGCGTCCTCATGCATCTTTCCACACTTGCCATAGGTGTGGCCCCTCTGACCTCCAGATCATGAATCAGCAGCCTTGAACCGCTTCGTTGCTGGCTTTGACTAAGTTGGAGTCTGCCTCTTCTCTCTCGTATGGGTCTCAATCTCAATCTCCATCCTCCGAGCAAAAGACTGCAACGCTGAGAGAGAACTATACCGTTGGGTCGACACAAACTTGTGGATCTCCGTCATGAGCATGCTCAAGTAGCAGGACATCTGAACCTACTCTGAAGCATCCTACTCGGGGCAGAAAAGAGCTCTCTCAGTAAACATCTTAGTGATCTCCGTCACCGACTCTGTCATCTGCTTCAACAGCATATACTCTTGGGATAACCTCTCCTTCTCGGCCAATGGAACATACTCAACACGGAACATATCAAGGAACTACTCCCAAGTCACTACGACCCTCTCCGTAGAAGAATAAGCACCGGTCACCAGATGCCACCAATCCTTCGCGCCCAATCGAAGAAGGTTCAAGGAAAACTTGATCTTCAAGTCCTCTGGGCACGAGCATGTGAATAAATAAACATCCACATCAAATATCCACCTCATTGCCACGATCTGGTCTTTGACCACGCCGAACTTTGGTGGCTTCGTGACTTCCTTGATACACGTACGGGTCATGTGCTTCCAGTAGTATGGGCCTATACCACCTTCCATACCTACCCGTATCTCTCTCAAGGATCGTTACGGACCACCTAACCACAAGGCCCAAAAACAAGGATACGCATACATCCTATACTTATTTTCTTGAGAGTGGCTAATCATTCCTCAAGTTGGCCCTCTACAAACCATAATCACTCATGAAACTTCATCTAACCCTGTAGCCGCTCGTGTATGCTAAATCATACATAACATTGGATTTGATAGATAGTCGAAAACTTGATTCTACCCTAACCCACAACCAAACAAGGAACATGAAATAGGGCTAAATTAAGCATTCTCATGCTATAAAATCTTAGTTATTTACAAATATGATGCACACAATAAGCAACCATAGTAATAATGTCAGTTCCACATAGGATATCAAGAAATTCTCATAGGCGATCAGGCATCATACATCAAATAATTCTATCATGCAATTCCTGAAGATCCCTAGCCTACATATAGCATGCAATTTTATCATATCATCAATACACGTACGGGTCATGTGCTTCCAGTAGTATGGGCCTATACCACCTTCCATACCTACCCGTATCTCTCTCAAGGATCGTTACGGACCACCTAACCACAAGGCCCAAAAACAAGGATACGCATACATCCTATACTTATTTTCTTGAGAGTGGCTAATCATTCCTCAAGTTGGCCCTCTACAAACCATAATCACTCATGAAACTTCATCTAACCCTGTAGCCGCTCGTGTATGCTAAATCATACATAACATTGGATTTGATAGATAGTCGAAAACTTGATTCTACCCTAACCCACAACCAAACAAGGAACATGAAATAGGGCTAAATTAAGCATTCTCATGCTATAAAATCTTAGTTATTTACAAATATGATGCACACAATAAGCAACCATAGTAATAATGTCAGTTCCACATAGGATATCAAGAAATTCTCATAGGCGATCAGGCATCATACATCAAATAATTCTATCATGCAATTCCTGAAGATCCCTAGCCTACATACTAGCATGCAATTTTATCATATCATCAATACATATAACAAGTGTGGGTATCTTGGGGAATACTTTCCTAGCTCTGGTTGATTCTACACATCGCATCCTCTTCGTTGATCATTTTAGAGTTAGTTTTGAAAAATATTTTATAGAAATTAGTTCGAGTCTAGAATCACACAAGTATTCATCCAATTCTCTCAAACTAGGGCTCGGATACCAACTTGTAATTTCCCAAAAATCATAGCAAAGTATTTCATTTTCAAAACCATTTTGTAATCTATAAGTCATACAAAACATTGTTTCCAAAAACATGTTCATCAAATTAGAGTATCCAAAAACATCTCTCAATATAATATCCAAGGATGATGTGCATAACCATACCTTCACCTTGCCCCGGTCATCTGATATACTTGAAACCATGAAATCAAACTGTAAGCCAAAGCTTAGCAAGCTCCCTCAAAATACCACACACAACAATACATATACAATGCATGCACACAAGGCCTGCAACACAAGGCAGGACTGCCACTTGAACCATCAACTATAAGCTAGACTGATCCCTTGGGCCTAGAGTATCAATTGGACCTCCCGGGTATCATGACCTTTAGCACAAAGTAGGACCGCTTAAACCCAACCACAATATGTCGATATATGCACATAAACAAATAACCAACTGGCATAGGTAATCATATAGATCCACCAATCAATCAGATCACTACAACATATCAACATCCTATTCACAAAGATACATAACACAATCTAGGGGCTGACATTTTGCCTTCGACCCACGAGTATAGTGATAAACTCACCCCAACCTCCAAAAGATATCAGAACTTATCAGTGCTCCAAATACCAGCTCTATAGGTTACATATTTAACGTCCCAAAAATCCAAGGAAAAATTTTCATTTTTAAAACATTAAACTGTACAAACCATCCGTTTCAAAACCAATCAAAATGGATATATTGCTTAAATATCATAGTAAAATCATAAACATTCACGCGAAAATAAACTTTGGGGGATGTTGTGCAGTCACGATGGGCCCTTCCTTTTCGAATTGGAACTACCTAAAACCATAACCATAAAACTGTAAGCACAAAGCTTAGTGAGTTCCCTAGAATACCACATACCATACATACAAAACAGTTCAAAACTAAACTAGGTCTATTTTACCCCCATCGATCTCTTTCAATCGGTATTAGGTCTACTTCACCCCCTACCGCTAAGCATTCAATCATATCAACAAGAGTCACAAAGATAATAAGCACATACACGCATAATTGTAAGTGTCACAATGACCATTATTATCATACAAACATAATACAATGGGCCGACATTGATGCCTTCAACCCATGAGTAAAGTGAAAAGACTCACCTCAATCTAGAGATATCGAATCAAACACGTTTCTACCATGGGGCTTCTCACACTGAACACATCCAAATTATCCTTAATCAATAATTAAGGCATTTTCCCATAATCCAAGGTCCAATTCATATTCGATCATACGAATGGGTAAAAGATCATTTTACCTTCCCCATATTTGAACCAACAACTCATGGCCCAAATCCCAAAATACTCAAGGCCCAAAAATGGCCCATTATGGCACCTTGGTGCGTACGCTCCGTGTACCACCTGTAACGCCTGTGTTTCCGGGCTTGCCACTTTTAGCAATGTAATGGTCTAGGTTAACCTTTGTAACTCGTTTTGAAATAATAAAAGTGTATTATTTGAGTATTATGTGTTTTGTGCTTAATTGCTTAATTATGTGGTTTGACTAATTAAGAATAAAAATAAGCGTCAAAATTTAAGTGTAAAATAAACTTAATATCTTTGGTTAATGTTGTACTAATTGAAACGAGGTTTCCGAATATATATAGAACGCCCAAATCTGACTTCGTATGAGGAAGTTATGATTTATCGAAGTTCCGGCTTAGCGATATACAGCCTGTTTTACTCGATTTGAGATCGAGCGGTTGTTAGCCGAAGCAATCTAAATGAGAATCGAAGATCTCATTGTTGGTATTGAAGCGATGAAAAGTTAGGCGAGAACGGACGTCAAACGAAGAAGTTATGAATTTATAACGAAAGTTTTTCTGTCGCGGCCTATTAAAAATAAATAATAAAAATAAAGTCGAAATTAGCCGACGGAGTCTAAACGAAAGTCGTAGAGCATGGTCTCACCTTTCCGTGGATATAAAGAACATCGAAAACGGAGTTCGTATGAAGAAGTTATGAATTTCCGAAGTTTATAAATCATTTTGTATTTAAATTTAAATCAAAATTCGGAAGCATTATCCGAAGGAGTCACCGATCTGATCCGAGGTACGCCCCGCGTACTCGAGTATGCCTTGCGTACTCCGAGGGATGTCGACACTCGCACTCGAGCACTTCGGATACGTAAGCAATGACGTTTTGGGCAGTACGCCCCGCGTAACGCAGTACGCCCCGCGTACTCCGAGGCTCCAGCCTCCTATAAATAGGATGCGAGGGTTCCGGGTATTTTTGCCAATTCCCTCTCATTTTCGTGTCGAAGCTCTGCATTTTTACCCCCGAAGCCACCCCGAAGCCCCGGTATCATACTCTAGTCCCGAAGCAAGTCCCGAGATCCCGAAGATCCCAAGAAGTGCGGTTCCCGAGTCGAAGCTCTGCCCGCGAGAAGTTCGATTTTTGTGAAGATCTTCCAGATCTGCTGTGGATTACTACTTCTATAAGCTGTAGTGCTGTCCGATCATCTTCTGATCAAGTGAGTGTATACTAACTTTCATAAGCACGATAATAATACAAGTTTGGTCCGAGTGTATTAAGTGTATTGTTGTTTATAAGTGTGAGTGTGTAGTTATTTTCTTTCTAATACAATAATACGAAGTATTTTATATAAAAATACGTGCTATGTGTATATATTTGGTTGTGTTATGTGTGAATGTGTATTCATTCTCTTCTATCTTATAGATCTGATCATTTCTCTATGAGATATGTGTTATGTGTGTGTGTGCCTCATCTGTTATGTGATATATGTGTTGATTAAAGCATGCTATACAGGTTTTTAAACTATGTATACAAATGTATATTTTTATCTACTAATATGTTGGGTAGAACATGGGTAGACAGTTGGTGTGTAATAAACAGATGAGAGGCCTCGTTGTTGTTTGATTGAGTCATCTAGCGGAGTTTAGATGACGACCACTGGCTATTCTAGACAGTCTTGTGGAAACATTAGCAGGTTCGCCACCTGTAGGTGTTAATGAACTTGGGTGTTCATTCGCTGTACTCCATCCCCCTCATGGTTGCCTTATTTGACTTATATTGCTGAGGTACCCCCGAAGCATGTGTTGTCGCCCCGATGAAATATTCTTAGACTAGGTCCCTTATGTTAGTTGTTTTAGGGACATTAAAGTGAGAATAACGGGAATGGGTAATTGGGTTATTGTTGGTTGGTGAAAATTAAATATGATATTTATTGTGGGTTGAAAACCCTATATGCTCACCAGGCTCCCAAGCCTGACCCACTCAGTTTTAAATTGTATTACAGGAAGTGGCGGAAGGGCATGAGATGGATGATCCATCAAGTTGTTTTGTTTACAAGTCTGCATATGTTTATATTTGTTATATGACTTGTAATGTATTCGTTTATGCTTATTGGTCTGTATCGGAACATGACACCCCGAGTTTTGATTATAATGAAAATACATTTCTTTTATGAAATGCTTCGGTAAACATTGTTTTATCATGTTTTGTTTTTGGGAACAAATTCCGCAACTCTTTCAAATCAAAAGGATTTACTCTGAAAATATTTAAAAGCATAAATGAAAATCGGTCTTTTCTGGCCGAGATTTTGGGGATGTCACACCACCCCAATACGCCCGACGTACGGTGCTGAAGCCCAAAAACTCTATTTTAGCTTTTAATGACTTAAGACAAAACGTCTAACTTCCAGATCTGATTCTTTTGGGACGTCCTAAGTAAAAACGTTCTTGAATTTATGACTTTTCATGGCTTTAATGGTGTCCAAACCAAAGCCCTAAATCTATAACTTCATCAAAAGGCCACTAGCTCATGCATGGAAGAATTATAGCCATGAAGATTCGATTTTTATGCTACATGAACCTCAGATCTAACAAGAAATGACACCCTTAAGCTCTGGAGTAGATTATACTCTTAAGAACCAAAACCATGGGATCAAAACATGGAAAATTAACCCAAAACTAGATCTACAAAAAGAACCATTAAGATTGAAGCTTTATACCTCAAGAAGAAAGATCAAGGTGAACAAGGTCTGGATCTTCAAGCTCCAATGCAACTAACACTTCTCCAATGAGATCCTTCTTCTACAAGATGTACCAAGAACACTCCAAAGTACTCACAAACTCAAGGATCTCACAAATGGGGCTAGGGTTTTGAAATTAGTGTTAGAGAGGATGGAGGCTAAAGGTAATATGGGTTTGGAATAAGTTAAGGTCTTTAAATAGGATCCAATACCCAAATATTAGGGTTTGAGTCTGGGTTGCTTACACCCAACGTACCAGGTTGAACCTCAGCGATCCATACAACCAAGTACGCCTAACGTACATACCTTGTACACCCAACATACTAGCCAACCCCTTACTCATTTAAACTTTCGAAGGCCATAACTTTTTCGTCCCAACTCCGATTTCAGCATTGTTAATATGCTCGGAAAAGGTAATAAGAAAATCAAAAGTCTCATCAAATCTCCTTTGAATTAAAACCATCCAAACTTGATGTAACGAACCAAAAATCAAGGGTAAAAAATTCATTTTCAATACAGTCATAACACAAATATTTTTAAATCCAAACATTCCGAAAGCATGATAAATTAAAAACATTCATCAGAGTTCGTCCCAAGATGATATATTGCGGAAACACTGGTGTGTGCGCTGCGATCAAGCAGGTCCCTTCCTTTCCAAATCAACGATACCTAAAACGATAAACAAAACTATAAGCACGAAGCTTAGTGAGTTCCCCAAAGCATACCCACACAATCCACATAATCACATAATCCTTATTAGCTATAAAGCTACATAAACTACATAAGCTACATAAGCCACACATACAAACATATAAGGATGTCGTGGGCTCCTCCCAAGGTCATACTCCAGGATGCCATTGGCTCCCCCACATGGTCTTACACCTAAGTGCCATGGGCTTCCCCATGGTCTTTTATTGGAAAGCCATGGGCTCCCCCACATGGTCTGACATCCGAGTGCCATGGGCTCCCCCTATGGTCTTTACCTGGAATGCCATGGGATCCCCCACATGGTATTATAACCAAGTGTCATGGGCACCCCCATGGTCTTTAACTGGAATGCCATGGGCTCCCCTACATGGTCTTATAACTAAGTGCCACAGGCTCCCCCATGGTCTTCCATGAAAGTATCACAACGACAACTAGCATATCACATAACATATAACCAACTAGTATACCACATATCACTACATCAACTTTTTGGAATAGTGTCTAAGCCCGTAACTATATTTGGTTTGTACTTGACCCGGTTGTGCATGGTCCTTTTGGGTTGCCTTCTCCAAAGCAACTTAACAAGGTAATTTAAGGAGAAAGAGAGAATATTATGATTTATTAATATATTATAAGAATAATGTATTAAAGGAGAAATCATATTTATTTAATTAGTATTGGTCATAAGTTAATTAGGAATTAATTTGGTGACCAAAAGAGATTAATTGAATAAAGGGGTATAAACTGTCAAATGTTTGATAGTTGAGTTTTGGGTTAAGGAAACCTAATGGACTTAAGGGGGAACGAAATTATGATGGGTATCCATCATATTTTCGTCCAAGGCCTTATTCCAGAAGGTTCCTTGGGCTTCTTGGTGGCTAAGCTGTCCATTAGGGTTTAGACTGAAACCCTAGTAGCCTGTAACTATAAATAAGACCCCTAGGGCATTGAATTCGGCTACCACTTGATTCTAAGAGAACCCTAGGCCGATTTCTAGCTTTTCTCAGCCTCTCTCATATTACCTGCTTGCTTGTGGGGTTTGTGAACCATTAGAGGAGTTGCATTTGTGACTCTAAGCTCAAGAGAAGAAGAGAAGAAGATATAAGCCAACATTTGAAGAGGTAAACATCTAGATCTGATTCTATATGTTGGCTTTTGTTATTTGTATGCTAGATTAGGGTTTGCAAGTCTTGGAATCAAAGCATGTTCAATAGAGAAACCTAGATCCAAGCATTAGGGTTTGTATGAGCACATAGGAATGTTCTTATGCATAAAACTCGTCAGTGGTATCAGAGCCTTGATTGGTTTCAGTTGTATGTGATGCTTAACTGTTTTGTTTGCTAAAAATCGAGTTTTCTGCCTCTGCCCGACTCAAATCGGCAAGTCAGTATCTGGACTCGGCGAGTTGGTCCCTACTCGGCGAGTTCAGTGCTGACTCGGCGAGTTCGAGAGTCAGACAGAGGGTATTTCGGGATTTAGCTGTTGTTTTGACTTGGATTTAATGCCTAATTTGTTTTTTGAAGTTAAAATCCGATTTTTATCTTGAATTAATGATTATCCTTGCCAAAACAATAGATAATTTCAAATCTTTTGAATATTGGTTATTTATATGATAAATATGGATTATTTTAAATTATTTGGTAATTATCTAATGACTAGAATAAGATTAGGTCAAATATAGATAATTATGAAATTAATTGTTTAATTGAATTATTTGTTATTTGATCGCTTATGTTTTGAAATTTTCAAAACTTGCCCTCAGGTTTTGAAATTTGAATTTTGTGATTAAAAGTTTAATTTTGGATGGTTTAAATTTCAAACCCTTAGAATTTTACAAGTTTAAAATTCAACCCTATACTATTATATATAATTACAAGCTTAATTAATATATATATATATATATATATATATATATATATATATATATGTATATATATATATATATATATATATATATATATATATATATATGTATAACTTAAAATGCTAGTCTTACCGCTAGTAGGCCTCATTCATGAATCCAGTTTATAAGGTAGGTATAAGGTTGCTGCCTATAAAATGGTGCTTAATGGGTGTACACTCACACTTACCGCTTGCTTGACTGGTGGAGGGTCGTTAGACGAACGGGTAGGATAAGGCAACCCTCTCCTCATTAAAAGTATAATGTAAGATACAAAGTAACTATATGTTTTTCAAATTCCCAATCTTAGTTACTTTAGGGTAAAATGTGAAAAATGATGCTAATCCATGGAATTACACTTCGTACCCTTGTCAAATGTTGATGGAGCGCGTGTGGTTAACCGACACATCAATTTGGGGATGATATTAGTAGCGAAGGGTGACTCGATGTTTGTCATAGATCAATAGAGCGTGTGTGGTTTACCGACACATTGATTAGGTGATAGAGACATTGGGTGCACCATGTTGATTCGCATGGTTATTCACAATTTGTTTGCGATCCTCGGTATCCCAGTCGCAAATTTGAAATGCATATCGAGATTTAAACATGCCATTGAAGAGTTCAATGAATCTCAAAGATATAGGAGTTTTCAATACATTTAAAACCTAAATTGCCTTTTCGTTTTCATGGTGAGAATTAGTGAATCATCATTCACTTACCTTCAACTTATTTACTTTTAGAGTACGACATCCCTTTCTAAGTTGTAAATAATGTTGTTGGATCCTAGCCCTAATTTATCATTTGGGTGTTTAATTAGGGATTCATTTCTAACCAAACTTTGTTCCTTTTCTTTTTCAGATGTTTGCAAACAACAACAACAACACTTCTGGGTCATTATCGTTGATGAACTTGTGTCAGAAAGTGACATTTGATGGTTCAAACTTCAACGAGTGGATGAGATATATTCGCATGATCACACGCTACGAGGACAAAGAATATGTCCTCGATGAAAAGCTTGAGAAGATCATCCCAGATGTTGCTACTCCTGAAGAGTTGGCCGCCTTTGAGGCCCATGAGCTTGATGCTACGAAAGTTCAATGCATCATGCTGGCCACCATGAACCTCGAACTCCAAAAGTCCTATGAGGACATGTATCCATATGAAATGCATCAGGATTTGCTGGACAGGTATCACCAGAGCGCGAGACAAGAGCGCTATGAGATCATTACTAACATGATCACTGCTAAGATGAGGAGTGGATAATCCCTAACCTCTCATTTGTAGAAAATGCAGAGGTATGTTGATCGTCTTCTCAAACTTAATGTTAAGTTTGATGAGGATTTGTCTATCGACATAATCCTCCACTCCTTTCCCTCCTGCTACAAACAGTTTAGGATGACCTACCACATGAACAAAGAGGAGGTCTACTTAAGCAAGCTCCAAGGACTCTTGAGGACTGCTGAGAGCAAACTCAAGGACAAATCCGTTGCACCGTCCCCTGCTGTGGCCGCTCCTATGATGGCAATAGGTCAAGGAAAGGGTAAAAAGAGGAAGGCTCCATGTAAGAGCCACCATAAGGGAAATCCCCGAGATGGTTTGTCCTCAAGTGGGACCAAAGCTGGCCCTACTAAACCCTCTTTCGATCCCAAAGAAGCATAGTGCTTCTATTGCCACCAAAAGGGCCACTGGAAGCGAAGCCGCCCACAATATCTGCAAGACATAAGAGATGGGAAGATTAAGCCCACCTTTGCAGGTATGTATTCTATTAAATCTAATAACTCATCATTTGCTACTTCATGGGTTCTTGATATAGGGTGTGGTTACCACATTTGTTCTGATATGCAGGGCCTAAAAAGAAGTAGGGAGGTGGAACATGGGAAGATGAACCTGATTATGGGAAACAGAAGATCGTCGCCTGTGACCAAAGTCGGTGTTTATTCTTTAGTGTTGAGTAATGGGTTAGGGATAGATTTAGACAATTGCTGTTATTCGCCATATATGGCAAGAAACAATATTTCATTTCACGGGTTGTTTAGACAAGGTTTCAGATATTCTTTTGATAATAGTAATGGTTTTATTAACGTTTATTTGAATGGTGTCTTTTATTTCAATGCATTACCTTGTAATGGGATTTATGAATCTGTGATGATTGTTGATAATTTAGGAAATAATGTTTTGAATATTGATTCGTCTACTAGTCTAGACAAAGCATGGTTGTGGCATTGTCGCCTTGGCCATGTCAACAAGAAACGCATAGCCCAACTCCAAAAGGATGGAGTGTTGGAGTCATTCGACCTTAGGGACGATGACACGTGTGAATCTTGTTTACTTAGGAAGATGACCAAGTCACCCTTTACTGGCACTTGTAAAATGGGTGAGGGTTTATTGGATCTCATACACACTGATGTGTGTGGGCCCTTTAGATCCACTACAAGGGATGCCTGTCGCTTCTACGTGACTTTTACACATGATTATAGCAGATATGGATATATCTACTTAATCAAGCAAAAGTCGGAAACCTTTGAAAAGTTCAAAGAGTTTAAGAATGAAGTGGAGAATCAGCTGGGCAGGAAAATCAAGATGCTTCGGTCAGACCGAGGAGGAGAGTACCTAAGTCTTGAGTTTCACGACTATCTAAAAGAATGCGGAATTGTTTCGCAATTGACGCCTCTGAGGACGCCACAATTGAATGGTGTGGCTGAGAGACGTAATCGGACCTTGTTGGACATGGTTCGTTCTATGATGAGTCGGACTTCGTTACCAGTAGCTTTCTGGGGGTATGCCTTGGAGACTGCCGCCCATATCCTTAACTTAGTTCCCACCAAGAAGGTTTCCAAGACTCCTCACGAGATGTGGACAGGGAAGGCTCCCTCGTTGGCACATATCAAGGTTTGGGGCTGCGAGGCTTTCGTAAGACGAGAGACTCACGACAAGCTAGAACCTCGTAGTGAGAAGTGTTATTTCATTGGCTATCCACAGAAGTCTTTTGGCTACCTTTTCTATAGACCGAATGACAATGTTGTCTTCGTTGCTAGAAGAGGAGTTTTCCGAGAAAGGGAATTGATAAGCCAAGAAGACAGTGGTAGGCAAATTAAACTTGAAGAGATTCAAGATCAAAGCGATGAAGGAGCCTCTAACACTGGCACTCAACTTGAGGAGGAAACTCCTGTTGAACCTATTGACGAGTCCTTACCTCTTCGATGTTCCACTAGGGCTAGTGATCCACCACAATTGTATGGATTTCATATTACTACTGAAGGGGATACATTTATTAGTGATAGTACACTAGTAAATTTGGATGAACCTAACAACTATAAGGAAGCCATGGCAGACCCAGAGTCTGCTAAATGGAAAGAGGTGATGGACAGCGAGATTCAGTCCATGTACGACAACCAAGTTTGGAATTTGGTTGATAATGTACCGGGTCGCAAGACAGTCGGGTGCAAGTGGATCTTCAAGAAGAAGACAAACATGGATGGGAAAGTGCATACTTATAAAGCGGGATTGGTTGTGAAGGGCTTTACTCAAACTCCCGGAGGTGACTATGATGAGACCTTTGTTGGATATAGTGTCTAAGTCCATAACTTTATTTGGTATGTACTTTATCCGACCCGGCATGGTCCATTTGGGTTTCATGGCATTGCAATACTTGGATAGACTAAATGAGAGAATATGGAACTTATGATTATTAATATATTATAAGTTCTAATATATTAATAATAGTATTATTTAATTAGTATTTGATCAAGTATTAATCTAGTATTAATTTGGTGATCAAAGTGAGACTAATTAAATATATAGGGTTGATTATGACAATCATCAAATCTTTTATGGTGGATTAATGATCCATGGTTTATGGGTTATGGATGTAACCATTTGGAGCTCCATGGATAGTCCATGGGAGTTACAAACCCATGGGTCATGAGAAATGAAGAGTCATGACAATTAAGAGTATTCATGTGAAAACCCTAATTGTGACACCACTATAAAAGAGACCCTTTGGCTAGTGAAATCGGGATAGTAAGGTTACTAGAGAGGGCATAACCGATTTTAAGTGCTAGAAGTATTCTCTCAAGTTATTCCAAGTTTTGTGGTGTTGTGTGAAGCATTTGAGGCACAACATTTGGGGTGCTAGGCTCACAAAGTCTTGAAGGAATCCAAGCAACAACAAGGTATGTATTTATACTAGTTTTTATGTTTCATATATTCCCCATGCCATGCTAGTTAGGAAATAACCTTGAAAAAGAAATTTGCATGTATATAGAGAAAACATAGATTCAAGGTTATTAGGGTTGCATGTACACTTAGGAAGTGTTAGAATGCTCAAAACCCATCAGTGGTATCAGAGCCTAGGATTGTTTTCTGTATACTTAATGCAAAACTGCTTGAAAATCGAAAATTCTGCATTCTGACGACTGTACTCGCCGAGTCCATGGGGAGGACTCGCCGAGTCCATGAACAAATTCATCCTACTCACCGAGTAGGATAATGCACTCGCCGAGTAGGATCGAGCTGGGCAGATTTTTCGAGTTTTTGTTGCTGGAAATGGATTAGAATCATTATCCCAATCTGTTTTGGACTTGTAAAATCTGTTTTTCAAAATGATAATGATTATGTTAATCCATTTTACATGACTTTTAACAATTTCAAAGTATTATATATGTTAATATGTTTCTTGAAATTGCTTGACATGAATTTGTGTTCTTATGAGTTTTTTAGAAGATCATAGGAATTATGTGTAACCTCCATGTGTGTTTAATTCTTGATCTTAATTATCTTGATGGTGTCCATAACTTGTCCTCAAGTTATGGATAACCAAAAGTCACTTCTTTTAATTGTGATTAAAGAACTAAAGAGGTTTCATAAAATGAAGAGTCTTCATTTTTATGAACCATTAAAACTCATAAGGTACAAATTGAAGAGACTTGGAATAGTTTCAATTCTTTCCCTCAAGTTTTGGAATTTGAAAAGTCTTACACTCTAATACTTTAATTCCAAATTAAACCTTAGATTTTTAAAAAGTTTAAAAATCAACACTTATACTATTATTATAATTTTATTATATGGATATGTATAAGCATATGTCATTCTTACCGTTAGTAGGACTCATTCACGAAGCCGGTCTATAAGGGGGGTATAAGGTTGTTGCCTATAAAATGGTGACTTAATGGGTGTCCACTCTCACCCACCGCTTCCTTGATCGGTGGAGGGTCGTTAGCCGAACGGGTAGGATATGACTTTAAATTGTCATTAAAAAGTATAATGAATTATAAAGTAACTATACATTATAAATTCCCAATCTTAGTTACTTTAGGAAAATGTGAAATTGGTGCTAGCCCATAAAATTACACTTTGTACCTTACCAAGTCATTAGTGGAGCGTGTGTGGTTAACCGACACACTAACATGGACTAGTAAGAGTGGCAAAGGGTAACTTGACTTTATTATAGATCGGTGGAGCATGTGTGGTTAACCGGCACATCGATTAGGTAATATTGTTAAGGGTACCAAGTCAATTTGTATGGTTATTCACACCTTGTTTGTGATCCTCGGCATCCCAGTCACAAACTTGAGAGGGCACATTCGAGATTCAAACATGCCATTGAAAAGTTCAATGTATCTCAAAAGATCTAGGAGTTTCAAAACCAATCAAACCTAATAATAAAATATTTCGTCTTATGGTAGAAATTGGTAAATCGTCATTTACCTACCTTCAAATATTTTATAGTGTGGATTACAGCATCCCTCTTCCACCTATAAATAGTTTGTTGGATCCTAGCCTTAATATTTCATTTAGGTGACTTATTAAGGACTCTTAATCTAATGAAACTTATCTTCCTTCTATTCCAAATGTCTTCCAATAACGCTGCTAGCTCAAACCCTACAGACTCCTTTTCCCTAATGAACTTGTGTGGTAAGGTCATCTTTGATGGATCCAAATTTAATGAGTGGATCAGAAACATCAGGATGATTACCCGCTTTGAGGACAAAGAATATGTCCTTGATAGGGAGCTTAAGGTTGTTAATGAAGCCACTGCTACTCCAGAAGAGCTTGCGGAATTCATTGCGCATGAGAAGGATGCCACCAAGGTGTCCTGCATCATGATGGCCACAATGACTCCGGAACTCCAAAAATCTTATGAAGATTTCTACCCCTATGAGATGCACCTAGATCTGATGGAAAGGTACCATCAGAGCGCGCGTCAAGAGAGGTATGAAATCATTTCCTCCATGATAACCGCAAGGATGAAGGATGGTGAACCCATCACCGGTCACTTGCAGAAGATGCAGAGGTTCGTTGACCGGTTGCTAAAGCTCAATGTTGACTTCCCTAAGGAATTGGCGATTGACATCATTCTCCATTCCTTACCTCCAAGTTATGATCAGTTTCGTATGACTTATCATATGAACAAGGAGGAAGTCACACTTAGCAAACTTCAAGGACTCTTAAGGACAACTGAAAATGGCCTTAAGGGTAAAGCGGTTGCTACTTCTACTCCTTTAACATCCCCTGTTCTTGCAATTGGGCAAGGGAAGGGTAAGAAGAGGAAAAGCCCTTCAAAGGGTACCAAGGGTAAGACTCTTGATGGTTCCTCTTCAAGTGGGACAAAGAAAGGTCCCATTACTCCTTCTTCGAACCCAAAGGAAGCACAGTGCTTCTATTTCCAAGATAAGGGACACTTCAAGCGAAGCTGCGCCAAATATCTGCAAGATGTAAGGGATGGGAAGGTTAAACCCACCCATGCAGGTATTTACACAATATTGTCTAACAACTCATCTAATGCTAATTCTTGGGTGCTTGATACAGGGTGTGTATTCACATGTGTACTGATTTGCAGTCACTAAGAAGAAGTGAGCAAGTGGAGCACGGGAAGATAAACTTAGTCATGGGCAACAGGAAAGCATCACCTGTTACCAAGATAGGAGTTTATTCTTTATTGATTAATAATGGGTTAATGTTAGATTTGAATAAGTGTTGTTACTCGCCCGAAATGGCGAGAAATATTATTTCTTTTCATGGCTTGTACAAACAAGGTTTTACATTTTCATTTGATAATAAAAATGGTGCTATTAATGTTTATTACAATGATGTATTTTAATTTAAAGCAATACCTTGTGATGGTGTATATGAAGCTGTGAATGTTGTAGACAATCTAGGAAATAATGTGTTGTATATTGATTCTTCTGATAGCTTGGATAAAGCATCCTTGTGGCATTGTCGTCTTGGACATGTTAATAAGAAGCGCATAGGCCAACTCTAAAAGGATGGAGTCTTGGAATCATTTGACCTCAAGTCAAATGATAGTTGCGAGTCTTGTTTACTTGGACAAATGACAAAGTCACCCTTCACAGGTACTTGTGATAGGGGTGAGGGTTTGTTGGACCTTGTACACACGGATGTGTGTGGTCCCTTCAGAGTTGCTACAAGGGATGCTAATCGTTATTATGTGACTTTTACTGATGATTACAGTAGATATGGATATATTTACTTAATCAAGCATAAGTTAGAAACCTTTGAAAAGTTCAAAGAGTTTAAGCAGGAAGTTGAGAATCAATTGGGCAGGAACATCAAGATGCTCCGATCCGATCGAGGAGGAGAGTATCTTAGCACTGAGTTCCTTGACTATCTTAAGGAATGTGGGATTGTCTCACAATTGACACCTCCCAGGACACCACAGTTGAATGGTGTAGCTGAGAGGCGCAATCGAACCTTGTTAGATATGGTTCGTTCCATGATGAGTCGAGCTTCGTTGCCAATCTCTTTCTGGGGGTATGCCTTAGAGACTGCCGCCCATATCCTTAATCTAGTCCCTACTAAAAAGGTTGCCAAAAAAACTCACGAGATGTGGACTGGGAAAGTTCCCAATTTGGACCACATCAAGATTTGGGGTTGTGAAGCTTTTGTGAGGCGTGAGACTCATGACAAGCTTGAACCCCGAAGTGAGAGGTGTATTTTCATCGGCTACCCACAAAGATCCTTTGGTTACCTCTTCTACAGACCTAGTGACAATGTGGTATTTGTAGCAAGAAGAGGAGTCTTTCGTGAGAGAGAATTCATAAGCCAAGGGGACAGTGGGAAGCAAATTGACCTTGAAGAGCTTCAAGAGTCAAGTGGTGAAGGAACCTCAAATGCTGTCAGCCAACCTGAGGAGGAAACTCCTGTTGAGCCGATAGATGAGTCTGTACCTCCAAGACGTTCCACTAGAATGAGGAACACACCTGAATTTTATTATGGTTATCACATCACCACTGAAGGTGATACATTTATCAGTGATAGTACACTGATAGATTTAGATGAACCTAATAATTATAAGGAAGCCATGGCAGGCCCTGAGTCTGTGAAATGGAAGGAGGCTATGGACAGCGAGATTTAGTCCATGTATGACAATCAAGTTTGGAACTTGGTTGACAATGTACCAGGTCGTAAGACAGTTGGGTGCAAATGGATCTTCAAGAAGAAGACCGACATGGATGGGAAAGTACACACTTATAAAGCGTGACTGGTTGCGAAGGGCTTTACTCAAACTCCGGGAGTTGACTATGATGAGACCTTCTCACCAGTAGCTAAGATTAAGTCTATTAGAGTGTTGTTAGCCATAGCTGCATTTCACGACTATGAAATATGGCAAATGGATGTCAAAACCTCTTTCCTTAATGGGAAGTTGGCTGAGGATGTTTACATGGCTCAGCCAGAGGGTTTTGTCGATCCAAAATACCCTAATAAAGTGTGTAAGCTTGAAAAATCCATTTATGGATTGAAACAAGCATCTCGCAGGTGGAATCTTTGCTTTGATGAGAAAGTCAAAGAGTTTGGCTTTTCTAGGAGTGAGGATGAGTCTTGTGTGTATGTCAGGGCTAGTGGGAGCATAGTTAGCTTCTTGGTGTTGTATGTGGATGACATACTTCTCATAGGAAACGACATCCCAACTTTGCAGGAGGTTAAGGCCTGGCTTGGGAAGTGTTTTGCTATGAAGGACCTTGGGGAAGCTACCTATATCCTAGGGATAAGGATATTGAGAGATAGGAGTAAGAGACTAATTGGACTTAGTCAAAGTACTTATGTGGATAAGGTACTGAAGAGGTTCAGTATGCAAGATTCCAAGAAAGGAGAATTACCAATCCAGAGTAATGCCAAGCTAAGTAAGACTCAGAGTCCGAGTATAGAGGCCGAGATAGCTGAAATGAGTCAGGTACCATATGTTTCCGCTGTGGGCTCGATCATGTATGCTATGACTTGTACTCGCCTTGATGTGGCCTTTGCTTTGAGCATGGTCAGTAGATATCAAGGGAACCCTGGGAAGGCACACTGGACAGCGGTAAAGAACATTCTCAAGTATTTGCGGAGGACTAAGGACTGGGTCCTTACCCTCGGAGGCAGTGATGACTTGAGAGTGGAAGGATATAGTGATGCTAGCTTTCAAACGGATAGGGATAATTTCCGCTCTCAGTCAGGCTGGGTCTTTATCCTAAATGGAGGAGCCATTACTTGGAGAAGTTCCAAGCAGGAGACAGTAGCTGATTCGACTTGTGAATCAGAGTACATAGCAGCAAGCGAGGCAGCAAAAGAGGCGATATGGCTGAAGAACTTCATTAGACCTTGGAGTTGTACCAGGTATAAAGGAGCCAATGGAAATTTTCTGTGACAGTGAAAGTGCGGTTGCTTTGGCGAAAGAACCAAGAGATCACGGGAGATCTAGGCACATTGACAGAAAATACCATTTCATCAGACATAAAATAGAAGAAGGACTCCTCGTGGCAAAGAGGGTATCATCAGATGAGAACCCGGTAGATCCCCTCACGAAGGGACTGAGCAGGGTTAAGCATTTACAGCATGCAAGGCGCATTGTGCTGAAGGATGATATTAGTTTCGATAATTAGATTCCTGAAACTTGTAAAATGTAATTGACATTTGATGATAAATAAAAGTTGTTATTTATTTATGAGTAAGGTGTTACTATCTTGTGTTGATTGTTTACTATGTTTCAATTTTGCATGTTTTTACTTCCAGAATAATTATGTTATGGTATATATCATATTATTCAAACCATCCACAGTCGGTCAAACTTTGGAAGTAAGTATTGATTCAAGACTGTCATGAATATGGCTTGTATGATTTGTCTAAAGTGCTTTACACAATGCAATGGTTGCTACAACATTCATGAGTACTCATAAGGGCTGAGTATTGGATTCAACCCACGCTCACTTGCATCACTTCATGGAATTTATCTCGATTGATCGTGAGACGGTAATATCATATAAATCTTCAAACCTAGAGATATGAGTTGTTGACTATGAGTTGGTTATTCATTGATTGTACGAAAACGCATTGGTAACTCGATGTTATAAAACGTGCCTTTGTGAGTAATTCAATGAGTAGTTAGTACAAGCATATCAGTCGAAGTTTATTTGTTCCTTCTAGAAATAGAAGCGATATCTGGGCCCCTCGATGATTTGGTTTTGACCTATGTACCGGGCCCGGTCAGAACCTAATTGATGTGTTCAATTTAGTTCTATGTCGAAACAAATCGGAGATCGAGAAACAAATGTTGGACAATAAGTAAGACCATGTTCCATGTGTTTGTCCGGCCGATATCATGAGAGCAGAGGATTATATGATCACTTATCTTAAATGACGTATCATCATCTCAGTTCCGAGAGACTTTGAAAGAGCTACGATTGCTAGTCGGATTTTGAAGTCATATTTGCAAATATAGTTATTAAACTTATCCAAGTGGGAGACTGTTGGATATAGTGTCTAAGTCCATAACTTTATTTGGTATGTACTTGATCCGACCCGGCATGGTCCATTTGGGTTGCATGGCATTGCAATACTTGGATAGACTAAATGAGAGAATATGGAACTTATGATTATTAATATATTATAAGTTCTAATATATTAATAATAGTATTATTTAGTTAGTATTTGATCAAGTATTAATCTAGTATTAATTTGGTGATCAAAGTGAGACTAATTAAATATATAGGGTTGATTATGACAATCATCAAATCTTTTATGGTGGATTAATGATCCATGGTTTATGGGTTATGGATGTAACCATTTGGAGCTACATGGATAGTCCATGGGAGTTACAAACCCATGGGTCATGAGAAATGAAGAGTCATGACAATTAAGAGTATTCATGTGAAAACCCTAATTGTGACACCACTATAAAAGAGACCCTTTGGCTAGTGAAATCGGGCTAGTAAGGTTACTAGAGAGGGCATAACCGATTTTAAGTGCTAAAAGTATTCTCTCAAGTTATTCCAAGTTTTGTGGTGTTGTGTGAAGCATTTGAGGCACAACATTTGGGGTGCTAGGCTCAAAAAGTCTTGAAGGAATCCAAGCAACAACAAGGTATGTATTTCTACTAGTTTTTATGTTTCATATATTCCCCATGCCATGCTAGTTAGGAAATAACCTTGAAAAAGAAATTTGCATGTATATAGAGAAAACATAGATTCAAGGTTATTAGGGTTGCAAGTACACTTAGGAAGTGTTAGAATGCTCAAAACCCATCAACCTTCTCACCAGTTGCGAAGATAAAGTCTATTAGGGTAATGCTTGCGATAGCTGCGTTTCATGATTATGAAATATGGCAGATAGATGTGAAAACCGCTTTCCTTAATGGAAAGTTGGCTGAGGATGTTTACATGAATCAGCCAGAGGTTTTGTCGATGCGAAGCATCCAAATAGAGTATGCAAGCTTGAGAAATCTATTTATGGATTGAAACAAGCATCTCATAGATGGAATCTTTGTTTTGACGAGAAGGTTAAAGAGTTTGGCTTTCTGCGGAGCGAAGATGAATCTTGTGTGTATGTCAAAGCCAGTGGGAGTATAGTGAGCTTCCTCGTATTGTATGTCGATGACATACTGCTCATAGGAAATGATGTCCCAACCTTGCAGGAGGTCAAGTCCTGGCTTGGGAAATGTTTCGCTATGAAGGACCTCGGAGAGGCTGCATATATTCTGGGAATAAGAATAGTAAGAAACAGGGAAAAGAGACTGATAGGACTCAGTCAGGATGCATACTTGGATAAGGTACTAAAGCATTTTAGTATGGTAAATTCCAAGAAAGGGGAATTGCCAATCCAAAGCAATACCAAGCTAAGTAAGACTCAGAGCCCGAGTACAGAGGCAGAGATAGCTGATATGAGTCGAGTACCTTAGGCTTCCGCGGTAGGCTCTATCATGTACGCTATGACTTGTACTCGCCCTGATGTGGCCTTCGCTTTGATCATGATCAGCAGATATCAAGGGAACCCTGGTAGAGCTCATTGGATTGCAGTCAAGAATATTCTTAAGTACCTTCAGAGGACCAAGGAATGGTTCTTAGTCCTCGGTGGGAGTGATGACTTAAGGGTACGAGGGTACAGTGACGCTAGTTTTCAGACGGATCGGGATAATTTTCCATCGCAGTCGGGCTGGGTCTTTACCCTAAATGGAGGAGCAGTGACTTGGAAAAGTTCCAAGCAAGAGACCGTAGTTGATTCAACGTGCGAATCAGAGTATATTGCGGCGAGCGAAGCGTCAAAGGAGGCTATATGGTTGAAGAACTTCATTGGAGACCTTGGAGTTGTGCCATCCATAAAGGAGCTGATGGAAATTTTCTGTGATAATGAAGGGGCGGTTGCCTTGACCTAGGAACCGAGAGATCATGGTAGATCTCGACATATTGACAGAAAATACCATTTTATCAGACATCGGGTAGAAGAGGGACTCCTCGTTGTAAAGAGGGTATCATCAGAAGAAAACCCAGCAGATCCCCTTACGAAGGGACTGAGTAGGGTCAAACACTTGCAGCACGCTAGGAGCATTGGGCTGAAGGATGATATGAGTTTGGATTAGATAGGAAACGTGTAATAGATAGTTTGTACTTGACATTTGATGAATAAATAAAATTGTATTATTTATGAGTAAAGTTGCTATCTTGTGTTGGTTATTTATCTATTGTTTCCATTTAGCATGTTTTGACTTCCTGAATGATAGAATTATTCAAAAAGGTCCACAGTCGGTCATATTTTGGAAGTAGATATGAATGAAGACTGTCATGAATTGTTTGTAGATTGTCTAAAAGGTTTTGGACATAGCAAAGGTTTGCTGCAAAGTTCATGAGTGCTTATGAGTATGATTTGAGCATTGGAATAAACCCGAGTATGTTGTATCACTTCGTGGTATTTTACCATTAAGTGATGGCAAAGCGATAACATCATATACTCTTAAAACTTAGAGATATGATTGTTGTTTGCTGGTTGGTTATACATTGATAATGTGTAAACGCATCAGTAACTTGATGTTATAAAATGCATTATTGTGTGTGATTCAGTTAGTGAATAATAGATGCATATGAGTCGAAGTTGATCTATTCCTTTTGTTCTATGAGAATAAAAGTGATATCTGGGCCACGTGATGATTTGTTTTGACTTATGTGCCAGGCCCGGTCAGAATAAAGTTGATGTGTTCAACTAAATTCTATGTCAAACAAATCGGAAATCAAGGAAAAAATGCTGGACAACAAGTATTGTCAGCATGATATCCAGAACAGAGGATTGTACGATCCCTTATCTAAAGGACAAGTTGATCAGAGTTGACAGCGAAGTATAAGAGCGACGATTGCTAATCGGATTCTGAAGTCGTATGTGATATATAGTTACTAGACTTATCCAAGTGGGAAAATGTTGGAATAGTGTCTAAGCTCGTAACTATATTTGGTATGCACTAGACCCGGTTGTGCATGGTCCTTTTGGGTTGCCTTCTCCAAAGCAACTTGACAAGGTAATTTAAGGAGAAAGAGAGAATATTATGATTTATTAATATTATAAGAGTAATATATTAAAGGATAAATCATATTTATTAAATTAGTATTGGTCATAAATTAATTAGGAATTAATTTGGTGACCAAAAGAGATTAATTGAATAAAGGGGTATAAACTGTCAAATGTATGATAGTTGAGTTTTGGGTTAAGGAAACCTAATGGACTTAAGGGGGAACGAAATTATGATGGGTATCCATCATATTTTCGTCCAAGGCCTTATTCCAGAAGGTTCCTTGGGCTGCTTGGTGGCTAAGCTGCCCATTAGGGTTTAGACTGAAACCCTAGTAGCCTGTAACTATAAATAAGACCCCTAGGGCATTAAATTCGGCTACCAATTGATTCTAAGAGAACCCTAGGCCGATTTCTAGCTTCTCTCAGCCTCTCTCATATTACCTGCTTGCTTGTGGGGTTTGTGAACCATTAGAGGAGTTACATTTGTGACTCTAAGCTCAAGAGAAGAAGAGAAGAAGATCTAAGCCAACATTTGAAGAGGTAAACATCTAGATCTAATTCTATATGTTGGTTTTTGTTATTTGTATGCTAGATTAGGGTTTGTAAGTCTTGGAATCAAAGCATGTTCAATAGAGAAACCTAGATTTAAGCATTAGGGTTTGTATGAGCACATAGGAATGTTCTTATGCATAAAACCCATCAAATAGTGTACCACATAACATAAAATGGGACGGCCTTGGTGCCTTCGATCCATTGGTATGGTGAGGAGACTCACGTCGAATGCAGAAGCTTCCCGAATGACATCCTTAGTTGTTTCCCTGCCGACTTCCCGAGCTGTCAATACCAATCAATATACCCAATTAGCAATTGGGTTTCTTGCTAAAATCCTTAATCCATAAATGGGGTAAAATAACCATTATACCCCTGGCCCAATATTATCCAAAACTAAGGCCCAAGCCCAAAACCGAATAGGCCCAAAACTCCAACACCCATAAAAGTCCACTAATGGCCCAAACCCTTGCATGCAACTTACCCTAATGCCTAATAACTTATTCCCAATCCAAACATACCTCCTTAACTGGTCCAACGATCCACAAACCCAAATAATAACCCAAACTCGAAATGGACCACAAAACCCAATAAGGCCCACTCCATCATGGACCTAACCCAAGAAGGCCCATTATCCAAAAGGGCCTGAGATACCGAATGGTCAACCCCAGTCAACTCCTAATCCAAGGTAAAAGTCATGGTCAAGGTCAACGCTCCGAGTTGACCTAACTCGTCGAGTGCATCTAGCAACTCGTCGAGTTACTTCAGAGTCCATCAACTCGCCGAGTCACCTGAGTAACTCGTCAAGTTCCTTAATGTCCACGGGCCAAAAAAATTTAAACTAAAATCTCTTAATCAGCTCATCGAAATTACTCAAGATCCCGAAAATAGAAAAACCCCACCGACTCGTCGAGTTGGCTAAGAAACTCATCGAGTCCCTTCAACCCTTTTTGTGTTTAGTCCTTTCCAGTGGGATCCAAGGCTCCAAACTATAGATCCAGCCCCTTATAGTGTAATTACCATGTAAAGTTGCAAACTTTACGTGCATGCATGGCATCCAAAGCTAAAAACACTAAATCAAAGCTTGTCAAGGGACTTAGGGCATGAAGGAGGGCCAAGACTTGATAAAGTTGGCAACTTTAAGTCCCCAAAGGCCCTGAGATGTCCAGATCTAAAGCCATATCTTCATATCATGCTCAAAACCAAGAATGGTACCAAACTAGGCTAATAATGGCCATAAACTTTCATAGAAGAAGATCTAAGCAATGGAAGGTCAAGGTTTCGACTTTATACCTTAAAATGATTTCCATAGCAGAGTAAACATCAGATCTACAGCCTCTCCTTTCAGCTATGCACTAACCTCTTCAAGATTCTTCACATAAACATCAAAAAGGTACTCCTTACGTCCTCACACACTCAAAATGGGAGATGAGACACGATTTAGGGTTTCTCTGGACAAAGGGGTGATAAGGGAGGCTACAAGTGAGGCTTAAGGCCTTTAAATAGGGTACAAACCTGAAAATTAGGGTTTTCCTTTCTACTGTCTACTTGTCGAGTCAGGGCCTTCCAACTCGTCGAGTAGATCAAAAGTCCCGTGTCCTCATAAATGATCTCTATTCGAAGAGTTGGAGCTCCCCAACTCATCGAGTTTCAACCCAAAACCCTAAAATTTCTGAAAATAATTCGACACCTAAGACGAGCGTTACACTTGAATCGTTAATTCAATAAAAGGCCTGTAGCGTCACTTTTATCGTTATACCCTTGGGTTCCAAAGTACGAACCGAAAGCTTGGCTCACACAACCTATATATAATCCACTCCCAAATGGGCCTAGAACCCAAACCCTTTGAAGTTAAGGGCCCTACCTTGATCCAGTAATGACCATAATTCCTAAAGTTGGAAATTATCAAAATCGGATGTTACAACTCTCCCCCTACTTAAACTGGATTTTGTCCTCGAAATCACTCCTTGCTACCTACCGAGTACCCAGATGAACCACCCAGTTCTTCCTGAATCGCGCTTTACGTAAAAGTTAACTTATACACATAATGATCTTCCAATGCTGCAATCGAACCCAACCTTAGTAGGACTCACACGTCTGGATGGAGAATGAATCATCGCTCCACTAATTTCAAATAAGGAAGAATAACCATCATTTTCCTGTCAGAACCCGAAAATCCAAATTCTTGCCTGACCTCCACACATGCAGAAACATTTCGAACACAACCATCATGGCCTCACTCTGCAACATGACCCGAAAGAAATCCTTACAAACCTACATTATCATGCTGATACCCATGGCAGACAGAATTCCTGACCATACATTGCTGTTGAAAAGGCCTTTCGTATAAGCAAATAGACTCCTAATGCGGGTCTCATCCCTTTGAGCCAAACCAGAACATAACTCACAACCCAAAATCCATGGATTCACACTTGCATTCTATTCGAAATCTCCAAATTCTGTGGCGACCTTCTACTAAAGTAGGATATAAATCTCCAAGCACTCGCTAAGACTGACTATATCATGCTTGGTCCTACCACAAGGATCCGTCTAAGAATCCAACTGATAAGGGCTACACTAGCCTAACTACCGCACGAATGTCATCCGTTGACCACAGAGTCATCCTACCCTAACATGATCCAATACCTTGCTCAAGCCAATTCCCATCGGGTCTCACCCATACCATCATAACCAAAGGGTCCCCGCCCATGGGTCTCTCCCAATCTACACAATTGAACGGGCCTAGCCCATGGGTCCCACCCACTCGAGTGTTATACAAGCCCAACATCGCCTCAGATCCAACAATCCTCATTCTAAACAAGGAGTGATCCATCGATAATACTGTCCACTTCGACCTAGGCTTGCGTTGATCCTCCTTCAGCCTAACAACCACTCATATAATGGCTTACCTCATCCTAGTGAATGCAATGACTACATCGTAGACTTACAACACTACCCTGACAGCCTATCATCCTTGTTTATGCTACGGCCACCCTGTAGTCTTACAACACTCCCATATCAACCATGAGCCCAACTCATGGTCTTGCTCTCATTTTACAATACCAACCCACAATCAAACACGAGTCCATACCACATCGTCTGCATCCCAATCAAGTGTTTGGGTCATGCTTCGAACCCAAAACCTTCATCAGACAAGAACAGGTAGAGAGGCTCTAACACAACCCTCAACCTTGATCCAAACACATATTTTCCACTTAGACTCGCTTTCCTTTTGACTAGGATGT
Organism: Lactuca serriola; assembly: GCF_051521515.1. Classification (NCBI taxonomy): domain Eukaryota; kingdom Viridiplantae; phylum Streptophyta; class Magnoliopsida; order Asterales; family Asteraceae; genus Lactuca; species Lactuca serriola. The sequence goes on from NC_136411.1 coordinate 25,063,949, forward strand.
GGAACTATTCCTCGTTCTGCACTTGAGACTGTCCCCAAAAATCCAAATAGTTCTCCTCCACTTGGATTTATCTACACCCTGACAACCTTGCTAAGAACAATGGATGATTAACCAATTTATTTGAAAGGCCAAATCACCAACGCAACAGCCCACTTGCCGAAAGATTTATGCATTATAAACATCTTCAACAGATATAATTTTGAAATTTCATTGAAAATCCTAAATTATGAACGAACTCATGTGACCAAGATCAACACCCACTCACTACCACTCTTACCCTACTAGCGCTAGCGATCGGATCAAAGGCCTATCATAATCGACTGACATTCCTCCGGATCGACATAAACACCTTGAAATCTGACCTCGTTGTCCTAGAAGGGAATAACCAGGTTCCATGTAATATTTTCCTTAAAGCTTCTGATACGAGGACTACCTTTACAACCTGAGAACGTCAACCTTACGACAACTCTCTTGCACTCGAATCCTGATTGATCCCTTACACCCCATAACTATCTTGAATTACAATAGGCAAACAAACTCACACTATGACTTCCTCTGTCCCATTGTTGAACTAACACGCTGATCCGACTACCGATCTTCCAAGCGGTTCCCCTGATTCGCTTCCACTTTCCCCTGATTCGCTTCCACAACAAAATTCCTGACAATCTAAATCCAACTCGACAATATGTGCTCCACTCATGAATCTCGGCATGCAACTAAACTAAAGATAATGTCTTATACATACAAACACATGATCCAAAGGCACATATATTCAAATAATAAAGCATGAGGAAAACAAAAGATAATGTACCCGTGATAGCATCTGATGAAACTCTGGTCTCCCCTATCCGCCGCTGCTAAGCTCAACTCCTCACAGGTGGAGCCTCCGCCCTGACCTTTTAGCCATCAGTAATCCTCAATGTAGTTGGAGCAGGTGCACTCACTGCTCCACTCATCAACCTCATACAGTCGGCCTTCTTGTGGCCCACATGATTACAGTGAAAACACATCAGAACCGATCCTCAAGGGCAATCCCTACTGAAATGACCCATCTGCCCACAACAGAAACATCCCCTTCATGTCTCCCGACAGGCTCCCTCATGATTCCACCAACACTTGGCACAACGACCCTGACCCTGATGGCCTCCCATATGCAAATCATGAGTCTTAGGCCTCTTCTTCTAGCCCACTGTGATCTGAATCTGCTCTGAATTCCTTTTCCCGAGGTGTTCCAAATCAATCTTCTGCTCTTAGGCTTTAGCAATTATATCATTCGGGGTCTTGCAACCTGATAAGCTCAAAAACTCCATGATGTCGTCCCTCAACATATCATGACACCTCATCGTCTTTATCGCTACATACTACAGAACCAACAAAGCCCTCTCCTGAAACTTGGTAGTGATCTCTACCATAGTATCAGTAGTTTGGCGAAGGTCCTGAAACTCCCTCGCCAACTGTTGCACCTTTATAACTGGTGCAAACTCCTCGTGGAATCACGTGAAAACTCTTCCCATGAAATGGCTACCACGTTCGCAGATCCTAATGAACTTCCGACCTCCTCCCACCAAACCCGAACTCGACCCTCAAAAGACAAGATGCAAATCCCACATTTGCCCCCTTAGGGAAAAAACTCGTCTACTGAACATTCTTCATGTTAGCGATCCATCGACAGCTAGCAATGGGGTCCTTAGCCCTAAAGAACTCCCGAGCTCCACAAGCCTTAAACTACCAAAAAGAGGGAGTCCGTGCTCTGAACTTTCCTGCCATGATCTTGGCACGAAAGGCCCCGAGTCGCTCATCCAATAACTCCATAATCCCATAATGGTATGCGTCCTGACGCTCTGTAACATCCCAAAAACAAGACCTGAAATTTCATTTTTAAGTGACTAAAATAGTAAATCATGTCATTTTCATAAAATCCAAGGTAATCAAAGTTTTACCAATACATCATCGTTATCAGAGTAATTCAAAGAATGTGGAAACATGTGGTGTGTGCTCTACAATCATTCCAAGCTTTTCCCTTTGAAAACAAAAGTACCTGAAACATAAACTGAAAATTGTAAGCACAAAGATTAGTGAGTTCCCTAAACTACCCCATACCATACATAATAAATCACATACTTGGCCCCCTCCCTCCATCGGGCCCCGCTCGGTATCGAGTCCCACTCGGCTTCGGGCCCCGCTTGACATTGAGCCCCACTTTGTATACAAATCTATTATTCTTAGACCCCACCTAACAACAGGCCCCGCCCACTATACACATAGACATATATCACATAATCATACTAACACATACAATGATCATAAAACAATATCATACAGTACATTCATCCGGCCTCGCCCGGCATCGAGCCCTGCCCAGTATACCTAGCAGCGCATATCACATGCAAGGGTCACACAGACTCCTAGCATCCCAACGTAAATAACAAGGGTCGGTATTGGTGCCTTAGACCCGCTAAACCCAGTGATGAAACTCAGCTCGAACCGCTGAATCACACTGATAACTCCCTGGATGTTGGTCCAACAAATCCCTGGGCTATCAACATCAAATAACATTAAATTAATAGTTGGATTCCGATCCATAACTATCTGACCATAATTAGGGTAAATGACCAATTTACCCCTTACCTAGTTTGGACTAAGACTGGGCCCAATCCTACAATCCAAAAGGCCTAATTACCAAATAATCATACAAGACCCAATTTTATGGCCTAATTTTCCAAATTGGGCCCAAATCCCCTCCATGGACTTAACCTAAGGCCCAATAATATTCCCAGCTCGAAACACCAGGATTCAGATGGCCCAAAAAAGCCCTAAGCATCTAAGCCCAAATCATGGCCCCAACCGAAGACCAAAAGATCTGAGGCATACTCTGTTGACTACGCGAGGGCGTACTCAGCTCGTATGCACAACGTACTTTCCTAAGGGCCTGTACGCTAAGCGTACCTGCTTGTACACGCAGTGTACCCTCACATCCAACCATCTTCCACATTCAGCCCTTATTCCATAAAGACTTTACTCCAAAACCTAGATCTGACTTCCTTTGACTTATTTATCACGTAAAGTTGCTAACTTTACGTGCATGCATGACTTAATGAAGCTCTTAAAGCTCAAAAGGACTTAATAGATGACTTAATGCATGCATGTGACTATAAACCCCATAAAGCTTGCACCTTTATTCTTAAGAACCTCATAACCAGCTCAGATCTAAAAGGATAAGCCCTTCAAACGTCCTAACTCATCAATCAAACCAAAAAAGGACCCAAAAACATGAAAATCAAGACAATAAGAGATCTAAGCATTCAAAATCCAAGGTATGAACTTGATACCTCCAAAGGCTTGTATGATGAGTGATGATTATGGATCTCTAAGTTTCCTACCAAGCTATGAACTTCCACCTTCTTCAATCTCTCCAAAATGAGCAAACAAACACTGGTTTCCTTCTCAAGGACTCAAATGCACAACAATAGAGGCTAAGGGTCGATTATAGGGTTTAGGAGGCATGGAGGCTGATAAAGAGGCCAACCCTAGGGACTTAAGGTCTTTATATATGGTGCAACACACTCAAATTAGGGTTTATTAAACTCCTTGTACGCAAAGCATAACCCTCATACGCCCAACGTACGAGGCCTCTCATCCGCGACCAAGTTTGCTTAGTATGCTCAGCGTATGCCAGTGTACACCCCGCACACTCGATCTCACACTAGTATGCCCTGCGTACTACCTATGTTTACCCCGCGTACTAGGGTATTTCCTTAAACCCTAAATTCAACCAAAGGACATAACTTTTCCATAAAAGTCCGAGCTAACACTTTACCAAAATACCCCTTGGCTCCAAAACACAAACTGAACACCCAGATCATCTAAATTTACGTCACCCACATCCAATTGGGTCCAAATCTCCTTTCCCCGAAGTTCCTAAGCATGATAATACCCGATCTTCAATCACCACTCTAAAATAGGAGACAATTTGTAACAGGGCGTTACACGCTACTCCATAATCTACAAGATCCCTTCCTTGACTGTGCCGAAAATCATAGGAGTCTGCTCCAAAATACAACGGGTGATCTCTAACAAAATAAACTCCCACATCTACTCATCCATCGACTCAATGTCAACACCTGAACCTGAACCGTATACTCCTCCACAAGTGCTCATCACCATACTGAAAAGCAGCCATACAATAATCAGGTTATACCCATAAAATTCCTCATTCTACAAGCTTCCAAGAATTTCTGTGAGCATACTTGATTCGAGTATGGATCCTGTGCTTTCAGTAGTACGATACCAATACTACCTTCCATACCTATCCATACTTTCCTCAAGTACTAGCCCAGATCTTCCAAGTCACATCTCAAACTAGTATTCAAAATACCCACTAAACAACGCAACTAAATCTACTAAAGCACTTCTTAGGCTCTCCTTGGTTCCCGACCTCACCCTGCCATCAGCTGTTGAAGAATTCCCACTAACGTCAGGTAACTAATTTATGAATACAATCACATACCACAAATCTTAGATAATCCTTCGACTAAATGACTCATCCCTACAATGGTTAGGCTCAGACGAGAGCTGCGCAGTAGGGTCAAATCAATCACTCTGAGATTATTTAACCTATGCAGCATGTGACTTAACATATTCACTTAATAGTTAACTTACATCATTGAGAGTACCACAAAGCACAAAGCAATCAACATTCATGCAATAACACTCCAAGCCATAAACCAGTCAAAGAGCATCTATAGCCCACTTACTACTACCATGCTAGGAACTTCCACTCTCACTTTTGGTTGCCATATGCATGAAAATTATACACAATACAAGATCAAATAGACTTTCGAATAAAAGACTCTACCCTTGGACCACAACTTGAAAAGGAACAGGAAATAAGGCTAAATCAGTCATTCTGGGGATATAGGATCCTAATCGCATATATTTCTAAAGAACACACTTAGCAATTACTGCTACCAATACATATTCTAAATCTAACATAGCATCCAATTCCTCCTAGGTTACAAGGCATCACATATCAGGAAAATCTTTCATGTAATTCTTGAAAGTAGCCTTAGCCTTATCCTAGCTTGCAAGCATTCATATCATATAACATATAAACATGTATGGGTATTCTGAGAATCACTTACTTGAGTTTGGCTGATTACACGCATCACACCCAATTTTTCTTTATAAAAATCTTATTAGAATTTGCTTCCTTTCAAAAGATTACCAATCCCTCAGTTTAAGTTCAGTCACACCGGAGAGAGTGCTTGAATCCCTCAAACCAAGGCTCTGATACCAACATGTAACATCCTAAAAATTGAAGGAAAAAATTTCATTTTTAAAACATGGGACCATACAAACGAGTTGTTCCAAAACCAATCAATATATATATATATATATATATATATATATATATATATATATATATATATAATTTAAATATCAGATTATAATCATAAACAGTCACACGGAAATAAACTCTGGGGGATGTTGTGTTGTCACGACGAGCCATTCCATTTCGAACTGGAAGTAACCATTCGGTCTCTTTCAACCGGTACTAGGTCTATTTCACCACCTTTTGGTCTCTTTCAATCGGTTCCGAGTCTATTTCACCCTTTTAGTCTCTTTCAACCGGTATTGGGTCTATTTCACCACTTTCGGTATCTTTCAATAGGTATTGGTTCTACTTCACCCCCAACAAATAAGCATACAATCATATCAAAATGATTCACGATGACAACAAGCATATACAAGCATAACAATAAGTGTCACAAAGACGACTATCATGCTACAAACATAATATAGTGGGACAAGACCGGTGACTTTGACCCACTAGTATAGTGAAGAGACTCACTTCAATCTAGAGATAACCGAATCACACGCACTGCTACTACCGAGCTCCTCACACTGAACACATCCAAATTATTCCTAATCAATAATTAAGGCAATTTCTCATAATCCAAGGTCCAATTGAAATTCTATCATACCAATGGGTAAAAGACTATTTTCCACTTCCCATCTCCGACCCAACAACTCATGGCCCAAATCCCAGAAGACACAAGGCCCAAAAATGGCCCATTATGGCACCTTGGTGCGTACGCCCTGCCTACCACCCCTAGTATGCCCGACGTACGACGTTAAAGCCCAAAAACTCCATGTTAGCTAGCTCTTAACGCCTTAAGACAAAATGTCTAACTTCCAGATCTGATTCTTTTGGGACATCCTAATTACTAAAGTTCATGAGTTTATGACTTTTCATGGCTTAATAGTGTCCAAACCAAAGCTCTAAATCCATAACTTCATCAAAAGTCCACTAGCTCATGCATGGAAGAATTATACTCATCAAGATCCAATTTTTATGCTACATGAACCTCAGATCTAACAAGAAATGACACCCTTAAGCTCTAAAGTAGCTTATACTCACAAAAACCAAAACCATGGGACCAAAACATGGAAAATTAACCCAAAACTAGATCTAAAAAAGAACCATCAATATTGAAGCTTTATACCTCCAGAAGGAATATCAAGGTGAACAAGGTCTGGATCTACAAGCTCTAATGCAACCAACATTTCTCCAATGAGCTTCTTATTCTCCAAGATGCACCAAGAACACTCCAAATCACTCACAAACTCAAGGATCTCACAAATAGTGATAGGGTCTCGAAATTAGGGTTAGAGAGGATGGAGGGCTGAAGGTAATAAGGGTTTGGAATAAGTTAAGGTCTTTAAATAGGGTCCAAGACCCAAATATTAGGGTTTAAGTCTGGGTTGCATACTCCCAACATACTCCTGGTATGCCTAGCATACTAGGTTGAACCTCCACGATCCACACAGCCAAGTACGCTCAGGGTACATACCTTGTACACCCAGCGTACTGACAAGCCCCTTACCCATTCAAACTTCTGAAGGCCATAACTTCTTCTTCCAAACTCTGATTTCGGCTTTTTTATTATGCTTGTAAAGGTATTAAGAAGCTATACATCCGAACTTGAATCCTTAATTCAATAAAAGGCCTAAAGCATCACTTTTACCATTATACCCTTGGGTTCCAAAGTCTGAACCCAAAGCTTGGCTCGTGTGTGTGTGTGTGCGTGTGTGTGTGTGTGTGTGTGTGTATATATATATATATATATATATATAATCCACTCCTGAATAGGCCTAGAACCCAAATCCTTTGAAGTCCAGGGCCTTAGCTTGATCAATTAATGCCCATAATTACTAAACTTGGAACTTCTCGAAACCGGATGTTACACATATACAACAAACATGGACCAAGCCTCACTCTACTAGTCAAAACACCCCAAATAACCTAAAGCCAAACTTGGTCAAAGTCAACGATCAACGGTCAAAAAGTCAAAAGTTAACATTCGGCCAGATTACACCATGTGTTACAGCTCTATGTCCTGTGCAGAGTCCAATGGGGAAAAATTTGGGAAAAATAAGGCTACACGCTGTGTAACCAGAATTACGCCCTACATAATAAGCTGAATCCCAACTTAATCATTAAGCTCTTAATAAAGAAGGTTAAACCACCAAACTTGTAGATCTACACTAGATAAACGTCTTAATGGATAAAGTCTCGGACTTTATCAAATTGCATGCATATCAAGGGTACAAACACAAAATCTAAGTCCAAAAATGTTATTCAAAGCTCAAAAACACATGCATGGATGGATGGGAGTGACCAAGCATTCAACTTTATGGCTTAACAACCCTAAAAATGTCTAGAAATGACTTTTCAATGGTCTGGAGTAGCTCTTACTCATAGACACGATGGTTATAGGGACAAAAGCATGAAAACCTAAAGCTAGGCTATATCTATCATAAAAACTCATCAAGTAAGAGACTTTATACCTCTTGGAGATGGATGAGGGAAAGGAAATTCTAGATCCAATGTTGATTCAAGCTTTTAAGCAACTCTATCAACTTCTTCTTTCTTCAAAAAGCACACAGAAAATACTCTTAATCTCACAAATGGACCAAAAGGTAATAAGCATTTCAAAAGGAACGTTTGGGAGGATGGAGGCTGATGATGGAAAGGTCTCAAGGGTATTAGAGCCTTTAAATAGGGCTTAAACCCCCAAAATGAGGGTTTAGTTCTGGGCCGTTATGCGTTGCGTTGCTTGATCTACGCAGGGGTAGATCATTTAATCCTCGTATTAAGATTCCCTCTTACGTGTTGCGTAGGAGACTATCCTATGCCTCGCGTAGGAGCCAACTTTACAAACTCAAGGACTTATTAAAAATAGAAAGCAATTTTACCTGAAGAAACTGATTGTTACATCCTTAAACATGCAAATATAAAATCCATTTTCAGGTATGGTGTAAACTATACAAGAGGCTTATGTACTCAAGACGTGGTTTGTTCCTCTTATGTGTTGAGAGCTTGAAATCTACTATGGTACCCAAAGTTGAACACCAAATGAGATTGATTGCGATCCAAGTCCCATGTTCAACAAGATGTCTATAACAAAGGGATAATTGATAAACTTACCTTATACATCAATTGAAGCTTTGAGCTTTTAGGACTTGGATGTTAATAAATGACATTCTTCGCCGTATGTTTTTGGGGGAAGTGAAATCTTGTTAGACGTTCACCACTTTCTATATCAATCTATGACGAGTCTTGTGTTTGTGGTAGATTGAAAGATCATGTTGTATGCTGAAAAGTCATTACAAAATGATATTGATAATAACATATGATCCTATAAGGTCACACCTTATAACAAGTTACCACTAATTGATTATGTTTTAGTATAATTTGATTATTAATAAATATATCAACACTTGCTTTAATTGGAAATACATTATTTTGTGAAAATAATATTTACCAATATATTGGGAATTATTATTTATAGGAAATAATAATAAAGAGAAGAAAACTAGTTATATATATATATATATATATATATATATATATATATATATATATATATATATGGTATAAATATTAATGTTGTGTACAACATTTTGGTTACTTTGAGTAATCATTTGGTTAAGATACAACTAGCTAGTCATGGATATGTAATACATACTTTATTTTTGTCTTCTTTCTTCTATATGGCCGAATTTCTAAGGCATGGAAACAAGATTGCTTTATGAATTATTTATTACTTGTACCATGCTTTTTACAAGTCTCTAGTTTAATATGATTAAAGGCATGACTAGTTGGAGTGTTGAATTGTTTATTATTCCTCCATGCTTGTAAGAAAAGTGACTTCTACTTTTGCTTTTGTGTATTGATTTTTTCATACACTTGTTGTAGCACCCGTGTCGCCAGGTATGAAGTTAATGATTTAATCTATATTAATTTAATTAAAAGGTGATGGAGGTACACTAGGTACACACGGTGTACTCCTTGCATGTGCGCCATCAGGGTGATCCCAACGTACGATAGGCGTACCCATGCGTACGCTGGGCGTACTCAAGCCAGGGGAAAACCCTAATTTTTAGGGTGTTCATCCTATTTAAAGACCTTAGGTCCCTCAAGTCCATTACCCGTTCAACCTCCATTTCCCTTTTAGTGCCAATCTCAAACCCTACCCTTCTTGAGTGCATTTTTGAGCTTACCTTGAGTGTTTAGGTGTTCTTTGGTGGTTTTGAAGAATAGGGAAGTTTGGGAAGAAGAAATGGATTAATACTTAGGAACAAAAATGGGTCGAATGGCTAGTATGTTGGGCGTACTCTAAAGTACGCTATGCATAGTGAACCAGTGCCCCGAATTCCGAATCATCAGCGTACGAGCCACGTACGCCACACGTACGTTGTCTGTGGGTTTGCAAGACTTTTGGGATCATTTTTTGGTTGGGCTTTGGACTTGTTCAGTTTGGGCCTTAGGCCTACATGTTGTAGCAGGTCATTTTTTAGGCTTAAGGTCATGCTGGGTGTTTTTGGGCCATATTGGGCTTTAGAGGCCTTGTAGTTAGGCTTGGATGCCTTTTGGACTTTGTATGGATTTGGGCCTTGGAGGGAAGGAGGCTTAAAAAGGCAAGGGTAAAGAATCCCTTTATGTATTAAGTCAAGAATTAGAGTTTGGACTTTCAGGTTAGAATGTGGCCGAATTTCTAATTAGGGTTTTATGCTTGTGCGTTAGGGAGAGGATTCTGTGAGTCATCCATTGAGTGCAATTTGATACCTTCAGTCTGAGGTGAGTTTTCCTTCACTGTATCCATGGGTCAAAGACACCAATACCGGTCCACTAGTTTATGATGTAGTGTGATGATTGTCTTTGTGACAATTATCAGTTATGCCTATATTTACTTGACGACTATGTGATTCCTGTTACAATATTACGTGGTAGTAGTAGGGGTGAAATAGATCCGGTATCTAGTTGAAATAGACTGAAGGGGATTGCAAGCATCCAGATATGCTTGACAGTATCCGGTTGAAATAGACCGAAGTGGATTGCAAGTACCCAAATATGCTTGATAGTATTCAGTTGAGATAGACCGAAGGGGTAGGCAAGCACCCACATATGCTTGGTTGTATGTTTGTTTAGTATGTGGTATTTTGGGGGAATACACTAAGATTTGTGCTTACAGTTTTCAGTTTATGTTTCAGGTACTTCTAGTTCGAAGGGGAATGACCCGTCCTGATTGCACCGCATCACCCTATAGTTTTATCATTTAGAGATTTTGGGAATTTGTACTTTGACAACATGTTACTATGATACTCTTATGACTATTTTGATATTAGTGTCGTATGATCTGAATGAAATTAAAAACAAAAAATTTATCCGTATTTTTGGGACGCTACACTTGCATGTATAAAAGAAAGGGATTTTGGCAAGAGTTAGAGTTATTTTTTTGGCACAAAAACACTTCTATTTTCTCTCTACAAATCCAAGAATGAGAGGGCTTCTCCCCTCTCATTTCTTTGCAGATTTTGTTGCATCTTCTCATTGCATAAGTTGCTTCTATTTAAGCACTTATTTGATATAAGTGTTAAAGCTTGAGAACATGTAACGCCCCGTTTATTTAAATAAATTAATAAATGTATGTCCCAGACTAAATTTAGAAGAATTTTAGAAGTTGGGGATTAAAAGTGTAAGTTTCAGATTAGTTCTGTAAGTATTTATGAAGGCAGAGACTAAATGGTAATTTATGGGACTTCTATTGAAAAGATGTGAAGGCTTAATGGTTTATTGGTAATTTAGGGATTTATTATGAAAGTAGATATTAGAACCAGGGGTAAAAGGGTAAATAATGGATTAAATTTGAAAGATCCCATGGGGAGGGACCATAATTGTAATTATGGCAAAGATGTGTTAGGGGCGGGTATATATCTTTACTTCCCTGGTAACCCTAACCCTAGGAACCTTGAGTCAGCCACCAACCCACCCTATCTTTCCCGTATGCGGACACACTTCACGACTCCTCCATCAACGATCAGTGTTCCTCGTCTGTGAAGTCGGAAGGCCACCAAGATATCACCGCTGCCGCCGGTAATACCGAGAACACAAATGGAGAGTTGTGGAACCCCTTCAGCCGCCACCAAGGACCACCGAACCCTCTCTGTCCTTATCCCTCTCTTTCTCTCGCCGACAGCCGCACGTAGCTGGCTATGAACCAGAACCACCCTATTAGGCAATTGGGCACCGATGGGAGAAGTTGTCGTTGAGTTGGGACCGTAGCACCGCCGCTACATCCATTTTGTGACCATCAAAGTGTTGCCATCGCTACTGGCTGTTGGAAAAGCTATGTGTAGTCGGAAAGCTGTCGAAATCGGGAAAGCAAGCCTTTTAGTTATGGTGCGAATCGGGAAGCGAGGTTGCGACGCTGCTGCCGCCTCTCCGGAGGTTCTGTCGCTGCCAACGCCATAGGTGCATGGCTGTTCTTCCATCTCGGGCAAAGGCAGTATAGTGTGTGGTTGTATTATTTTGTTAGAGTGTTTTGCTTAGCCGGAAAGCCAAGAACCGCCTCATGGTGGTGGCTGCCACCGAGCACCACCACAGGCCACCATGGTGTGGCTGTGTGTGTGAGTTAGTTAGTGTGTGTATTAGTTAGTATGTGGGTGTGTTAATTTGGATAAAATCATTGTAATTCTAAAAAAATAATTAATTAATGGAAAGAGATGGAAAACCACCACCGTAAGGTGGTGGCCGCCGCCATGTGCAGCCATTGACCACCACTACCCGAGGTGGTAGTGGGTGGTGACCCACAAGAAAACCCTAATTGACCTAGCAAAACCCTAATGGGCTTAAAGTTTAGTTTTGGGCCTATTGGGCCATGTTTGGGTGGGAAACCCTAATTGTTGATACTTTGGACCTTGGATTCATTGGGACCCACTTTTGGGCCATTAGGATTGGATTGTGTTTTAAGTCCAAATTATTCCATATCATTTATCTAGTAGAGTAAAGGACTTAATGGATTAAGTCCTTAATGGGTTAAGTGAGAAACACTTAACCCTAATCGTCATTTTAGGTGAAACCCGAATTTCACTTGGGCCTTGAGTTGGGCCTTTCGATTGGGTTTTGGTAATTGGTTTGTTAATGGGCCATCCGATAATAATCAAATGGACTACAATAATTAGTTGGGCTTTAGATTAAGCCCCATATGAAGGATTGGGCCCATTTTGGAAAATTGGGCCATATTTGGGCCATAGTATGGGCCTAGATGGTTTTATGATATTAGGCCCTTAGAATGAGACATGTTGGACTGGACTGAACATTTGGGCCTTAAGGGAAGTCCATGTAGAGGTTTGGGCCCAATTTGGAAAATTGGGCCAAAGGTTGGGCTTTGAGCCATAGTTGGACTTTGGGCCTTTGGATTGGGCCATGGAACTGAGTCAAGCTAAGACAGGGGTAAAGTAGTCTTTTCCCCAAGTATGGACTTATGGTTATGAGTTGGAACCCAATTATTAATTGGGTATTGTTTGATGTTGACAGTTCGGGAATCTGTCAATCAGCAGCTGGAGCGTACTTGCGGGACTTCAGAAGTGCCAGGTGAGTTCTCCTCGCTATATCAACAGGGTCTAAGGCACCAAGGCCAGCCATTTATGGATGGTATTTAGATTATTGCATGTTATGCATACTGATTTATTTCCTGGTAGTTAGGTGGTGTTATGCTATGCTTTAGTGGCCTGTTTGGGTTGGTATCCTGGTATATAGGATGAAGCTATGTTAGTGACCTGTTAGGTCGATATCCTGATTATAGGATTGTTGTTATGCTTTGTGATCTGTTAGATCAGTTTGACTGTTATATATATACATGCTAGTGTTATATGATGTCTATGTGAACATGATTGTCCTGATTATAGGATGATGCTATGTTAGTGACCGGTTAGGTCTGTATCCCGGTTATTGGGATGTTGCTATGATTGGTGATCTGTTAGATCGGTTTGACTGTTATATGAAATGAGCTAGCGTATGATATTTATGTGCACATGTGTTGTTTGATTGGGGGTTGGGTTGAGGCGGTCCTGCTTTGTGTTGTAGGCCAACATACCCGACGAGCGGTCCGGATAGGCTCTAGGCCCTGCGTGGCGGTCCAGACGTGCCGAAGGCGCGAAGAGCAATCCAGATAGAGTGAAGTCCTGTGAGGCGGTCCAGTCAGGTTGATGACTCATTATGCATGTTGTTATGTATTGGTTATATGATATGGTTATGTTTGTATGGCGTTGGTATTTTGGGGAAACTCACTAAGCTTCGGGCTTACAGTTGTTGATTTCATTTCAGCTATTTCTGATGATCACGGGAAGGCGAAGGCATGATCGTGCACCTCCTCATATTTTCATGATTGATTCTGGGGATACTCTGATGTCTGAACCATTTTAAAAACAAACTGTAATAACTTAATGGTTTTAAAATGTATTAAAAAGTTTAAATTTGGCTTGAATTTTTGGGGTGTTACAAGTTGGTATCAGAGCCTTGGTTTGAGTGAATTGGAAGAACACTTGTGTGAATCCAGTCTCAAATCAAGGAAAAGATTTTAAAATGAATTTTTAATTGGTTTTCAAAATAAGTAAAGGAGGATGTAGGGTGTACGTTCAGCCAGAGCCAGTAAGTAGACCCCAAAATACCATACAGTTATTTGATTGTGTGATATGTTAGAACAGCACACTAGTACTAGGCTAAGGATCTTCAGAAATTGCATGATAGAATTGCCTGATTACATTATGCCTGCTAGCTTAGGGTTTTCCTTATATGAGATTGACATCATTACTGTAGTTACTTGTGTATGCATCACAACTGTATATAATTAAGATCTTATAGCCTGAGAATGTTTAATTTGGCCTTATGTTCTATTCTTATTGACTAGGGCTTAGGGTAGGATCGAATATTCAAAAGTCTATGGGGTCCAGCGTTATGTATGGCTAGCATACACTAGTGCTGCGGGGTTGGTGGAAGTTTCATGGATGGGTGAGTTGTGTGAGGCCAGTAGGCCAGTTACGAGATATTTAGCATTATTCTAGGAGTGAGGATTGAGCGCTCGCCATGATTATGTATATTGATGATTAGGGCGTTGTGATGACACTTGAGACAAATATGGGTAGGTGTGGAAGGTAGTATGGGCCCGTACTACTGAAAGCACAGGACCCATACGCGTAGCAAGGAAGTCACAACCCCTAGGGTTTGGTTGGGAATTGGATCTTTATCATTATATGGGTTATCAGAGACCTTTCTGGTGTCTTACCAGAATGGTGGTTACAAAACGTCTTGAGACCGGATCCAAGTTAGGATCCCATTTTGTCAGAGGATCGTGTTAGGGAGATCTTCCGGGAGGAGGTGATCGAGATTGTCTAGGGACAGTTGCTAGAGATGTTGGGCCTATCAAGACCACCATTGTTGAATACCTTGATGAGCGCTATGTAGCCATTGTTGAGACGACTAGCGCAATAGCTTCAATAGCTGTAACGACGGCAGGGGGAGGAGCTGGTCGAGCTTTTCAGTACCGAGACTTATTACTGGGACATATTCTGATGAGCAGAGGGCTACAGTTATTTGGGATCAGGAAGATGATTTGTACTCATTATATTTCCACGGGTGAGCGGGAGAGGATAACACCTTAGTTTCTAGATTTGAGGCTCGGGGGTTTTGCTCGAGGCCGAAATATGAGTCGCGGGGACTTCGGAAAGGAGTAATGATTGTGTTCAGCCGGAGTTATGCGACTGGAATTAAAAATGGTTTATTGATAGGATTGGAATGTCGTTTTCTAGGGCAAAGATTGTGCCCTTTCAGTTTACGAGCTAGAAGGATTAAGCAGGCTTGTGACCCCAGGGTCAGGTTGTATTCTAACTCGGGGTTAGTTGGTCGCTGGGATTGGCGACAGTGGTTTAACGCAGGTAAGTGCAGGCGGGCCGATGTGGCATAAGTATTTTGGAGGTCCATTTCGCTTCGGATCTCTTGTATTAGGTGGTAAGGATTGATTGTGCGATCTATTGCACTTTCGGGATTGGAGACTATGTCTTGGGAGTAGTTGTTACTCCGGTTGGAGCAAGAGTTGTTTCAGCTGCTGCAGTTCAGCTGTGAATGACTAAGTTGGTGAGTGAACCAGGATGCGAGACCCTAAATGATATTATTTCTAGAGTTGAGGGCGGTAGATTTGTTGGAGCACTTTGGGAAGAAGGGTATTTATATGGGAAGTCTGAGGACAGGGTCCCACATGATGGTTATTCAGCATTGTCAGGATGTAGTGGTTTAGTAATCGTTATTGATTGGTGGAGGAACGCGCCAAGGGAAGTAGCTCGTTGTTGAGACATTAGTTGGAGCATATATAATTGGAGTCCAATTTTTGGGTGTGGGATCATTCGAGCATTAGGGACTGCTGGTTCCCTGGGATTCTGGAAGTATTCCTTTAGCTATTAGAAGCATGTGATCACTTGTGATTGGCTGGTAAAGGAGCACTAATTGGTAAGAGTTGGTTGTATTTGGATCGATCGTTGGTAGTGAGAAAGATTGGAAATTATCCAATTTTCATGTATTGTGAAGACTTAGTCGAATCTGAGTGGGGGAGAACTGTCCCGAGATAGAGAGGCAGGATTGGTTTTGGAAATAAGATAAGTTTCGCATCATTATCATGAAGGAAGACAACCTAAGTGGCTGTTTTGTTTGTGGGTTGTGTGAATTAGGAGTTCGGTAAAACTCCTGAGCATGTGTATCACGTTTTCCTGGTGATTGATAGCAGAAGTCGGGAAACCAGGTTGGAGTTCTAGTAATGAATCGAGTTCAGTTCGATGTATTCGGTTGAGGGTGTGCTCGACTCTGAAGGTTTTGGATTGATAGATTGAGGGTTTTGTTAGCTGCCAAGACTCGCCAGTACATTCAGCACAGGCGTGCGGGTTATTAGCATATGTGGTAGACACGCAGGTCAGGGAACATACCACAGATTTCCGAGAGGATGGACGATCGACATGAAGCCTAAGGTTAGGCCGGGTTAGAGTCCATGAAATGGATCAGGAGTTCGGAATCCTAAGTGGGTGAGAACAGTCTGTATGGGAAAGATCGCCAGGGGTTGGTCCAAGGAGATGTTCAATAGTTTAGAGTGGTCCAGGTGACTGAAGGCCTAGTGAGGCGATCCAGTCATGTTGAAGACTCTGTATGTGTTTGTAGATGTATGTGCGGGTATTGAGTATGCTGCTATGCTATATCAATCAGTAGGTCTGTTCCCAAGTATCGAACGTGTTGCTGGAGTAGGCTGAAGACTCTGGTATACTTTGGGTTAATCGGAAGTTGTTATTAGAAATCGGATAGAGTATAATGGATCTTGGTGATCTCATCAGTTCGGAGTGTCTCATGGGATTAATATGTTTGGATCAGGTAATACTCCAGTTAGGTGACCGGGAGTAGATCTGAATGGGTATCCGTCAGTTTTAGGAAGGCTTGGGATTAGAATGTTCTGTCGTTCAGGTTCTGGGAACCGGACTAGACCTGGTTAAGCTAGTGATAAGACTGTAGGAACGTCACTATAGTTATGAGGTCAAGGAAGCAATAGATTACTTAAGATTGCTTGTGATGTAAGGCTACCATTAGCCATGTAGCAATTTCTTTTTGACCGTGGATTTGGTAACGACAGGATTCGACGCATGGATCCGATCGATTGGATCAGGAGGTTATTAGAGCCTCGGTGGCATGGTAATTAGTGGCAACTAGTTCTAGAGAAGGAATTTGTTCAGAAGTCGTGTAAGGCGACTAAGTGGGAGTCCTTTGGCTCCGCAACCGGGCCGGAACCCGGTACTTCAAATGATTGGCGAATCAGTTGAGACCAGGAAGGTCTAGATAGATTTGGGGAAAACATCCATGTGACAACATACTGCTTCACGCAGTTCAGTGTTTGGGCGGTGTTAGTAATTATGTTTAGGTTGCAAGTTCGGACATAATAGCTGGTTGAAATGGATAGTGACGAGTCACTTACAGCAGGATTATCTGAGTTTTGTCCAAGTATAAGTGAATCACAGGGACAAGTGGAGTGATGATTCTGTTTTTCTAGTGGGAGCCCTGAGTCATCAGGAGATAAGTAGGCAGCTGAGAGACAAGTGGATTGGATTCAACAATAATGAGTCTGTAAGAGTGGTCGGTTGGAGATCCCGACAATCTCGAGACAACAGAATTCAGATGAGTAGATGTGATCTTGTTGCGGGAAAATTAGTTCGCCTGCAGGTTTTAGGGCTTTGCGAAGATTGATCGCAGCCACCCTGGGAAGGCTAGGGTGTACCCAGAATAGTGACCATGTTACTAGAATGGTTGGGCGTGTAAGGAATGGTAAGGAATGATTTCGAGGACGAAATCTAATTTAAGTGGCGGAGAGTTGTAACGGCCCGTTTATTAAAATAAATTAATAAATGTATGTCCCGGACTAAATTGAGAAGAATTTTAGAAGTTGGGGGTTAAAAGTGTAAGTTCCAGATTAGTTCTGTAAGTATTTATGAAGGCAGGGACTAAATGGTAATTTATGGGACTCCTATTGAAAAGATGTGAAGGCTTAAGGGTTTATTGGTAATTTAGGGATTTATTATGAAAGGAAATATTAGAACCAGGGGTAAAAGTGTAAATAATGGATTGAATTTGAAAAGATCACATGGGGAGGGGCCATAATTGTAATTATGGCAAAGATGTGTTAGGGGCGGGTATATATCTTAACTTCGCTGGTAGCCCTAACCCTAGGAACCATGAGTCAGCCGCCAACCCACCATATCTCTCCCGTATGCGGCCACACCTCACGACTCCTCCAACGATCAATGCTCCTCGTCTGTGAAGTCGGAAGGCCACCAAGATATCACCGCTGCCGTCGGTAACGCCGAGAACACCAACTGGAGAGTCGTGGAACCCCCTCAGCCGCCGACAAGGGCCACCGAACCCTCTCTGTCCTTATCCATCTCTTTCTCTCACCGACAGCCGCACGTAGTTGGGTATGAACCACCCTATTAGGCGATTGGGCGCCGATGGGGGAAGCTGTCGTTGAGTTGGGACCGTAGCACCGCCAGAAGCACCGCCGCTACATCCATTTTGTGACCATCGAAGTGCCGCCATCGCTACCGGCTGCTGGAAACGCTATGCGTAGTCGGAAAGCCGTCGAAATCGGGAAAGCAAGCCATTTAGTTGTGGTGCAAATCGGGAAGCGAGGTTGCAACGCTGCTGCCGCCTCTCCGGAGGTTCTGTCGCCGCCGACGCCAGAGGTGCGTGGTTGTGCTTCCATATCGGGCAAAGGCAGTAGAGTGTGTGGTTGTATTATTTTGTTAGAGTGTTTTGCTTAGCCGGAAAGCCAAGAACCGCCACTGCCACCACCATGAGGTGGTGGCTGCCGCCGAGCACCACCGCTGGCCACCATGGTGTGGCTGTGTGTGTGAGTTAGTTAGTGTGTGGGTGTGTTAATTTGGATAAAAGCATTGTAATTGTAAAAATTAATTAATTAATGGAAAGAGATGGAAAACCACCACCGTAAGGTGGTGGCCACCGCTGTGTGCCGCCATTGACAACCACTACCCGAGGTGGTAGTGGGTGGTGCCCCACAAGCAAACCCTAATTGACCTAGCAAAACCCTAATGGGCTTAAAGTTTAGTTTTGGGCCTATTGGGCCATGTTTGGGTGGGAAACCCTAATTCGGGTTTAGAAAACCCTAATTGTTGATACTTTGGACCTTGGATTCATTGGGACCCACTTTGGGGCCATTGGGATTGGATTGTGTTTTAAGCCCAAATTATTCCATATCATTTATCTAGTAGAGTAAAGGACTTAATGGATTAAGTCCTTAATGGGTTAAGTGAGAAACACTTAACCCTAATCGTCATTTTAGGTGAAACCCTAGTTTCACTTGGGCCTTGAGTTGGGCCTTTCGATTGGGTTTTGGTAATTGGTTTGTTAATGGGCCATCCGATAATAATCAAATGGACTACAATAATTAGTTGGGCTTTAGATTAAGCCCCATATGAAGGATTGGGCCCATTTT
Source organism: Lactuca serriola (assembly GCF_051521515.1). Classification (NCBI taxonomy): domain Eukaryota; kingdom Viridiplantae; phylum Streptophyta; class Magnoliopsida; order Asterales; family Asteraceae; genus Lactuca; species Lactuca serriola. The sequence continues at coordinate 25,083,328 of NC_136411.1, forward strand.
GGAAAATTGGGCCATATTTGGGCCATAGTATGGGCCTAGATGGTTTTATGATATTGGGCCCTTAGAATGAGACATGTTGGACTGGACTGAACATTTGGGCCTTAAGGGAAGTCCATGTAAAGGTTTGGGCCCAATTTGGAAAATTGGGCCAAAGGTTGGGCTTTGAGCCATAGTTGGACTTTGGGCCTTTGGATTGGGCCATGGAACTGAGTCAAGCTAAGACAGGGGTAAAGTAGTCTTTTCCCCAAGTATGGACTTATGGTTATGAGTTGGAATCCAATTATTAATTGGGTATTGTTTGATGTTGACAGTTCGGGAATCTGTCAATCAGCAGCTGGAGCGTACTTGCGGGACTTCAGAAGTGCCAGGTGAGTTCTCCTCGCTATATCAACAGGGTCTATGGCACCAAGGTTGGCCCTTTATGGATTGTATTCGAATTATTGCATGTTATGCATACTGGTTTATATCATGGTAGTTAGGTGGTGTTATGCTATGCTTTAGTAGCCCGGTTGGGTTGGTATCCTGGTATATAGGATGAAGCTATGTTAGTGACCTGTTAGGTTGATATCCTGATTATAGGATTGTTGTTATGCTTTGTGATCTGTTAGATCAGTTTGACTGTTATATATATACATGCTAGTGTTATATGATGTCTATGTGCACATGATTGTCCTGATTATAGGATGATGCTATGTTAGTGACCGGTTAGGTCTGTATCCCGATTATTGGGATGTTGCTATGATTGGTGATCTGTTAGATCGTTTTGACTGTTATATGAAATGAGCTAGCGTATGATACTTATGTGCACATGTGTTGTTTGATTAGGGGTTGGGTTGAGGCGGTCCTGCTTTGTGCTGTAGGCCAACATACCCGACGAGCGGTCCGGATAGGCTATAGGCCATGCGTGGCGGTCCAGACGTGCCGAAGGCTCGAAGAGCAGTCCAGATAGACTGAAGGCCTATGAGGTGGTCCAGTCAGGCTGATGACTCATTATGCATGTTATATATTGGTTATATGATATGGTTATGTTTGTATGGCGTTGGTATTTTGGGGAAACTCACTAAGCTTCGGGCTTACAGTTGTTGATTTCATTTCAGGTATTTCTGATGATCGCGGGAAGGCGAAGGCGAAGGCGTGATCGTGCACCTACTCATATTTTCATGATTGATTCTGGGGATACTCTGATGTTTGAACCATTTTGAAAACAAACTGTAATAACTTAATGGTTTTAAAATGTATTAAAAAGTTTAAATTTGGCTTGAATTTTTGGGGTGTTACAGAACAACTTTATAAAAAGTGTTTACTAAGCTTACTTGGTGGATACATTATAAAGAATTTAATTTAGAGCTTAAAGTCATCTTCATCAACTTTCTAATTACCAAAATGAATCAAAGTCTTCAAAGGTTGTATCACTTTCGTTTTCTTTGGTTATGTTTAATCTTTCTAAGTTCTTGCGAAATGATCCTTGCTGGGTATAAAATTGTTTTAGTTTATTCAAACAAAAATGTTTCCGTTGTTAATTACGTCTAATTAAAAAGACAAGTACACCAGAAAGGTTTGTTACTTTCTGTACGAAAAGTTTGAAGAGCATTGGTTAACAATATTTCATCTTTTTCACCATTTGCTGACTCACGTCTCACTAAACATAGCGTGAAATTGTACTATCAGTTCGTTTTATTATTCTCCATTTGACGAAGAGTAGATCTTTAGTTCGGTGGCGAACTTCATATATTTTGTTGTTGTATCGTTGGGTGATTCTACTCCAAAAAGAAGACTCACTTTTGAGGTAGTTACTATTTGGATCATTAGTTACATCTTCCCATGCACGAACCAAAACGAAATCTTCTGTCGTGGTCCAACGATAAATCATTTTCAAAGATGAGTTTTGAAAAAGATTGATAAGTGTTGAATGTTTAATGGGGTGAAAGAAAAATGTTTGAAGGTGATGAAAAAAAAAAGTTGTTGATATTTATATTAGTTGAAGAGGGGATTTAAAACTTGAAATTAAAAAAAAAAAACGGTTTGTTTTTTATAAATATAATATTTTTTGAAAAATGAAATTTATTTTGAAAATGAGGTATTATTTTGAAAGTGGTTTATTAAAAAAAAAAAAAAAAAAAAAAAAAAAAAAAAAAAAAAAAAAACATTCTCTCATTTTCACCGGATTGCCAAACTACCCCTCCGAACTCGGCATGAAGCGGTTTTCACCGAGTCGAGATCAGCTCTTGTCAAGTTTCATCCAAGCGACTCCAACTAGCATAAATGGACTTAAACATGAATACGAAGTTGATGTCAGCTATCAATTAGCAAATGGACCAGTGAGGGACTGTTTAATGAAGGTGACAAGATTGGCCCATTTTCAATGACCCACTAGGGCTAGGCAACTACTAGAAAAGTAAGTGAACTCTAGCCTTTTTATTTTAAAAGTGAATATAATATATAGTTTGAAACATAATTTAATCGCTATATCTTATTACTGGTGTTCAAAACCAAATATCGTGATTTTGGATATTTAAGAATTTTGAATAATAGGTTTTGAAATTTGAATGCATATTCAAAATTTCAAATAATTCGAAATTCAGATATTCAAATTTTAGATATTAATTTTGATATCTGAAACTTACGTTGTTGTTACTAGCCAACTAGATTAAAACTCAATTTGAATGCATATCCATAAATCAGGGCATCAGCAACACTTTGTTCTAAGCTTCACCAAGAAACACATTCAACCATTCTTCCTTCTAGTACTTTTCCATGGTTAGATAGCAACTTTCACTTAATAGATTAATAACATGTTCCACACACAAATAAAACACATACCTTTATGTCAATTGGCAATAGCATTTAATGGTTAGTCTTATATCAAATACTTTATTAATAAATTAATTTTATAGTCTTATTAAACACTAGATTACAACATTTGATATGGGCCGGATTAAGTGCTTTGATAAAGAAAGAAGGTAACAACACAACTTGATTGTTCGTCTTCTATCTCGGTATAAATAAATTAGAAGTACCTTATGATTATTCATAAATCTAAAATATTTTATAAATAAAAAAATAAACTATATGCTATTATGTGAATTGAAATCAAATGGATAGATGTGAGTTTTAACAGGATATGTTGGTTGGTTTTGTTGTAAATCGAAAAGATCTAAATAGTTTTTAGCATTTGTGAATAAAAGTATTATGTAAATTAAGAGAAATTTTCAAATTTACGATCAACAAAGAAGAAGCATAATTACAAAACAAAAATATCATACAACATGACAATTATCCTAATGAAAATGAAGATGATATAGATTTTTTTTTTGAACTGGCAATAATCAATTTTATTGAGAATCAACCCCACCAGCAAGTAGCTAGTGAGGCGAAATTGTTACATTCAATCAGTTACAATTTAGTGGGTTATTAATCCATATACTCCATTCTAAACTTGCCCTATCACCACGAAATTTAACCCAATTAAAAGTTTGGGACTGTATAACAGAAACAATTCTCGCCGGTTGCTATTGAGCTTTGTTGAAGATTCTATCGTTCCTGGCCCTCCATATACTCCATAGTGTGCCGAACAGTATCGTGATTAACCTTTTTCTTTTTTTTGGGCAATTTCCCCATTTGGAGGCAAACTCAATCATGTTGTTTACCGACTGGAATTCTGTCACCTGGATATTACACCAATTGCAGATCGACTGATAAATAACCTTTACCAGAGGACATGCTACCAGGAGATGATCTCCTGTCTCTTCAGCCTCGCGACATGCACCACATAAGGACGATTCCAATAAAATGCCCCTTTTTTGGAGGCCATCAGATGAGGCTATTTTGTTCTGTTTAGCACGCCAAACAAATCAAGAACTTTCAGTGGAATCATTTTCAGCCATGGGAAACTTCCGTCACAAACAGGGAAATCTGCCCTTTCAATCCTGTCACGTAGTAGAGCCACACAGAAATCTGCATTCACAACGAATGGAGATATCCATCCCTGTCCTGGTATACCCGGTTTCATTACTCATCAAATGGGATGTTTATTCTATCTAGGGAGGCCTTGCATTTAACAATGTTTCTCCAGACCCCAATCCAGCGACTCCTAAGGCAAGAGCCTTGTTCCTCTCCATTGAAGCAATGAAGCCTCTTGACAATCTTTACCCACAATGCATTTGGTTCATTATTTAATCGCCATAACCATTTGGTAAGCAGTGCAAGGTTTAACGATCTTATTGATCCCAAACCAAGACCACCCACTGTTTTTGGAGCGATGATTTTCCCCCACGCAACCCAGTTAATATTCCTGTTACAATTTGGGCCGTCCCAGATGAATTGTCTTCGGATCTTCTCGAGCGAGTTAATAACTCCAATAGGGGCATTAAAAATGGTCAAAAAGTATGTGGGAATGCTACCAAGGACTGCCTTTGCGAGGGTGACTCTACCACCAAAGCTGAGAGTTTTCGGCTTCCAACTTGATAACTTGCATTTAAGTTTATCAATGACCGGCTGCCATGTGGCAATCCGGTTCATATTTGCTCCAATCGGGACCCCCAGGTAGGAGAAGGGGAGGGATGCGGGTTCACATCTTAGTCGACATGCCCAATTGTTCACTTCATGCAATGGTGCGCCGATACCAAACACTTTGGATTTAGTGAAATTGACCTTTAAGCCAGATGATACATAGAAACACCGAAGGATCCTCCCCAAGTTGTCTATATTCCTTTTTGACCACTCACCCAGGAACAAGGCATCATCAGTGTATAACAGGTGGGACACACAGATATTGGAATTCGGAACGAGAATACCATCAAATACTCCCTTTTTTATAAACCTGGTTTTTTTATTTAATTATTAAATTTTATGGATAATGTAGTCGAACGGGGAGAAGGCGGCAAATTGGCTAACTATTTTCTATCTAAACGAGTAAATTATTAATTCAACTTTTTATTATTGTTTATACCGATACAAGTTATGTCCAATATACTTTAATATAATTCTAGGCAATACCTAATAAAGGTTGAGCTTTTAGTTCTCATCAATATTATTTTGATATATAAAATTACTTTTTTCATAAATTTTCAATATATAATACTTGATGTAAAATGCGAATGCAACATATATAAACATTTTTTTATCTATATTTTGAACAAATAAATATGTTGCAATGTGACATTCAACTGTATATGTTTTCGATATAAAAAGTCTAAATACATAGTTTTTATATAATTGCAAAAAAAACTTTTTATGTTATTTCCATAAAATGATACAAAATTAAACATGAGCTTAACTAAGTTTGAAAAAAATGGGTAAGCCATACTTTTGAAAGACACAAGCCGAATCCGACTTACGTCCATCACATTTGGTAAATCGTGGTAATTTTCCGTGTAATTTTTAACCTTAAACAATATGAATGAAACTTTCATCCATTTATCGAGAAAATCATTTGAGATATAAATGCTTTTTGAACTGTTTGGTCTTTTGGTAAAATACATGCAAATGTGAGGGTTTGATCTAGAAAGATTTTCTTTATAGTATATTACTAGAAATTTACTTGCAAACCGGCCCGATGAATGAGCTATAAAGATAAAAGTTGGAAAATATGAGGATTTCTTTAAGATCACGTTTAAACCGGAAAAAAAACATTTGGTCTTTTATGTAATAAACTCTTATTAGCTAATACTTTTATTTAGTTTTGAGATGATAAGTGATTTACTTGGAAAAGAGGAGGAAATAAGGATGGGAATTGGTGGTTTCTTGAGAAAAATATTTAGGGGTTTTATGAAAATAACAACGACAACGACCTATAAACCCATTTAAAATGAGGTAAGGGGAGCTAAATGTCAACAATCATGTCTTCATCAGTTGGTAGAGTGATAACATCAAACATAATACCTACCTCCGTCATATGATACACAAATCTTGTACAGGGGAAACCATGATCCCATCATGGATCAAGCGACTGCAACTTTTATGTGACCTTTGTAAAATATGGGATGCTAACCTAAAATGCATATGACGAGGTGAGTAGGTAGAAAACAGAACCCAAAAAATGCTATGAACATACACATGCAAGGGAATGAAAGAAAGAAAGAAAAATATGTAAAGACAACACAAGCAAATACATTTAAAGGACCTAGGCTACTATGCTAAGTTTCCATATCCTCTTATTTATATAAGGTCATGTCCTTATTTTAATTAGGCATGTTTATACCACCACAATCGTCATTCTCTGAATATGTTGGTGTCAATGCCATATCCTCCTTAATAAATGAAGGTTTTTTTGCCACGTGTCAATCTCTTATGAGTTTTGACACTTGTCATTTTGTGGTATTTTTGAAATAAATATTATCCACTTGTCAATTTTTGGTTTGTTTCAATTTTTAAAATTAAAGTCATATACTATACATGTAAAGTATTAAATATCATATATATGATATGATATTAAATTGCAATAAATACGTTTATTCATTTCTTATTTTAAAATTGTACATTAAAAATATTTTCTATTTACACTTTAATTTAATGTTTAAATTTTTTTTAAATCAACCCGTGTAATACACGGGCCTCACACCTAGTTATATATATACACTAGATTTTATATTTCAGATTTATTTTCTGTTTAAACTTATTGTTTTTATTAAAAAAAAAACCTAACTTTTATTGGAAACATCTACATATTTTATATTTTTTTGACTCATAATTCTCATGATTATGTTTTATGTTTATTGAGGTTCGATTGTATATATGCTTGCTAATTTAATAATAAAAATATATATGTACATTAACTTGGATGCATTCTTATCACAAATGGTTCCAACATTTCTAATTTGGAGCACTACTAGAAAAATGCATTCTTATCACAAAAGGTTCCAACATTTCTAATTTGGAGCACTACTAGAAAAATGCATTTGTATCACAAAAGGTTCCAACATTTCTAATTTGGAGCACTACTAGAAAAATAAGGGATTTCCTACGAATATTTCCGAGGAAAAAGAATTTTTCGGTATTACCTACGAATTACCGAGGAAAATCTTAGGAATAACAATAAACACGCTTTCCTCGGAAATCTCTCGGAAGTTCCTACGCTTTCCCTAAGAGTATTGGGTGTGGGCAACAAGGTGCAACATCAAGTTGTGCCACCTCACATGCCACATAAGCACATGGTGTTATAACACCAAGTGAGGAAAAGAGTAACAAGATACAACAAGATGTAACACCAACATTTTGAAAATAAATATTTTTATTTTTGTATTTTTTTTTACTATTTCGTTTTTTTTACCTTTTTTTTTGTTTTCGTTTTTTTTTTCTTTTTGCGTTTTTTTAATAACTAATATATTTTTTTTATAAAACATATAATTTTAAAAACAAAAAAAAGACATAATATTTAAAATCTAAAATCCGATTACAATTAAAAAAACATAATTTTAAAACTAAATTAATAACTAAAATAACATTGAAATGACTACTAAATACCACACACAAATCCTAATCAACCCAAATATTTTTTCCTAATTTGTTCCTTCATTGCTTGTAGCACCGCTAGATCAGCAGGTGCTAAACCCTCATCGCTTGTCCGAAGAATTGACAACTGTTGTGTCATTAGTTCCCTCTCTTTTTGCTCCTGCTTTTTCCGTGCCTGCCTTTCCAAAAATTCCAAATGATGACGTTTCAACTCATTTTTTTCTTTTATTAACAAATTATGTTCGTCGAATTTCGCTCTCATTTCCGCCGCATCTTTTGCTCTTGTCTCCACCTCCTCCGCATGTCCTGCAGCGCGCCTCGCTTTGTCGCGTCCGGGCGGTCGTCGTGGTGGGGATATCTCTTGGATATCATCCGGGATCTCATCGTCATCGGCGTTTAGGTCGATGTTAGTCCGTGCGTCTGACACGCCGACCGAACTAGAATTGCAAGACCTTTTGGATTGAACCTCCGACGATGTAGGCGTTTTATTCCACTTTGGATCCGCTCGCAACAATTCCCATGATTTTTCAAAGTCGAAAACATGACCCATTTCGATCCGATATTGTTCCTTAGCAGCTTTGAACAAATCAAAGTCGTTGGTTCCACTTTGTTGTTGTGCCGCAATCCGGTTGTAAATACCGTTGAATTTGCTGCACCGCTTAGTTATCATACCCCATTTGCTGCTCAACATGTCGTTGTTGCGATACGGATTTTTCTTTAAAATAGCGTGAAACTTGTCGAGCACCGCCCCCCAATAAGCTCCTTTTTTCATTCCATTTCCACGAAGTTCGTCCTTTGAAGTAGCACACCAAGCCGCCGTCAAAGCGTATTCCTCCTCCGGTGTCCACCATTGTGGAACGTCTGCATTTTCAGATTCCACCGCTATTGATTTCCCTTTTGATTTTCCTTTCCCTTTCCCTTTCCTACTACTTCCTGCTTCCACTTGAACTGTTGATTGTGTTGTAGGTGACGGTTGATTGGTTGTTTGTTGCATCGAACCAAAAGTAGAGAAAAGATTTTGTTGTAAATTTGGGTTTTGACCAAATTGATTTTGTTGAACGTAAGGTGAGTTGGGAAATTGCAGTGGCGGTGAAGCGGTATTGAAAGCGGCACCTTGGTATGATATTTGTGGTGAACCTTGAGACGGCAAAAGGTTAAAATAATTTTCATACCCCGCAAATCCGAGAGGCGAGGTTGTGTTTGGGTTGATGATGGAGGGGGTGTTTGGGTTTTGCTCCATTTTTTGAATTAAAGATATAGATATAGAGAGAATGAGAGAAAATGTGTATAAAAATATAGAGAGAATGAGAGAAAGGTATATAAAAATTGAAATAAAGTGTATGTATATATATAAATGGTAAAAAGGTAATTTTTTTTTAAATGGACCGTTATTAAACGGTAAAAAATGTGCAACATATTTTTTTTACAACTCGTTTCCAAAGCAACGAGTTCCGGGCGACGAGAAGCAACGGCTAGGGGGGGCGGTGTTCACCGCGTTATGACGGCGTCGCGGAATGCCACGTGGGTCTCGTCGCTTCTCGTCGAGGTCCATACCGACTCGTCTAAGATATTTATAAATACCAAACTTTCCTCAGTATTTCCTTAGTAATATTTTTTTTTAATAATTTTTTTCTTGTAACAAAAAAATCGTAGCGAGTTTATGTAGAGAATATACTAATTTGAAAACTGAAAGTTCTATGTTTTAGCTCAAAGTTCTTACATGTAGTTGAAAATGAACAAAAAATACAATGATAAAGGATATTGTTAACTATGATAATATTGATACGACCACTAGTGAGAAAAAAAAAGAGTCTAAAAGAAATCTGTGATATAATTATAGTCGGATCACAGAAGGTTCAAATTGGATTTTCAAATATAATTTGAAGTTCAAAAATCCTCTTTCTGTTTGTTTTATTCAACATCAACAAGCTCTGAGCATCTTGTAATAAATTTTAATATGTATTTTGCCAATAAAATTAGACACAACAACATTTTTTTCTAACTTCAAAAACAATTTAATGGTTCTTCAAATCTTAATTTTAAAGACCACCATAAAAGAGCAGTTAGCAGAAACAACAATTCAAAAATTATGAGCCAAAAATTGTAAGGAAAATTAACATTAAACCTACTAAAAAGTTAAGAACGAAAATAATGGAAAATGTGATAGATTCTAAAAATAAAAAGGTTTATAAAAAGTCCGAATATATATGATTTTTTTTTATATATATAATGTTAACAGTTAAATATATTTATTTCTATTTTCCACAGCATCGTTAAATCGTAAAGAAAAACGAATTTAAATTCACATCAGGCTAATGATTATTTTAATAACCTTGGATCGAGTGCAACTTTGTCATACCGTATTCTCAAATGTGGTTAAAAGAAAATCAGTCTCAAAATACAAAATAAATACCCCTTTAATTTAATTTAAGTAGCCTACTATCGGCTGACCTAAGTTTTGAATTCAAATACGTTGTAAGAAAAAAAAAAAAGGAAAAAGCATGGATATTCCAAAGTAACAAGGGACATGTAATTATTGAAAAAGCACCAAAAATTCTAAAGAAAAAGAAAGGTCATGAAAATTTACCATAAAACAAGGGTAGGGTTGTTTACTTGTTTCCCAATTCTTTGACATGTTGATATATACATTTTTATCATTTATCCACCACTTATATCACAGACTTAATTGTATATATTGTTGCATCTTCATCAATCGTTTTATTATTTTTCTAGAAGAGTACAGTTATAAGTTATGAAAATTTATATTAAATTTAAAATTTTAGCATATACTAATAAGTAATAATTAAGCTTAATGACAGATGGCTATAACTAAATGATCATGGGCGGCTCAACCATTTTGGGGGCTCAAAGCGAGCCAAAAATTTGGGGCTCTTTGGCCTTTGCTATACTCGGAAGATGAATATGTCGCAAAAATCAAAATTGGTAGAAGAATGCAATGTCTTTTTAATTTCATGAATGCAACGATCATTGATTTATTCTTCCGCTTCATTTATTTTATGGTTATCAGATTAGATTTTTCAATGGACTAAACTTTTGGACATTGAAAAATATGAGACCCCTTATAATTGGGGGCCCTAAACCCTTGCTTAAAAAAACTCAACATAGAGCCGACCCTAACTAAATCCATTTATGGGGATGAGCGGGGTGGGGTGAGATGGAGTGGGAGGGTGAAAATGCTTGCATGCATCTAGGATATGACTATTTATGGGGGTTCAAACTATTATAAGTGTGTTCAAAATATACTCTTATATCCTTGTGAGTATTCAAATGTTGTGTCCATATTATATAAAAATTAATAATAAATCTAATTTTTTAAGATTTTTCTGGTTTTAAGTAAAATAGGTGCCAAAAATCCTCAAAGTGTGGTCAATATATATAAATTTTCAATTTTGTTTCCTCTAAAATAAGAGTATATACACCACTGTACCATGTTGATACCGTTATGTTATATGCTATTTGACTTTTATTTTTAGGGTTAATATTATAAAAGCCCTAAATTTTTAACGCGTAATTGGAAAAAGTTATGATTTTTTTTTTATTATTGTTGTGGCCACAACTTTCTGGCAGAATTATCATTTTAGCCCACTTAACGAGTTTCATGGTTAAGTTGGTTAATTTTTTTGCAAAATTAGTCCTAAAAAGTTCAAATTTAGTCCCTGAGGTTTGAAAACAATTACACCACATGGTTTTTTAACTTTATTTTCCGTTTTTTGTATACTTTATTTATTTTCGGTTTTTTTTTTATAAATATATGTACATTTTTTAGTTTCTTTTTTTATATATATATTTTACTTATTTTCATTTTTTAACTTTATTTTTCAACAATTTTTTTAAACCTTTGTACCTTTTGTTTTCTATTTTTAGTGTATATATATAGTATATTAGAGTTTTTTTAGATTTTTTCATATTTCTTTTCGTATTATATTTTATTTTTATCATCTTTTTATTTTTTTTATTTTTTTTAATTTGTTTTCCAATTATTTGTTTTTTTTGTTTTTTTGTATTTTTATCTTTTTATTGACATTTTTCAAAAAATATAAAATGTATTAATATATTAGAGTATATTACAATTTTGATAATTTATAGTTTTTGTAATTATTTTTTATTTTTATTCAAGTAAATAAAGTAGTTATGTTTATATTTGTAATTTCGGTCCAACTTATTTTCTTATTTTTTTTTCTTTAGTGCTATTATATTTATGTTACGAAAAAATAAAAATTAAAAAAAAAATAGTTTGTTTACTAAGAATTAGTGTTTCAATGTGTTATATAACTTGCAAATTAAATCATATTTCTATATGTGATATCAATATATTAAATTCAAGATAATATTTTTTAATTTGATAATAGACTAAAAAAAAAATAATAGTCGATCTTTATAAAAAAACTTGTTATAGTAATTTATATTGAATTCAAGTTCGTTTACTTGAATCAAAGTAAATAAAAACATTAGAAAAACCATAAATAACTAAAATAGGAAAAAAAAAATAGAAAACAAAAATTGTAATATGAAAAAACCTTAGAAATATTAGAAAAACCATAAATAACAAAAAATAGAAAAAAAATAAAAAAAAATAAAAAGGTGAAAAAAATAAAATATAATACGAAAAGAAATATGAAAAAACCTAAAAAAACTCTAATATACTCTATATATACACTAAAAATAGAAAACAAAAGATAAAAAGGTTAAAAAAAAATTGTTGAAAAATAAAGTTAAAAATGAAAATAAATAAAGTATATATATAAAAAGAAAATAAAAAAATGTAAATATATTTATAAAAAAACCGAAAATAAATAAAGTGTACAAAAAACGAAAAATAAAGTTAAAAAACTATGTGGTGTAATTTTTTTCAAACCTTAGGGACTAAATTTGAACTTTTTAGGACTAATTTTGCAAAAAAATTAACAAACTTAACCATGAAACTCGTTAAGTGGGCTAAAGTGATAATTCTGCAAGAAAGTTGTTGCCACAATAATAATAAAAAAAATATCAAGATTTTTTCCAATTACACGTTAAAAATTTAAGCCTTTTATAATATTAACCCTTATTTTTAATAATCGTATACACACGTCGTGCCATATTGCATGTAGTAATGTTAGGCGTTGTCTAACATGCATGCACTGACATAGCAATTTGTGTAAGTTGTATCAAATTACAAGTGTGTTCATTAAACAAGAAAAAATCAAATTTATATACTAAACAATTTTTAGGGTTATTTTGATCATGATGTAGGTTTTCATGCGTACAAACGAGAGATCAAAAGTGAATTTACGTCTCACTTTATTCCATATTTTGGGAGAATGTTTTTCATATTAGTTATAAAAATATAATTAAAGTGGCGTTAATTAAATATATTTTTATAATTACAGTAGTATTAATTTCAAAAACATTGATTGTTTCACTAGTAAGACGTATGCATACTCCCAAATGTTTCAAGTTCGTGTCTTCTTTAGACCATTTTCTTTTTATAAGACGTTCACGTGATGTATCACGTCAACAAAAATTGCCCTATCAACATGAACCGAAAAAAAAAAGCAAAACGAATGAAATTAACAAGTTACAAAGAAATATATGAGATAAAATTGAAAATAAATATACTTAAGAGTAAACCGTATAAGGTTTTTGAAACTTAAAGGTTTTATCGTGAGTTTCATTAAAAAACAATAAAACTTATTATATATAGAAGTTAAAAATAGTAAAACTAAAAATTTAAGTAAAAATTACAAGTAAAACTGAAAAAAAAAATTGTTAAAAAGTTACAAACATACTTTTATACTTTTATGACATTATCTTTTTTTATTGAAAACAAATCATTTATTTCACAAAGTTCATCTTCTACATAATGGCATCATTATTTGAGAAATCATCTACTAAAGCAATTGTGCAAGAAACAAAATGCATTTTGTGAAATAAATAATCTTTTCGTAATATCTATTCAAACTGTGACATTTAGTAAAGAAGCATATAGATTAGTTTAATTAATTTTTTATCTAACCCAAAAACTTAATAAATATTAAAGTTAACAAACATATACATATACAAGAAAAAAAAAACCATCACAATAAATATAATTTATCTGGTTTTGCTTTTGGGCTTACAGAACAATGAACCCGACCCGAACAAGTTCATATTATAAGCTGGTGGAATGTTCAATATAGGATTGACTTTATTCACATCACCGGAGTTCTTCTTCGTTGCCGACCTCCGACAAGAATTATCTCCCTGACAACTATGATGTATCCGTACCATTGCCGGCTCTTTGCCTGAATTCAACTTCCCTATACCCACCGGAGCATCATTTTCCCTCGGATTCAATGCAGAATCAGTTGAATTACTCTGTAACAGTCGTTTTAACGATAAAGAACGGAATAACCTTTTTGGACCTCTACCATTCTCAGAGTTCAAACTTGTGCTTCGTGCAAACTTCCAAAACGATGTCGATGAAGATTTCTCTTGTTTGTGTTGTTCGTCGTCATTGTCAGATAGAAGCTCTTTCAGACGTTTTCTATGTACGTGCATGGCTTTATTTTCTGGTAGTGGTGTTTTGGGTTTGGGAAGAAGGTTTTCGGGTTTTTTGATTTGTGTAGGGAGGAGTACTCCGTCGTAGAATAGCTCGTCTGCGGAGGTGATTTGTTGCAGAAGGTTCAAGGTGATGCAAAATTCGAAGGTGTTAGTGACGGCGGTAGCTGCTGTGGTGGTGGTGGTGGAGGCGGCGATGGTGTCGGATGATTGGTTGTTGAGATCATAGGAGAAAGAGATTCTTGGACTTATAAAAGGTTCAGAAACATCAACTGCCATGGCTGATGGGAAGTTGTTTGGATAAGGGGAAATAGGAGAATTTATAGGCTAAAAGGCAAAAAAACCATGATTTCTTTGTGTGAATTTGAAGTCAAAATGATTGGGGTAAATTTCTTTACCAAGCCACGAATAATTATGTCGACAACAATACTGCAATACGTACTTCTATCCTTAATAATTATTCGATATTTAATATCAAAAATGTTTTTGTGTGAATGTCATGTGCTAATTTGGTCAAAAATGTCATATGTCATATCTAGAGGATGTTTAAATGTGTAGTTTGTGGAAATGATTGTGTGATATTGAATTGTAATAAAAATGAAATATAAAATATAAAATATAATATTATATAAACATATAACATGTTTAACTTTAATTCTTTGCTTTTGTGAAGAAAGGGATGACATGCACAATTTATTGGATACCTTACTTTGAATTTTAGAAAAAGAAAATGAATTACTTCGAGGGGACAAACTTGAGGTGAAAGGGTCTAAAAGGCAAAGTTGAGGGTGACATTGTTGCTCACTTTCAATTAGCTTGCATAAAATTTCAAACACTAGGTCTCCTTTTTCATATTCTTAAAAAAATTGATGGTTGGAACCGTAGATGATAAAACAATAAAAAAAAAATGATGGGTGGAACTAGAGATGAAAAAACAGTATAAAACTAAAATTGATATTGACCGACTCTAACATTAGTCCAAAAAAAATTAGAACAATTAGGATAGGTTTAACCTTTTAAGTTATGTATATTTTTAATTGATATTTTATACATGGCTTGAAGTTATGTAACTTTTATATCAGATATATTAGGTGTGAGACTTGTATATTATACAAATTATTTTTTTAAAAGATTTAATATAAAAAATTATAAGCATACATATTTTTTACAATATCAGAAATATTGAAATTTGTATTACGATCTTGTGAAATTTTTCCTTCAATATTATATAACTAGGTGTAAAACTCATGTATAATATGAGTTCATTTAAAAAAAAATTATGAAACTTCTAAACATTTGAAAAAATTTGAATTTGAAAAAAAAAAATTAGAAAAATTTTGAATTATTAAAATTAAAGTGTTTTTTTGTCTTTTAAATTAAAAAAAACAATTTAGATAAATAAACAAAGGGAACTAATTATGTTTTAATTTAAATATGTTGAAATTAGAAGGAACGTCAATTATTGAAATTGATATATATTTATTATCAAATTTATTGAAATTATTACATTTAAATATTACAAATATTATGTGAAATTTAATAAAATAGAAAAAACCACTAAATGCCATGTGGAAAAAATTTAATTGAAAATAACTACGAAATGACATGTGGTCAAATTAATAAGAATGTGACATGTGACAAAAAGATTTTCATTTATTAGAGTAGATTTTGGAATTATTAATAGAGTTTAGTTGTGAAATTAACTAAGATATTCATATTATCAGAGAATTAAAAATAAAGGAAATTAAGGTCTGCATAGCAATTATTTTGAGAGTTTAATATAATTAAATACCTTACATATATAAACTATGTATTTAATTCTAGAAATTTTAATTTAAGAAAAGCAAAAAAATGCAAAAAAATGACATATAGAAAATAAGAAATCTATAATATCTTAGAAAATTACATGTGGTAAATGCATAGAAAATACCACATGTATCAGAAATCATTTTCATTAATTAGGTTAAATGTTGATTTGTACATATAACAAATAGGAAATAGTATGAAAACAATACATATTATAACTTTAAGTAACATACAAAAGCTAAAACAACGATAATAACATTCGTACTAAGAAAACCTATTAAATACTTATAAATCGTACAAATGGAATATATAAATATCAACAAACATGTAATATATTAGAACCTACATTATATAATGATATACATTTTTGTGATATTTCTCTAGAAGTTTACATTCATCACTACACATTTGACTAAGAAAAACTACATATTATGAACATGCAAGCTTAATCATTTTTTTTTTATGTTTTTAACTATTTTTTATAATAACTTTTATGTTTCAACACTTTCAGAAGTAGAAACAAAATCGTAACATCCCAAAAACCATGATAAATTTTTTATTCCTAAAAGACATTTTTCATAAAACCATAAGACTATCAAACATTGTTTTCAAACCAAACCCATAGAAATCAGTGTATCAAATAATCTCTCAACACAAAATCAACAGGAGAATGTGTATGATCACGTCTTCGCCTTGCTCCAATCATCTAAAGTACCTGAAAACTTTGAAATCAACAACTATAATCCAAAAATTAGTGAGTTCCCCTAAAATACTCCACATAAAAATACATATACAATGCATGCACACCTGGCTCACAACATAAAATTGGATTGCCCCTGGGCCCACAATAATCAGAATGGATTGCCCTTAGGCCCATAGTCCTCAAACTAGATTGCCCCTGTGCTCATAGCACACGACTGGATGTAGGCCCCAGGTTAGTGGGCCTAAGACACAAATCCATATCGCTTCAACCCAAACCGTACTATGTCGACGTATGCAAACAATAATCAATAACCAACAAATACATGTAATCATATAGATCTATCAATTTAACATATCACTATAGCATACCAACATCGTACACACAAGGACACATAATGCAATACAAACTATAGTGAGAAAACTCACCTTGTAGCCTAGAAGATAACAAAAATAATCACAGATCCAATAACTGACACTATAGGCTACCTATATAACAAACAGGGACCAAAACTCAGACTAGAACCCAAAACACTTAATTTGTCCTAAAGTAAAACTTAGTCAAAATGTCAACTGTAACATCCCGATTTTCAAGTATTTATTTTTTAACCCCCTTAGTATGATAATTTTTTACATTTTGGCCCTTTGTGGCGTTTTGGTGATTTTGGCTAAGGACTTAGTATATGGGGCGTACGTTATGTACGTTAGGCATACTTGGGCGGAGCTTAGTACGCTGGACATACTCCTCGTATGCAGGGCGTACGTGGTGGATCCTCAAACCCTAATTTCTAGGGTTTGGTCCATATATATACAACATTAACTCCTCATGCTCATTCACTCTTCAGCCTCCATCTGGAAAATCATTCCTTAGCCAACCCTAATCCTTTCTAGTGCGTTTTTGAGCTTTGGTGTATATTTTGGTTTCCTTAAAGGACCAAGTTGGAGGAGAAGATCATCCTTGAAGATTGGAACACTTTGGATCCAGGATTCCATCATCTTTTGACACCCTTTGGAGGTATAAAGTTCTGAACTTGATGTTGATTTCATTTAGATCTTGTTAGCCTTATATTTGTGTTCATTTTATTCCCATGAGCTTGGTATTATGAGTATGCGGTACTCTACTCCTTTTGAGTTGTCCTTTTAGACGTTTGGGAGTGTCTTGAAGCATAAAAATGTGATCTTGAAGGTGATATTTAGCCCATGCATGTGTTAGAGGGTCTTAGTGGGTTAAGAACATAGGGTTTTGGACATTACACACTTATTAGTCATGCAAGACCATAAAGTTGGAAACTTTATGGTTAGGGACGTTAGTTTAAGGTTGGATCTGGAACTTGAGCAAAATGGATTAAGGAATAAGCTCTTAATGGATGAATGGAGTACATGCAGCGTATGCTGGGCGTATCCTAGGTACGTCGGGTGTACTGAGTCAACCAGCCCATAATTTATGTCAACACTCATGTACGGGGTGTACGAGCTAGATAAAGTGGGCATACTCAGCAACGTTTAACAAGTTTGACTTTGAATTTTCCGACTTTGACCAGGGTTGACCAAGCTTGACTTTAGGGTATATTGGGTATTTTGAGCCATAGTTAAGCGTTGGTCTCCATCCGTTGAATAGGTAACCTGTAGAGGGGCGTACATAACCAACCTTGGACTTTGACTTTTGTTGACTCTATTGACCGTTGACTTTTTGACCAAGTTTGAGTTTAGGTAAAACTTGAGGGTTTTGATTGGTGATTAAGATTTTATTGATTTTGATGTTAGTAGATCCACGGGAGCAAGTGTGACATCCCCAAAATCACGGCCAGAAAAGACCGTTTTAATTTATGCTTTTAAAATAATTTTAGAGTAAATCCATTAATTTAAAAGAGTTGCGGAATTGTTCCCAAAACAAAATATGATAAAATAAAGATTATCAAAGCATTTCATCAAGAGATGCATTTTCATTATATAACAATATTCAGGATGCCATGTTCCGATAAACAGACCAAAAGCATAAACAACAAAAGATAGACCATACAACAGTTACATATAACAACTGGTCTAATATCAAAAGATCTTGATAAGTCATCCAACTTATGCTATCGCGCCACTACATGTAATACAACAAAACTGAGTGGGTCAGGCTTGGTAGCCTGGTGAGTGTATAGGGATTTCAACCCACAATAAATAATTATGTTTAATTTCACCAACCAACAATAACCCGATTACCCATTCCCGTTATCCTCACTTTACGTCCCTAAAACAACATCTATCTCAAGGGACCTAATCTAGGAATTTCATCGGGATGGACTTTACTACGAGGGGTTTCCTCAGCAATAAAAGTCCTAAGGAAACCATGAGGGGGATAGAGTACACCGGTGAACACATCGTTCACAACACCTACAGGTTATGAGCCTGCTAGCATTCCATAGGCCTCTCATCTGTTTATCACACATCAACTATCTACCAACGTTCTACCCAACATATTAGTAGATAAAAATATATATTTTTATACACAGTTTAAAACCTGTATAGCATTCTCATTCAATACATATTCCAAACAATAGATGAGACACATACACATAACACGTATTTCATAGAGAATAAATTATATCTATGAGATAGAAGAAAGTGAATATACATTCACACGTATAACAACAAAATATACACATAACAAGTATTTCATATAAAATACTTCATAATTATGCGTTAGAAGAAAATAACTACACACTCACTTGATCAGAAAATGATCGGACAACACTACGGCTTGTAGAAGTAGTATTCTTCGGTAGATCTAGAAGATCTTCACAAAAATTGGCTTCTCGCGGGCAGAGCCTCGGCTCGGGAATTGCCCTTCTCGGAATATTCGGGGCTTCGGGACTTGCTTCGGGGCTCGGGAATGATACCGAGGCTTTGGGATATTTCTTGCATGAAAAACGATGCAAAAACGAGAGAGAAAGAAGAGAAAAGGAGCAAAGAACTCGACAGCCTCGACTTCCTTTTATAGGGGCTGGAACCTTCGATTACGCTGGGTGTAATCCTAGGTATGTTGGGCGTACACGACGTCATTGCATACGTATGGCACTCGAGTATCTCTCCCAACGAGCTCATCTTAAACCTCTTCTTCATAACACCTTCAAACTCTTTGCACAGCTGCGGACATGCATACCTGAAGATGATGTCATCGACATAGATCTGCACCAGGATTTGATCCGCACTAACGTGCTTTATGAACAAGGTTTGGTCGATTGTGCCTCGTGAGTAGCCATGTTCGAGCAAATGCTTTGTGAGAGTCGCATACCAAGCTCTAGGAGCTTGATGCAACCCATACAGAGCCTTGTCTAACTTGTAGACATGGTTGGGAAGTTTCGAGTTAATGAATCCTGGGGGTTGATCAATATAGATTTCTTCCTTCACCTTGCCATACAGGAAAGCAATCTTGACGTCCATCTAATATACTATGAAGTTCATGTAGGAAGCATAAGCAAGGAAGATACGGATAGCCTCCAAGCGGGCTACCGGAGCATATAATTCAGTGTAATCAAGACCCTCAATCTGTCTGAACCCACGAACAACCAACCTAGCCTTATTTCGTACAATTATCCCCGAATCATCCTGATTATTACGAAAGACCCAACATGTGCCAATAGACTTCTTTCCCTTAAGTAACTCAACCATCGTCCAAGCCCTGAGCTTTTCAAATTGATTCAGCTCTTCATGCATAGCATTTACCCAGCTAGGCTCATCCAAAGCCATTTCTACATTCTTTGGCTCAATTTGAGAGATAAAGAAAGAATAGAGACATGTATTGACATCTCTACACTGACTTCTTGTTTTAACACCATCGCCCAGCTGGCCAATGACATTCTCAATCGGATGATCACGTTGAATTCGGGAGGGGATCTCCTGGCTGATATCATTGAGTGAAACGAGAAGATTATGAATGTTGATAGCTCCATCATTTGCTGAGGAATCCACTTCAGACGAATCAGTCTCATTAGTTGGATTTGCTACAAACTCATCAGTAATTTGTTCAGGAAAGAGTAGTTCCATAAGTGTTTGAGTTACAACGGAAGCATCTCTAGTCATGAACTCTCTTTTAACAGGAGTAAGAAGTGTAGCATCAGCATCTGGAGTAATTTGTTGACTTGAAGATTCTAGAGAAGCAATTTGAACAGATGACTCCACCGAAGGATTAATAGAAGAAACCATTGGCGGTCTGTAAACAACCTCTTCATCTTCATCTTCAATTACATTCTTCGAGCCAGAAGTAGAACCAGATAGGTCGTCAGATGACACACAAAAAGATTTGAATAATGATGTGTAGTCGAACAACCAATCACGACCCACTCTAGCATCCGTTTCATTCTCCTCCAACCAGCACACTTCAAAGGATTCCATAATTTGCTTTGCCTTCTTGTTGTAGACCCTATATGCAGTGCGAGCAGCATACCCCACGAAATAACAGTCATCAACTTTGGCATTAAATTTAGGGTTGGACTCCAGGTGAAGAAGGGTGCAAGGGCAACCAAATACGCAAAAGTGGCTGACTGATGGCTTGTGTCCATATAAAATTTCATACGGAGTCTTCATCTGAGCTTTGTTGATCAAGACACGAGCATGCAGTGTTGATCGCCTCAGCCTAAAAGAAGACAGGAAGCTTGGAATCACAGAGCATCGTCCTTGCAGCGTCTTGCAGCGTTCGATTTCTCCGCTCAGCAACACCATTTTTTTGGGGTGTGCGAACGGAACTATATTGACGCACAATTCCCTTTTCTGCGCAAAAGTGATCAAGAACTGCATTCTTGAATTCTGTTCCATTATCAGTTCGTAGCGCCTTCACTCGGTGGTTTGTTTGATTCTCAATCATCACAATAAACTTCTTGATCAGATCAGCAATCCCAGCTTTGTTGGATAAGAAGAAGACCCACGTACAACACGAGAAATCATCTATCATAACCAGACAATATGAATTTTTGTTGATGCTTAGGACATTGACCGGACCAAATAAGTCCATATGTAACAATTGGAGCACTTGACTAATTGAGTTAACCTGTTTTGGCAGATGTGGCTTTCGATGATGTTTACCCTAGGCACATGACACACATTTCTCAAAAGTTATAAAGTCTCTGACTGGAATACCACGAACCATTTCGTTTTTCGCAAGACGATTCAGGTTCTTTACACTGGCATGCCCGAGTCTTCGATGCCACAGCATAGCATTTTGTTCGGAGACCTTTGAAAAGAGGCAAGTGACTTGATCAGGGACGTTGCTATTCATGTAAATTATGTAGGCATTTCCATCCCGCTTTGATTTAACAAGAATCCATTCTTCTGGGATGACAATGCCACGATTTAAGATCAGACATTCCTTATCAGTGAAGTGGGTTGAATAACCTTTGTCGCATATTTGAGAAACACTCAACAAGCTATGTGATAGCTTCATTTTATTTACTTCTTTTTATAGTTTTTTTTAGCACATTCCATTCGCATTTTAGTTAATTTCCATGCATATTTTCATTTTTGTTATTTTTATGACCATTTCGGGTACTTTCTAGTTTCTTGAGCATTATTGCAGATTTTAAGGAAACTAGAGGAGCGGGAGTGTGCGGGATCTTTTGGAAGGCGATTGGACTTGAAGAGCAGTGGGGATTTCGTTCTTGATAGCTGTGGAGGTGATTCAGGGAGTAGGCTTGTCGATTGCTTGAAGGCGCAGAAGTGTTGAACTTTAAATTTGAAAGGGCGCGGGAGAATTCTTGAGTGTGCAAGATCGATATTTAGGAGTTTGCGGAAGTTTTGAGTGATGTGGAAAGACAAATTGGGCTTTAATTCAAAAAATATTGAATAAAAATGGGCTAGAAGCTGATTGGATTCGAACTGGGCCAATGGATTAGCTGTGGGGGCCCGAGACTTGAAGAAGCCCAAAAATTTCGTCGAACTCACGTGGCTCGCGTAAGATTGACCGCGGCCCGCGTGGATTCCTGACAAGGGCAATTTCGGGATTTTACTTAGAGCTCTATATTGGGAAGGTTAGTGTGCCTCTTCAGCCTAATCTTTTACATCCGATTTTGACACTTTCTCTCTGGAGTTTTGGAGCACTTTGAAGGCCAAGAACTCTCAAGAACTTCACAATTTCACCTCTTAATTCTTGCTAAATGTTTGGTACAATATTCTCTAATTTTGTTTCTTTGAGTTTAGCCATGCTTGGCTAAACTAATCTTGATTGACTTTGGTGAAATCCTTTGACTATTTGTTGAATGTTGAAGATTCCATGAACTTGTGTTTGAATCTTTATGAAAATGTTTTGTGTTTTAATATCTTATCACTACTTGTATGTTTTTATTCATGAGTTTAAATATGTTTGTGGTGATTAGTTGGCTAATTTCTTGATTAAGTAAAGGATCCTCAAATTAGCAAGGAACAAATGATTTATGTGTTGTTTTTGCTTCACACAATCATAAAAACATTTCCTCCAACATGGTGGTGAAAGCATTTGACCCCTCTTGGATTTGGTGACTTTTTGGTTCTTAATGCTAGTTGACTTTCACTAATTACATGCTTAATGAAAATTGTGACTTTGACTAAGGAAATTATTATGGGCTTCTCTAACCATTTTAACAACTAAGAAAAGTCTAGGTAATCTCAAGCTTCTTGGATTACTATAGCCAAATTAAGGATTTAAATCAAGTATTGCACCATTGGATTCTAATGATATGTTCATCAAAAAAGTCAAAGTGAGAAAACCCTAAGTCAACCATCATTCCCTTATTGATTTTATATCAAATTCTTATTTTTTTTTTGAATTTTCCATTTAAATCTTATTTTAATTCTAGTTTTATTTCAAGTATTTTAAAAGATCAACCCCCCCCCCCCCCCCAATTTTATTTTTAATTTATTGTTATTTTTCAAGTATTTTTACAAAGAGACTTTTCATAGAGTTATAAATTCAACCAATCTCCGTGGATTCGACCCCTTTACCACTATACACTATTTTAGTGTGTAATATTTAGGGTTATTATTTTTGTTGGCCTCGACAACCACCACTATGTTTTAACTCGGGAGCATAGTTAAAGTTCTCGAAACTTAGCACTCCATTAGACACGGTTCCTTTCCGAGTGATCTTACCATCTTCTCCACCCACAAAGGAAACAAACCCCCCATTAAAATTCTGAATGTTGTTCAACTGGGAGATGTATCCTTTCATATGCCAGGAACAGCCGCTGTCGACATACCACGGTCTGACGACATTCCACCGCAACTGTCCCTGCAAAATGAGCGGAATTATTGAGATTTGGGGACCCAGGTCATTACAACCCTGGGTTTACCCTTGAAAATCACATATTTATCTTTTGAGATTTTTGTTTTTGAATTTTCACTTAAAGCACTTTTAGAGGTTAATGATGATTGGTTGGAAACAGATTTGGGAACCCATTGAAATTCAGGTTTTTGAAAAGACACATGTGATTTTGAAATGTTTTTCTTTTCCTTTTGCTCTGAACACCTGGAGTTTTGACCATTACTGGTTGAACATCCAGATCCTCCTTTTAACGAAACCGATCTCGGCTTAGCTTTATTCGATTTCGTAAAATTATTTGTGATTTTATATTTAAAAACATGTCTGCTTGGTTTAAAAACTGCCCTTTTCGTGTTATTATTTGTCTTCCATTCATCATCTCGAGGACGAAATCTCGAGGACTTTCTAGTTAAAGACCTTCCACGAGATTCGTTCTCTCCTCTTGGGGACAAGAAATGCACAAACGCTCGATTTAAACAATTTCGAGCAATATGTCCTGTAGTACCACAATTAAAGCAGATTTGCTTATTATTATAAGACTTGGTACCACTCTTATCAGATTTCAGGCTTTTATTATCTTTTCTAACATTTCAACATTTGTAAGTGCAAGTATTAGATTGTGTGGCAAATGTAGAAGATGTAGATGCACTCGAATCACATTTTGCAAATTTTCCAAGAACAACATCGCAATTTTCAAAAACATTAATCTGAAACATCACATCATCACACACAAAATCATCGGTTTTGAGAATTTGACACACACTCATCACACATTTGAACACCAAACTTAGACACCAAATTATTTGACTCAAACTTCTCAGCCTCTTGCTCCCCCTGTATTACTGACATATCTGCACCTCAAGTAGAAATGTTAGTATCCAAAATCCTATCACTAGAACCTGTTGCTTTTTCAACGGTAGGTTTCCCATATACCATATAAGGTTCTCTGTCAATCTCTTCTTGAATCAGAGGAATAGCAGTGTAATTGTGATTAAATGGAGGAGGGACACACTCATATCCTATTCCTACTTGTCTTTGGTCCTTCCACTGCATTTGTTCCTTGATTATTTTTGCAACCCTTTCACTTGACACATCGTACTTTTTAAAATTAAAATTAGCATTTTCAAAACGAATTTTCAATGTGTCAAGTTCAGCGGTTACAGCAGCAAGTTTTCTTTTAATATGATCATAATTCTCACACTTGTTGTTGTAATCTTCTTGCAATTTCTTGAAGTCTTTTATTTTGTTCTCTAATTGAGTTTTCAGAGGTTTCTGATTTTTCCTAAGAGTATAGCCTTCATACTTAGGGTCCTCATTCTCTCTCTTAATTATCTCAATTTGGTCACATAAAAATTTAACAGTTTTAATACAAGATTGAGAGCAACCTATTTCACTGACCTCTGATTTAGCAGACTCTGGTGTGGACTGAACCAAAAATGCAAATTGAAGACTCATCATTTCCGCCTCAGGATCCGTTTCAGCTTCCTTTTTCGCACCATCATTGATCTGGGCAAAATGAACATTTTTCAGGTCCTGAAATTTTTAGGGCTTGAATTTGATCTTCCCAATCAAATGATTGAGCCACCATAGCAAGATTTGTTGTCTGATTGTTGATAGTAGATCCCCTATTGTTGTTTACTGGCACCAGAGTTCGTTCAATATTTTCTCTTCTATCTGGTTTTGGACATTCTCTAGCGAAATGTCCGGGTTCATGACAATTATAGCACCGCAACTCTCCCTTATTAAATCCCAATGTCTGTATCGAGTTTAGGATGTTGTATTCTCCACATCCTCCTCTCTAGCCCTTATCTGGTGGTAACATGGCCTCAAATCAATCTTCAAGAACCAAGATGCACCTTGCATCTGATCGAACAAATCATCAATCCTAGGAAGTGTCTCATGGAGTACCAGAACCATTTCATAAAACATAAACATGAGGAGCGGTACGATCATGCCTTCGCCTTGCCACTGTCTCATGGAGTACCTAAAACATTTAAACCACAACTGTAAGCCCGAAAGCTTAGTGAGATACCCCCAAAATACCAACCACATATACCATACACATAACATGCAATATCATTACAAAACACAGAACAACCATGCACTTTGAGTCTACAGTGTGATTGGTCCGCCCGCACCGGGCCTTCAATCCACCTGGTCCACTCTCTGAGTCTACAGTATGACTGGTCTGCCCGCACCGGGCCTTCAGTAGGCCTTGTCCACTCTCCGAGCCTCGACACGTCTGGTCCGCCCTCTTGGGGCCTACAGCCTATCCGAACCGCTCGTTGGGCCTTCGAGATAACCGGTCCGCCCTGGATATGTTGGCCTACAGCACAAAGCAGGACCCGCCTCAACCCAACCCCAGTCCAACAACCACGTGCACATAAACATTCAATCATATAACAATTCACATCCAATCAAACCGATCTAGCAGATCACATAACATAACATCATCCTCACCAGGATACCGACCTAACCGGTCGCTAACATATCATCATCCTATATACCAGGATACCGACCTAACCGGTCACTAACATATGATCATCCTATATACCAGGATACCGACCTTAACCAGGTCTCTAACATATACCATCCTAACTACCTGGATGCAAAAATAGCAAGCAATAACATAACAACAATACCCGGATTACAATCCGATAAAGGGTCGGCCTTGGTGCCGTAGACCCTGTCGATATAGTGAGGATAACTCACCTCGCAACTGCCGACTGAATCACGCTGCTCCAACCTCTGACACGAACTTCACCACTGATCAATAACCAAAACATTGAGCTCAATAAATACCAAAATACCCCTGAAAGACAACTGGTCAACACAAGACTATCTCTACTCGCCGAGTCACCCCACTTACTCGTCGAGTTCCTATGCTCTGAAACTCCCATAACACGACTCAACTCGCCGAGTCCCACAACTCTGAGTCTAATCGCACTCAACTCACCATATCATCCCTTGACTCACCGATTCACAGCTCAACCAGGAAAGGTTAGGACCTCACGACCAGACTCGCCGAGTCCAAGGCTATCTTCAACCAACTCACCGAGTTGTTCTTCCAACTCGTCGAGTTGTTGCCTATCTTCATGCAACTCTCCAAGTACACCCATGTGACTCACCGAGTACCACTAGCTCTTAACCCATACAGAGGCTTTCCAAGCCATGCAGGGTCTCCAATCCATAAATCTACTCTTATACAAGCCATCCATCATGTAAAGTGGCAAACTTTACATGAATCCAAGGAGATCTAAGCATAATACACTCTAGGGCTAGGGTTTGGGACTAAAAGGCTTCATCAACAACTCTTGAACAGGGACTTTATGCTCTTTTGGATCATCACTATTCTAGATCTGAGGTAGCAACCTTAGATCCAACCTCCAAACTCAAGATAGCACTAGATATACTCCCCAAAATCCCACAAAGGATAGATCTAGTTGGATAACAGCTCAAGCAACGAATCATTACCTCAAGAGAAGACTCCAACAGAAGAATAAGTCAAATCCTTGTAAAGCCCCGTGCTCCAAGCCTCTTATCTTCAAAGATCTCTTCAACAAACACTCCTTCAAGATCCAAATGCTCTCTAATTCTCTCACAACAAATATTAGGGTTTCTGGACTTCAAGGGAGAGTAAAGAGGATGGGGAGAGGATATTATGTTCTTTATGTTGGATTAGTGTCTAAGTCCATAACTATTTTTGGTATGTACTTGACCCGATGGTGCATGGTCCTTTTGGGTTGCCTTCACCAAAGCAACTTGATTGGAGAAATAAATAGAGAGAGAGGTTATTATGATTTATTATATGTTATAAGAATAATATATTAAAGGAGAAATCATATTTGTTTAATTAATATTGGTCAATAATTAATTAAGAATTAATTTTGTGGTCAAATGTAATTAATTAAACTAGAGGGGCTGAATTGTAATTATGTGATAGTTACAAAATAAGGTAAGTATTATCTTAAGGATAGGTTGGACGAATTTGAGGTGATAAGGACCTTAGAATTCGACTATGATAAGGATTCAAGGCTTATCTTATGGGTTGCTTGGTAAGCAAGCAACTAGATAAGGATAAGGACTGAAACCCTATCTCTACACCTATATATAAACACCCCTTTGGCTCATAATTCGTCCAGACCTTCCCAAGGCTTCTTAAGGACGAAATCTTATACCTCTCCTCCCTCTTTATACCTTCTCCATTTGCTCTTGGTGTTTGTAAGCCATTAGAGGAGTGACACTTGTGACTCTAAGCCTTCCAAAGTCAATACAAGGAGATTTGGGATTGTTATTGCTACATAACAATCAAGGTAACATTATAAACCTATTCTCATGTTAATATGATTATTTGAATGCTAGAATTAGGGTTTATAGTCTTGGATAACTTGCATGTACAATAGAGAAACCTAGATCCAAGCATCAGGGTTTGTATGAGCACATAGGATGTCTTATAACCAAAACCCATCAGTGGTATCAGAGCCTAGACTGGTTTCTATTGTATTGATGCTTGATATGGTTGAAAAAATTCGATTTTTGGTTTCTGGAGGCTGGACTCGCCGAGTCCATGCAGACTCGACGAGTCCAAGCCTGACTCGACGAGTCAACTCGTCAGATGGAGTATATCTCGGGATTTCTTGCTGTTTTTGCTTTGGGATAGTTACCTTATCATATTAGATCCATATAAATCCGATTTTATGATATATTTGACTATATTCTTGATCTAATTGAAGATATTTATCAATTAATAAGATAATTGTTTCCTTATGTGATAATTGATTAATTATTTTGATTAAATTGGTAAATTGTTTTGCAAGAAATCATTAAATAAATCAAATATGGATAATTATGTAATTAATTGTTAATTTAGATTATTTTTTATTTGATCCTTGTTGTTATGAAAAGTTTCATGTTTTCCCCTTTAGGTTTTATAGTTTAAATTTGAACCTAAAAGTTTTGTTGTTTTGAAATTTAAATAGTTAAAACCCTAATGTTTTGAAAAAGGTTTCAAAACTTGCCCTCAAGTTTTAGAATTTAAATTTTGATTAATAGTTTAATTTTGATGTATATTTAAATTCTAAACCCTAATGTTTTGAAATGTTTCAAAACTTGCCCTCAAGTTTTGGAATTTAAAAGTTGATTAAAAGTTTAAATAAGAATGTTAAATTCTAAAACTCTAGTATAGTTTTGAAAAAGTTCAAATCACACCCTTATGGTTTTATTTATTAATTAAGGTGTATAATTAAAAGAGGTTTAATAAACCCATAAAAGTTTTGGTTTACAAATTTAGTTGAATTAAAGGTATAATTATTAAATTTGACCACCTAATATTTTAAAAGTGTAAAATACACCATATACTATATATAACATTAAAAGTCTAACATTATATATATGTATGAGTAAAAGTCAGTCTTACCGTTAGTAGGCCTCATTCACGAAGCTGGTCTATAAGGGGTGTTTAAGGAAATTGCCTATAAAATGGCGATTAAATGGGTATCCACTCTTACGCACCGCACTCTTGACTAGTGGAGGGTCGTTAGCCGAACGGGTAGGATAGGACGATACCTTCCATTATAAGTATAATAAAGTATAAAAGTAACTAAATGTTTTCATAAAATTTCCAATCTTAGTTACTTAGGCAAAAGTGAATTGATGCAATTCCATGAAATTACACTTTGTGCCCTTGCAAAGACGTTAGTAGAGCGTGTGTGGTTTACCGGCACACTAAATGGTTCTAAGCAAAGGTAGCAAAGGGTGACTCAATGTTTGTCATAGTTCGGTGGAGCGTGTGTGGTTTACCGGCACATCGAATAGGTGACTGTAATATGTGAGGGCACCATGTAAGTTTGCATGGTTATTCACACCCGCTTTGTGATCCTCGGCATCCCAGTCACAAACTAGAGGGGCATATCGAGATTTAAACATGCCATTGAAAGTTCAATGAATCTCAAAGGATCTAGGAGTTTTCATAGATTTAAAACTCAATCAATCAACTAACTAGAATTTATTTGTCGATGTCAAAGTTTGACAACTATGGTCTTCTCAAATCCCGTGGAACAAGCATTCCACATGAAGATGATATTCC
The DNA here is from genome assembly GCF_051521515.1 of Lactuca serriola. Lineage (NCBI taxonomy): Eukaryota > Viridiplantae > Streptophyta > Magnoliopsida > Asterales > Asteraceae > Lactuca > Lactuca serriola. The sequence continues at coordinate 25,113,183 of NC_136411.1, forward strand.
ACGATTCGATCAAGGAACAAGAGATCATACTTTGCTTGCTCCTCCTCCTCCAATTATTCTCCCTAACCCACAAGTTCGAAGGCTTGAAAAGTTCAAGATCACTCAAGCCCTTTTGGCAAGTAAACATAAAGAAGGAAAGTCGGTGTGTGCACACGTCCTAGGGATGAAGTCACACATTGATAGGTTAAGAATGTTGGGATCCATTGTATGTGAGGAAATGGCTGTTGATTGGGTTCTTCGGTCACTTCCTAACTCATATAGTGAGGTCGTAAGAGAGTACAATATGATGAACCGCAATGTGACCCTTATAGATCTCACCTATATGCTTATTGTTGCTGAATCAACAATGGTTTGGCGCAATAGAAAAGCAAAGTTGATTGGTGAATTTGTCTTCAAGACCTCTATGGATAGAGACAATGGCAACGAAAGACATGCTATGATCGAAAAGTTTGATCATATGAGAAAGGCAATGTCTGAAGTAGTTCCATGTCCTGTTCCGAGAGAGTCAATCTGCTTTTATTGCCAAGAGAAAGGGCATTGGAGACGAAGCTGCCCTATTTACCTAAGAGATCTAAGAGATGGGAGAGTCGAAACGTATGGCTCTAATATAGGTAAAATCCATTAACTAACTCTTTTAAGCTTCTATTCTAGATTCTTAATACATAATGTGATAAGATTACAATTGATGTTTTGTAGGATCGAAGAAAAGAAAGGAAGCTTAAGGGAAGAAGTGAGCAAAATCTAACTGTGAAGGAATGGATTTCGATCGCATTTCTCGAAGATTAGATTCTTGAGCTACTACTTCGAGTTAGAATTAGATTGCTAAGAAATATGTATTAGCATAGTTTTTCAATGAATTGCATTGTAAGGACAAAAAATTTTCCGCAATAAAATAAATTTTGATTTTATATTATTTATTTATCCTTGCAATGGCGTATATGAAAAATTGATGTTTGGATGTTTCTATTATTAGCAATAATGGATTTGGTTCTTATTATGGAAAGTTGATAATTTACCAAATAGGGAGAGTTTCTCATCGCCCAAGTTTCAATTGGACAGAAACTTCGAATCATGCAACTTGGTTGCACGATGAATGAGAAATTTCATATTTGGAAATTAGACTAATTCATTGACAAAGTGTCAAGTGAAGAACTTGGAGATCGAATACACAAAGTTGTGTGTTGATCAAGTCCACCATAAGAGTAACAAAGATATTTGTCATGATTTGCTAAAGGTTTAGTAAATATGATTATACTTACAAGATTAAGTGTAATTCTAAATTGATTGAAAAAGTTTAAATCAATAGCAGAACGAATAATAAGAATCAAGTAGGCAGAAAGATAAGAGTTTCTCCATTCTAAGAAGAAGGGAGAGTAGCTTTTATGCTTTATGATAGGTCTTAATGATTAAGAACCATATCTCAATTGATCCTCTAAGTGAGTCTTAGTACAATTGTATGTTTGAGAAGAGGAATCAAGGATTGAAGAAATGGTTAAATCAAGAAGTCTATCATACTTCGTTCCAATAACAAGTCTTAAAGTTAAGATTGTGACAATGAGTGAAAAGTATTTAAGGTTTATAACATTCATCAAATATGGAAAGTTGTGATGTCTTGAATAAGACAAAGACCAACTAGGACCATTTTATGAAATGTTATGATAAAAACTACACTAACTCTTGAATATTTGTTTGTCAAGAAATGTTTATTGACAAAAGAATCTTATATGTCAAGGAGTCAGTGGGAGTCTTAATGGTCTTGAAAAGTTTCAAGAACAAATCAAATAAACCTTATCGATCATCACTAGCACACGAGTTAAGGTTAACAACCTATCGTGTAGACGTTATTTTGTTTCTGTGCTATTCCAATTAAGTTAATTATGCATGTGAGTTCTATGAGTTCTAATGTTGAACGCATAAAAGGCAAGGCACCTTAATCAATGAAAGGTACATTGATAGGAAAGGGTGAGCTGCTTAACTACTTGGAAGACATGGTGGGCAGCTGTGCTACCATAAGGCAAGAAATCGAGATTAAGAAAGTTCGGTCCATATGAGTTTGAATTTGTCGTAAACTTTGGTTTTAAAAAATTCACATGGATAGGAACACATACACCGTTTAAATCTAAGTGTCATAAGATTTCCTCCTTCATGAAAATGATTGTGAGGAAATGCTTTCACTAAGAAAGATTTTAAGAAGATAGTGATTGTAAAATTGCATTCTCGAATTCGATTATGGTTACGGTATCCCTTTCCATAATTTGAATTGTGAGGTTTGGCAATTAGTCTTAATTGTTTAGACACACATATGAACTATCGAAGGCAAAGGTGTATAAGTTCAAGAAGCCTTGATAAAAGATTATCAAAGCATTAAGTATTAGAAACATGGACTTAACAAATTCAATAGGTATTGTCTTTCTGGAAGTTAAGATGTTTATGAATACATGTCGGAGCTAGTGGGAGCATAAGTGTTATGTTTTATAATAATCATCTTGATAGTGGGAGCATAAAAGTTATGAATGTATGATTATTAAGGCACATATTGCAAGTTGGCAATATTAATTATAGAAAACAAGAGTTATACCTTGCAAAGTCGTAAGGGTTGTAAAGTTGTTTTGCTATAATTAAGGGAGAGAATATTATGCTTCATTTCAAATCTAAAGGCTTAGGTTGTGGAATGTTAATAAATTTAGTCAAAGGTACATAGTGTGTTCTTAAAATTTCGATTATGATTACGGCATTCCTCTTCACAATTCGAATTTTGAGAACGTAGCAAATAAAACATTATGCATTGTGTCCCATACGCTTCGGGTATAGGATCGATTGCAAATGCTTTAATATTTGACCATTCTAAAATTTTCCAAATGTCTAGCGCATTTAGAGGGAAAAAGGACTAGAATCGGTTTGGACTAAAATAATTAAACAACTATCAAAGGACAATCCAAGTTCGACGAGGATTGGTTGCTTGTGAGTAGTTGGAAGCATGGTATTGAATGGACCATATCGACATTATTATGAATAGAAAAGATTCTATTAAGAATGAGTTGTCATATGGAAAATATGGAAACGTGTCCATATTGAGAATTGGATATTGAAAATCTAGAAACTTTTATGCAAAGGATGTTCAAAGGAATGTACTTTGAGTGAGAGACATCATATCTAAGGAATTGTCTTGTAACAATCTCTACTAGAGAACTTTGTAATATCATTGGCAATAGTCTTTGTGACTTTGGAGCAGTGACATTACGAAAGGATCATTGCATAAAGTGTTAGAATCTAGCATATTCTATAAGTAGCAAGAATTTGATATTCTTACACTTATGAAAAAGGATTTGGAGTTGTGAAATGAGAATGATTGGAAATGTGTTCAATGTGATCTATTTCACAAAGTAAGAACCATAGGTAAACATTGTGTGTATGCTAGGAGCATGGGACAAGTGTTGTAATTCAAGTAAAAAGTTGATTACCCGAAACGACAAATAATGAGTAATCGATATGGTGATAAATAAAAGGAGTTTTATTTATACTCAAAGGTTTGAGGCCATATGGGATTAGTATTATTCTTGTGTTTCACTTTGCATGTTTTGACTTCCAGAATAATTGAGTTTATTAAGAATAATCGAATTATTCAAATGGACCACAGTTAGTCATACGTTGGAAGTAAGTATGAATGAAGACTGTCATGAATTGGTTTGTAGATTGTCTAGAGCGTATTAGACATAGCAAAGGTTTGCTGCAACATTCATGAGTGCTTATGAATATGAATTTGAGCATTGGATTAAACCCACGCTCACTTGGATCACTCCATGAATTGTATCACGAGTGATTGGTGAGACGATAACATCTTATATTCTTGAAACCGAGATGTGTGAGTTGTATCTTGCAAATCGGTTGCACATTGATAATATGTAAACGCACCAGTAACTTGGTGTTATAAAACATATTGTTGTGTGTGATTCGGTGAGTGAGTGCAAGCAAGCATTGTATCAAAGTTTATCCGTTCCTTTTATCCAAAGTAGGATAAAAGCGATATCTTTGGGCCCCTCGATGATTTAGTGATGACAAACGTAAATGCTCGGCCGGGCTAGGGCTAATTTGATTTGTTCAATTAGTCAGTCGTCATAAATCGGGAATCGAGATATAGTACAAAGAGAATGATTTGAAATCATATCTCATATGATATCTAGAATGGAGGAATATATGATCCCTTATCTAAGGACACGCGTATCTGATAGGATCAGAGTTGACAGCGGCTTTGGAAAGCTACGATTGCAGATCAGGATCTGAAGTTATACGCAGAATAGTTATTAGACTTATCCAAATGGGAGACTATTGGATTAGTGTCTAAGTCCATAACTATTTTTGGTATGTACTTGACCCGATGGTGCATGGTCCTTTTGGGTTGCCTTCACCAAAACAACTTGATTGGAGAATTAAATAGAGAGAGAGGTTATTATGATTTATTAATATGTTATAAGAATAATATATTAAAGGAGAAATCATATTTGTTTAATTAATATTGGTCAATAATTAATTAAGAATTAATTTTGTGGTCAAATGTAATTAATTAAACTAGAGGGGCTGAATTGTAATTATGTGATAGTTACAAAATAAGGTAAGTATTATCTTAAGGATAGGTTGGACGAATTTGAGGTGATAAGGACCTTAGAATTTGACTATGATAAGGATTCAAGGCTTATCTTATGGGTTGCTTGGTAAGCAAGCAACTAGATAAGGATAAGGACTGAAACCCTATCTCTACACCTATATATAAACACCCCTTTGGCTCATAATTCGTCCAGACCTTCCCAAGGCTTCTTAGGGACGAAATCTTATACCTCTCCTCCCTCTTTATACCTTCTCCATTTGCTCTTGGTGTTTGTAAGCCATTAGAGGAGTGACACTTGTGACTCTAAGCCTTCCAAAGTCAATACAAGGAGATTTGGGATTGTTATTGCTACATAACAATCAAGGTAACATTATAAACCTATTCTCATGTTAATATGATTATTTGAATGCTAGAATTAGGGTTTATAGTCTTGGATAACTTGCATGTACAATAGAGAAACCTAGATCCAAGCATTAGGGTTTGTATGAGCACATAGGATGTCTTATAACCAAAACCCATCACTTTATATAGGGCTCAACCCCCGGGATTAGGGTTTTCTCCACACAGCACCAACTCGCCGAGTCCAGCCACCGACTCGCCGAGTTGGCCACTTAACATGCGATTAAAATTGCGACCCTACTCGTCGAGTCTACCCATGGACTCGCCGAGTTGACCATCCACATTTTTACTTTGAACCCTGAACTTGCACTCCTGAGCTCGGGATGTTACAGAAACTCCCTAACCACTGGCACATATGCAACCACAACCTTCCCCTCAACTTGAGTGCCGAGCATATATGGGAGATAACCCAAACATCCATGTTGGAGATACTGCCTAGCCATGGCAGCCGACCAAAAAGCAGAACAACCCCTGGTACCCTCGTTATAAATGGTTAGCTCTCTCCCACTTGGGGTTCAAACCACCAACAACTACCTCTTGAAATCGATCACAACTCCAAAACTGCTCAACCAGTCCATCCATACGATCACATACACATCCCCCATAGGGATGGGAATCAAGTCAATCGGATAGGGCATCCCGAAAATCTCCAAGGCACAATCATGAAAAATACTCGAAGCAGAAACCTTGTGTCTGTTGGCAATGGAAACTCGCAACAGGCACTCCAACATTCCAAGGGACATATCGAAATCCCTACTGAAGGGCTTAGATACAAAGGACCGACTCGCACCCGATTCAAAAAGCACAATAGCAGGAAAGGAATTTACTAAGAAGGTACCTATTAGGATCACAAATATAAGCATATAGATGTTGGATTAGATGTCTAAGCCTATAACTATTATTGGTATGTACTTGACCCGAGAGTAGCATGGTCCATTTGGGTTGCATATCATCAGGACAATTTGTTAGGATGGACTTTTGAGAGAAGGTTATTTACGGTTTATTAATATATTATAAGTTATAATATATTAATATGAAATCATAGTATCGATCAAGAATTAATTTGGAATTAATTTAGTGATCAAAAGAGACTAATTAAATCTATGGGGACTAATTATGATAATTAGTTATATTTATATGTGTTGGGCTTATGATCCATGTTGGACCAAGTTTATGTATGGATACATAAAGAGTTGGGCCACATGAACCATGGATCATAAAACCCATGGGTATGGATTATGGGTTATACCCATGACCCTTGGAATCCTACATATAAATAGGTTACTCCATAGCCAAAATCACCACTTCTTTTCTTAGAGAAATATGGAGGTGTTTTGGTGCATGGAATTCTCTCTCAAGAGCCACCTTTGTCCTAGGTGTGTTGTGATTCCATTTGAGTCATTTCATACTATTGGTGCTAAGCTCTTAAGGCCAAATACATCAAGACTTCAAGCCACATAAAAGGTATGTTTCCCTAACTAGTATATTATATGGTTTATGTCAAATGCATGCTAGTTATAGGTTTAATGCCTTGGAAACCATTTGCATGTATAATTAGTGAAAACATAGATCCAAGGTATTTAGGGTTGTATGTGCACCATAGGATGTTGTATTATACCAAAACCCAACAGTGGTATCAGAGCCATGGGTTGTTTTTACTATATTTGATGCAAATGTATTTTTTCAAGTTGATGGAAAAAAAAGAAAAAAAAAACATGAAGTTTGTCAAATTTTATGATAATTACTTGATTTTATGAAAAACTAACAATTTTAAAATTTGAGTCACTTTACTACAAGAGTTGAATTAGGTCAATTTATTAAAATATAGAATGATATGATTATTTTATTTGTTTTAAAAGTTTGATCTAAGTGGTTTTAAGGAGTTACAAATTTTGTCATAAAATTTTGGAACTCAAAAGTTTTTTTAAAGTTATGATCTTAAGAGTTTTGAAACTTTCATAAGTTATGGATGTGAAATGTCTCATTTATTAACTCTTTAGGTTATGAAGTCCAAGAGTCTTCAAAGGATAATTGTCAAAGTTTCAAGATTTGTATTAGTTTATATGATTATCTAATTTCTTGAAAATTGTTGATGTGAATTATCTTTACTTATGAGTTTAATCTAGATCATAGAAAAATTATTTGATTATTGTGTTAATTTGAATATTTGATCTTAATGGTTTTTATGAACTCCATAACTTGTCCTCAAGTTATGGAAAGTGAAGAGTTTTTCTTTTTAAAGTGTCATTAAGTCTCATAGGTTATGAAAATAGAAGAGTCTCTATTTTTAATGTCGTCATTAAATGATTTAATGTCTTCCATAACTTGTCCTCAGAAATTTTTTTTCATTAAACCTTAATTAAACTCATAAGTTATGAAAAAGCCAAGAGTTTTGAAAGGTTTCAAAACTTGTCCTCAAGTTTTGGAATTTGTAAAGTTACCCCCCATGTATACTTTAATTCCAAACTAGACTTTAGAATTTTAAAAGTTAAAATTCAACCCTTATACTTTATAATATTATAAGTTAATAATATTTATATATATGTATAAGAGTAAATTCAGTCTTACCGTTAGTATGCCTCATTCACGAAGCTGGTCTATAAGGGGGTATAAGGTTACTGCCTATAAAATGGCAGTTTAATGGGTGTCCACTCTCACCCACCGCTTCCTTGACTGGTGGAGGGTCGTTAGCCGAACGGGTAGGACAAGGACTAGAATTCTCCTTTTATTAAAAGTATTAATGATAAATACTAAGTAACTAAACTCTTATAAATACCCAATCTTAGTTACTTAGGAAAATGTGAATAAGGTTCTAATCCATGAAATTACACTTTGCACTTTGTTTATGTCGGTTAGTGGAGCGTGTGTGGTTAACCGGCACACTAACTCGTATTTAACAAGGTAGGCAAAGGGTAACTTAATGTTTATCATAGTATCGATGGAGCGTGTGTGGTTAACCGACACATCGATTGAGGGGTAAACACTAAAGGGTACCAAGTAATTTGCATGGTTACTTCACACCTTGTTTTGTGATCCTCGGCATCCCAGTCACAAAACCTGAAGGGCACACTCGAGATTGAAACATGCCATTGAACAGTTCAATGAATCTCAAAGATCTAGGAGTTTCAAAAACCAATTAAAACCTAATAATATATATTTCGTTTTCATGGTGGAAATTGGTGAATCGTCATTCGCTTACCTTCAAATATTTTATAGCTTGAATTACGGGATCCCTCTTCCAAGTTATAAAAGTATTGTGTTGGGTCCTAGCCTTAATATTTCATATTGGGTGTTATATTAAGGACTTTAAATCAACTATCTTGAATATCTCCCAAAAGATGTCTGGTTTAGACATTTATGATCTTCCCAAATATCTTGGAACTTCACTTCCTCCACCTCCTCCAATTATTCTCCCAAACCCACAAGTTCAAGGTCACTCAAACCCTATTGGCAAGACAAGGTCTAGGTGTGATCACATCTTGGAGATGAAGTCACATACTGACAAGTCGGGAGAGTTGGGTGTCAAAGTCTTAAGAAAGTTAGTGGTTCAATCACTTTCTAAGTCACATAGTGAGTTCCTTGGGACTCCTATGAAACAGACTATGACAAGACCCTTAATGATCTTATCTATTTGCTTTGTGTTGCTAAATCAGAAATGATTTAGTGTACTAGTAAAGCAAATTTGATTAGGATATCAACTTCCCAAAACTTTATGGACAGGGACAATAGTGACACAGGAAATCCTGAAAAGCATTCTCTTCCCAATGGAAAGGGATCAACCATAGTCAACTCGGTTGACCAAATGGTAAAGAGAAAGGCTAAGTTTGAGATAGTCCCATGTACTATTACCTAAGGGTCCATATGGTCCTATTGCCAAAAGGAAAAGGCATTGGTTGCGAAGCTGTCAATTTTACCTGAAATATCATAAGGCTAGTAAAGTCAATAAGTTTGACTCTATTTCAGGTAAGGTCCACTATCTAACTCGGTTAAGTTTCTATTCTGAGATTCTTATTACAAGATGTGACTGGGTCACATGTTGATGTTTAAGAATCAAAGGAAAAGTGAAGAAACTTAAAGAAAGAGTATGTTGAATCTGATCGCGAAGATGGATTTCTATCACTTGATTGAAGATTGGATTCTTGAGCTACTCTTAGGAGTTATGATAGATTGCTAGGAAACAAGTAATAACATAGTTTTCATTTCAAGTTACATTGTAAGGAAAAAGTTTTTTCCGCATTTTAAAATAAATAAAAGTTTGTTTTACTTTATTTTTATCTCCTTACAATGGCATTCATGAAAACTTGATGTTTGTATGTTTATAGCAATATTGGAAATATGAATTTGATTCGTTCATTTGTGGTAGTGTCTAAATTTACCAAATAAGGAAAGATTCTCATCGGCCAAGTTTCAATTGGACCGAAACTTGGAATCATGCAAGTTGTATAGTATGATGAATGAGAACTTTCGAGCATTGGAAAAATTAAGACTAACTACTTGTTCACATGGATGTGTGAGTCAAGAGAAGGACTAAGGGATCGAGTACACTTTCTTGTGCACTTGTCAAAGTCCACCACAAAAGATGGATAAGACTATTCGTCATGATTTACTAAGGTTTAGTAAATATGATTATACTTACAAGCTTAAGTATAATTCTGAAACATTGGAAAATTTTCAATGTATGATAGAACGAATAAGAAGAATCAAATTAGGCAGAAGGATAAAAGTTTCTAAAATCTGAAAAGATGGGAGAGTACTTTAGTATCATGTTTTAAGGTCATCTTAATGATTTTGAGACCTTATCACAATTCATTCTCTAAGTACATTCTGATACTTAAGAAGAGGAGTTATGAATTGTTGAAGTGGTTAAATCAAGAAGAGGATTCATACTTCATTCCAAAACAATTCATAGATTTATACTCTAAGATTGTAACATGAGTGACATGTCTTAAAGAAGGTTTAAAACACTTGTCAAATATAAGAGTAAAAGTTTTCTACTCTTGTACATTTGAAATTGGTAAGTTGTGATGTTTTGGATAAAACAAAGACCAACTAAGGCTAATTGTGTTAAGTGTCTGTCTTGATTAGAATCCACACTATCTCTTGAATATTTGGGAAGAAAGTCGTATAGGTCAAGGAGACAGTGGGAGTCTAAAAGATCCTAAAAAAGGTTTCAAGAAGTAATCAAGAATAAAAACCTGTATTTCATCGCTAGCACACAAGTAGAGGTTTATAACCTATCGTGCTGACATTTCTGTGCCCATTCCAGTTAAGTTGGCTATACATTTGAGTTCTACATGTTCTCAATTGTTTGCATAACTACTTGGAAGCAATGGCAGGTCCTTGAGCTGCCAGGTGGCAAGAAGTTAAGATTGCACAAGTTCAATCCATATGAGTTTGGATTTGTCATTATCCTTGTCCTGTGACTATGGTTTTGACAATTCACATGGATAAGAACACATACACCATTAAATCTGAGTGTCATAAGGTTTCTCTTCGATTCATGAAAATGATGGTAAGGAAACTTTTTCACTAAGTAGATTTTGAGTAGATAGAAATTGTGGGAATGACAAAAGGTCTAAACATTATGATTACGACATCCCTCTTCATAATTGTTTAGACACACATGTGAGCTATCTAAGAGAGGTGTATGATATTGATAAAGTCTTATCAAGGCAATCTAGTATCAGAAATCTGAACTTTGGTAAGAAAGTCAATAAAGTATTGATTTCTAGAAGTTCAGTTGATTTCTGGGTACATGTCAAAGCTAGTGGGAGCATAAGTGTTATGCTAATAATCAACATGTTAGTGGGAGCATGATAATTATGATAAGTATTGCAAGTTATCAATGTTAATTATAGAAAACAAAAGTTTCAATTCGTGAGGTTGCAGGGGTTGAAAAAGTTGTTTTGCTATAATTAAGGGAGATGAAATTATACTTCATCTCAAATCTAAAAGCTTAGATTGAGGTCTTAATCGTATTTAGTCAAGAATATATATGAATTTCATGTTGGGATGGCTCAACATAAGGAAATTCTATATATGGGTTCATTATTTGCGTTCTAAAATTCGATTATGATTATGGCATCCCTTTTCATAATCTGAATTATGAGAACTTGGCAAATAGAAATGGAAATATTATAGCAAAAGACTGGTTTAGTCTTTTTGTGAGACATCATGAATCGTGTCCCATATGCTTCGGATATAGGATCGATTACATGTGCTATATTCACTCTTTCTAAGTTTTTCCAAATGCCTGGGGCATGAAGAAGAGAAAAAGGTATAGAAATATATATGACTAAAATGATTAAGCAATTGTTGAGGAAAATCTAAGGTTTACCAAAGATTGGTTGCTCAATGACAGTTGTAAGTATAGTATTAATTCTGGAAGGACCATATTGACATAATCTGTAAGGAGGCAACTCTTGTTCAGAAGTGATAGTCAAAATGGAATATGGAAATGCTTCAAAGTTAGAAAGTATTCAATCTGTATGATTAGGAAACTTAATGCAAGAAGGATGTTTCCAAGGAGTTGATCTCCTTTGGAATACTCTGTAATGATTGTTGCCAAGTCTTTATGAATGTGTGCATAATCATTACAAGAGGATCAATGCATATAAGTTTAGAATCTAACAGATTTCAGTAAATGGAATGAATTTGGAATTCTTGCATTTGCAGTAAGATTTGGGACTGTGAAATGAGAGTCACTGGAGTTATGTTCAATTGATCTATTTCACAAAGTAAAGATCATAGACAAAACATAGTATGCATACTTGGTGTGTGGCATGACTAGTGTTTAGAAAAACATAGTGTACATGCTTGGAGCATAGGAAAACTATTGTTTTAATTCAAGAATAAAGTTGATAGCTGAAACAGTATACAATGAATAATGTGTAATCATATGGTGATAAATAAAAAATGTTTTATTTATATTCATAAGTTCTGAGACCATATTGGATTCGATTATTATTGTGTTTCACTTTGCATTTTTTGACTTCCAGAATAACTAGGTCATTGTTCTGATTGACTAAGTTATTCAAACCATCCACAGTCGGTCATATGTTGGAAGTAGATATGAATCAAGACTATCATGGGTTGGGTTTGTAGAGGTCTAAGATGTTGGACAAGGTGGTGCTACAACACTCATGAGTGCTCATAAGCTCTAAGTATTGGATTCAACCCGCGCTCATTGGAATCACTTCATGGATTTTATCACGAGTGATCATGAGACGATAATATCTTATATTCTTCAAACCTAGAGATATGAGTTGTTACTATGAGTTGGTTATACATTGATTTCACGAAAACGCATTGGTAACTCGATGTTATAAAACGTGCCTTTGTGTATGATTCAACAAGTAGTAGAACAAGCCATATGAGTCGAAGTTTATCCATTCCTTTTACCTTCGGGATAAAAGCGATATCTGTGGGCCCCTCGATGATTTGATGATGACAAATGGAAGTGCTCGACCGGGCCAGGACAAATTTGATTTGTTCAATTAGTCAGTCGTCATAAATCGGACATCGGGAAACAACAAATGGACAGAGAGAATGATTATAATCCATGTCTCAGTCCATATGATATCTAGAATGGAGGAATATATGATCCCTTATCTAATGGACGTGTCATTGATTTGTTCAGAGTTCGACAGCGGCTTTAAGAGCTACGATTGCTACTCAGGTTATGAATTCGTACTTGCATAATAGTTTTAGACTTATCCAAGTGGGAGACTGTTGGATTAGATGTCTAAGCCTATAACTATTATTGGTATGTACTTGACCCGAGAGTAGCATGGTCCATTTGGGTTGCATATCATCAGGACAATTTGTTAGGATGGACTTTTGAGAGAAGGTTATTTATGGTTTATTAATATATTATAAGTTATAATATATTAATATGAAATCATATGTTTTAATTAGTATCGATCAAGAATTAATTTGGAATTAATTTAGTGATCAAAAGAGACTAAGTAAATCTATGGGGACTAATTATGATAATTAGTTATATTTATATGTGTTGGGCTTATGATCCATGTTGGACCAAGTTTATGTATGGATACATAAAGAGTTGGGCCACATGAACCATGGATCATAAAACCCATGGGTATGGATTATGGGTTATACCCATGACCCTTGGAATCCTACATATAAATAGGTTACTCTATAGCCAAAATCACCACTTCTTTTCTTAGAGAAATATGGAGGTGTTTTGGTGCATGGAATTCTCTCTCAAGAGCCACCTTTGTCCTAGGTGTGTTGTGATTCCATTTGAGGCATTTCATACTATTGGTGCTAAGCTCTTAAGGCCAAATACATCAAGACTTCAAGCCACATAAAAGGTATGTTTCCCTAACTAGTATATTATATGGTTTATGTCAAATGCATGATAGTTATAGGTTTAATGCCATGGAAACCATTTGCTTCTATAATTAGTGAAAACATAGATCCAGGGTATTTAGGGTCGTATGTGCACCATAGGATGTTGTATTATACCAAAACCCAACAATAGAAATATAACTTGATAGAATAATAAATGAATACATACTAGTAACAACGTTAGGCACCGCCCTGGATTCCTATGCAGTAAGCTGAAACACGTGACCCCTGGCCCCCGGGGCCTCAGTCCTCCCCTGACAGTCATTCATGATGCGAAGGGTTGACGGAGTCGATGCACGCACTAGTCTAGCAGCAACTAATGCACAGTTGGACTTCACATGGCTAACCTAATCATAATGGTAACAAATCCTGGTGCTCGGTGGTGGAGCCTACTGGCGGAAATCCTTCACATAATGGGCCTCCCTGCCACAATTGTGGCACCCAATCGTTGATCGACACGCTCCCTCGTGTAGTATCCCGTACTTGTCACAAATGCAACCCCTCTGGCCTCCAGATCGTGAATCAACGGGCTTGAACAGCTTCTCTGCTGGCTATGTCTGAACTGGGTTCTACTTCTTTTCTCTCGACTGGGTCTCAATCTTAATCTCTGTCCTCCGTTCGAATGACTGTAGCTTAAAGGGGGGATGATAATGCTGAGTCAACACAGCTCACGGATCTCCATCTTGAGCATACTTAAGTAACGAGACAAATAAACCCTCTCTAATTAGTCTCGTCAAGTGTTAGACTAAACTCTAGTGGTAATGATACTAGGTTTTGTCCAAAGGAAATTGTGTTGAGAGTAACGAAGTGTTGTTCGAGTGCCGAGTCACCACCTTATCAGGTGAGTGCATAGTTACTTTCATCTTACACGTAGATATGAAGTATTTTATATAAACTACGTGTTATGTGTGCATATTATTCGTATACATGAGTATATGGAATATGAGTTGGATGATGAGTTGAGAGGTGATATAGACCATGAGGTAAGGGTGAGAGGTGGACGATGTGAGAAGCCTTTGTTCCCAAATGATGGCCTCGTCATCTAGCAGAGTATGGATGACAACCACGGACTATTCTAGACAGTCCAGTGGAACACTAGCAGGCTCGCAACCTGTAGGTGTTGTGAACGATGTGTTCGCTCGGTGTACTCTAAACCTTGGCGATCATGCAGACTTGATGCCTAAACCCTGGTGACTATGCAGACTTAGTGCCTAAACCTTGGCGATCATGCAAACTTGATGCCTAAACCCTGGTAACCATGCATACTTGGTACCTAAACCCTGGCGACTATGCAGACTTAGTGCCTATTGTGTAAATCGTGGCAACGATGGACTTCGTGCCAATTCATTAGGATGATCCTTAGGAATGAATGAACAAGGAATAACTGATTCTTTGGGTCGATCCTTAAGAGTAAAGAAGATAATGGGGATGGGTAATTGGGTTGATTGTTTGATGTTTAAACATAATAATTATATTATTGTGGGTTGAAAACCCTATGTACTCATCAGGTTTCCCAACCCGACTCACTCAGTTTATTTATATCACATGTGTTGATATGAAGTCACATTACACTGAGAGATTAATGAGATATAAATCACTAGTGATAATGAATATAAGTTTTGTTTATACTTATGTTTCTGTATTAACGATGACATCCCAAATGTTTTAAAATGAATAAAAATATTTTTCTTTGGAAATGCTTTGATAACGTATTTTTCATGTTTTATTGGAAACAAATTCCGCAACATTTTTGTTAATAGAGGTACTCTGATTTTTATAAAACGTAAACAAAATGGGTCTTTTCTGGCCGTGAAAATGGAGATATCACAAGTGAGTCGGGTTTGAGTAATTCAGGTATTACCCGAAATATATAATTTTTTTTAATTGCACCTAAAAATAAATTTAATGAAATAAATACGTCGTGTTTTATTAGTTTTGTTTATATAAACAAACAATACATAAATGAAGTTACTCAAACTTTGAACATTGAGATTTTTTAGTCAATAATACTTGAGATATCAAGTAATCTTTTAACAGGATAATCTAATCTAATAAGTTGTTAAAAAAACAAATACTTAAAGATCTTAATTTAAAAGTTTAAAATGTTTAAGATAATTGTAGCCATAAGTTTTGCAATGTTCTGAAGTTTCGTCAAGATAATGAGTTTGTTAGTTGTAATAAAACTATAATTTAGAAAACAGTTAAGTTTTAAAGAACATGGTGATATATAAACATTTGCTTTTAATATTGTTAGTGTTATACTGTCATAATAAAAGAGATTCATGTTTTACAATAATGATAGTTAGTTTAAGTGTGATCAAATATGTGCTACAGAGTAGAAGCTCTACGAAAAAAAAAAAGAATTTTTAAAATAATTCGGGTAATTCGGATATACCCGAAACCCAACAAACATACCCTATACCCGACCTGAAAAAAAATCTGGTTACCCGAATACCCGAAATTTTTTACTCGATACCTGATTTACACGACCCAATTTACCCGATACCCGAAAAATCGGACAGATAATTCGGGTATTAGGTATTTTCAACAGGGCTAGAACTAATTAACAACTCTTAGGCTTGGGTTGTATTTAGATCTTTCCATTTATATGCAAACAACATAGGTTTGAATTTTTTTCATAGGCGTTTTAAATATTTTTCCAAAACAAAGAGGCATTCATCTGTGACGGAGCTATATTAGGGTGAAGGTATTATAACATCCTTAAAAAAATTGTTCTATATATAAAATACAAATTATGTGTAAACATGATCAATGTTATCCTACGTTCTCTTCAAATGATTATACCATGTTTTTAATGCATGAAATTGAATAACTACATAAAATATATATTTTCCAATTACTATAGAAAGTGTAGAGAGAATAAGGCTATGTTTGGCAGACTAGCTGAAAAGCTAGCTGTTAGCTGAAAAGTTAGCTGATGGCTGAAAAGCTAGCTGTTAAATAAAAAGCTAGTTGATAGCTGAAAAGCTAGCTGATAAAAAATAACGTTTGATAAAACTAGCTGAAAAGCTAGCTGAAATATATAAAATTACATAAAATGACATGTAAGAGTATATGTTTCTATAATTAAATAAGGGGTGTATTTGGAAAATTTAAAAAAAAACTCCTAAAAAGCTAGTGTAAGAAGTTTTTCATAAAACTAGCTTATAAGCTAGCTAATAAGCTACATTTTGGCTTACTAAACACGACAACATAAAAAAGCTCGAAAAATAAGATAGCTTATCAGCTAGTTGTGGCGCGCCAAACACAGCCTAAGTTGTGGAATAACATCGATGATCAAGTTTTAAATAATTGTTTAGTCATTTTTATTTAGAAGGATGTGTTTTTACAAGTTCTTGATGACAATATCATTAATCGATTTCAAGACATGACGGCTAGACGAATTCAATTGTAAGTTTTGCTTAAAATATATATTTACACGACTTTAGATATTAAGAAACTTTTTGCATTTACTATTTTGAATCTTGACAATATTTGCCCCGTATGAAAATTCTTGGCTTCGCCACTGGTATCCATCTGTGTCTATCGATCGGAAATAAAACAACAACATTTGGGCCGAATTCGTAAATTAAAACTACACATTCCTTGGATTCAAAGAATCACATGTTACTCATCTTCCATAGTATCAATTACGGTGATAAAGAGAAGTGATGGTTGAGGACGACGTTGTAGTGGGTATCGTTTAGCGGAGTGGCATGGTTGCGATAGAGTGAGTGTCGTTGATTTGGTCCTGGCAGCGCTTAGTGGTGGTTTTTAGAGAGAGATGACCGGTGCAATGGTGGTGTGCATGTGCAATGGTGCTCTGGTGGTGGTTATGAGTGGTATGACTTGCTTCAATACATAAATCATCTGTAATTTGTATGCGAACGATGGTGGTGGTTATGAGTGGTATGACTTGCTTCAATACATAAATCATTCGTAATTTGTATGCGAATGAGATAAATGTTTTTTTTTTTTTTTTTTTTTTAATTTTCTCCTCAAATCATGCAGATAAAAAAAAAAAGATAAAAGCTTATTTCAAAAAAAATCATCTTAAACTTGGCCATGCAAACCTTTATTGATCATAATTGAATAAAATTTAACGAAGTGGGCTGGTTTTAGAACCAATTCAGTTTTACACCAAACTGATTATTTCATATAAACCTAAAACTGATTTGGTTTCAGAATCGATCCGGACATTAAAATGTACAAAAAATGGGCTTTGATATACTTGGCTTTTTGTTTGATTTCAATGCTGTTTAAGGAAGCAAGGTTTATCGGGCCTAATATAAGTACCATGGACCAGAACTATAGGGCCTTGTTTTGAGCTTGGCCCAAGGCTCATATCGAGACACAAAGCAAAGCACGATTCACATCAACGGTCCACCCCTACTTACAAGGCTGTCCAGAGTGGTCTCGGCAACGTGTTTAGCGGAGCAGACCTGACTCACACAACCCCGCCTACTCTGTATGTTGAGGTAACAGCAGCGTGGACCCAAATTTTTTTCGAAAAAGAGGCAAAAAAAAAATTAAAGATTTTTTATTGGGCAAAAATATTTTGAAAAGGCAAAATATATTATTTTAATGGGGTTAAAAATTATTATTTAAAAAAAAACATAATTTTAATTTTATTTATTATTTTTTTGTTGTCGGTGTAGCTGCCTCCACTATAGGTTCTCCCCTGGGTGACAACCCAAACTCGGTAGCTCCTCTCCGAGTCTCTCTCATTTGTCTTCTCTCCCAGACTCTCACCATGTCACCTTCTTTCTCTTTTCCTTTCTTCTTCATAACTCGGTAAAACCTTCCAAACACCACTCCCCTCAACCTAAAGTATGCCAACATGTAATTAGAAGATTTCAATGAACTTTGATTCGGTTCATCAGTTTGAATAAGATTATTAGTTATAAAAAATTTGACACTATCCATAGCCTCTTTTATGTAATTTGGTATTTGGTTGGTTGGTATTCATTCATTTAAAAGGTTGCTAGGACTTTTAGTTCAAATGATTATTACAAGTACAGAAAAAGAGTTTAGTCCATTCACGTTTTTATGGGTTTACATTTGATGTGGTGAGTGGCAGGTGGTGGTGATGTTGATGTTGGGGATTAGATCGCAACTTGCAAAGGGAGAAGCATTTTGGGACTTATCATTTATGTCTACATGCATCTTCTTTTGAGTTTTAGTTTTCATAAACGTAAACATCGATCACTTTATTTTCTATTTTTTTATATAGATAATAAATGAAAGATTATCAGTTAAATATTTATAACTGCTAATCATTTTTGCCCGATTTTAATCAAATTATCTAATATAAATGATCAATTCTCAAATTAAAAAAGATTCATTTATTTTCTAAATTGCAAATTATCATTATTCAAAAAGAGCGTAGATTCTTTTAGAATGAGAGGATGTCAAAATTGTTGAAAATAAATGAACTATTTCAACACATCCCAATCAAAGACTATCAATATTCCTTTAAGATGAAACTAGGTGAATATTTGTTTGTTCCACCTGAATATAATTATTTACTTCAAATTTTGGAGAGTACGTTTACAAAATAATTATATTTTTTATTTTACTCATGTGAATAAAACTAAATAAATATGTTCTCGATATAATGTTATTTTTAACGTTATTTTTAATTAATTTATAAATCACTAACTCCAGATTTTTTTAATTTCGATAATAAGGTTGCACAGTATCAATAGATTTTCCAGGCCTTCACCATTGCCGCCACCATCAGTATCGACAGGCCTGCCATTCCACCCTCAATGAGTTAACTTATATATTAAAAAAAAAAAAAAAAAACTTTTTTTTTATTCCCTTTTTCCAACTATATATACAACTTCTACGCAACTTTAAATTCATTCCAATTTTCATTCTTTCCTTTGTATAGTTCTTTTTATTTTTATCCAATGAATTCTTCAGATAATTTTTGAGATAATTCTAATTCATAGGGTGCATAAGATGGGATCATGAAAATAATCTTGCCATTTACTCCATCTTCTTTAGAAAAACATTAATTAACTACAACTTTTTTACGGCAGCTATTCTAAATTACTAGTTGGTTTGTACTTGTGTATTCTTTTAACTAGTTGTGAGACCCGTGTATTACACGAGTTTATTAAAAATAAAAATTTAATATCAATATTTAAATATTAAATATTTTATAAAATAATAATTTTACATATCATAATGTAATCTTTTAAAACATTTATAAAAAAAATCAAATCTTCTTTAGAGCATTTATGAGAATTTATTATCAAATTAATAAAATGATTCTCTTTTCTTATATGAAATTTTATTTTAAAAAATGGAAATTCTAAAAAAATGACAAGTGGAAAATAATAATTCTAAAATTCTCACAAAATTACATGTGCCAAAACTTTTGAGAATTTGACAAGTGGCAAAAAAACTTTCATTTATTAGAGAGGGTGATTTTTTTTTTAATTTTAGTTTTAAATATTTAAACTATTAAATGTTTCCATATTTTTTTAGAAAAAAATTGAAAGAGTTGAAAGGGCTAAGAAAAATGAGTTATTTGTGTAGTGGGTTGGAAAAAAAATGAAAAAGAGAGGTGAGAGAAAAAAACTAATATGCCACATATGTGGGAAGAGATTTGAGAGGGAATGACTTCACCCTAATGAATTTTTTTTGGAATGTCATCAATCTATTAAGAAAGCTTGCCAAGGCAAGCAAACAAGAAACAATAAGTTTATAAGCGGTTTGTACAACCACGCTGTAAAATTTCTCTTAGACTTACAATTTCTAAAGCAAAACCAATTAAAAGAAAACATAAGCATCAAATCAAACAAAAGATCATTTGTGTAAGTCTTTCCTTCCAACATCACGTTATTTCAATAAGTCCAAAGAACCCAAATCAAAGTCGCAAAAACCGTATCAATTATCTCCCCTCTGGAACGCAACACCCTTTGATTATCAATCCAACTCAACACAACAACCATGTGCGCAATTGACAAGATCAAATCCTCTAACCACCTCCCCAATCGAGACCAAAGTTGGACAACTTTAGGACACCATAAAAACAAGTGATCTGGGTCTTCTTGTTGGTCTCCAAAGACACTGTGCAAAACAAGGATTCAACTTCAAACACCTTTCTGATGTAAATTAACCCGCGTAGACAACATATTTAAGAGAAGCCGCCACAAAAACGTATTAACTTTAATAGGTAAAAACCTATTCCAAGGTGTCTGCACACTTTCTGACGGAAGCATACCCATATCCCGATACAATCTCAAAGAACTTATCGAGAAAGAACCAAAAGTGTTAAAGATCCCATCTCCAATTATTTACACCTGTACCTAATTGGGTTGAGTTAAGCAACTCAAAAGGTTGATCACTTTTCTCCATTAAAGCACCTACCCTAATCTTACTATTCCAAAATGGAAGCCAGCCAGAATCTAACCCGTAGTCAGAGACCATAGCCATCAGATCCGCAGCCAAGGCATAAAGTCGAGGAAACCGAAAGCATAAAGGTTGATCTCTATAACATCCCAAAAATACCAATACAAATTTTCATTTTTAAACTATTAATTCCATACAAAAAATTATTCAAAACTAGTCAGAGTAAATTGTATTTTCCAAACATCAAAGTAAAACAAATATAATCATAACTTAGTTTTCAATGAACTCATTAATCAAATCATGTTTGATTACAATTCTGAAGTTGCAATATATTTTGATTCTGTAGTAGAATGTGAAATTATGTTTTTCTTGGGCCTATAATCAATGTGTAAATGCTACTGTAAAGCGTATATGATATCATTCAAATACAGCTGATGTACATGTATTTATACAGTAAGAAGAAAGAAATACAAGCCTAATTATATGGCACTAACTAACGGTAAGCTAAAGACTTGGTACTACATCTTGAATTCTTCAGTGCACGTGTTATTAGGGCCTCATCCCAACAAAAATCGTTTTTCATTCATAATGATGTGATAATCGAATTCATAATTATCTTTATCTGTTTTGAGGTCAATATCTTGTGTATCTCTTTACATAAATATCTTCTTCTAAACTGACTAACTCATATACATTTTTTAGTTCTTCTTAATTACTCTTTGAATTTCCTTTATAATCGTATGATGACTTACCCATGTATCTAATTGACATCTTATGATATGTTCATATCATATCATATACTTAGTCTTATGCATAATGTGGCATAAATGATGCACTCAATTTTGTTTGAAGCAAATTGAATATGAATCATTTTATCTAACTCAAACCTATATGTTAGGTCATTTTGAGTCTGGTGGGTTTTATAGGTTACAAAAACTACATTCTTGCGTGATTTCACTTAAAACTTAAGGGCACATGCAACCTAAAGGATCTATGTCATACAATTTGAATGTAACATAATATGAACAACAAAACTAACATGTTCCCTAATTGAAACAAAAACAAAGGTAGGGTTACATACTACGTGGGGCGTATAGGAACGTACGCGCAACATACTCGCTTAGAGGCTTGTACGTTGTGCGTACCTGCTTGTACCCCCAACGTACTCATCCTATTCAGCCCAAAATCGATTTTCACTTAATCCATTAAGACAAAGTTTCCAAAACACATATCTGACCTCCTTAAGCTAGAGTACCACGTAAACTTGCCAACTTTACATTCATACATGGCTAAAAGAAGCTCTTAAGCTTAAAAGGGACTTAATGGTTGAGTTAATGCATGCATGAATCCATAATACACATAAATCTTGCACCTTTATGCTCAAAGATACCAAAACCAATTCAAATCTGAAAGGATAAACCCTTAAACAACCTAACTCATCCATAAACCTAAAAAAGAGACCAAAATCATAATAAACTAGCCATGAAGAGATCTAATCATACCTAAGTCAAGATGCAAACTTGATACCTCAAAAAGCTTCTCCACAAAATGATGGTTTTGGATCCAAAGTCCCTCCACCGAGCCAAACAACCCCAAGGTTCTCTTTTTTCCTTCCCAAGGGAAAAGTGTGTTCCAAATCCTTCTAAGAGCTCAAGAACACCACCAAAAGGCTACAAGGTCAATTTAGGGTTTTTAGGGTGTGGAGGCTGACTTAGAAATGAAGAAAGGGGCTAACATTAAGCATATATAGGGTACATCCCTCAAAGTGGACCTCGAACGCCCGAACAGGTCTCGCACCCCGACCCATCTTCACACTACGTTACGCGTACTCCTCACTAAGACTTACGTAACCGCCTTCGCATCAGTACGCCCCGTGTACTACCTTGGTACACCCCGCATAGTAAGGTTTTCCCTTTAATCCTAATTCATTCCGAAGGCCATAACTTTCTTATACAACTCCGATTTCGATTAGCCTTATATCCTTGAAAAGGTATTGAGAAGCTCTACACTATTATCAACTCATACTTGTCGTAAGATATCCTGTAAGAACATCCACTTTCCATAAAAGCCCGAGCTAAAAAATTACCGAAATGCCTATTGAATCCATATTTCTATATGACCATCAATTCTCACTAAGAATCATCTCAATCCAAAATGTGTCACTATGGTCTACCCTAATAATATTATACTCCCAACTGTCCACAAGCAACCAGTCTCCGGTAAAACCTCAGAATGTTCTTAACAGTTGTTTAACAACTTTAGTCACATAAAATTTGAATCCTTTTCAAACAATGCTCAAGGCATTTGAATATTTTAGAATAAACGAGTACTATAGCACATGTGATCGATCCTATATCCGAAGCACATGGGAATCGATTCATTATGTTCTACATAAAGATTTGATATCTGTTCAACCTGTTGCTATAATATTTCCATATATCGAATATCCTATGTTGAAATATTTCAACCTGATATTCATATATATCTTTGACTATGTTC
This sequence comes from Lactuca serriola, assembly GCF_051521515.1. NCBI lineage: Eukaryota > Viridiplantae > Streptophyta > Magnoliopsida > Asterales > Asteraceae > Lactuca > Lactuca serriola. Next base: position 25,136,422 of record NC_136411.1, read on the forward strand.
TATTAAACCAAACGATCTAAACCTTTAGACTCAAAACGAAGTATGAGTGCCCTCTCCCTTAAGTCCACTATGGCGAAACAATTCCCAAAATTTGCAATTTGCAAAAACAGAGACATTGTTTTCTACAAACAATATTATCAACATCTAATACCAGCATAACAGTTATGCTCCTACTAGCTTTGACATATATCCAGAAATCAACTGGAGTCCTAGAAATCAATACCCTTTGACTTTCTTACATAAGTGTAGATTTCTGTTACATGATGTTGTGATAAGTCTCTAACTAGATTTCTCAAGCTTATACACCTTAGTTGGATAGTGTGTATGTGTGTTTGTGTGTGTGTGTGTGTTTAAACTCTTCAAGACTTGATAGATACATCTCTCAAAAGTTACATCTCTCGAAAGTTCAAATAATTTCTTGTCATCCATCACAAATTGAAATATGAAGAGGAAGGCTGTATTTAGCTTTGACAAAGTGGGAAGTTATGTGAGCTCAGCACTGCCGACGTGGCACTATAAACACCATGTTGGATGCTCTACATATCAAGGTTTTTTTTTCCATTTCTAGGCAAGAATGTGTTGTTTCTCTTTCCTCGACAAAGATGGGGTGAGGGTTTTGGCTTAGATGGGTTACACTTTGGATGAGTTGGAGCTCGGTGAGCTCGACACCACTCTCATCGGCCTTAAGGTTATGTTCGGTACGCTACAACTAAATTTTTTTTTTTAGATTTTTTTGAACATTTTTATGTTTGACAAATCAAAAAGTAACTTATAAAACAATATATAAACTAGTTTTTTTAAACAAAGTCACTAAAGCTTGTTGCGTTTTTTTTGTTCTTTTTTTTTTTAATAAATTCTCCCAACTATTCTATTTATTAATTATAAAAAAAATTCAATTTTCTACATGTTTCTTATGTCACTTTTATATATTTCAGTTCACTTATTAGTTAGTTTCTTCAAACATCATTTTTTTACTATCTAGCCCGTCAAATATATCCTAAAATAACTGAACTTTTTCAATAGTTTTTTGGTCTCATATTATTATGGCATCAACAACAAAAAATTAACATACTGTCAACATATAAAAAATAAAAATTCAATATTCTTCAAATTTTATTCTTATTTATCTTCTATCAATGTGAAGTGGCGACAAATATATTATCAAAATATAACACTTCTCATTGTTTCTAGACAAAACTACAAAAATGATCCATGTGGTTTACCAAATGTCACAACTTAGTCCCTGCTAATTTTTTTGACGAACATGATCCCTATAGCATCCAAAACATATGTGAATGAAAATTGTTGCTGAGGTCGTTAATGTTCATCCGCTAGTGTGAGGTATTATGATCTTTTGAAGTAGTGGGGATTGAGTTTGTAACTATGGGTAAGCCATAGGGACTATTTATGTAATTTTTTTTTTATATTTTATGTTTATGATTTTGCGACTTTTTGGCCATTTAATTTTTAAAATATCACATTGAACCCTTCACTTTGAACTTTTGGAAAATGTACTTTCACCAATTTATTTCCTAATTTTCGTGACAAACCATGTATTATATATAATTTGATTTTTATTAATAACTTTCGTTCGTCAACCTAAAAAAAACTATTTTTATGTGTTTATTTTTATATATTTGCCGGTATAATTCAAGGTGATTAGTATTTCTGTAACACCCCGTTTATTAAATGAATAAATAGATAAAGTTGATGAATCGTAGTAGCCCTAAAATCAATAATTATATAATAAGAGCTGGTCTCGAGGAGTTAACTGTTACAATATTAGAAGTCGGGGGCTAAACGTGTAAGTTTTCGTTTGGTTTTGTAAATAATTATGAGGGTAGGGACTACTTGGTAATCTACTAGGACTTAATTTGAAGAGATTTTGGACGCTTAGGGACTAAATGGTAACATATAGAGATGAATTGTAAAGATTTTAGATGGAAGGGGTTAAAAAGGTAAATTATGGATCTATATCGAATTAATTTGGAGCTGGAGGGACCATTTTGGTCATTATGGAAAACTTTTATAAGGGAGTCGGGTATATAAGGTTTTGTAACCTTAACCCTAGCAAAACCCTTCCAGCCGTCATCTCCTTATGCCTCCCTCACCAGCCGCTCTCACCCCTTCAATCTCCGACACCATCACCACCTCCGTGGAGGTCGCCTGATAGCTTATTTTATTTCCTTACTTTATTAGTTTATTTTTAGATTTTTAGATCTTTTTATCATTAATGCATTGTAATTTATTTATTTTTCTTTAGTATGGATCATACCGGGTGCTTGTTATGTTGCATGAGATATTTTGTAGGTTTTTCGGTGCTTGTTGCGGTTGCGGGTTGATTGGAGACGGGCTTAGTGGGCTCCCGAGGCATTATTGGGCTTGGCGGAATCAAAGAAGAAGAATTGGGCTTTGAAAGTTATTGGCTTGGATTATTTGGGCTTGTGAAGATGGATCATAAAATTCTAATTTTGGGCTTGGAGTATCCATTTGATGGCTAAATGATGATTGATGCATTTCAAATTACATGGACAAGGGAGGGGGGACAAAAGGAATTTGCGCGGGTAGACCAATAGCATGACTGCAACATTTGCGCGGGTAGAATTTTTGTCGGGCGGGTACCCGCGCAACTGCCCCGTTTGGGCATTTTGGTCATTTGGCACACCATAACCCTTGGGGATCAGATCTAGAGGCTCATTCACGTTTTTCCACCATTAGAGACCTGCAAGAGGCGATTTTGGGAGCTAGAAACCATTTCCTTTCATCTTTCCAAATCTTAGGTAGTTTCTTTATGCAATTAGATTATTGTTCTTGTTACTTTGTTGCCATGAGTGGCTAATACTCTTATTTGGTTGACTTTGGCTGAAAACCAATGAATGTTTGTGGGTTTTGAAGGATTTATGTTGATTATCAATTTATTCCATGTTTATGATTCTAGTTTGCAATTCTTATGCTTATTTGATGCTTTGATCACGAGCTTAGTATTTGATTGAGCAATGGTTGATTTATTTCATTGATTTTGCATTGGATCATTGAATTTATCTAGAACAAAGGCTTTATGATGGTAGAAATCATCTCTAGCTTATGAATCATATCTTCTTTATGGATGTGTAAGCATTTGACATCCTCTAGGAATTGGGGATTCCTTCATTCTTAAGGCTAATTGATTTCTTGGGATTGATTGCTTCAATTGACCCTTGATCTTAATTAAGAAGGTGTGCTGTGGGCTTCCCATACTACCTATGAGGAATCTTGGCATATCATGCTTCATGATTGCTATAACCAATTTGGGATGAAGGATAAGCTTTGTATTAGATCCTAATGATAAACACACAAATGTTCATTGTGTTGAATTGCCTTAGTTAACCAATTATTTCCAACCTTTGAGCATCTCATCAACTTGCTTAATTGCAAGGTTTTTAGTTATTCAAATATTTTAGTTTTCAAGTAATCAAAAACCCCTCCTTTTTAGTTTAATTCTAGTTAATTAGTTTAATTTCACTAGTTCTATTTAATTGCATTGGTGATTGAATACAACCATTTCCTCGAGGATCGATACCCTTTTTTTACCATTATATTATGTTTATTTAGCAATAAAAGGGTGTAATTTTCTTGGTGGGCTTGACATCCCACTAAGTTTTGGCGCCGTTGCCGGGGAAATTGGTTATTTATTATTTGATTGTTTATGCCTAGGTCTACAAGAACCGGTGAACTACTCTACAATCCGGAAATTGAAAGAGAAGCAAAAAGGTTGAAAAAGTTAGCCAAACAAGCAAAGCAACAACAACTAGTTCAAGCTTCTTCCTCTTCTCCACTAATCAACATAGAAGATCAAGTTCATACTTCAAGTGATACCGACACCGAACCGAGTTCTCTAGTTGTTGGTCATTCCTTTGAAGACATTCTATTTGAAAACCACATAGCCATGAATCACACTCCACCTCACAATCCAAACCCAAACCTAATCAATCAAGATGCCAATACCCCACCCCATCAACCAAGACAACATCCACAAGAACTTCTCATTGATATGCCACCTTGGAATCAAGCCCCTCCTCAAAACCAACCTAATTATCAACCACCACAACCACAAAACCAACACTTCCACCAAAACAACCAACCTCAAAACAATGTTTTTCAAGTTCAACAAGTACATTACCCAAATTAACCCAATTACCAACACCCTCCAATGTACCAAAACCCAATGTACACACAACAACAACCTCCTTACAACCAATACCCTAACTACCAACCTTATCCACCACCAATCTACAATCCCCAACAATACCCATATCCACCTTACCAACAACATCCCAATTACTTGCAACAAAATCCCAACAACCCCAATCCATCCAATCCCCCTCAAGAGTTGACACTTAGACAAATGATGGAAACGGATGTTACTCATACACCTCTTGCTATTGTTTATCCCGCAAACCGCCGAGGGATTGAATTGAAGTCAGGTTTCATCCATCAACTAACCAAATTCCATGGGTTGGATAGAGAAGATCCTCAAAAGCATTTGAAGTCCTTTCATATGATATGTGTTAGCATGTTGCCCGACAATGTGGCATTGGATGATTTCAAGTTAACCGCCTTCCCGCTCACCTTGGAAGACAAAGCTAGAGAGTGGTTATTCAACTTACCACCGGGATCAATTCACACATGGGAAGAATTACTCAAGGCCTTCAATAGCAAATTCTATCCCACCTCCCGCATTTCAAGTCAAAGAAGTGACATTTTGGGGATTTGTCAAGGAGAAAATGAAACATTTCATGATTTTTGGGAGCGTTTCAACAATTTGTGTACAAGTTGTCCTCAACACAATATACCCGAACAACTACTTCTTCAACAATTTTATGAGGGTATGAATGAAAAAGATCGGAGGATGATTGATGCTTCAAGTGGTGGTGACATGTTCAACAAAACCCCTCACAAAATCCGATTACTTTTTGGTACCATTTCTCAAAATCAAAGGAATTTTGGGACTCGAAATGACATGAAGAGAAATTCTACACAAGTGGTTGGTGAAGTTAGCAGCACTCAACACTTGGAATCAAAACTCTTGGATTTGACTAATGTGTTAAGTCAAATGGTGGTGGGAAGTTGTCAACAATTGATGGTATGTGGTATTTGTGCAATGACGGGCCATTATACGGATAAGTGTCCCACACTTGGAAGTGAACCGGAAGATGTGAATGCAATGGGCGGATATCAAGGTCAACCAAGACCCACGGGATTTCAAAACAATTTCAACCCAAATTGGAGGAATAACCAAAACAACTCTTATCCACCAAAGCAAAATCCACCAAATCTTTTGATGAGACCCCAACATCCACAATACCCCTCCCAAAAACCTCCATATCCACAAACTTCTTTTAACCCTCCAAATTACCAACAACCTCCACAACAAGGCCAATCAAGTGGTACCCATCAAATGAGCCTTCAAGAACTTGTTACTTCTCTTGCTCAAAGTCAAACCCAATTTCAACAAGAGACCAAGAACACTTTCTCAAACATTCAAGCACAATCCGGAGACTTGGCCATCGCTATCAACAAGATAGAACAAAGGGGTAGACTTCCATCTCAAACCGAGAAGAACCCCAATGTGAGTGCAATAACTTTGAGAAGTGGCAAAACACTTGGAGAAAGCAACCCTAAAAGAGTTTCAAGAGAAGAAGAAGATGAGGTTATTGTTGTTGAGCCTTCGAAGGTTGAAGCTACTACAAAGGAACCGGTTGTGCCAAACGTTGATCAACCTGACTCTTCCAACAAACCCATCAAACCATTGGTCATACCACCTCCCTTCCCTTCCCGGTTAGCCTTTTCCAAGAAGATAGAGGAAGAAAATGAATTATTTGAAACTTTTCGCAAGGTCCAAATCAACATTCCACTATTGAATGCCATTAAGCAAATTCCAAGTTATGCAAAATTTCTCAAGGATTTATGCACTAAGAAGAGAAAATTCAAGGCAAATGAAAAGATTCAAGTCAATGCAAATGTGTCTGAGGTTATCCAAAAGAAGTTACCTCCCAAATGCAAGGATCCGGGAATATTTGCTATCCCTTGTACCATTGGTGATTTGCATGTCGAAAGTGCTATGTTAGATCTTGGAGCCTCGATCAATGTGATGCCATATTCGGTTTTTCAATCTCTCAATGTTGGACCTTTGGAAGAAACGGGAGTCATCATTCAATTAGCAGACAAGTCAAGTGTGTCTCCAAGAGGAGTGTTGGAGGATGTGTTAGTACAAGTTAATCAACTTGTTTTTCCGGCGGATTTTTATGTCATTGATCTTGAAGAGAAGACTCCTTCCAAATCATCTATGATCCTCCTTGGAAGACCTTTCATGCATACCGCTCACACAATCATTGATGTCCATAAAGGAAAGATAACTATGGAGTTTGACGGAGAAACCATTCACTTCAACATCTTTGAAGGAATGAGGTACCCTAGTAACATTTCTCCATTGTATCGGGTTGATGTGATTGAGCCAATAAACATGATAAGCCCTAATGTATGCACATACAATATAATCATGGAAGATGATTGTAATCCTAAGAGGGAACCTCAAAGAAGATTGTAACAGCCCGAAATCTCAGGTATTGTTAAATTATGTTTTTGGGGTGTTTTAAGAGGGGACTCGGCGAGTTAGAGCCTAGACTCGCCGAGTAGGACCGCAGACCTGGTCGTGGGTTCGCGACTGGACTCGACGAGTCCAGATATGGACTCGGCGAGTCGGCGCTGTTTAGCGAAAACCCTAACCGTTCAGGTTTGGGACGTATAAAAGGGACTTATAGGCCGTCATTGTTCGTCTTTAGTCGACTGAGAAGAACCCTAAACGGCCGTGGGCATCTAGAGCAAGATTGAAGGATATTAGGGCCTTGAAGAAATTGTTGTGCAAGAAGGAGAAGAGTTTTGGCTAAAGGAACAGCAAGGGATTCGAGTTCTGCGGTTTGGGGACACAGAGAGTGCATTATTCAGGTAATATTTCGGATCTTTTCTATTATGTTGATGTGTGCATGGATTTAGGGTTTATGGAACCCATTTGGTGATTAGATGGATTAGTACCTTGTTACCCAAACGACTATAACCCTGTATTAGGACCTTTAGAGGTCCAGAAGGTCCCATGCTTGTGTATTTCGGGACAATACTTATCTCAGGAAGCAGTTTGATCGACTGCATGGCATGGACTTGCCGAGTCCGACGAACAGACTCGGCGAGTAGCTTGGAGATTGACTGGAACTCGTCGAGCTGTTCTTCAGACTCGGCGAGTGGAGTCAGGGTGGCCCCGCGATTCTTCCACGAGGATCTCGTCGAGCCAAGAGGGATACTCGACGAGTAGAAAGGGAACATCAGGGAAAGTTGGGGAGGACGTCTAGACTCGCCGAGTCGCCTTTGTACTCGCCGAGTCCGGTCAAGTTGACCGTTGACCGTTGACCGTTGACCAGAGTTGACCTACATGTAATTTCTTAGGGTCAGTTGTCTTGAAAGATAAAAGTATTAATAAGGGATATATGATATTATAGGGAGTCTGTAGCTCGGCGGATCGAGTGCGAGTGATTTCAGGAGTCGCTAACTTTCATTACCCGCGAGGTGAGTCCTCTCACTATACTGTACCCGGAAGGGTTTGACTGTGTGACCGGAAGGTCGGATATGATATGTGATATGTATGCTATATGTGGTAAGTTATTTGTTATATGTGCTATGTATGTCATGGGCCAGAAGGCGATTATATTATGGGCCGGAAGGCGTTTATATTATGGGTCGGAAGGCAATATGTTATGGGCCGGAAGGCAATATGTTGTGTGATGGACGGGAAGGTCGGCGTGGGTAGGACCGGAAGGTTTACCCAGCAGGGACGGAAGTCCCCTGAGACACATGGACCGGAAGGTCAGGGCCTGGAAAGGCGTATGTGCGTAAGTTGTATATTGGGGAACTCACTAAGCATTTATGCTTACAGTTGTTATGTATGTGTTTCAGGTACTAGCGAGGACCGTGGGAAGGCGCCGGCGTGATCGATACACACTGAAGGATGTTTTTATGATCTTGGGATTTAGACAGTTTGTATTTGACATGACACTTAAATTATTTATGCCTTGTTTTGAATGGAAATACTATTTTTTTTTTTTATGAAAAATTTGTTTGAAAATTTGCGTTGTTACAATTGGTATCAGAGCCTTGGTTTGAGGGATTCGGGTGCACCTTCGGGAGTAACCGAACTCAAACCGAGGATTTGAGGAAAACTTTTTTAAATAAAGGCATAAACTTTTGTAAATGGTTTTGGTGGTAAGCAAGAAAGAAGCAGTGTGTACGATCAGTCAGCGCCCGAACGGTAAAGATCCCCAAAATACCTTACAATATTATATGATATAAATTGTTATGCATGCTAGAAGACTAGGTATTCATGATAGGACTAGAGTGGCCTGATTTGTGATGCCTTAGTCTAGGGAAGTTTGCCGATATGAGATGCTTTGCTAGTGTGCGGGTAGATAGTGCATATCAGAAGTAGAGTACTCACTATCCGGGGTTTGGGGAGGAAGACTTGGGATGAACGCTGATGCGGTGTGGTCGGTAGTATTGGGCCCGTACTACCGAGGACACCGGGTCAGTGGGAGACCCAAGTAAGAATCCCTGGATATCGGGGACTGAGTAGGGTTGCGTTATCGAGTGCGATTACACTCGATGGAGTCTCTGATAGTTTTATGTTGTATTTCAGAGACATCATGGTTAGACCACGCCACGGAGCGAGTTCGAGCGGTGTGAGTGACGAGGAGATTCGTCAGATGATTCACGAGGAGGTAGCTGCGGCGATCCGGGCTGAGATCCCGGAGATGTTTGGGTCTATTAAGACCACCCTGATGGAGACATTTGAGGAGCGGTACGCCGCATTGACTGAAGCTGCAGCCGCTGCAGCTACCGCAGCTGTGGCCGCTGCCAGGCCACAGGGGGTGACTCGTTGCTGTTCCGGGAGTTCAGCAACACGAAGCCACCTGAGTTCGATGGGACGCAGGATCCGATTGCTGCGATGAGGTGGATCGTGGATATAGAGGGGTGCTTCTACACTTGTTCATGCCCGGAGCACCTGAGGGTACGGTTCGCTTTGAACCAGCTCCGTCTGGGAGCGAAGGATTGGTGGAAGTTCGTGACGGCGAACTTCACTCTGGCAGAGATTACAGCGGTGACATGGGAGGGGTTTACTGCTATGTTCAGGGACGAGTCCGTTCCCCCGGTGGAGAGGGAACGGTTGGTACAGGAGTTCTTAACCCTCAAACAGGGTACTGATTCTGTTGCGGTGATCACGCGGAAGTTTCATGAGAGGGCGATGTTCTGCCCCGAGCTGGTATCCACTGATCAGGCTCGGATGAGCCGTTACTTGGGTGTGTTGAGGAGGGATATCCGGGAGTTTGTGTCAAACTCCACCTACCATACTTTTGCTGAGCTTTAGGCAAATGCCAGGAAGCGCGAGATCGAGTTGGAGACCCAGGCCAGGGAGGAGGCCGAGTCTCAGCGGGTGGACCGGCGACCGGCTCAGTCCCAGCCGGCAGCCAAGCGGATAAAGTCCGCCGATTCGAGGACAGGAGGTTCGAAGGGCCACACTTGCGGGAAGTGCGGCAAAAGTCATGATGGGGTATGTCGATCTGGTGCTTGCTACAAGTGTGGCAAGGAGGGGCACATTGCTAGGGAGTGCCCCAAGGGGTTTACGGTTTGCTTTCATTGCAACCAGACAGGCCATAGGAAGGCCGAGTGCCCTCAGCTTCTTCAGGGATCTGCACTTGCTGCCAGAGCTACTGCGACCCGACCAGTGAAGGCCGAGACCCCGCGGGCTCGGGGGAGAGCCTTTCAGCTGACTGCGGAGGAGGTCCGCGCTGCGCCCGATGTTGTGGCAGGTATGCTGTAATTCATGTATTTATCTTTAATGTTGAGATGTTATGCTTATGTTGTTATATGCGTAGGTACTTTCCTTGTGAACTCTGTGTCTGCCTTAGTGTTATTTGACTCGGGTGCGAGTAGGTCCTTTGTATCTTTAACCTTTAGTCAGCATATCGGCGTTAGTCGTGAGTCGTTGAGTCGACCTTTGAGAGTTTCTATAGCTGACGAGAAAGTGATTTATGCCACGGAGGTTCTTCGGGGATGCGTGCTAGAGATTTTCGGGATTGAGTTCCCGATTGACCTGATTCCTATTGCGATGGGTGACGTCTGTGTCATCGTGGGCATGGACTGGTTGAGCCGATTCGGCGCTGTCATCGACTGTGAGCGTCAGCTGGTGACTATACGAGACCATAGTGGGGGAGTCCTTTCGGTGTACGGCGAGGGTACCCGTTCAGGATCAGCTTTTTGTTCGGCCGCTAGGGCGAGGCAGTGTCTACAGCAGGGCTGTAAGGGTTTTGTGGCGTATGTGATGGATACGCGGGAGGTTTTCGAGAGACCGAAGTCAGTGGAGGAGGTCCCTGTGGTGCGTGAGTTTCCAGATGTTTTCCCCGAGGAGCTGCCGGGAGTACCTCCTGTGAGGCAAGTAGAGTTTGGTATCGATTTAGTTCCGGGGGCCGCGCCTATTGCTAAGGTGCCTTATCGTCTTGCACCTCCAGAGATGCAAGAGTTGTCCTCGTAGCTCCAGGAGTTGCTGGGGAAGGGATTCATTCGGCCGAGCAGCTCGCCATGGGGAGCACCTATTCTGTTCGTCAAGAAGAAGGATGGTTCACACCGGATGTGCATTGATTAACGGGAGTTGAACAAGTTGACGGTCAAGAACCGTTACCCGTTACCGAGGATCGATGACTTATTCGACCAGTTGCAGGGAGCATCCTGGTTTTCCAAGATCGATCTGAGGTCAGGGTACCATCAGGTGAGAGTGCGGGATGAGGACGTCCAGAAGACAGCGTTTAGGACGCGATATGGGCATTATGAGTTTGTGGTGATGCCTTTCGGGCTCACCAATGCCCCAGCTGTGTTCATGGATCTCATGAACAGGGTTTGCAGGCCGATGTTGGATCGGTCAGTGATTGTATTTATCGACGACATTCTAGTGTATTCGAGATCTAGAGAGCAGCACGAGGAGCATTTGAGGGAGGTCCTTGAGGTATTGAGGTCGGAGAAGCTTTATGCAAAGTTCTCCAAATGTGACTTTTGGTTGCGGGAGGTCCAATTTCTAGGACATGTTGTTAATCAGAAAGGGATATTGGTCGATCCGGCCAAGGTTGAGGCGGTGATGAGTTGGGAGGTGCCGAAGTCACCCTCCGAGATCAGGAGTTTCCTTGGGCTGGCAGGGTATTATCGGAGATTCATTAAGGATTTCTCCAAGATCGCAGTGCCGCTCACCAGATTGACCCGGAAGGGTGTTGCATTCTCATGGGGGCCCGAGCAGCAGACCTCCTTTGAGACACTTCGCCAGAGGTTGTGCGAAGCCCCGGTATTAGCTCTCCCGGAAGGGATGGAAGATTTTATAGTATATTGTGACGCATCGATTTCGGGACTGGGTGCAGTGTTGATGCAGAGGGGTCATGTGATAGCTTATGCGTCGAGGCAGCTGAAGCCTCATGAGGCGAGATATCCCACGCATGATTTAGAGTTGGGGGCAGTAGTGTTCGCTCTCAAGATTTGGCGTCACTACCTGTATGGGGTTCGATGTACGATATACACGGACCATAAAAGCTTGAAGTATTTGATGGATCAGCCCAACCTAAATATGCGTCAGAGGAGGTGGTTGGATGTAGTCAAGGATTATGATTGTGAGATCCTGTACCACCCGGGCAAGGCTAATGTGGTAGCCGATGCATTGAGCCGCAGGACGGAGAACACTCCATTGCAAGATGTATGCTTGAAACTGACTATGATGACTCCAGTATTGGATGCTATTCGTGGGGCACAGGCCGAGGCTGTGCGGCCAGAAATGCAGAAGAAAGAGCGGGTTGTGGGGTTAATTTCAGAGTTCGTTAAGGATGGGCGAGGGCTTATGACGTTTCAGGGTCGGATCTGGGTACCGTTCGTGGGCGGTACGCGTATTACTTTGATGGAAGAGGCTCATAGATCGAAATTCTCGATCCATCCCGGCGCTACGAAGATGTATTTGGATTTGAGGAAAGAGTATTGGTGGCCCTGTATGAAGAGGGACGTTGCATGGTTCGTTGAGAGGTGCTTGACCTGCCGTAGGGTTAAGGTCGAGCACCAGAGACCGCATGGCAAGTTACAGCCATTGGAGATCCCCGAGTGGAAGTGGGAGCAGATCACTATGGATTTCATCACCAAATTGCCGAAGACTGCCAGGGGAGTTGATGCAATTTGGGTGATTGTGGATAGGTTGACGAAGAGTGCACACTTCCTTGCCATCAGCAAGAGTTCTTCAGCGGAGAAGTTGGCGGAGATATATGTGAGAGAAGTGGTATCTCGGCATGGAGTGCCGATCTCGATTGTTTCAGACCGTGATGTGCGCTTCACTTCCAGGTTCTGGAAGAAATTTCATGAGGAGCTGGGTACTAAATTGCATTTTTAGTACCGCATACCATCCCCAGACAGACGGTCAGAGCGAGCGGACGATTCAGACGCTGGAGGACATGCTTCGAGCGTGTGTGTTAGACTTCGGGGGCAGCTGGGATGCATACTTGCCCTTAGCAGAGTTTTCCTACAACAACAACCATCATTTGAGCATTGGTATGCCACCTTTTGAGCTGTTGTATGGTAGGAGGTGTCGGACCCCCATTTGCTGGGGAGAGGTGGGACAGAGAGTGATGGGTAGCACAGAGATCGTGCTTCAGACGACAGAGCAGATTCAGCAAGTTAGACAGAGGTTATTGACCGCCCAGAGCCGACAGAAGAGTTATGCAGACAGGCGCCGATCCGAGCTTGAGTTTCAAGTCGGCGACTTCGTTCTCCTGAAGGTCTCTCCTTGGAAAGGAGTGATTCGATTCAGGAAGAGGGGCAAGTTGGGGCCCCGGTATATTGGGCCATTTTGTGTGATTGCAAGGATAGGCCGGGTAGCCTATCGTTTGGAGTTGCCAGCGGAGTTGGGGAAAATCCACGACACTTTTCATGTGTCGCAATTAAGGAAGTGCATAGCCGATGAGTCGGCAGTAGTCCCATTAGAGGATATTCAGGTGGATGCGGGCCTGAATTATGCTGAGAAACCAGTGGCCATCAGGGATCGGAAGATCAAGGTTCTGAGGAACAAGGAGGTACCTCTGGTGTTGGTTCAGTGGCAACACCAGAAGGGATCGGAAATGACTTGGGAGCCGGAACGTGAGATGCGGGAACAGCATCCGGAATTATTTTCAGAGTGAGACTTCGAGGGCGAAGTCTAATCCTAGTGGGGGAGAATTGTAACAGCCCGAAATCTCAGGTATTGTTAAATTATGTTTTTGGGGTGTTTTAAGAGGGGACTCGGTGAGTTAGAGCCTAGACTCGCCGAGTAGGACCGCAGACCTGGTCGCGGGTTCGCGACTGGACTCGACGAGTCCAGATATGGACTCGGCGAGTCGGCACTGTTTAGCGAAAACCCTAACCGTTCAGGTTTGGGACGTATAAAAGGGACTTATAGGCCGTCATTGTTCGTCTTTAGTCGACTGAGAAGAACCCTAAACGGCTGTGGGCATCTAGAGCAAGATTGAAGGATATTAGGGCCTTGAAGAAATTGTTATGCAAGGAGGAGAAGAGTTTTGGCTAAAGGAACAGCAAGGGATTCGAGTTCTGCGGTTTGGGGACACAGAGAGTGCGTTATTCAGGTAATATTTCGGATCTTTTCTGTTATGTTGATGTGTGCATGGATTTAGGGTTTATGGAACCCATTTGGTGATTAGATGGATTAGTACCTTGTTACCCAAACGACTATAACCCTGTATTAGGACCTTTAGAGGTCCAGAAGGCCCCATGCTTGTGTATTTCGGGACAATACTTATCTCAGGAAGCAGTTTGATCAACTGCATGGCATGGACTCGGCGAGTCCGACGAACAGACTCGGCGAGTAGCTTGGAGATTGACTGGAACTCGTCGAGCTGTTCTTCAGACTCGGCGAGTGGAGTCGGGGTGGCCCCGCGATTCTTCCACGAGGATCTCGTCGAGCCAAGAGGGATACTCGACGAGTAGAAAGGGAACATCAGGGAAAGTTGGGGAGGACGTTTAGACTCGCCGAGTCGCCTTTGCACTCGCCGAGTCCGGTCAAGTTGACCGTTGACCGTTGACCGTTGACCAGAGTTGACCTACATGTAATTTCTTAGGGTCAGTTGTCTTGAAAGATAAAAGTATTAATAAGGGATATATGATATTATAGGGAGTCTGTAGCTCGGCGGATCGAGTGCGAGTGATTTCAGGAGTCGCTAGCTTTCATTACCCGCGAGGTGAGTCCTCTCACTATACTGTACCCGGAAGGGTTTGACTGTGTGACCGGAAGGTCGGATATGATATGTGATATGTATGCTATATGTGGTAAGTTATTTGTTATATGTGCTATGTATGTCATGGGCCAGAAGGCGATTATATTATGGGCCGGAAGGCGTTTATATTATGGGCCGGAAGACAATATGTTATGGGCCGGAAGGCAATATGTTGTGTGATGGACCGGAAGGTCGGCGTGGGTAGGACCGGAAGGTTTACCCAGCAGGGACGGAAGTCCCCTGAGACACATGGACCGGAAGGTCAGGGCCTGGAAAGGCGTATGTGCGTAAGTTGTATATTGGGGAACTCACTAAGCATTTATGCTTACAGTTGTTATGTATGTGTTTCAGGTACTAGCGAGGACCGTGGGAAGGCGCCGGCGTGATCGATACACACTGAAGGATGTTTTTATGATCTTGGGATTTAGACAGTTTGTATTTGACATGACACTTAAATTATTTATGCCTTGTTTTGAATGGAAATACTATTTTTTTTTTATGAAAAATTTGTTTGAAAATTTGCGTTGTTACAAAGATTGGATCCTCCAATGATGGAAGTGGTCAAGAAGAAGATAATTAAAAGGTTCAAAAGGTGCAAAGAGAAGAAAAAGGCATTTCATGACAAGCACATAACCCAAAAACACTTTATTCCGGGTCAAAAAGTTCTTCTTTATCATTCACGCTTAAAGCTATTCCCGGGAAAATTGCGATCTCGATGGCATGGACCTTTTATTGTTATAAAAGTGTTTGATCCTAGTGTGGTTGAAATCAAGAGTTTGGAAACAAACCAAATCTTCAAAGTGAATGGGCACCTTTTGAAACTATTTTATGAAGGCTTTGACACGGGAGAATTCAACAACGTAACAATGGAAACACTGATTTACGAAGGTTGACGGAAGCGGGGCTATGTCTTGGCAAAGACGTTAAATAAAGGCATTGTGAATAAATAATATCCACTTGATGTTTTGGGTGTTTCTAAACTTGAAGTTGACCTAAAAATAAGCATATAGAAGTATTCTAGTGATTTTTGTGAAGTTTGAAAAATTCCAAAAATTTGACTTTTGCGCGGGTGCCCGCGCAGACTTTGCGCGACCGACCCCAGCCGCGCAGGTCCCGAGTTCTAAATTACACCAACATGGGGTGCTCTCTGATTGTTGCGCGCGGGTGCCCGCGCAACCGTTGCGCGACCGACCCCCAGCCGCGCAGATTCCGAGTTCCAAATTACCCCAACATGGGATGTATTCTGACATGTGCGCACGGCTGCCCCCCACCCGCGCAAATATGTCATTTCATAAGAAAATTTCGAGCCATTTCATATGCGTCCTTTGCGCGACCAAGCTTTCATCCATGTGTATTTAGGCAGCCAAGAACTCCATCCAAGCATGATTATGCGACCCATGTGTTGCTTCCATACCGTCCTCGCGAGCCTCCTCCACCTTGATCCCAGTATGATCCTTCCTCACTCTCATCCTAAGCATTGAGGACAGTGCTTAATTTTAAGCTTGGGGTGAGGTAATCTAATCTTTTATTTTTATTGCATTTAGGTTGTATATAGTTGTATTTAGAGTTAGTCATTTAGGGCATTCATAAAAATTGCATAAAAAAAATTCAAAAAAAAATATTGCATATTTTGTTTCTTTCTTTTCTAATTTTCATACTTTTTAGATGCATTCTAGGTTAGGTTCATGCATTTTTGTTCTCTCTTGTCTTCTCATACCTACAGATACCATAGCGCCGAGTCATAAGTATTGAATCATAGATTGGTCCCGGGTCTTGATATGGAATTCCTTGTATTTGATAAGTGGGACACGTTTTGAGCCTCACAGACCACTTTGAGACCACTTGTGTGGGGGTCAGATGCAGGTAGCTTGATTGGGTCTAGGTGCGGAGGGATGTGGTTGGTCATGCCAATGTGTGCGAGCAAAGACAAGCCCGGTAAGGTATTTTGAAGACATTGAAGATATTGAAGACTCGCATCTTGGTTTTGGAGGGAGTACCCCTTAGTACTCACAAGTCTCGTCCGAGCCTTGCTTATTTAGATTCTCACTGCCTTTTTAGGATAGGTTATCATTTTTCTAGGGGTCTAGAGTAGATAGTTAGATAGATTTTGTTTATCACACCTTGCATTGAGGTGCTTGATGAACTTTGAAGTGGGTCCCCCAATTTACATCTTTTGGGACCAAGTCTTTTCGGTAACACCCATTTTTGAGTCATTCCCCACCCTTTTTAGTTGATCTTGGCACATTGTCAATGATCATTAGGTGTTCATATTAGCCTCCATCTATCACTCAATTTTTACTATTGGAGTCCTATGTTACTTGGTGAAATTCCTTAGACCCTCCAAGAAGCAACACAAAAAATTGAAGAAATTTGAAAAAGTGAAGACAATAAGAGCCTCTAAAAGATGATTCAAGAAAAGCAACAAAACAAAGAATAAAAATGAAGAAAAAGAGCAACACAAAAAGAAAAACAAGGTTCCAAGTTCAAGACTTATGTTATATATCTAGTTTGCAAGAAGCAAAAAAAAAGTGTCAAGCAGCGAATGTGATTGAAGACCCAATAACAGAAGTTCAAGATTGAAGATTTAGGTTGTTTGGTTTAGATTTAGGTTAAGTAGAGTTTTTATTATTTTATTTTATTTTATTTTTGATTTTTGGTGAGAAAAGGCCCCGACGATGAGACGGTAGACTGTAAAGGACAATACAAGGGAGAAGCCTCTGAAACCGGATGTTTGCTCGGAGGCCGTGCTGCAAAACCCTATTTCGTTATTATACACTTTGTCCTGACAAATGTAGGAATCATAGTGTGTGAAGAGGCGCCTTTCCTTCGTGCACTATGGTCTACATTGGTGATTTAAAGTGCCCCCACTGGGCGCATCTCTGTTTCCTTTGTCTTGCACACCGCGACCGCATGCAGCCGTGATCTATTCGCCCATCAAGTGGTTGAGAATGTGGTTTGTGGCTCTAAAGAGGGGAACATTTTGAAGATGCGTAGGGTCCATGAAGGACTAATTCTGACCATGTTGACTAATGTTGACCAAGTTCTATGGTATCTTTCTTTTTCCTTTTTAGATAGTTCATCCCGAGCTCATTTTTAGTCTTGTTCTAACTTGAGGACAAGTTAGGTTTAAGCTTAGGGTGATCGCCACCCGTTGGATAACGCCTCAGCACTCTTGTCGGAAGTATTGAGCCGCCGAGATCGAACCTCCAAACCGTGATCGGAGTCCGCTGCCACTGCTCCTCTGTCTCGCCAACGTCGGCGTCGAGTCTAACCGCTACTTCCGCTTCTACGATCTCCGGCGCCACCATCATTGACGAGGATACAAGTCGACCACCACGACCATTCTACCTATCAGTAAAGATGTCCTTCGCCACTGACTTATTGCCACCGAACCACCACTGCCATTTCCGTGAAAGACCCGGTCGACGTCGTTTCTGTTGCGATTAAGGGAGAAGACTGTCGGTGGGGCGTCGGGAGTGGAGTGGGGCAAACCACTGCTTTCGTTAGCCGCTTCTATGACGCCTTCGTGCTCCATCTGCCGCTGTCACCAATGATTGAAGGTGCTGCTACCGCTGTCGGCCCGCCATACGCCACCGAGAGGATGGATGTGTCCTTTTACATACGAAGCATGTGTATGTGGTTGTATTTTCCACTGTTGGTGTGTGATGTGTGTGTTTGGGATGTTTGTGTCACCGGAAAGCAAGTGCACCACCATGGCAGCCAACCGTGGTGGTTGCCGCTAGTTATAGCTTTTCTGCCGCCGTGTGCTACCACCGGCCACCACTAGAGTGGTTGTTTGTGTGTGCTTATGTTAGTGTGTGTTTTTTTTAGATTCGGGTTGTAAAATGTATTAGCAAAAGAATAATGAAAGAAACTCAAAACGACCACCGTGAGGTGGTGGCTGCCGCCACCGGCCGTCGTGTCGGGTGGCGATGTGCTTGCCTTGTCATGTTTGATTCAGTTGGGATGCTTGAAACGCTAATGGGCTTAGTGAAACCCTAATGGTCCTAGTGAAATCATAATGAGCCTAATGAGCCCTAATTGTTCAAAGGACCTAGCTATTGGGCTAATATGGGTTGGAAGCCCTAATGCCATGAAACCCTAATTTGGGACTTATCAGGACCGCATTAGAATTATTTAATAAACCCAAAATATTAATTAACAAACATTGGCAATTTTACCTAAAGAAAATATTGGACTTAATGGATTAAGTCTTTAATAGGTTAAGTAGGAACACTTAACCCTAATCGACATTTTATGTGAATAACCCAAATATTGGATTTATGGGCTTGGACTTATCGGGACCCACTTTTGGGCCATTTGAATGGAATTGTCTATTAAGCCCAATCACACCATATGATTTATCTAGAAGAGTGATTGACTTAATGTACTAAGTCCTTAATGGGTTAAGTGAGAAACACTTAACCCTAATCGTCATTTTATGTGAAACCCCAATTTCACTTGGGTTTATTGTTGGGCCTTTCTATTGGGCCTTAATGATTGGGTTATTGGTGGGCCATCCAAGAATAATCATATGGACTAGACTATTTAGATGAGCTTTAGGGTAAGGCCCATATGTAAGGGTTTGTGTAACATCCCAAATTTCGAGTCCAAAAATTTCATTTTAATTAACTGATTATAAAAACATTCATAAGAAAACTACGTAACAATATATCATTTTGTAAATCAATGTATCATGTATGAAAACCCAAATCATATAATATCAACATGTGAGAGTACAATCCCAGAATATCTTAAGTGCGGAAAATCAATGCGTGTGTGTATGATGTGTTGCTACCGCGCCATCTCCTTCCCGTTCGCTGAAGAGGTACATAAACCAAAACTGTAAACTGTAAGCACGATGCTTAGTGAGTTCCCCCATCATACCACATACCATACAGTCACATAACATACATGTAACGTCCCAAAATTTAAGACTAAAAATTTCTTTTAATAAAACATTACTTTAAGCAAATTCATCATTTTAAAACATGAATAGAGTATTAGTTTCCAAAATACATGCTCGTTATCAGAGTAGACATTCCCAGGCTGTCTAAACTATGGTGTGTGCCATGCGATCACCCCGAGCTCTTCCCTCCGCTACCGGAAGTACCTGAAACCAAAACTGAAAACCGTAAGCACGAAGCTTAGTGAGTTCCCCACCCTACCACATACCATGCATAACCACATACTGCACACATACTGGGCCACACCCACTATCCTGGGCCTCGCCCCCTACCTCGAGCCTCGCCTGCTACAACGGCCCCGCCGCTCCAGGCACCGCCTGGCTTCGAGCCCCGCTCGGATACAGATCTGTTTCACTTAGGCCTCGCCTGTCACAGGGCCTCGCCCACTAACATATAATAGCACGTAACATATCAATCACATCACATAATCTAAACACATACTAACGGATCTTGCCCTAAGGCCTCGCCTATCTCCGGGCCCCGCCCTTGTCCTGCTACTGAAAAGTCATGGAACCCCGTCACATCACATCACATAATCTAAACACATACTAGCTGATGAACCCACTAGCTGCTGCCCGACAACTCTCTGAACTCCTGCTCCACTCGCTCCCCGAGCTACCAATGTCAAAGCAACACTGAGTCTAACTGACCCCCGAAATACAACCAAGTCAACTTTGGTCAAAGTCAAAGTCCTGGTCAAAGTCAACCTTCCAGGTCAACCCTACACGCCGAGTCACCCTATTGACTCGCCAAGTTCATATGTCCATAGTCCTTCTCTTTGCGACTCGACTCGCCGAGTCATTCCATGACTCGCTGAGTCTACCGATTACCGAGTCCTGACCTGTCCAACTCTCCGAGTCTCCATTCGACTCACTGATTCGAGTCTCAACTCGAAGGGTTTGGGGTTTCGCCACCTGACTTGCCGAGTCCAAGAACAGACTCGCCGAGTCCAGGACAACCTTCAACAGACTCGCCGAGTTGTTCATCCAACACGCCGAGTTCCTGCCCAACATCATTTGACTCGACGAGCTGTTCATCCCACTCGTCGAGTTTCTCCAAATATTCATGCTACTCGCCGAGTCCACTCAAAGGACTCGCCGAGTCCATTCAGATCTCCAAACATGCAGAGGACTTTTGAGTCATGCAGGGACTCCAAACCATAGATCCATACTTCCAAAGCTCAATCCCCACGTAAAGTTGCAAACTTTACGTATAACTAAAGAGATCTATGCTCAAAACATACTAGGGTTTGGTTTAAGGACAAAAGGGCTTTACCCACTACTCATCTCTTGAAGCTTTATGACATATTGGACCATCCCAAAACTAGATCTGAAGCGACAACAACATATCTAAGCCCCTAACTCGAATTGGGTCTCAATCAACCCTAAAACCCCCAAATCTCATAACAAAATAGATCTAGATGCAAAGAAGGGAAAATGGCAGCTTAATACCTCCAAGATGAACACAAACTGAAGTAGATCTCGGATATACACCTCTCCTTTCAAGCAACCTTCTTGATCTTCAAGTTCCTTTCCAAAGTTTCCTTCCTCTAAAGCTATTTCTCTCAAATAATGGAAGCTCACACGAAATCTAGGGTTTACAGATTCTCTAGGATGATATGGAGGCTGAGGGAGGGACATAACACCCTTTATATAGGATACAATTCCCGGAATTAGGGTTTTCCTCGCACAGACCAGACTCGCCAAGTCTCCTTGGCCGACTCGCCGAGTCGGTCACTTACTCCTCGACCCGGATCCCGCTCGGACTCGCCGAGTCTCCCCTTGAAATTAGGGTTTTTCTTTCCTTTCTTGGCCTTCAAAACTTGGGTGTTACAACTCTCCCCCACTTAAACTAAAATTCGTCCTCGAAGTTTGCCATGGTCCACCGCCTGCGATCTGCTTCCAAAACCCACCAATTATCCCAACACCAGCTGCCTACCTTCGCTGGTCTTCCACCTGGTCATTATAACTAACATAATCCTCGCAGATAATAGACTCGGGTCACCCTGACCCTGAACATCCTGTAAACACAAGTTACTCACAGACAATCCTTCTGGTAGTCACCGAGTACTGCACTGAACCTATAGGGGTTCACCCCTTCTTTCCTTGCGTAAATTCCTTGCCTTCCCAAGGCAAAGCTCCATATCCAACTATTTCCTCTGACACTGTGAAGGTCCTAACCTTCACCAACTCCATCACCCCCGCTATTCCTAGTACGGGTCATCACCGTCAGTAACCACTAACACTCCTCTCTACCAAAACTTGGTGCCGAGCACCCCTCGATTCAACTAACTGAATTCCACCATACACTGCTTACCCGCAGTACCACTGACTGAAAATTCTGCTATTCCTTGTCTGCCTTCCGGATGAACTGAGACCACCCTTGTCCCTACCAACCTATCAATGCCTGGATTACCGGCTTCCACCGGTAGCTAGTCCCAACACCACCACTAGTCGCTCCCAGTGACTTCCGAAGAAACTTCGACCACCTATAACTGCTCAATCTATCTCTCCATTCAGGCGCTACAAACCTGGGATTCCCGATCCCCTAACTTGACACTAAGGTCTCTACCAGGTCCCACCTACGCTGCTAAAACTCACGGGCCTCGCCCACGGGTCCCACCCGCCTCTATCCTTTTAGTCCCACTATTCTAATCACACTCGCTCGGGCCTCGCCCACGGGTCTCACCCAACCATATCCTGGAGCGGCCTCCCAAGGTCTCACCTCACTAGGGCTATATAGGCAAACTCCCTATCATTCTCATCCACTACCCATTCCTGATCCCTGACTGATCACTAGGAGGTAAGGGCCTCGCCCCAACTCTGCTAATGAAGCTACTAAGGAATGCTACGGCTTACCCATAGTCTTACATCACCATCCATTGCTGACTGCTAGTGAATGTTACGGCTGCCCCGTAGTCTTACAACACTTCCACCACTAACTGCTAGTGAATGCTACGGCTGCCCCATAGTCTTACATCACTTTCTACCACTAACTGCTAATGCGAAGGCACCCGCATGCCATTAGCTCTCAAGATCCCCATTCCGACTCCCTCGAGTCCTATGGGCGATCCACAACCTGCATTCCCAACCACGTATTGACCATTACCATTACACGCACTAGCTGATGCGGAGTTTCTCAAACTCCCAACCCTGAAATCCTCGATCCATCAAGCGTTAAACCACTTCTTTTCCTTCTCGGAGGTCGCGCACTCATTCTGGGTCTGCGTGCTCCTACCTTTGCTCACTCGGAGGATTCTCCCCACTTCGATCCTGCTTACCCCTTGTTGCTCAATACTCAAAAGAAATCCTTGCTACCATTCCATAATTGATCTGCTAAGGAACCCAAGCTTACCATAGCTAGGGATCTAACCAATCCATTTCTAACACTATACGACCCCGATCTAGCGAGACATACCAAGCCCCTCCTAAGCATGCTACAGTTACTGCATCCAATGTAACCTTCTCCAATAGGGCACATCCCCTCACTACCATTCGAATATCCAAGGTATGCAGATGGCATATAACTCGATCACAATCAACCGCTCAAAAAATAAAATACTCATACCGATAATGATGCAGAACCATAACAATATAATCATGCACAAAAAAAAGAATTGAAAGCAGAAATCGCATACCTGCAACGTACGGTGCTGATCGCGCCTCTAAGGTAGTCATCTGAAGAGCTCTGCCTCCTACCACAGGCGCCTCTGCACGGACCTGACGGCTGTCTATGATCCTCAAAGTTGCAGGGGCAGGTGCCATCACCCGTCCTGCTGAAAACTAACTGGGGCACTGGGCCTTCTTGTGGCCCCGCTGGTTGCAGTGAAAACATAACATGTTTGATCCCTATGAGGTGGTAACAGTACAATCCCTGCTGAAATGACCGGTCCGACCGCACTTGAAACAGCCAGACTCACCACCGCTACCACTCCTGCACGCGCCCCCGTGCGCCCTGCCAC
The DNA here is from genome assembly GCF_051521515.1 of Lactuca serriola. Taxonomy (NCBI): domain Eukaryota; kingdom Viridiplantae; phylum Streptophyta; class Magnoliopsida; order Asterales; family Asteraceae; genus Lactuca; species Lactuca serriola. Next base: position 25,159,713 of record NC_136411.1, read on the forward strand.
ACTTTCCGCACCGGTTGCGGTCCTGATAATCCCTCGACCTCGAATCCGATCCCTACCTGAACCTCAACCGGCTTCCTCTTCCGGATCTGCTCCAAATCAATTTCCCTCTCTCTAGCCCGAGAAATCATATCTTCCAGCGTCTTACAGCTGGACCTGCTCACGAACTCCCTGATGTCATCCCTCAACATCTCATGGTACCGGGCCTTCTTCATCTCCTCATCCGCGACATACTGCGGTACAAGAAGAGCCCTCTCCCTGAACTTGGCAGTGATCTCCGCCACAGTCTCAGTGGTCTGCGTCAAATCCTGAAACTCCCGTGCCAACTGTTGCACCTCAATAATCGGCGAAAACTCCGCCCTGAACCTGGACGAGAAATCGCTCCAAATCATCGCGTCCAACACGGCATCATCCCCCAAAGCATGACCAATCTCCTCCCACCAATCCCTCGTTTTGTCCTTCAGAAGACAGGAAGCGAGTCTGACCTTGTCCCCCTCAGGACACCGGCTCCTACGGAATGCGTTGGCAACATCAGCCAACCATCTACTGCTAGCGATGGGGTCCCTAGCCCCATGATAATCTGGTGCCCCGCAAGCCCTGAACTCTCGAAATGTCAAGGTACGCGCTCCCATCAAATCCATCATCTCAGTACGGAAGGCTCCCATCCTCTCATCCAAAATCTCCAATATACCCTCCTTGATCGTGCCAAAGATCACAGGAGTCTGATTCAAAATACTGCGCGTAACCTCGGCGTATATCAACTCCCTCATTCGCTCCTCGAGCTGCTCGGCCCCTGAACCTGAGCCTGGTCCCTCTCCGGCGCCTGATCTGCCTACTGGTCTCTCTCACAATGTCACCATGCTGAAAATATACCACAACTACTATCAGAATACTCATCACTGATGCGAGACCAAACACACCCTACCAGGTTCCCGGTCTTGTCTCGACCTTTCCCAAATCGAGTACGGATCCTCTACTTTCAGTAGTACGGGCACATACTACCTTCCACATCTATCCGTACTTTCCTCCGGAATTGCTTTGACTTCACCAGGTCCCTTAACCACTACTACTGCTCCCAACACTATCTCATCCTAGGCTGACCCTAGGGAAACCTCTGACTCAACTCCAACCAGTCCTCAGTTGCTGAGGGTCTCCTTGTGATGCCAATTAGCCATCACCTGGATACCATCACATGTGACGAGGCTCAGATAATCCTTCAAGTAAAAGACTCGTCCCTACAACGGTTGGACTCAAACAAGATCTACGCAATAGGACCAAATCCAACACTCTGAGATTATCCAACCCTGATCACATGTGACATGCCGTATCCACCTAATGGCTAACTCCCATTACTCAGTATCCCACAATGCACAAAGCAAGCAGCATTCAGACAAGGGAAAATCTAACCACAACATACTCAAGCAATCATACACACATAGCAAAAATCTGAACTAGCATGCAACACAAACTCATAACTCAGGCATAACCTAAACAGGCTATCCTACTATTGTCTAATCAGCACTATCATGCAGCTCAAAGCACATATAATAGGCACATAAGGCATCATCCCTAGATCCTTAGTCCTAATCTAGCATGCTGTTCTATCAACTGATAATCATAACATAAACTTGTATGGGTATTTTGGGGTACCTACTTGAGCTCAATTGATTGCATGCACCACACCCTTTTTCTCTTTTCAAAGTTCTTTCCTTTCTGAATTATTTTTGCTTTTCTAAAACTGTTTTCTTTCCCAAAACTCCCTTTTTCAAAACTGTTTTTTTTTTTCATTTTGAAAACTTCTATACCAATTCCTCAGTTTGAGTTCAGACACACCCAAGAGCATGTTCGAATCCCTCAAACCAAGGCTCTGATACCAACTTGTAACATCCCAAAATTTAAGACTAAAAATTTCTTTTAATAAAACATTACTTTAAGCAAATTCATCATTTTAAAACATGAACAGAGTATTAGTTTCCAAAATACATGCTCGTTATCAGAGTAAACATTCCCAGGCTGTCTAAACTATGGTGTGTGCCATGCGATCACCCCGAGCTCTTCCCTCCGCTACCGGAAGTACCTGAAACCAAAACTGAAAACCATAAGCACGAAGCTTAGTGAGTTCCCCACCTTACCACATACCATGCATAACCACATACTGCACATACTGGGCCACGCCGGCTATCCTGGGCCTCGCCCCTACCTCGGGCCTCGCCCGCTACAACGACCCCGCCGCTCCAGGCCCCGCCTGGCTTCGAGCCCCGCTCGGATACAGATCTGTTTCACTTAGGCCTCGCCTGTCACAGGGCCTCGCCCACTAACATATAATAGCACGTAACATATCAATCACATCACATAATCTAAACACATACTAACGGATCTTGCCCTAAGGCCTCGCCTATCTCCGGGCCCCGCCCTTGTCCTGCTACTGAAAAGTCATGGAACCCCGTCCATACTCCTGCTGATAGTGAGGTACAGGCCCATCCCACCCTCACCCCTTCCCTAACTTGGGCCTCGCCGCTGATCTGCTGCTACTGAGATGTGGAACACCATCCACCCTATGCTATTGGTGAGATACAGGACCTCGCCCACACTCACCTCCCTACCAGGCACATACAAGTATCACACAGACAACAAGTATTAACTATCACATAAACCATTCCTTGGGCACCCGCCCTCTATCATTGGACCTCGTCCCGAATATCATACTAGCATAATGTGCTTAGGGCTAACCCCCGGGTCTTCTACTCATAACTACATGGGCTGGCATTGTGGCCGTAGACCCATTCATACAAAGGGAAACTCACCTGCACTGGCTGAACTAGCTGATGAACCCACTAGCTGCTGCCCGACAACTCTCTGAACTTCTGCTCCACTCGCTCCCCGAGCTACCAATGTCAAAGCAACACTGAGTCTAACTGACCCCCGAAATACAACCAAGTCAACTTTGTTCAAAGTCAAAGTCCTGGTCAAAGTCAACCTTCCAGGTCAACCCTACTCGCCGAGTCACCCTATTGACTTGCCAAGTTCATATGTCCAGAGTCCTTCTCTTTGCGAATCGACTCGCCGAGTCAGTCCATGACTCGCCGAGTCTACCGATTACCGAGTCCTGACCTATCCAACTCTCCGAGTCTCCATTCGACTCACTAATTCGAGTCTCAACTCAAAGGGTTTGGGGTTTCGCGACCTGACTCGCTGAGTCCAAGAACAGACTCGCCGAGTCCAGGACAACCTTCAACAGACACGCCGAGTTGTTCATCCAACACGCCGAGTTCCTGCCCAACATCATTTGACTCGACGAGCTGTTCATCCCACTCGTCGAGTTTCTCCAAATCTTCATGCTACTCGCCGAGTCCACTCAAAGGACTCGCCGAGTCCATTCAGATCTCCAAACATGCAGAGGACTTTTGAGTCATGCAGGGACTCCAAACCATAGATCCATACTTCCAAAGCTCAATCCCCACGTAAAGTTGCAAACTTTACGTATAACTAAAGAGATCTATGCTCAAAACATACTAGGGTTTGGTTTAAGGACAAAAGGGCTTTACCCACTACTCATCTCTTGAAGCTTTATGACATATTGGACCATCCCAAAACTAGATCTGAAGCGACAACAACATATCTAAGCCCCTAACTCGAATTGGGTCTCAATCAACCCTAAAACCCCCAAATCTCATAACAAAATAGATCTAGATGCAAAGAAGGGAAAATGGCAGCTTAATACCTCCAAGATGAACACAAACTGAAGTAGATCTCGGATATACACCTCTCCTTTCAAGCAACCTTCTTGATCTTCATGTTCCTTTCCAAAGTTTCCTTCCTCTAAAGCTATTTCTCTCAAATAATGGAAGCTCACACGAAATCTAGGGTTTACAGATTCTCTAGGATGATATGGAGGCTGAGGGAGGGACATAACACCCTTTATATAGGATACAATTCCCAAAATTAGGGTTTTCCTTGCACAGAACATACTCGCCGAGTCTCCTTGGCCGACTCGCCGAGTCGATCACTTACTCCTCGACCCGGATCCCGCTCGGACTCGCCGAGTTCCTCCTTGGACTCGCCGAGTCTCCCCTTTAAATTAGGGTTTTTCTTTCCTTTCTTGGCCTTCAAAACTTGGGTGTTACAATACATATACTGTCAGGCATATCTGGGTGCCCGACCTGCCCCTTCGGTCCTCTCGACTGGATACTGGCTAGCATATCTGGGTGTTGGCCTCCCCTTCGGTGCTCTCGACCGGATACTGGGGACTATTTCACCCCTTACTACTACCACATAACACATATCACATAATCAATCTAGCATGGCTGGGTATGACTACCCCTTCAGCCCTATCGACCGGTAAACTGGGGACCCCTACTGTCACTAGCACTTAGCATCATATCATACGAGCACATAAACATATAAGGTAGTAGCAAACATAAATGAATGTCACAGAGACAATCATCTAATCATAAAACTCTTACTGATGGGCAGACATTGTGGCCGTCGACCCACCGCTACTGGAAGGTAACTCACCTCGTACGAGTAGCTGCTGATAATCTGTGCGGGAAACCTCTGTCTACTGCTTCTCCCGAAATCCTCCGGCTATAATCCCCACAAAACACTCAGTCAGAATCTATTATCTACTCTTAGGGTAAAATGACTATTTTACCACTAACCAAGTCCAAGTCAAAGTCAACTTCCAGTTGACCCGACTCGCCGAGTTGGGCTGTCAACTCGTCGAGTCCCTAACCTTTTACTCGTCCTTATCCACAACTCTACTCGTCGGGTTTAGCAACGACTCGACGAGTTCCCCTTCCATATGAACATCGAATTAACCTTCATCCGAATCGCCGAGTTGTATGAACAACTCGTTGAGTTCACCTTCATCTGATAAACAAGTCTTGTCCTTGACTCGTCGAGTTGTATGAACAACTCGTCGAGTTCATCTTCAACTAGTAGGAGATTGCCTTGGACTCGCCGAGTCTGTTCTAGCACTCGTCGAGTCCCATGAACTCCAAGTCTAAGGCTACGTCCAATACGTTGGGTCACTCCTTTGGACCCTCTAACACCCTTTTAACACTCAACTGGGTTCCTTCGAACCCAAACAGAAAAGGGGAATCAAACCTTGGACTCGCCGAGTCCAAAGAACAACTCGCCGAGTCAAGGTTGTCCAAGTCTCATTTCTCGATTTCTGATGTACAATACTTGTCCAGGAGATAGATCTAGGCTCCTACAATCGATCTAGCACGTAAAGTTGCAAACTTACGTGCATGCATGGGACTTTGAGCTCCAAAAAGGTTCCAAAGAAGCTCTTAGGTTGCATGGAGCCTTCCATGGATGCAAAAGCAACCCCTTCCTGCCTTCTGACCCCTCAAAGGTCCTAGATCTGAAGTTTGACCCCCAACCATGCTTGCAATCATGGTTGGTTTCCACATATGGCTTATAAAGCCCTAAATCTCCCCAAAAAGGGATCTAACAAATAAACAAGCAAGGTATAGACTTTATACCTTCTGGAAGCTGCAAAGGAAGCACCAACTCAAACTTCTTTGGTCCTCCTTCGATCCTCTAAGCTTTTCCCTTCTTCCTTGACACCGCAAAAAACCAAGATCACTCAAAAGCTCTTAAATCTCTCCACACACAATTAGGTTTCGCTATGAAGTGTTTCTGGAAGGAATAGGAATGAATGGGGGTGGAATGAGATGATTAAATATTGTCCAAGCCCTTAAATTAGGGTTTTGTCCGGTCAGAGTCTACTCGTCGAGTCTAGATGTCGACTCGATGAGTCCAATACTTAAGTCCCGCATCCCATCCTGCTCCTACTTGACGAGTTGGGCCTTTAACTCGCCATGTCCCAGGCCAAAATGAAATATACTTAAATAAAAAAAATACGTACCAGGAACTAGGTGCTACAAATCTCCCCCACTTATTTCAGACTTCGTCCTCGAAGTCTGCTGCTCGTTCCTGGAAAAGCTCTGGGTAATGCTCCATCATCTCATCCACCGACTCCCAAGTCCACTCCGAGCCTTTCCGGTGCTGCCATTGCACCTTCACTAGTTCCACCCTCTTGTTCCTTAGATCCTTCGACTTCTGGTCGAGGATCGCCACTGGCCGCTCAATGTAATTCAGGTTGTCATCGACCTGAATATCCTCTTAGGGCACCACTGCTGAGTCATCTACCAGGCACTTTCGCAGCTGAGAGATGTGGAAAGTGTTGTGGATCTGACTGAGTTCGGCTGGTAGATCTAGCCTGTATGCCACCTTGCCCACCCGGGCGATAACCCTGAAAGGCCCAATGTACATGGGCCCAACTTGACCTGTTTCCTGAATTGGATGACACCCTTCCATGGCGACACCTTCAGGAGAACCATATCCCCGACCTGAAACTCCAGGTCTGAACGGCGCTTGTCGGCATAACTCTTCTTCCGACTCTGTTTAGTTTGAAGCCTGCTCCGAACCTGTTGAATCCTCTCTGTCGTCTTGAGCACCACTTCGGTGCTCCCCATGACCCTCTGGCCAACCTCACCCTCATCATATCAGGGTTTTGTACTTCCTCCCATACAACATCTCGAAGGGAGGACGATCGATACTCGCATGTTAGCTGTTGTTGTACGAGAACTCAGCCAATGGGAGGTAAGTGCCCTAGCTACCACCAAAGTCTAGCATGCACGCTCGCAGCATATCCTCCAGAGTCTGGATGGTCCGCTCGCTCTGACCATCCGTCTACGGGTGAAAGGCGGTGCTAAAATACAGACGAGTACCCAACTCATCGTGAAACTTCTTCCAAAACCTGGAAGTGAACCGAACATCTCTGTCTGAAATCATCGATATTGGTACCCCGTACCGTGCCACCACCTCCCTGATATAGATGTCGGCCAACTTTTCAGCCGAAATGCTCTCTTGAATCGGAATAAAATGGGCGCTCTTGGTCAATCGATCAACGATGACCCAAAACGAATCCACTCCTCGTGCGGTCCTGGGAAGCTTTGTGATAAAATCCATGGTAATGTCTTCCCATTTCCACAGCGGGATATCCAACGGCTGCATCTTGCCATGTGGCCTCTGGTGCTCGGCCTTGACCTTCCTGCAGGTCAAGCACAGCTCCACATACCATGCTACATTCCGCTTCATGTAGGGCCACCAATAGTCCAAACGAAGATCCATATATATCTTCGTCGCCCCAGGATGAATGGAGAATCGAGATTTGTCCGCTTCCTCCATTAGAACCTGGCGTACACCCCCATGGTACGGTACCCACACCCTTCGGTGGAGGGTCAACAACCCTCGACTATCATAATCGAAGGAGGAAACCTGGCCTACAATCCGCTCACTCTTCCGATGTTCTTCCTTCATGGCCTCCTTCTGGGCCTCTCGAATCTGCTCCAACAATGGAGTCACCACGGTCATCCTCATGCAGATATACCTGATCGACGCTGCCTTACGGCTAAGCACGTCTGCCATCACATTGGCCTTCCCCAGGTGGTAACGGATCTCGCAATCATAATCCTTCACCACGTCCAATCACCGATGCTGCCTCATGTTTAGATTCGGTTGATCTATGAGGTACCTCAAACTCTTGTGGTCCATGTAAATGGTACAACGGACCCCATAGAGGTAATGAAGCCAAATCTTGAGGGCGAACACAACAACCCCCAGCTCCAAATCATGCTTCGGGTATTTCGCCTCGTGAGGCTTCAGCTGCCTCGAAGCGTAGGCGATGACATTCCCTCTCTACATCAAAACCGCGCCCAAACCCGAAATATACATGTCGCAGTACACAACAAAATCCTCTACGCCCTCTGGCAGGGCTAAGATCGGCGCCTCACACAATCTCTGTTTAAGTGTCTGAAACGCTGCCTGCTGCTCAGGCCCCCAGCGAAAGACTACGGCCTTCTTCGTCAGCCGCGTCAAGGGTACGACTATCTTGGAGAAATCCTGGATGAATCTCCGATAGTAGCCGACTAATACCAGGAAACTCCGAATCTCGGATGGAGACTTCAGAACCTCCCATCTCATCACGGCCTCCACCTTGGCCGAGTCTACCGATATTCCGTTCTGGTTGACAAGGTGCCCGAGAAACTGCACCTCGCGCAACCAGAACTCACACTTGGAGAACTTAGCATACAAGTTCTCCCTTCTCAAAGTCTCTAGAACCTCTCGCAGATGATCCTGGTGCTCTTCTTGTGTCTTGGAGTAAACCAAGATATCATCGATGAAAACTATCACGGACTGATCCAACATCGGTCTGCACACGCGGTTCATGAGATCCATGAACGCGGCAGGAGCATTGGTGAGCCCGAAAGGCATCACCACGAACTCATAGTTGCCATAGCGCGTCCAGAACGCAGTCTTCTGTACATTCTAGTCTCTGACCTTCATCTGATGATATACTGAACGTAGATGAATCTTGGAGAACCAATATGCTCCCTGTAGCTGGTCAAAAAGGTCATCAATCCTCGGAAGTGGGTAACGGTTCTTCACCGTTACCTTGTTTAGCTCCTGATAATCTATGCACATGCGATGCGACCTGTCCTTCTTCTTAACAAACAGGATCGGGGCTCCCCAAGGCGAACTACTTGGCCTGATAAATCCTTTGTCTAGCAGCTCCTGCAACTGTGTAGACAACTCCTGCATCTCGGGAGGATCCAACCGATATGGTGCCTTGGCTATCAGAGCCGCACCAGGGACTAGGTCGATCCTGAACTCCACCTGCCGCTCTGGAGGTATCCCAAGAAGCTCCTCTGGGAACACATTTGCGTAGTCTTGCACCACCGGAACGTCACTCACCGTCGCCTTACCCGCCTCCCGAATTCCATGACATAGGTGTCATATCCTGCACAACCCTGCTGAAGGTAACGCCTAACCCTCGATGCCGAACATAATGATGGTCCTCATTGTGGCCTCTCACCCTGAATCACCAGCTCTCCCCCACTTGGGGTCCTGATCCGCACCAACTGTTGCACGCAATCGATCACCGCCCCATAGGGGCTTAGCCAATCCATACCGATAATAACCTTGTTCCGCCGCAAAGGTATGGGAACCAAGTCTACCAGGTAGTGCTCCTCGAATAATCTCAGCACACAATCTCGGAATACTGCTGATGCTCACATCGATCGATCATCGGCAAACTCTACCTCTAAAGGGCAATCCAGCATGCCCGAAGACTCAAAAGACCTCTTGCTGAGCGTAAGAGAAACAAAAGATCGAGTGGCACATGAATCAAACAACACTTATACCAGAATACCGTTCACATGGAACGATCCTAAACATGTACACAAAGAGCATATATCAATATCATAAACATCGTATAAATAGATCAGGGAGAAAGAATCATACCCGTCACCACATCGGGTGTGGCGCGTGCCTCCTCGGTAGTCAACTGGAAAGCCTGGCTCCTCACCACTGGAGCCTCTGACTTGCCCTGCCGGCCATCAGTAATCCATAGGGTCGCTGGAGCTGGCGCCCTTACTGGCGCTGCCGCTGTCAACTGGGGGCAATTGGCCTTCTTGTGGCCCCTCTGGTTACAGTGGAAACACAGCAACTCCGACGTCTGAATAGCAGGTGCAGGGGAGGTACAATCCCTGCTAAAATGTCCTAGCTTGTCGCACTTGTAGCAACCAGACGCCCCTAACCTACAAGCCCCCTCATGTGTCTTGCCGCATTTCCTGCAGCGGCCTTAGCTCTGTTGGCCTCTTGGCCCAACATCTGATCCCTTGGGCTTCTTCCCCGAAGCCCCAACAACCTGTCCCTCCTCGGCCTTCCTCTTCCGGATGTGCTCCAGATCAATCTCCCTCTCCCTTGCCCTGGCAATCATGGAATCCAGGGTAGGGCAAGCTGAGAAACTGACATGCTCCCGAATGTCAGCTCGTAGCATGTCATGGTAGCGGGTCCTCCTCATGTCCTCGTCTCCCGCATACTAGGGCACCAGTAACGCCCTCTCCCAAAACTTGGCGGTGATCTCCGCCACAGTCTCCATCGCCGGCCTCATGTCTAAGAACTCCCTAGCCAACTGTTGGAGCTCCACTGCAGGTGCAAACTCCGCTCTGAACCGAGTCACATAGTCTGGCCACGTCATAGCCTCAACAGTTGTGGCTCCCAGAGAGTCACCAACCGACTCCCACCAATCTCTGTCTCTGTCCCTCAAGCACCCTGCTGCATATCTCACCTTCGACCCCTCGGGCAGAAGCTGGTCAACTGTGCAGACTCAATGTCTGCAATCCATCGACTGACAGCAATGGGGTCCTTCACCCGACGGAAATCCAGGGCGCCACTGCCCCTGAAGTCCTTAAAGGACAGTATGCGTGAACCTGACTGGCTGGTCTCCATGTCACTCCTGAACGCCCTAAGGCGATCCTCCATCAGCTCGATAATCCTTTCCTTGATCGACCCAAAGATGATCGGGGTCGCATCAAGGATGCCTCTTATGATCTCGGACGCGATGAACTCGCGTAGCCTCTCATCCACTAGTTCAGAGCCTGAACTCAAACTCGATCCCTCTCTTGAGCTACCAACTGCTGGCCTCGGACATAGTACCACCATTCTGCAATACATGATGACAACCGTTAGTGATACTGATACATCTAGAGGGATCACATTCATCACGATTTCCTTCGTCTTGCCTCAGCCTTCCTAGATTCAAGTACGGATCCTCTGCTTTCAGTAGTACGGGCCCATCCTACCTTCCACATCTATCCGTACTTTCCTCAAGGACCGCCTCGACTCCACCAAGTCACTACTATTGCTACCGATCTCTATTACTCTCATCCTAGGCTTACCCTAGGGAAAATCTCTGACTCCACCCAAACCGGTCCTCGGCTACTGAAGGTCTCCTTGTAATGCCAATTAGCCATCACCTGAATACCATCACATGTAACGAGGCTCAGATAATCCTTCGAGTAAAATACTCGTCCCTACAACGGTTAGACTCAAACAAGAGCTGCGCAATAAAACCAAATCCAACACTCTGAGATTATTCAACCCTAATCACATGTGACGCGATGTACTCACCTAATGGCTAACTCCTATCATTTAGAGTCCCATAAAGCACAAAGCAAGCAGCATTCGAACGCAGGAAACTACTCAAGCAAACCTGTCCTCATAACGAGAAACTGTACTAGCATATAATGCTAAGCTCATACTATTAGGCATAACCTAAACAAGCTTTCATACTGCTGTCTACTCAATACTAGCATGCAATTCTCAAAAGCTGAAAACACATGAAGCAGGCACATAAGGCATCATTCCTAGATCCTTAGTCCTATTCTAGCATGATGTTCTACTGAAGCTGATAAACATAACATAAACTTGTATGGGTACTTTGGGGAATACTTACTTGATCTCGGCCGGTCGTGCACATCACACACTTCGTTCTTTCTCAAAACTCCTTTAACTTATCCTTTAGAAAACCATTTTCTTGTAAAATCTTTTAATCCCTCAATTTGAGTCCAGACACCCCCGAGGGTGTGTCCGAATCCCTCAAACCAGGGCTCTGATACCAACTTGTAACATCCCAAATTACGAGTCCAAAAATTTCATTTTAATTAACTGATTATAAAAACATTCATAAGAAAACTATGTAACAAAATATCATTTTGTAAATCAATGTATCACGTATGAAAACCCAAATCATATAATATCAACATGTCAGAGTACAATCCCAGAATATCTCAAGTGCGGAAAATCAATGCGTGTGTGTATGATGTGCTGCTACAGCGCCAGCTCCTTCCCCTTCGCTGAAAAGGTACCTAAACAAAAACTGTAAACTGTAAGCACGAAGCTTAGTGAGTTCCCCCATCGTACCACATACCATACAGTCACATAACATACACATACTGTCAGGCATATCTGGGTGCCCGACCTGCCCCTTCGGTCCTCTCGACCGGATACTGGCTAGTATATCTGGGTGCTGGCTTCCCCTTCGGTCCTCTCGACCGGATACTAGGGATTATTTCACCCCTTATTACTACCACATAACACATATCACATAATCTATCTAGCATGGTTAGGTATGACTACCCCTTCGGCCCTATCGACCGGTAATCTGGGGACTATCTCCCCTACTGTCACTAGCACTTTGCATCATATCATACTAGCACATAAATATATCAGGTAGTAGCAAATCTAGATGAATATCACAAAGACAATCATCTAATCATACAACTCCTACTGATGGGCCGACATTGTGGCCGTAGACCCACCGCTACTGGAAGGTAACTCACCTCGTACGAGTAGCTGCTGATAATCTGTGCGGGAAACCTCTGTCTACTGCTTCTCCGGAAATCCTCCGACTATAATCCCCATAAAACACTTGGTCAGAATCTGATATCTCCTTTTAGGGTAATATGACTATTTTACCCCTGACCAAGTTCAAGTCAAAGTCAACTTCCAGTTGACCCGACTCGCCGAGTTAGGTCGTCAACTCGTCGATTCCCTAACCCTTTACTCGTCCTTATCCACGACTCTACTCGTCGAGTTTAGCAACGACTCGACGAGTTCCCCTTCTATATGAACATCGAATGAACCTTCATCCGACTCGCCGAATTGTATGAACAACTCGTCGAGTTCACCTTCATCTGATAAATAAGTCCTGTCCTTGACTCGCCGAGTTGAATGAACAACTCGTCGAGTTCATCTTCAACTATTAGGAGATTGCCTTGGACTCGCCGAGTCTGTTCTAGCACTCGTCGAGTCCCATGAACTCCAGGTCTAAGGCTAAGTCTAATACGTTGGGTCACTCCTTTGGACCCTCTAACACCCTTCTAACACTCAACCGGGTTCCTTCGAACCCAAACATTAAAGGGGAGTCAAACCTTGGACTCGCCGAGTCGAGGTTGTCCAAGTCTCATTTCTCGATTTCTGATGTACAATACTTGTCCAGGAGATAGATCTAGGCTCCTACAATCGATCTAGCACGTAAAGTTGCAAACTTACGTGCATGCATGGGACTTTAAGCTCCAAAAAGGTTCCAAAGAAGCTCTTAGGTTGCATGGAGCCTTCCATGGATGCAAAAGCAACCCCTTCCTGCCTTCTGACCCCTCAAAGGTCCTAGATCTGAAGTTTGACCCCCAACCATGCTTGCAATCATGGTTGGTTTCCACATATGGCTTATAAAGCCCTAAATCTCCCCAAAAAGGGATCTAACAAATAAACAAGCAAGGTATAGACTTTATACCTTCTGGAAGCTGCAAAGGAAGCACCAACTCAAACTCCTCTGGTCCTCCTTCGATCCTCTAAGCTTTTCCCTTCTTCCTTGACACCATAAAACACCAAGATCACTCAAAAGCTCTTAAAATCTCTCCACACATAGTTAAGGTTTGCTATGAAGGGTTTCTGGAAGCAACAGGGATGAATGGGGGCGGAATGAGATGATTAAATAGGGTGCAAGTCCTGAAATTAGGGTTTTGTCCAGTCAGAGTCTACTCGTCGAGTCTAGACGCTGACTCGACGAGTCCAATACTTAAGTCCCGCATCCTATCCCGCTCCTACTCGACGAGTTGGGCCTTCAACTCTCTAAGTCCCAGGCCAAAATGCAAAATACTTAAATCAAAAAAATACGTACCAAAAACTAGGTGCTACAGTTTGGGCCCGATTTGGAAAGTTGGGCCATAGATGAGCCATAATTGGGCCTTCATGATTATGAGATGTTGGGCCACTTGAAATGCCAAATGTTTGGACTGGACTAAATAGTTGAGCCTTAGAATAAGACCATGTAAAGGTTTAGGCCCAATTTGGAAAATTGGGCCATATGTTGGGCTTTGATTCATAGTTTAACTTTTGGGCCTTTGGATTTGAGCCTTGAGTTGAATCAAGCTAAGATAGGGGTAAAGCAGTCTTTTACCCCGAGCTTGGACTTATGATTTTGTGTTGGAACCCAATTATTAATTGGGTGATGTTTTGATATTGATAGTTCGGGAATCTGTCATCCAGCAGTTGGAATTGTGTCTACGGGACTTCAGCAGTGTAAGGTGAGTCTTCTCACCATACCACCATACCCATGGGTCTAACGCACCAAGGTCGGCCCATTATGTGATTATGATAGATGTGTTAGTCATTCTGTGATTTAATATGATATGTGATTGTGTGTTTTGCATGAAGACCCTGGGGGAGCCTGTGACATTGGATGTAAGACCATGTAGGGTAGCCCATGGCAGTACTAGGTAAAGACCATGTGGGGTAGCCCATGACATTGGATGTAATACCATGTGGGATAGCCCATGACATTGGATGTAAGACCATGTGAGGTAGCCCATGACAGTCCTAAGTAAAGACCATGTGAGGTAGCCCATGGCATTCTTGCAGGTTTTATGTATACATTGCTTATGTGATATGTGTGTAGCTTTTATAGCTAACATGATATGTGATATGTGGATTGTGTGTGTGGTATGCTCCGGGAAACGCACTAAACTTCATGCTTACAGGTTTTGTTTATTGTTTCAAGTATCATCGTTTTGGAAAGGAAGGACTCGGATTGATCGCAGAGCACACACCTACGATTTTCGCAATGAATGATTTTGGGATAAACTCTGATAGATGATTTTACTTAATGATGATTTGAAATGTTTGAAATAAATGGTATCAATGTTTTAGCCATATTAAAAACGAAATTTTTACTGTTAATTTTTGGGTCGTTACAATTTCAATTTTAATTTAGAGTTTCTTTCGTTAATTTTTCTTTTTAAAAAAATTACATGATTTTTTTCTAAAGTTGTTTTAAATTCGAGTCTTTATATGATTCAATGTAATTTTTTTTCGTTTTTGCGTTTAACTTTATGTACATTTGTTACGTATGAGATGTGTCATATAAATAACTTTCGTTTGTTAATTTTAAAAAACCTATTATATTCGAGTTTGTCTATGTTTCGATATATTTTTTTTTACATTGTTGTGTTTAATTTTATGTACATTCCTACGTATCATTCGGGTTACATATAATAACGTTCGGTCGTTAACTTAAAAAAATGTATTATCATCGAGTCACATATAATATGTTTTTGATTATTTAAGTTTTCGTTCGTTAACTTAAAAAAATCTTACTTATTTTTATGCACGTCTCGATAGAAATTTGATTTTTTTTAATGTTTCGATGTAATTTTTTGTATGTTTTGATGCTTATTTTATGTATGTTCATGCGTATGAGTTTGTTCACATATAATAGATAAAAATATAATTATAAGCATTGGATTTTGTAAGTTAAATTTTAATGATTGTATTGATAAAAGTTACGTTTCAATGTAAAAAACACAAACGAAAAAAACATGTACACAAAAATAAGCATGAAACATAAAAAAATTTGCACCAAAATGTAAACGAGCTCGAATCTATACCAATACGTAAAAAATGTAAAAAAAATTACATCGAAAAGTAGAAAAACTCGAATATAATATATTTTTTTAAACTAACGAACGAAAGTTATTATGTGTGACCCGAATGATACGTAGGAATACACATAAAATTATGCACAAAATATAAAAAAAAATACATCGAAACGTAGACAAACTCGAATATAATACGTTTTTTTTTAAATTAACAAACAAAAGATATTATATGTGACCGTCTCATACCTAGGAAACGTACATAAAGTAAAACACAAAATCGAAAAGAAAAACTACGTTGAAATCTAGACAAACTCGAATTTAAATCGACAAGTTTATAAAAAAAACCATGTGATTTAAAAAAAAAAATAACGAACGGAAGTTCTAAATTAAAGTCGAAACGTTGACCACCTTGAATTATACCTACAAATTAAAAAAAATAAACATGTAAAAATAGTTTTTTTTAGGTTAACAAACGGAAGTTATTAATAAAAATCAAATTATATATAATACGAGGTTAAATACGAAAATTTAAAAAATAAATAGGTAAAAGTAATATTTTTCAAAGTTCAAAATAATATTTTAAAAAATAAAGTGGTGACAAAGTTAGAAATTTATAAATATAAAATATAGAAGAAGTACATAAATGATCTCTATGGTTTACCCATAGTCACATATAAGACCAAAATACACGATACTAATGGATGAACACTAACGACGCTCGGTAAAAAAACCATTCATGTAATTTTAGAAATATAGACCATATTCGTTAAAAAATTCACGGATAATGAGTTTATGACCTTTGATAAATCACAATGACTTTTTATACTTTTGTTTTTTTCTAATAACTAAAAGATATTAATTGTAATTTATTTGTGTTTAATAATGTAAAATTAGTAAATGAGTGTTAAGTTATGAAATATAGAAAGTGTTTGTAAATTTACATGTATAGAAATTGAAAAGGTTTTAAATGAAAAAAATTAGGCAATGTCCTTTTTTTTTGCTTTCTTTTTTTACTTTATCAAACTTATTTAATACACCATGTTTTCAAAAAACTTAGAGAGAGAGAGAGAGAGAGAGAGAGAGAGAGAGAGAGAGAGAGAGAGAGAGAGAGAGAGAGAGAGAGAGAGAGAGAGAGAGAGAGAGAGAGAGAGATGTACAAGCACCTATGCATTATATACAACTCAAACTTTAATAATATCATGGCCAACTATCAATGGCAACAAAAACTGCCTACTTCCTAAAATGCCACAATTCATCCATGTTCCAAGATGTGCTAGCCAATTCGTCGTCTTTCATCCAATCTATTTCTGTAAGCTGGAATTCTGGAGCCGACATGTCACCAGGTCCCACTGCTTGCATGTCCAAATGGATGAAGCCCATGTCAAATTCACTGATATTCACATGGTAACAGTCGTTGTATTGGCGTGATGAGTCGTAGTAAGCGATTTCTCCATTAGGGTTTGTTTGGAGATTTACATGTTCAGGAAAGACCATAGCTGTGGAATCTGAGAACAAATGCTTGAGCTCGTATTAGGGTTGTCGGCTTTGTTTGATAGCGAAGAAGATGTTACTGAGGACACCATTAGAGTTTGTTTCGGTTTGTGGTGAAGTGCTTAAGTTGTTTTGATCAGTTTCAGATGTTGATGTACAAATAGATGATGACGATGAGGATGAGTTTTGTTCAACTTGTTCAAGTAATCTTGGCATCCAAAATCGCCGAAGTGTTTCCACAAACCTCTTGCTATTGGAGTCGATCTTAAGGTGGCATGCTTGTTTGTGTACCTTTGTTCTCCAGTAGTTTTTGATCTCGTTATCTGTTCTTCTTGGCAAGTGGCGTGCAATTTTCGACCATCTTGAAGACAGAAAACAATAGTAAATTAGATCATCTTAAACTCTTAACATAACACACACACACACACACAAATATATATATATATATATATATATATATATATATATATATATATATATATATATATATATATATATATATATATTGGCATACGTGTAGTCTCACCTATTACCCCACTTGGAATGTAGTTCGAGGATTAAGATTTGTTCTTGTGGGGTAAGATTACCGTGCTTAATATCTGGTTTTAAATAATTCAACCATCTCAATCTGCAACTTTTACCGGTTCTTTTCAATCCTGTCAAAAAGAGAGATGAAAAGAACACAAAGAAGACTATATCAAACCTTTGTTAAAGAAGACAACATATATACGACCATAAAATTCACGAAACACGAATAAATAGTGTTTCTTTTCATGTTTTATGTACCTGAAGATTTTGCTAGGGCGTTCCAACGGCCTTCACCATGACGAGTGATGTAATTGATAAGAAGATTGTCTTCCTCGAGTGTCCACGACCCTCTTCTTAGCTCATCCAAGTAGTTCTCACTGCAAGAGCTGTCCATCTTCTTGTTGGTGGACCTTTATGAAAGTTAAAAAGAGAATCAAAAGAATTAGGGTGTTAGAGAAGTAAGTGGAGGTCTGCATACTTATAGAGAGATCCCTTGAAGGGTTTTATTGTAAATGTTGAAAAATGGAAATAGGAAAGTACACCCAATAGAGATTCTGTTAAATTTGTGATGGATGCCAATGCATTCGGAACCTTGCAAGATGTGGGTATATCTTATGTGAAAAATACAAGAATTCTTGTTTTACGATACATATGTGTCCAGGAAATTAATATCCCATGTAGGCCCAACTCGCCTTATAACATGAGTATCATTCATTGAGTATTCAACTCGTCTTTCAATATAAGATTTTCTATTTTTTCTTCTTCTTTTGAACATTTTTTTTAAACTGCGAGTATATATATATATATATATATATATATATATATATATATATATATATATATATATATATATATATATATATATATATATATATATATATATATATATTGTGTGCTAAAATGCACCGATAAGAATTTAGTATTAATTATATGTATATTAAATGTTATCCATACTTATAACTTATTTTTATAGAACCTAATTAAATTCGTCATAAATGTCAACAATAATATTCTTTCAAAATAAATTCATATCTAGAAGAACGAGAGTGTATTCTAGTAGAATACATTCTCGTTCTTCATATTCCATACAACTTTATTGTATTTTAAGTGATTGAGTCTTGAAACAAAGTACGAACTCATATATAAAAACCTAGATGCAAATTCATTCTGAAAGAATGTTATTGCTGACATTAACAACGGATTTAATTAGTTTCCATAAAAAGAGAATTATAATTATGGATATCATTTAATATATATAATTATTTAATTAAATAATTATTTAATTTACTAAATTCCTATTGGTGCATTGTAACACACAATAAATGTAAAAAACAAAATAACCTAGCCCTATATATATATATATATATATATATATATATATATATATATATATATATATATATATATATAGAGAGAGAGAGAGAGAGAGAGAGAGTTAGGTTCAAATGTTTTCACTATAACCTAGCCCTATATATATATATATATATATATATATATATATATATATATATATATATATATATATATATGAAAACGCAAGAACCAATAAGACCAGACGAAATGGAAGTGGGAAAGGGGAGAGGGAAACTTCCCTCACTGGAACACCATCCCTTGGGTGAGGGGAGCAACCTGCGGGAAAGAGGTCACTACAAGGAACACGATCATTAGCGGCGACAAAAGTCGCCGGTAATAAGTCAAATTGTCGCTGGTAATAGTAATAGCGGCGGCGCGTCGCTGGCCATAAGTCGCCGCTACTACTTCATCGCTATTGGTGAACTTGTCGCCGCTAATGATAGATGTCGCCGCTAATGACCATGTCGCCGGTAATTACAATTTTCATTTTTTAATTTTTTTTTTTGTAATTAACGATTTGGTTGTTGGTAATAATGTACTCGGTAATTACCTAACAACATTCGATTAAATATAAAAAATAAAGTGTCCCTGCTAATTATAAAACAAACATCTGATTATAATTAATTAAATATCAAAAGTCATAATATCCGATTAAATATAAAAAAATAATAATGTCGAGTGTCGCCGGTAATTACAAAAAACAACTAAAATTTTACAATCTACCAAGTAGTAAAGCCTGACAACATAAAACTCATCTTGGCCTACATACCATCATCTTCGTTCCCATCGTTTCCTCGATTATTTTGGGATTGAAAAAACGAATACAACTCATCCCTACATGCCGGGTCATTCAGCATTGCACGGAGATTTTACAACTACATAATTAATAACAACATATATAAACTTATAAGTTAAATTATCAAACATAAACAAAAACTATTAAAATACATTGTTATTTTTAAACTAAGACAAAAAACCAAAGTACGTTGTTATTTTTTGCACTTGGGACAAAAACCTAATTACCAAACTTTTTAGCAAATAATCACCACAAAACCAAAATTACCAAATCAACATGCATTTACGATGCTAAAGTAGATTGCTATTTTTAAACTAAGACAAAAAAAAAAAAACAAAGTACGTTGTTATTTTTTGCACTTGGGACAAAAACCTAATTACCAAACCTTTTAGCAAATAATCACCACAAAACCAAAGTAGATTGTTTTACCTGTGATGGTTGCGAAGGTTGTGGAATCGGCGGGAGAGCAGAAGGTTTACGGCCAATGCCTCTAATATGGCCACGTCGCTCTCCTAATACTTTCTCAAACATAGTTCTTTCTTGAGCAGGTGTTAACTGACTTTCACCTTCAGTTTGTTCTAACAGCTCTTCAACTAACCGATTCTGTAACTCCCAAAAGTGAGTAACAATTAAGTATAAATAAACATTTAACTATATGATAAAATTATAATTAAATACTTACATATTTTTGTTCCGCCTCAACAATAACAAATACATCATTCTTATCGATATGAGCTTTGCGAAACGTTTCCACTCTCTTAAGGTTTTGTTTAACTTTAAAAATTAGATTATATTTTAAATAAATAATTACATGTATTGTACGTTACCTTCTTATAACAAGTATTGGTATACGAGCTCGACCCCCACAATTCACATTTGTTTGCATTTCACGGATTTTTTTGTTCCTTTCTGAAGCAATTCCGTGTTCGTCTATTTGGAAATACTCAATTGCTTTCTTCTAGTTATCAACTTCCATACCCTCTGGAGGGTTGGCTAATGCTCCCGGGATATCTTCATACCCTCCGGCTAACATAAAATACTCTTTTGCGTCAGCTTTACGTTCTCGATAACCTTTTAACAAAGCTGCTTGAAAACTCTCTGTCAACATATTAGCTTGTACATCCCGGTACATTTGATCCAAATCAAACTGTGTCTCCAGAAAAAAAAGTTAACCAAGTAAAAAAAAATTATAGTTAAATATATAAAATATATTTAAATAAATAATTACTGCTAAATGTTGTAATACGGTGTCCTGTATTGCAGGGGAAACTTTTTTCCAAGTCCATTTATCAAATGAGACCATCTGCCACATTTTTTTCCAACTTCTCGGGAAAACATGTCTTTCGGCTCTCCTACGGGATCAAATGTGATATCCCTATCATATTCCATGCTAATCGGTTTGCCCTGGTTCCATAAGGTCGCTTTTTCAAGCTTTATATTTTTCGCTTTGCCTCGAACTTTCCTTCGTGCAGGTTGATCAACTACAAATGTAATTAAAAATTATTAGAAACGGTATTTAATTTATAATAACTGAAAAAAATAGTAAATAAAAATTCATAATAAGACTTACCGTCCCGCTCGTGATAACCATCACCTCTACCACCTGGGAGAGGTGGGTCCTCAACTCCATCAGCCCCGTGTCCACGACCCATAACATTAGCCATGTTATACATAAACAAAAGCCATATTGTCATCATTTCCTGAAAAATTATAAGATATACAAATATAATTTTTATTACAAATACACATTACATTGAAATAAACATTTACATAGGAATAAACATTTCTATTTAAACAAGAAATCCAAATAAAGTTCATATTACAAACACGTATTACATAAGAACTATTCTAATCAGAATCTTCCTCATATCCTTCAGTGTCTTCTTCGGTATCATAATCAGAATCGGTCTCATTGTAATCAGTTTCGCAATTAGAAACATGATTGACTGTACTTGTTGGTGGAGGAACTTCAGTTGCACTTTCTACATCAACAATGACTTTAGGAATGTTTTGAAAGTACATGCTGAAATTGATAAAAAGTGGAGCATCGGATGAAGAGATATTTTGAAGTACATCTACATTGTCAACATTTTCGTGTGAGCCATTGTCAACATTTTGGACACGGTCATCGTTCGATGGTAGATCCCAAATACTTCGATGGTTAACATGCTCGGCAACACACCGATGGTTATTGTTTGGCTCTCTGATGTAGAACACTTGTTTGGCTTGTGAAGCATATATGAGTTGATCATCTTTCTATGCTTTGCGTCATGTATCGATAGTGGTGAAAGTATCACTAGTAATAACTCCTGTTCGAGTATCAAATCACTTGCAACGAAATAGTACAGTTGAATAATCATGTGTATACCTCAACTCTATAATCTCTTCTAACTGGCCATAATATTTCTCACCTTTCTCACCCACCGCTAAAACCCCATAGTTTTGTGTTGTACGTTGTGTGTCACGACTAAGTACCATAAACCTAACACCGTTGACTACGTATGCGGTGTAAGAATAAGCATTCATTTGCGGACCCATTGCAAGAGCCGACAACTCTTTGTGGAATTCTAGAGAGTTTTCTATTTTCATTTGATGAACCTAGCAATTATAAATTAATATGTATTATGTATTCGTTAGATCAATGAAACAAATTTGTTTATTAATTTATATTACCTTTTCACGAAACCAATTACAAAATTCTCTCTTTTCATCACTTTGGGGATGTTCATATTTGAAATTCCTATGTTGATGACCAAAGGATATAGATTTAAAAAGATTTAAAAAAATTAAGGATGAAAGTTAGAGATAAGATTAGTTACTTGATATACTGTGTGACTCCTTCACAGCTATTCAATACAAACCATTCCATGTTACGCATTTCAGTTATATTAAGAGTTTTGATTTGAGTTGTGCTGGTCGGTCGACATTTAGACTCAAACATCCAAAACTTTGTTTTTTCAATGACAACTTCTTCATTTCTTTCCGGACGATTTTTTACATCTCGAAGGTACATCGAACATTTCTTCAGCAACATAACCCTCATCTATAGAACCTTCCGGCCTCGCCTTGTTTCTGACATAGTTTTTTAGTTTTTTCATATACCTTTTGATGGGATACATCCATCTCATACATACCAGGCCTCCGACAATCGCTTCATCAGGTAAATGCAAAAGTAAATGAACCATAATGCTGGAGGATAAATGAATTCTAACTTGCACAAGATTGCAATAATGTCTACTTTTGCTTTCCTCATATCCTCCACCTTCAATGTTCTGGAACAAAGTTGCTTGAAAACCGTACAAAGGTCTACAATAGGTGTATAAGTGTCTTTGTCTAACAACCCTCTTACTCCAATCGGTATCAGACGTTGCATAAGAATGTGGTGGTCATGCGATTTCAACCCAATAATGTTAGTATTGGTATCGTTCACTTTCTTACTGATGTTATAACCAAACCCATCTGATAGTTTAACATATTTTATAAATTGAGAAAAGAGTTGTCGACTAGATTTCATGAAAGAGTATCTTGCATGGGGTCTATGAAACTTGTGTCCATTTTTTTCCCACCATTCATTTCTCTGAATGCTTAGAATTCTCAAGTCATCTCGTGCATTTGATGTGTCTTTGCTTTTATCGTTCATTAGAAGAGTACCTAACAAACTCTCATCCACATTTTTCTCGACATGCATGAAATCTATGTTGTGTTTCAACTGTAGAGAAGACCAATACTCGAGTTCGAAGAAAATGCTTCGTTTCGACCAGTTCAACTCATAATCTTGCCGCTTTGGCTCCCCGCCTCCATGCTTAGGATGTTTACCCGGTTTACGAGTTAGTAGACGACCTAGTTACTCTTGTATGTAGTCATTACTAAAGTGTCTAGGAGCGGGTCTTGTCTCTTCCATCCCGTTAAAGTCCAACCTCTTTCTTAACGGATCATTAACATCTAGGAAACGATGACTCTTTCATACAAAGCCAGGATGGCAGATTGTATGTGGTGAGTATGACCGACCATGTGCTATGTGGAATACACATGTTTCCAAATGGATTGAAACTGTCAGCTGAAAGACCTAGGCGTACGTTATGGGGTTCACTCGATAAGTCGGGGTATTTTTTATCAAAATCTTGCCAATGTCCCCCATCAACAAGATGAAGCATCACACCATCTTCTGAACGTCCGGTACTATGCCAAATCATATTTTTGGCAGTGTGCCTCAAACAATATAAACGTAGTAGTCTAGGGGTCACAGGAAAGTACCGTAACACCTTATGAGGTACTTTCTTACCCTTGGTGTTTTTATTGATCCATCGGCTCTCTTTACAAACAGGACAAACTTGCAATGTATTGTGTTCTTTCCAAAAGAGACAACAATCGTTTTTGCACACACGTATCGAATCATACCCCAGACCAATAGACTCTAGTTTCTTTTTGGCTAGGTAATGTGAAAGGGGAACCTTGTTGCCTTTGGGAAACGCTAATTGCAACAACTCAAGGAGTTGATCAAATGAACTATCAATCCATTTGTTGTTCACCTTGATATGCATTAACTTTGCTAGAAACTCAAGGGAAGAAAAAATGCAACCAGGATACAATTTAGTTTCCACTTCTTCTAACAACTATGCAAAATCATCATCCACGCCGCTACCCTTCGTATTCGAGGTTCCTTCATCAAGGTTGGTATCATTTTCTCTCGACTCTCACATCACATCGTCGATTAAATCGGCCATTTCGTTACTTGGCAAGACGACTTGAGGAATAAAAGATTTACCATGATAGATCCAAATTTTGTACGACTTATTGAAACCATTTATAAATATATGGCGTTCAACTGCAGTTGGGTACTTGAAGTAACGGTTATCAAATTTTTCACATGCACATCTGATTTTACCATTACTATCAAGGTGTGACTTGGACTTCTCGATAAAAGCTTTGAGTCCTGCTTGGAACCCGGGATGGTTTTGATATAGATTAGTAGTCCAACTTTTATCAATAGACATGATGTTGCTGAAACATAATTTTGGGTTTAGAGTTTAGTATATAGAATTAGCATTGTGTTTTTTTCCAATCCATATTTTTTTTACAATTAAAAGAATAATAAAGTTAAAAAATTAAATTAAAAAATTTAGCAATTAGTATATCCATAAAAAACATTTCTTACTATTGTATCTTTTTATATTTTTTTAATTATAATATTTTTTCAATTATAGCATTGTACTTTAAACAATTATATTATGTTGTTGTGTTGTTCATTTTTACCGTCAAGATTAAAAAATATTTTTTTTTATTTATAACATTGTATAAATATGTTGCAAGATTATAAGTTAGGTTGAAGATTATAAGTTAACTATAGAACTTATTGGTTAACTTGGGGTTAGTTTGGGAACAAACTAAAAACTTTCTAGTATTTATATATAAGGTTTTAAACAATTTTATAACATTTTTTGTGTTTTTTTTTTCAAACTATAACAATGATTTATTTTTATATGTTTAGCAATTAGTTTTTAATGAATAAAATATTAAATAAAGGAAAATTAATAATTTGATATATCCATAAAAAAACATTTCTTACTATTGTATCTTTTTCTATTTTTTTTTATTTATAACATTTTTTTTCAATTATAGCATTGTACTTTAAACAATTATATTATGTTGTTGTGTTGTTCATTTTTACCGTCGATATTATGAAATATATATATATATATATATATATATATATATATATATATATATATATATATATATATTTATTTATTTATAACATTGTATAAATATGTTGCAAGATTATAAGTTAAGTTGAAGATTATTAGTTAACTATATAACTTATTGGTTAACTAGGGGTTAGTTTGGGAACAAACTAAAAACTTTCTAGTATTCGTATATAAGTTTTTAAACAATTTTATAACATTTTTTTGTGTTTTTTTCCAATTATAACAATAATTTATTTTTATTTTTTTTTCAATTATAGCATCCTACTTATACCAAAACCACATACTTTTTCACATAATACACAAGAACATGAAAATTCACATACTTTCACATACATATACCACATATACACCAAATACAAATACATTCACAGACACACAAAATAACATCCTACTTAAACCAAATACACATACTTTGACATATATAGATCATAACATCTTATTTATATCAAATACAAAAATTTCACAATCATATACCACATTTACAACAAACATACATACATTCACATACATACAATAACATCCTACTTATAACAAATACGTATAATAACATCATATATATATATATATATATATATATATATATATATATATATATATATATACTTCTACCAAATACTCATATACCACATATACATCAAACACACATACATTGGCATATATACACCAAATTCACAAAAAAAATGAAATAATAGAACCTGTAGTGGCGGAAATCAACGGATATGTAGCCGGAAAAATTGGTCTTCACCTGAAAATACCCTCACCGGTAAACCCAAAGACAACACCACCAAAAACATTGAAATTGAACAATTTATTGCAATTTAATCATCAAATTCAGCTCTTAATAATCACCAAATGTCTCTAAAGGCTAAACTACAACATTCAAATTCATTTTTTTTCTAATCCAAAGACAACATCACCAAAAACAAGAAATTGAACAATTTATTGTCATTTAATCATCAAATGCAGCTAAAAATCGAAATTAACATACAAATTAAAAAGGAAACAACAAAATCAACTAACCTTTCTTCAAGAAGTGAAGCTAGAAATCGGTCCCAAAAGCCCTAACCACCCCTTGATCCTTAATCTCACACAATGTGGGGAGATATCTAGTTGGAACAACCTAATTGAAGACAAACTCGGTAGAAGCTGAAAGAGGCGAGGTGTGGGATGCAGTAAACATAAAGCAAAATGGGAGAAATGAAGAAACTACGTGCGTTTTTTTATCTGCGAGATCCTTTAGCGGCGACACTTTTAGCGGCTACAATTAGGGCTTTACCAGCGACAATCTGGATGGAAGGGTAACATGTCATTTTTTAGCTAACTATTAGCGGCGACATTTTTACCTTTTAGCGGCGACACATATGTCGTCGATATTAGGTTAGTGCGGATAAGGATACCCTAACCGTTGGATTGGATATTTGATCGAACGACTTAGATGTAATGGAGGGGGAAAACGCGGATTCAGGTGATAACCCTTTAGCGGCGATGTTATTACCGGCGACGTATACTTTTAGCGGCGACTCTAGCATTTGTCGCCGCTAAAAGTACACGTCACCGGTAATAGTGTCGCCACTAAAGGGTGATATTTTTGTAGTGGGTGGGGGAAGGGGGTGCCGCACTCTCTCTCCTCATGCTATTGGGTAGTTTTTTTAAAAAATTTTTTAATATTTATAAAATTATATACCTACTAAAAAAATATAAAAATATATCAAAATTCATAATTTTTAATTCCCTACAAAGTGAGTATAATATATGTATGAAATATATTTCTTTTAAAAAAATAAAAAAAAATAGTGAGGGGAGCTTCCCACCCATTCCTTGGGTTTTAGGTGAGGGAAAGGAAAATGAAGGAAATGGTGGTGTGGACCACAAAAAGTGAGGGAAACATCCCTCCCATACCCTCCGGTCTAAGAATGCTACACATCATTAATTATGTTTTATAATTTTTGTTTATTTAAATTATTTTAAAGGGGTATATAAGTAATTTATTGAAAAAAGAATGGAATAGTTTACAAAGACAAAACTACAAAATTAGTCTCTGTGGTATTCAAAAAACTTTGAATAGGGTCCAAAAAGTTTCCAACTTACATGAATGGTCCAAAATCAAGGTTTTCTTTTGGTTTTGGTCCTAAAATTAAGAAACTTGTGTCGTTTTGGTCCATGGAGCACTTGAATTGACTGTTTTGCCCTTGAAATTTCTTTTTTCTTTTTTTATATATTTTCTATTTTGTAAATATTAAACAAAAGGCCCACCCCATACTTCCCCCCTCCTCCCCCCCCCCTTTTCTCTCTCTCTCTCTCTCTCTCTCTCTCTCTCTCTCTCTCTTTCATCTTCTTCTTCCTCGCCCTCTCTCATACACACACATATATATACAAAGTATTGTATGTATCACAAGAACCCACCCTCCATTACACCTAAATCCAAATAAATAGAGACACACCCAAAGTTTATCATTTTGATTTTGAGAACATCGATTGTTTCCAAATAGTTTGAAAGTCAATTATTTCTAGTTCATTTTAGAAAATAGATAAATCGATTGGAAGCCATAACTGATTTCACTTGATGAGAGACAAAGACGAGGGAGGTTATCTCCGGTGGTAGATGAAGGTGGTTCACAGTGGACTTCTCGGACGAAGCTCGTTATCTGGATGATGAAGAATTGATGTGTTCCAGATTAATGGTACATAAAAATAGAGGGTTATAGATCTGCATACACCAAATAAGGGAGACAGGGTCTTGATTGGGTTTGATTTCTCAGCTCTTCCAAATCGAGAGGTACAATGACTGCCGACTACACGTCCTCCCTCATATTTCCTCCATATTCAGCATCAACCTGTATCCTCTTCCTCCTGTATTCGTTGGAAAATCTCACCGGAGACGAACAACCCCGCTCAACTCTATATTTTGGGAAAATTTAAGGAAAGTAAAGAAAAAAGATGCAGATGTAGTCGACTACCATCTTCAATTGCAATAACAAGGAAGGGGAGAACTAATCTAGGGCTTAGGAGAAACACGTGAGAGAGAGAAAGAGAGAGATTCAAAATGGGGTGTTTGTGTTTGATCATTGAAGAATATGAGTTGGTTCTTGAAGGTTGGCAAAAGAAATTGAAGAACCATGTTTTTTGGGGGTCTCATTGTGCGTGTAATCTGTAGAAAAAAAATCAAGTTTTTTATTTTTTTATTTTCCTTTGTGATTTGTAGGTGAAGAAGAAGAAGAAGAAGAAGAAGTGTAATTTTTAGCAAAAAATCGAGTTTTTTTTTTCATTTTGATTTGCAGAAGAAGAAGAAGAAGAAGAAGAAGAAGAATAAGGAGAGAGAGAGAGAGAGAGAGAGAGAGAGAAGGGGGTACTGTGGGTGGAGTCGTGGAGAGGAGTAGGGTGATATATTTTTTTTATTTATAATTTTTTAAATACTAAACTAAATAAAAAAATGGAAAAAAGAAATAAAAATGGTAAAATAGACATTTCAACACTTTCAGGACCAAAACCAAAGGAAAACCTTGATTTTGGACCATCCATGCAAGTTGGAAACTTTTTGGACCCTATCCAAAGTTTTTTGAATATTACAGAGACCAATTTTGCAGTTTTGTCGTTTACAAGTTAATAACCGTGTGCATTAACTGCTTTAGAGATAACTTCTTATTGTATGAACGCATTAATCTTTACGAATTTAACTGCATTGCTTTTTCTTCTAACATTTATTATTAGATTGAAAAAGATAATCGTTGCTTTTAAAAACATTTAATTTCCATGTGGAAAGATGTCTATGTGAGAATTTAAAAAGTCATCTTCTTATGATTTAAATCATGAAAAGAATAAATCTTTCAAATCTTCAGCTATTGAAATTTCAGAATCATCGTTAAATGAAGGTATCGAAGGTGATAAAGGCAAGTTTTCAACGATTATTTTATTATATATTATTGATTATTGATTGATTTTAAAAGAATATACTAACAATTGAATTAGATTTTTTTGGAAACAACCATTAATAAAAAGAACCAACACTAAGCAAGCAGCTAGGATAAGGAGTGAACATTACAGTCAAATACAAAACAAATACAAATTACAAAAGAGGGCTAGAGCACCACTCTTCCCATGAAATATGAACACCTTTACTCCTATGTTTTGCCCACAGATACACCATGGATTTGATTCCATCTACCACCTGTCGATCATTTCTGGCTCTCCAAATTGCCCATATCATATCGTAGCAGATCGATGTATAACTGTCTTTTTCCTTTAGACATCTTCCATGGGAAGCCATAGAATGGATAAGATCCATTATGCTATTTGTCTCATTATTATCCATACCACACTAATTAAGGACCATATTTCGAACTTCTCCTGCAAATGGACAGTTAAACAAGATATGTACGACACTCACCTCCATTCTGATGCAAGCTCCACATAAAGTAGTATCTATCAAGATTCCCCTGTTTCTTAACTCTACTGTGGCAGGTAACCTCCCTTGCACAGCCCTCTATATGAAGCATGTGACTTTTATGGGGATCATTTTACACCATCTAATGTGAGAATGAGTAGGTAATACCATGAGAGAGCGGTCAATGTATCGCCTTAGGAATTTCACCTCATAATCACCATCAGGATCAAGAGGACATATCTATTTGTCTGGACCAGAACGAGGATGGAATTGATCAGGAATGCTAGTTAACCTCTCCAACTCAGCTGTCATGCCAATTGAATTGATCAACAATTGAATTAGATGATTACGCAATCTTTTAAAGTCTTATCTTCTTCTTATTTGTTCCATGAAGCAATTAACTGCATCTTTCAATGATTCTTCAATCGGGACTTCACAATCAACAATAAACGAAAATTATAAGGGCAAGTTTTCATACTTTATATTATATATATATATATACATATATATATATATATATATATATATATATATATATATATATATATATATTTCAATATATAGCTTATTGAAATTTTGACAGGAAAATCAACCATAGATCAAGAAGAACTGTATAATCCAAATGTTCTAGCAGATTTGATTCCTAGAAAAGGACAAACTGTGTCAACTATAGATGAAGGAATTGAACTATATCGAACATATGGAAAAGCTGATGGTTTTGGAATTAGATTAGGATCAACTACATATGGTGACTACAGTCTAAGAAAAAAACATGTAAGATGCAACAGATATGGACAACCAAGGAAAAAAATCCATTGATACTCTTACATCCAAACGACTGAAAAGCAAGACAGAAAATCATATTCAAAAGTTACAGGATGTATGGCGATGATTGGTTTTGACAAGGATTATAGAACAAATACTTTTACTGTATATGCATTTGAAGAAGCACACAACCATTCACTTACTGAAGTTAATGAAGAAAGTCTTTGTTCTCATAATCATAGACTTAGTATTTCTGATCAGGAACTTATTTTCAAAGCTTCAACTCTCAACGTTGGTGCAACTAAAGCACACAAGATACGAGCATCATTAAAAGGAGGATATGATCATTTGCCAGCAACAAAGAATGATTTCAAGAATTTCTAGAGAGATTATACCAATATTGTTGGACCAAATGATGCTCAATGTGTTGTAGACCAGTTGATAATTCACATAGATAATTATCCAAATTTCCATTTTGAATATAAGTTAAATGATGAGGAAACAAGTGCTATGTTTTGGGTTGATGAAACAAGAAAAGAAAACTACTCTAAGTTTTCAGATGTTATTTCAATGGATGCAACGTACAGAACAAACATGTATGATTATATATAATAAAATATAGTATACATTAATTTATATAATTTTAAAAAAATTCCAGGTACAATATGATATTTGTTCCTTTCACTGCTATTAACAACCATGAGAAGACAATCAATGTTGGAGCAGGACTAATATCGGACGAAACAATTGAGTCATACTCTTGATTATTAAAAGCTTTTCTATCAGCATATACAAAAAAACAACCATGATTTTGATAGATATGGATCCAACGTTAACTTCTTCTATATCAAAGGAGCTTCAAGGATGTACCCACAGATTATGTATGTGGCATATAATGTCAAAAATGCCTTCAAAGGTAATATATTTGTTTATTCATTAAATTTTATATATCTTATGTAAAAATAATAATATCTAAACATTTTAAATGATAGATTAAACCTGATGTAGTTTCAAATTCAAATTTCAAGAAACACGTAAATCAACTAGTTTAAAGTATGAATATTGAACCACCGAAATTTAAGTGTAAGTGGGATATGATGTTGGATGAATTTGATCTCAGGGAAAATAAATGGTTAGATGATATGTTCAACAGGAGAGACAAGTGGATTTCCGCATGCTTTAGAGAGATACCTATATGTGGCATTATGAAAACTATATCTCGGTCTGAAAGTTCTAATTCATTTTTCAATGTTTTCTCCAGTCCAACAAACTTACTTGAAAACTTTATGTTCAATTTTGACACTGCACTTTCAACGCAACGCGATGAGCAAAAAAGATGGATATTGCATCAAGAGATACTTCTCCCCAACTTTTATTTGCACTTGATCCTTTGAAGATTGAAAAACATGTGTCATTAGTCTACACACGAGAAGCATTCATTGAAGTCCAGAAACAGATTAAAAAGGCATTTTATTAGTGTTTTCAAAAGACTTCTATCATAGTTAATGGCTTTCAAGAATGCACAATCGTTTACAAAGAAATTAAGTCAGGCAAAAGACCCGAATTTAAGGTTAATTTTTAATTCTATTTATTGATGATATTTATTTACAATTATTTTAATTTCTATATTAATATTTGTCTAATCAAATATTTTGATTATCTTTCAGGTATCCTTCAATGCACATGAGTAAACAATTGATTGTGCATGTTTGCATTTCCCATTTTTTGGAATACTATGTAGTCATGCATTTAGAGTTCTAATAGATTATGACATATTCGAGATACCATAGAAATACATTTTGGATCGATGGAAAAAGAATATAGTGGATGTTGCTTTTCAAAAGGTAAACCAAAGATGACAGGTGTGCAATACAGATATTTCTAATCTCCTGCAAGATGCTTTTTCATATTATGAGAAATGCATTGATACGGTTGTTCATGACAAGGAAAAATTACAAGAATTGGTGAATGCTCTTCAGGAATTAAGTGTAAATTGTGGAAAGGATGTTGCATCTAAACCAAATTCAAATCAAATAAAAGAAGTTGAGAATGGCATTGGACTTCATATTGTGGATGATATTAAAATCAAAGTACCTAGTGGGATAAAAATAAAAGGCAATGGAAAGAGAAATATAATCAAAAGTGTTGCAGAAAAAGCAATAGCTAAATCTCAATCTTCACAGAACCACTTGAATGTATCTCAATTGTCTTCTTCTTATCTTATACAAAATATAAATATAAAACCACAAAGTTTTGATCAAAAAAACTAAAACGTTATTTATAAACCACAAACCTTCATCGATTAACTTTTTCTGGATAAGTAAATGATCAACTGAACAACTGTCATCCGATTCTTCGTCATGTTCAACTTCAATTGGGTTATTAACAAAGTTTAACTTCCGATTAACAATTCCTTCAAATTCCATCTGCAAAACCTTCTTTTTTTTCCTTTGCGTATTGTAGAGTCTAAAAGTTGTAAAAAGTCGAAGTGTTTGTTTCTTTAGTTTCGCATGTTAGTTATTTTACTAAGTCATATTTTGTGCGAAGTGTATTGCTCTAGACTTAGTATATTTTTTGTACATTCAGGTTGCCTATAAATAGAGACTGAGGTTAGAAGTAGAAAGAGCTTTTGATAA
The DNA here is from genome assembly GCF_051521515.1 of Lactuca serriola. Taxonomy (NCBI): domain Eukaryota; kingdom Viridiplantae; phylum Streptophyta; class Magnoliopsida; order Asterales; family Asteraceae; genus Lactuca; species Lactuca serriola. The sequence goes on from NC_136411.1 coordinate 25,192,658, forward strand.
CGAGAGCATTCATTCTGCTTAAACATTATAATCAGTTCTTCATCAATATAAGATCTGATTAATATTTACTCTCTGTGTTCATACTTTTCATTCATTCAATCATGATTGTTTTCTAAATCTCGATAACAATTCTCATCACGTATTAACCATTTTCCTACTTGAACTAGCATCCGATATCGCTTTAAACGCAAACATATAATTCGAAAAAAATTACATACCTCAAAATAAGACAACTTCTTTGTTCTTGACGAAAATATATTCCGATTAGATTCACGCTCCACGATTGGGAGGTTACTAAATTTCTTCGACATTCGAGTTACTACCCACCTTTACATTTCATAAGAAATAATTACTTTATTGCCCTTATATTTTAATAAACACTTTTATATAATTCGAAAATTAAAATATTTGTCACATACATGTGTCCAATTATGATTGGTTTTTACATTTTTACATCTTATTTTTTTCGCATGAACTTCGTTATATATATATATATATATATATATATATATATATATATATATATATATATATATATATATATATATATATATATATATATATATATATCCTCCTTAATAAATCAATGTTTTTTTTGCCACATGTCCTCTTTTACTTCATTTGGACACATGATATTTTCTAGAATTTTTGAATTTTTGATTTTCCACTTGTCATTTTATTGTATTTTTCATTTTATTAAATTAAAATTTCACATTTAATATGTAAGGTAATATATATGTAAGGTATTTTTTAGAAATGATTTATATATGTAATGTATTCAATGTATTAAAGCCTCATTAATTTTAATAATTTAAATTTTTTTCTCATTTTTCTTATAAATTCAAAATTTTCAAATTGTTAAAATTTTATATATTTTTTTTTTAAATAAACTCATGTAATACATGGGTCTCACAGCTAGTATATATATATATATATATATATATATATATATATATATATATATATATATATATATGGTTAGGTTATTTTGTTTTCACTATCTATTGTGTGCATCTATTATTGATTCTGGACCAATCATTTTAGTTATTTTAAAAAAGTAATTAATGCATATTACATGTTGAAGATATAATGGATATTAATTACATCTTCAGCATTTAATATGCATTAATTACTTTCTTAAAATAACCAAAATGATTGGTCCAGATTCAATCATATATATATATATATATATATATATATATGAACGTGTAAAGCGCAACTTTAATTCCTCAATTTTATATAATTTGTCTCTCTTTTACCCTTTGTTTTCTAAATTTTAGTGTTTACCACCCGTCCCATAATATATATATATATATATATATATATATATATATATATATATATATATATATATATAATATGTTCTCAACTTTCAACTTTCCTAATATACAACAAAAACAGATAAATATTCATAAAAACTCACTGCAATGGGCGTCCTCAGTTACTAATAATTATATATATAATAGAAAAAATATAAAGTCAATACTTTACTGAAAAGTTAATTTTAAAGTTGTAAACACTTCAATTAGTTTGAAGGGCTTAACGTGGTGGATAAGATGTCGTTGGGATAACTCAGAACTAGTGGGAACAACTTATAGAAAGTAGTTTGACTATGTTGGTAGGGGTCATTTGCATTGAGATTGGAAATGCATGTAACATGGGCTATGAGATCAATTATTGATGGGTTTTTCCACATTTGGGCAAACTATTTGGAGGTGGATGTCTTTTTCATTATACTATTTTAAGCATTATCCCAATTTTTTCTTAAAAGAATTAGAAAATCACGTTTATTATAACCGGCTTCTATATATTATTTACTAACTAGTTCATCTATATATTAAATAGATTAATTTAAAAAAAATTAAAATAAAAGTCAAAATATTTGAAAACTTTGAATTTATAACAAAATAAGAAAAATAATGATTTATTATAATGGTAAAGTTTTTTATTTTTTATATTTAAACAAATAATTTAAATAAAAAAAAACTTTAATTTTGGGAATTTTAAAATTAAAAGGTAAGTTTATTAGTGAAATTAATATCCATTTATTACTACATTTATTGCAATTATCACATTAAAATATTATGTGAAATTTAATAAAATAGAAAAACTTATAAAATAACGTATAGAAAAAAAAATAATTAAAATAATTACAAAATAACATTTGACAAAGTGAATGAAAGTGTGACAAGTAAAAAAACAACCTTCATTTATTAGGGAGAATATTCATGCTACTTTTTTTGGCATTTCAAATGACGGGGTAAGAAGTTATAATTTCTACATAATTGTCAAAAAAAATCTTATATATTTCATCAAGTTTAATGTTTGTCAAGGTGACAAATCTCTCTTTTTTTCTCTCTCTCTCTCATATATATATATATATATATATATATATATATATATATATATATATATATATATATATATATATATATATATATATATATATATATTGGATGTGCGACACTTTTATTATTCTCATATGAACATTCATAAGTAGTTTCAAAGGTAGGGGCCAAATTTAGAGGCAATGCAAATTGCTCCATTTGGAGGAAGAGATAATTAAGAATTGAGAGTAAGAATAATTTGAGGATGACTTTGATTTACATGACATTTTAGATGAATGGATGATAAATGATAATGACATCTTGTGAGGTTCTTTATCCAGTGGGATGGTATTTTTTAAATAAAATTGAAATTACAATTCAAAAATAAAAAACAGAGTTGATGTTTAATTATGTTTTTTTTAGTTCAAGATAACTTGCCTTTCTTTAATTAAAATAAAAATACAACATGTAGTTCAATACATATCGATTGAAAACACATTAATCTAATCAATTCAAATGACCAACAATTTTCGTTTTTGGTGTTTGGTAAAACTAATTCATAGGTAGAAACTTAAAAGCTAGCTAGAGCCTAACCTTTTATATGTATGGAAGTGTTTAATAAAAATGATTGTATGTTTTTAAAATGTGTAAAAATGATAAAATATACTCTCTTTGTCCCATATTAATAGTTTATGTTTTCTTTTTGGTTTTTTTTTTTTAAAATAATAGTGTGCTTTTAAAAATACATATCATTTTTACTAAAACACCCCTCGTTATTAGTTCATTTACCATTGAATTAAATGCAATAAAAGGTTAAATCTATCAATTCATTTAATAAAGCTAACAATATTCAATATTTTCTTAATCTATATGTGTTTTGACTGTGGACAATAATTTTGGGACGAAAGGAGTAAAAGGTAAAAACTTTCAAAAGTTATTTGAAGTAGATGATTTAAATTTTTTTCTTTAATTTGATTTTATTTAAGTAAAAAGTTAAAAACTCTAAAAAACTTTTAAAAACTCGTTACCAAATATGCATTAATTTTAGGGTTTTTTTTAACAAACATTCACTGCTTTTAAAAAACCTTATAACCATTTATCAACTTATAATCATTATATTTTTTTTCCTATGTTTTAGTATAAATTAAATTAATTTCTTTATTATAATTTTATTATTGATTATTGGTTTTATTTAATTTATTAATTTATATATATTTGTTATTTAGAAAATTTCTATTTTGATATTTTATTTGAATATACTGCTTAATGTTTTTTTATTTGACATTTTGTTTGTTACATTTATTTTGATGTTTTGTTTGAAGAAATATTTCTAATTTTTTGACGTTTTGTTCGAATAGGTTTTGAAACGCTTTTTTTAAATGTTTTGTTTGTTTAAAATTGTTAAAGATTTTATCATTACTTAATCATAGTTTGGGATCTAATTCAACTATATATAATCAATTGATGGTTCATCAGCAATTTAATATATCTTGATTATGAGTACAATCATTACTAAAATGGTTCGTGTACATATTGGACTATGACACCGAACCTTGTTACTAGTTCATACTCATTGTTTATTAATCATCTAACATAAATTTATGGTTCATCTATCATCTACTATAACTTGAACAAGTTAAACGAAGACCATGTACCTTATTACTTTTCATTATTACTCTAGAAGGCTCCCTTTTACCTTTTATGATTTTTTTTAATTATAACCAAATGAATATTATCACTGTGATTATCATTTTATTATAAACATTTATTTTTGTATTTTTTGTATCTTAAAAGCTTATATTTGAATCATATGCCTAAAATGTGACAACTGTCAATTTTGGGTCAGCAAAAGTCAACAAGTCAACGAAAGTCAACCGGCCCCGTATTAGGATTTTTAAGTGAATCTTGATGAATCCTAAAGTATAGCCTACAAACATTAATGCAAAGTATGTCACACTTTATCAGTTGTTGAATATAAATCATGTTTAGGATCAATGACGTAAAATTCGATAATACAAGCAAATACTATTATTTTGGTATAAATAATATTTTCAACGCATTGTGTTATTATCTTTATTGATAATGATTCCCTTTTAATGCTATGAATTTTTATGATTGAAATTAGATAATTTTACATTTTTATACCATACTTTTTTGTAAAATTTACACCATTTTTATAAAAATACCAACAATTTTTATATATATAAAAAAAGAGTTGACTTTGATGAGACTTGTATCATCTTTTCCAACCAAGAAATATTACACATCATATATCAATGCCTTTATTCAAAATACAACAATTCAAACATCACCTCACCCCACCCACCCCCTCCCTTTCCCCCTTAACTTGCAGTCGAAAGGTCCTTCTTTCTCTCACCATCTTCATATTTCTTCATCCTTCTTCATCTTTTCTATCAAGAACAAGTCCAAACCTTCCCTAGATAAATTTTTCCAAGTGGTTCTTGACAATTTGTTAAGTGTTTTCTTCATAATCTAGTGTTTCCACACACAGTCGTACTAGTTTCATCTCATTTACACAAATTATCATGTGTTAAAATTGATAATACCATCTTCAAGTGTTCTTCAACCACCTTCAAGTGTTCTAAGCTTGAGGATCTTCATGTTCATCACTTTAACCAACCACAAACACACTCAAGGTGAGTTCATACCCCCATATTTTCGAGTTTTCATGTTTTAGGGGGGGGGGGGGGGATAGGATACAAGAAAAGCTTGATTTATAACACAAATGTTTGCATGTTTCATTTCTATGTTGTGTATAAAGCATCATTTTTCATGAAATGTGGTTATTACTTGTTGGTTGAACATTTATTTGTAGTATGTTAGTTTGTAAGGCAAAACTAAGAAAAACAAACATAAAGTATGTTATATGTTATTTAGAAAAGGTATAACTACCAAGTTACAAGGATTAAAATTTTTATAGTCAAAATATGACTTTTCTAGCAAGATTGGTTAGGCTCTAGTTTTTTCACCATTTTTGTGGGATATAACCCAAAATATGTTGTTTAGGACATGTATTTTGAAAACTAGACAAAATACCAAGGAGTTAACTTTACAAAAGAAAACTCAAAAATCTATCATTTTATTTAAAAATGGATTTTTAAACAAAAGTGGTCATAACAAGTTTGTGACATTATTTTGAGGGTTTTAACTAAAATATATGGTTTAAACCACATATAAAGTTAATTCGTGTTAAAATCCAAAAAATGTTAAATTAAGTTTTACAAAGTTATATTTTTTCTAGTTACCAGTAAATATCGTTAAAAATGTGCAAAAACTAGAAATTGACTTTTTTATACCAAATATTCTCATACTTGTGTTAGAGGTAAGTTTATATGATATAATCTTTAAAACATCTAGACATGATAAATTATACTTATATATATATATATATATATATATATATATATATATATATATATATATATATGATTATATAAATTGACATAACAAATATATATATATATATATATATATATATATATATATATATATATATAAATTGACATAACAAAACATTCATAATAAACTATAATTGGTATAGTTTATAGGTCACAAATACTATTTCATCATTTTACACAAACCATGTAATTATTTAAATGTATAATTATTTTACACTATGTAACCACTATGGAAGGGTAATACATCCATTTGTAAAAGGGGTTTTCATTACACTAGACGTAAACCTGTTAATACAATTTTGTGAGACATAGCCTTAACCGTACTTACTTGAGTACATTCTAAAGTTCTTGAATTACAACCAGAGTCTCGGTAAGAGAGTGTGACAATTGTGTATAGATCTATACGGGACTAACAACCCCGCACCTAAGCTGTTAGCTATAGTTAGACTGACAGGTCTAGGATGACAAATGTCTAACATTCCGACGCCTGAAGAACGTCGTAGCAGGCTAAGTAGTCGTTAGCCCGGTTGTAATAACTCACATAGGGTATTTACAATACATTTGGTTTACGGGACTAACTTACATTCAATCAGTTTTATATAATGATAAAACTACATAATACTATTTTCTAGTACAGTACAACCTATATTTTGGTCTTTGGGTTTAAGACATGCAGCTCAATTTTAAAGAAAATATTAGATTTTATAGAAACATACACTATCACTTTTACAAGGAAAAGTTACCGATTTTTCTCATATAAAACTCTTATGAACTCACAATCTTAATTGTTGACACTTTTTCAAAACCACTTGTATTCTCAGGAAATCAGTAGACAAGTAACGAAAAGGGTTTTGAGGATGGGGTGTCGCAGTGTCACGTCATTTACTTTTGCCATATGTATTTGGTATCAAGTAAACAATGTTTTTGGATACAATGTAAACTTCTTAATTATCAATATGATGGTTGTATGGATTTGATCACTATTATTCATTTTGTTATGATACTGTACATGAAGTCATCCACCCTCAGATGTTTCTCCCATTTTGGTTTGGGGGTGTGGCAGATTGATATCAAAGAATTGTTTATAGTGAACTAAGTATATCAAACCACGTAAGATATACAACTATAAATAAAATCGGAATAAAACTCTCTAACTAAACATTTTCACACAAGTATAGTTTTAAAATATAATGATATTTTTATAAAAGTATAAGTACATACATACTAGACCAATGTCATTACAAGAACAATACAAAAGTAAAAATATGAGTGGAACACTACGATTAAGCCTAGATAGTCATGTAATCATATATGGGATAAATATAGCCTGATCAACTATATTTATGCGAGATATGACCAACATGCGTTTGGGAATAGTCGTAGTGAATGACAAGTCTAATACTTACCAACACCCTATACAAAGAAACTTTAAGAACCAAATATAAAGTTTAAAATACTATAGGATTATTTAATGATAGAACCATACGTCTAGATTCATTATGTGTCTCTCATAAGTTTATCATTTCACAATAAACACGACAGGTTTTCACCACCCCGGAGATCCTTAATTTCCCAACCAGAGAAACGGCGGCTGGATTGAGGAGGATCCCGAAGAGATGATCGAAGAAGAACCCGAAGAGGATCCGGAGGAGAGCGAGGAAGAGGAGGAGGACTCTGACACGGAGTCCGAGGTCATTAACCCTCCCTAATTCGCCTGTGTTCCTGCGCATGGACAAGGGTAATAGGGGCCCACGCCCCGTTAGGCAGGGGATCTAGAGAGGTGGAGCAGACAGCAGCACAAAAATTTCCCATACGACATGGAGCAGGGTTTCTATAACCTCAGTCACGGAGGTCCGGCCGACAGGGCCCTCCCTGTCATGGTTCAGAAAATCACGCATCTCGGGGATCAGGCCAGGGCATCGACGAGTCGGGTCTTGGAGGTGGGGGCTGCTACAGAGGTCACTGTCGCACAATCTCGACAGCTGGAGAGGGACTACGTCCGGACATGTAGTATCATTGACCGCCACTAGGAGGACCTCACCACCGCTCGGGCGGAAACGAGAGAGTACCAGGAGAGACACTCGGCCCTCGAAGAGAGGGTGATCGAGGTTGAGCGCCAAGTAGAGGAGATGTAGGCCTCCATGACTTCATCCCATGGCCCACAAGAGACAACACGTCGTGAGTAGGGCTTATACTACTCACATTTTGTTATAGATTAGGTTTATGAGTAATCGTTGGTGCTACTCTTCCCTGTATGTAGGTTGGACCCTACGAATAAGTGATTCCACTATTCGAGGGGTCCTTATGCTGTCAATTTTTTTCTTATTTTCTCTTGATGTATTGTAGACCTTCTTAAAGGTCAATTTTCCCAAAACCATGTACTAGTATATTATCAATGAAATTGGCATGCATTTTATTTCATTGGGTGTTGCTATTTGTTATGCAATTGCTTACTTATTATAGTAGATTTCCATTTATGAATTGCTTGCAAGTTACAATAACAACGGGACCTAATACATGTATAGTAGAGACACTCCATTACAATAATGCCCAATTCATGACCGTTATCAAAGACTTACCATCATTCCACCTTTAAACCTTATGGCAGAAAGATGCCACCACGAAGAGTTATCAGACGTGTCGTCAACACTTCAACAACTCCACTGCCACCACCTCCACAAATGGACTCCGCCGTTTTCCAAGCTGCTGTAACAGCCGCAGTGGCGGCCGCTATGGCCCAAATCAGTAGTAACGGCATGAATGAGAACGGAAATGGAAGCGGGAATGGGACCAATTGTTCTAATCTGGGTGAAAGCCAAGGGCACCAACATATGTGCTCCTATAAATAATGCATGAACTGCAAGCCCAGAACCTATCATGGCGACGACATTGTCATCACCTTGACAAGATGGTTTAAGAAAACCGAGTCTGTATTCGAAATTTGTGCATACCCGAACAAATTCAAGGTCAAATACGCAGCTTGTACATTCGCGGACTCGACCTTATCGTGGTGGAACGACCATGTTAAAACTTTGACCCTTGCTATGGCCAACTCTATGAGTTGGGAGGGCCTGAAAGTTATGATGCTGGGGGAGTACTGCCCAAGGAGCGAGATGCAGAAACTGGAACAAAAAATGTGGGACCAAACCATGAAGGGCTCTGATATTGCCACTTACACCGCCCGATTTAACGAACTGGCAACTATGTGCCCTGGGATGGTCACACCAGAGGCCAAGAAGGTGGAACGTTACATCTGGGGACTATCCCCTCAGATTCAGGGAATAGTCATATTCACCAACCCAAGCACCTTCGACAGTGCCAAACGTTTGGTACAAACTCTTGTCGACCAAGGAGTCCATCATGGCATTATAACGCCATGCCTGAACAACCAAAAAGGGGAGACAATAACTCATATGCATGCATACTTTTTGATAGTGGTGCGGAGAAAAGTTTCGTGAGCCACAAGTTTAAACACTTACTCAAACAGAAGCCCTAATCTCTAAATGAAACATTCACTGTAGAAATGGAAAATGGAAAAACAGAAAGCACTAAAGATATATACATAGGATGTACCCTCACTCTAAACAACTATTCTTTCCGAATCAACCTAATGCCGATCACAATAAGGAGTTTTGACGTTATCATTAGCATGGAATGGTTAAGTCCTCACCATGTCGATATCCTGTGTTATGAAAAGTTTGTTTTCTTTAACCTGCCAAGTAGCGAAACCCTCGTCATTTATGGCGACAAACCCGGCGCGAATATGCAAATCATCTCTTGCACCAAGGCTCAAAAGTATCTATGCAAGGAATACCATGCCTTCTTAGCCCACGTTGTTGATGGGAAACATGAAGTGAAAGACATCAAGGATATTCTAGAAGTCTGTAACTTTCTCGATGTGTTCCCAGAAGACCTTCCGGGAATACCACCTGTGCGCCAAGTCGAGTTCAGAATCAACTTGAACCCTGGAGCCACCCCTATAGCTAAATCCTCATACTGTTTAGCACCGACAGAAATGCAGGAATTATCCAGTCAATTGAACGAACTGCTGAGCATAGGATTCATCAGACCTAGCTTCTCACCTTGGGGAGCACCGATCTTGTTCGTGAAAAAGGACGGATCATTCCGCATGTGCATAGACTATCGAGAACTAAACAAACTCACCATCAAGAACCTTTATCCCCTACCTCGAATCGACGAACTTTTTGATCAATTGGAAGGATCGAGCTACTTCTCAAAGATCGATCTAAGGTCGGGGTACAATCAACTACGAGTCCAAGAGGGAGATATTCCTAAAACGACATTTAGAACCCGCTACGGTCACTACAAGTTTGTAGTGTTGCCTTTCGGGCTGACTAATGCGCCTGCGGTGTTCATTGACCTAATGAATCGTGTATGTCAACCTTACTTAGATAAATTCATGATAGTATTCATCGATGACATACTAATCTATTCACGAAGTAAGGAGGAACATAGTCAGCACCTACGACATGTCTTGGAAATGTTAAGGGCAGAAAAGATGTACACGAAGTTTTCAAAATGCGAATTCTGGATCCGAAGGGTGGACTTCTTAGGACACGTAGTCAGCGAGGAAGGGATACATGTAGATCCCTCCAAAATCAAGGCAATAGAAAATTAGGCAGCACCTAGAACACCGCCAGAGATCCGCCAACTTTTAGGTCTTGCTGGCTACTATCGAAGGTTCATAATTTTTTTTTACAAAATCACAAAGCCGCTCGCCACCTTGACTCAGAAGGGAGTGACTTTCAGCTGTGAGAATAAACAAGAGACTGCCTTCCAAACGCTAAAACAAGCTCTATGCAGTGCTTTGATCTTGTCGCTCCCAAAAGGGACCGAAGACTTTGTGGTCTACTATAAACCCTAGAAGGGAATGATAATTTATGGAAAACATAGGAAACTGAATCCAAGTTATATCGGACCATTCGAGATCCTTGCCAGAATCGGACCAGTGGCTTACAAACTTTGACTACCATAGGAACTCAGTAACGTGCACCTCACCTTCCACATGTCCAACCTAAAGAAGTGTATGTTCGACGAGACTCTTGTTATCCCACTCGATGAAATCGAAGTAAACAAGAGTCTACACTTCGTAGAGGAACCTGTGGAAATCATGGACACATAGGTCAAAAGGACGAAACAAAGTCGCATACCCATAGTGAATGTCAGTTGGAACGCCAAACGAGGGTCCAAATTTACTTGGGAATGTGAGACCAAACGAAATAGAAATACCCACAACTTTTCCTCTAGTTGTAAGAACCCACCCAAGGTACAAATTTCGGGACGAAATTCCCTCTAACGAGGGAATGATGTGACAACTATCAATTTTGGGTCAAACAAACTCAACAAGTCTGCAAAAGTCAACAAGTCAACAAAATTCAACTCGACCTGTCTTAGGATTTTTAAGCGAATCTTGATGTATCCTAACGCATAACCTACAAACATTATTGCAAAGTGCGTCGCTCTTTATCAATTATTGAATAAAAATCCTGTTTAGGATCAATAACGTAAAATTCGATAATACAAGCAAATATTATTTTTGTATAATTAATATTTTCAACGCATTGTGCTATTATCTTTATTGATAATGATTCCCTTTTAATGATTTGAATTTTTATGATTGAAATTAGATAATTATACATTTTTATACCATACTTTTTATAAAATTTACACCATTTTTATAAAAATATCAATAATTTTTATATAAAAAAAAGAGTTGACTTTGATGAGACTTGTCTCATCTTTTCCAACCAAGAAATATTACACAACATATATAAATGCCTTTATTCAACATACAACAATGCAAACATCATGTCACCCCACCCCACCCCACCCCCTTGCTCTCCCCCTTAACTTGCAGCCGAAAGGCCCTTCTCTGTCACCATCTTCATCCTTCTTCATCTTTTCTCGCAAGAACAAGTCCAAGCCTTCCCTATATAAATTTTTCCAAGTGGTTCTTGACAACTTGGTAAGTGTTTTTTTCATAATCTAGTGATTTCACACACGGGCATACTAGTTTCATCTCATTTACACACATTATCATGTGTTAAAATCCTTAGGATAATACTATCTTCAAGTGTTCTTCAACCACCTTCAAGTGTTCTAAGCTTGAGGATCTTTATCTTCATCACTTTCACCAACCACAAACACACTCAAGGTGAGTTCATACCCCCATACTTTCGAGTTTTCACGTTATATGGGGGGGGGGGGGAGGGGATACAAGAAAAGCTTGATTTATAACACAAATATTTGCATGTATCATTTCTATGTTGTGTACATCATTTTTCATGAAATGTGGTTATTACTTGTTGGTAGAACATTTATTAGTATTATGTTAGTTTGTGATGCAAAACTAAGAAAAACAAAGATAATCTATGTTATATGTTCTTTAGAAAAGGTAAAACTACCAAGCTACAAGGATTAAGATTTTTATAGTCAAAATATGACTTTTCTAGCAAAAATGGTTAGGTTCTTGTTATTTCACCATTTTTGTGGGATATAACCCAAAATATGTTGTTTAGGACATGTATTTTGAAAACTAGACAAAATACAAAGGAGTTAACTTTACAAAAGAAAACTCAAAAATCTATCATTTTATGTAAAAATGGATTTTTAAACAAAAGTGGTCATAACAAGTTTAGAACATTATTTTGTGGGTTTTAACTAAAATATATGGTTTAAACCATATAAAGTTATTTTGTGTTAAAATCCCAAAAATGTAAAACTAATTTTTACAAAGTTATATTTTTAAAGTTACCGGTAAATATCATTAAAAATGTGCAAAAACTAGAAATTGACTTTTTCATACCAAATATTCTCATACTTGTGTTAGATGTAAGTTTATGTGATATAATCTTTAAAACATCTAGACATGATAACTTATACTTATTTATATATATGATTATATAAATGGACATAAGAAAACATTCATATAAAACTATATAATAGGTATAGTTTATGGGCCACAAATAATGTTTCATCATTTTGCACGAACCATATAATTATTTAAAGGTATAATTATTTTTACACTATGTAACCACTATGGAAGGGTAATACATCTATTTGTAAAAAGGGTTTTCATTAAACTAGACGTAAACATTTTAATACAATTTTGTGAGACATAGCCTTAACCGTACTTACTTGAGTACATACTAAAGTTCCTGAATTATAACCATAGTCTCGGTAAGAGAGCGTGACACTTGTGTATAGATCTATATGGGACTGACAACCCCGCACATAAGTTGTTAGCTATAGTTAGACCGACAGGTCTAGGGTGACAAATATCTAACATTCTGATGCATGAATAACCAAGGCTCTAATACCAACTTGTAACACCGTAAATTTCAAAACAATTTTTCGCATTTTATAAAAACATAATTCATTTATTATTCATAAAAACATAATTGTTTGAAACTCAAATTCATAGCATATAACAATCCCAAGATCTCATAGTATAAAAATCCCGTGTGTGTACTGATCAGGCTGGCGCCTTCCCGCGATCCTCACTAGTACCTGAAACAAATAACACCAAACACTGTAAGCACAAAGCTTAGTGAGTTCCCTAGAAAACCATATATATATATATATATATATATATATATATATATATATATATAACACATATTAGCCACTCGAGGCTAGAACTCTGTGGGTCCGTGCACCCAACTCTATGAACCCTCAGGGTCTATCTCTGTGAACCTTCCGGTTCTAACTCTGTAGCATGCACAACATAAATCACATAGAATAATGCAGTGCAACACATAACACATATATAGCATAAAACACTGTATCACATAACTCTAATTACCTACTCAAGGTAAAGTATAGTGAGAAGACTCACCTCGCTTATCTCGGTAACTCGTAAATCCCGGAAATCACTAGTGCTCGATCTCCCGAGCTATCGTCCTCCTATAACACAAGTATATCTCTAATTAACACTATCCCAACTATGGTTGACTAATTCCACCAAGTCAACACCGGTCAACTCTGGTCAATGGTCAACGGTCAACCCAACTCGCCGAGTCCCTACGGGGACCCGATTCCTCTGAATCCCTTCCGACTCACCGAGTTACTCACCCAAATCGGTTACTCAGCTCCTGGTTCGAAAACACGGAACAACTCGCTCCAACTCGTCGAGTCTGCCTATGGACTCGACGAGTGCATTCCATGCACAACCCCAAAACGACCTTCTGTGGTCAGATCTGTTCCTCTAACTCATAGATCCAGTCTTTCCAAGCTTATTTATCACGTAAAGTATATGTCTTGGCGCTCATATCACACCTATTGACTCATAAATGGTGTTTTAACCTCAAATACAATGATCCCAAACCAAAACCTCCATAGACTCATATAAAGCTTGGACAAAGAGGCACTCTGGACCTCCATGGGTCCAGATCCAGAACCTAACTCGCTAAGGGACCATGGGAGCACTAGATCTAGTCACAAAAATAGCTCAATAAGCCCTAAATCATCATGAACATCACCACAACAGAAAATGGTTCGAAAATAGTACCTCAAACGTGATGTTCTGGACCTCAGATCTTCAGGAAGTTAACCCTCTTGCTTCCTCTTGGCTATAGCTTCCTTTTCCTTGCTAGACAACACCTCCAAGGTCGACAATGACTCCTTCTCTCACTCCAAACGCTCAAGCTCACTAGGGTTTCGCCCTGGGGGTTGGTGAGCACAAATGACGGCCATAAGGCCCTATAAATAGGTCTCAAACCCGAGAAATTAGGGTTTCATTAAACAACGCGGACTCGCCGAGTCCGCCAATGCGACTCGTCGAGTCCGGTCATTAATCCGGGTGAGAAATCGCGTCTCTACTCGGCGAGTCTACGCACCAACTCGCCGAGTTCTTCCACAAAACTTGAAATAAAATGAATAAATATAATACCTGAAATTTCGGATGTTACAATTCTCCCCCACTTGAATCAGATTTCGCCCTCGAAGTCTTATCCCTAAAATAGCTCCGGATGCTGCTCACGCATCTCTCACTCTGGCTCCCAAGTCAACTTGGATCCTTTCCGATGTTGCCACTGAACCTGTACCAGAGAGACCTCCTTGTTTCTCAGAACCTTGATCTTTCGATCCACAATCGTAATTGGTCTCTCCGCGTAGTTCAGGCTCGCATCCACCTGAATGTCCTCTAATGGCACTACCACCGACTCGTCGGCTATACACTTCCTCAACTGAGACACGTGGAAGGTATTATGAATCCGCTCCAACTCCGCAGGTAGCTCCAGGCGATACGCTACCCTGCCCACCCTCGTGATTACTTCGAACGGCCCAATACATCGGGGCCCTAGCTTGCCCCTCTTTTTGAATCGAATCACTCATTTCCAAGGAGATACCTTCAGGAGAACATAATCACCGACCTGGAACTCAAGCTCGGATCGTCGCCTATCCGCATAACTCTTCTGGCAGCTCTGAGCGGTCAACAATCTCTACCTAACCCGCTGTATTTGCTCTGTCGTCTGAAGCACAATCTCCGTGTTACCCATCACTCGTTGCCCTACCTCTCCCTAACAAATGGGAGTCCGACACCTCCTCCCATACAACAGCTCAAAAGGCGGCATACCAATGCTCGAATGATGGCTGTTATTGTAGGAGAACTCTGCTAAGGGCAAATAGTCCCAACTTCCGCCAAAATCCAACACGCATGCTCGGAGCTGTCCTCGAGCGTCTGAATCGTCCGCTCGCTCTGACCGTCAGTCTGTGGGTGGTATGCAGTACTAAAATGCAACCTCGTACCCAACTCCTCATGGAATTTCTTCCAAAATCTGGAAGTGAAACGCACATCCCGATCTGACACGATCGAGATCGGCACCCCATGTCGCGATACCACCTCCCTCACATAGACCTCTACTAACTTTTCTGCAAAAGAACTCTCACCAATGGCGAGAAAGTGAGCACTCTTTTTCAAACGGTCTACTATCACCCAAATCGCATCGACGCCCCTCGCCGTTCTTGGCAATTTGGTGATAAAATCCATGGATATCTGCTCCCATTTCCACTTTGGGATTTACAGTGGTTGCAACTTACCATGCGGTCTCTGATGTTCAGCCTTAACCCTACGACAGATTAGGCACCTCTCAACAAACCACGCCACATCTCTCTTCATATAGGGCCACCAATACTCTCTCTTAAGATCCATAAACATCTTTGTGGCCCCGGGATGGATCGAGAATCTCGATCTATGCGCCTCCTCCATCAAGATGGTACGCATTCCTCCAACAAACGGTACCCAAATCCGACCCTGGAAGGTCATAAGCCCTCTGCTATCGGTTACGAACTTTGATACCTAACCGATAACTCGCTCTCTCTTACGGTTCTCCGGTCTTACTGCCTCAGCCTGAGCCCCTCTGATGGTGTCCAACACTGGAGTCATCACCGTCAATCTCATACAAATATCCCGAATCGGGGCGTTCTCTGCCCTACGACTCAGGGCATCGGCTACCACATTAGCCTTGCCCGAGTGGTATAGGATCTGATAATCATAATCCTTTACTACATCTAACCATCTTCTCTGACGCATGTTCAGGTTTGGCTGATCCATCAAATACTTCAAACTCTTGTGGTCTGTGTATATCGTACACCGAACCCCATACAGGTAATGGCTCCAAATCTTGAGGGCGAACACCACAGCCCCCAACTCTAGATCGTGGGTGGGATACTTTGCCTCGTGAGGCTTCAGCTGCCCTGATGCGTACGCGATCACATGCCCTCTCTGCATCAACACCGCGCCCAACCCAGATATAGATGCATCACAATACACCACGAAGTCCTCCATTCCCTCTGGAAAAGCCAACACCGGGGCTTCGCACAATCTCTGGCGAAGAGTCTCAAATGAGGCCTGCTGCTCTGGGCCCCAGCTGAACACCACACCCTTCCGGGTCAACCTGGTGAGAGGAACAACAATATTGGAGAAATCCTTGATGAACCTCCGATAATAGCCGGCCAACCCTAGAAAACTCCTGATCTCG
Source organism: Lactuca serriola (assembly GCF_051521515.1). Taxonomy (NCBI): domain Eukaryota; kingdom Viridiplantae; phylum Streptophyta; class Magnoliopsida; order Asterales; family Asteraceae; genus Lactuca; species Lactuca serriola. The sequence continues at coordinate 25,209,404 of NC_136411.1, forward strand.
GAAGGAGATTTCGGCACCTCCTAGCTCAACACTGCCTCGATCTTGGCTGGATCGACCAAGGTCCCCTTTTGGTTAACGAGGTGACCAAGGAATTGCACCTCAATCGCACTTAGAGAATTTGGCATAAAGCCTCTCCAATCTCAGCACACTGTGGATTTCTCGCAAATGCTCCTCATGCTGCTCCCTGGACCTCGAGTACACCAAAATGTCGTCAATGAACACAATCACTGATCGATCCAGCATCGGTCTACATACCATGTTCATGAGATCCATGAACGCTGCATGCGCATTGGTGAGCCCGAATGGCATCACCACGAACTCGTAATGCCCATAACGAGTCCTGAACGCGGTCTTCTGGATATCCTCCTCACGCAACCTCATCTGATGATATCTAAATCTCAGATCAATCTTGGAAAACTAAGATGCTCCCTGCAGCTGATCGAACAAATCATCGATCCTTGGCAAAGGATAACGGTTCTTGACCGTTAGCTTGTTCAGCTTTCGATAATCTATGCACATTCGGTGCGAACCATCCTTTTTCTTCACAAAAAGGATCGGTGCTCCCCATGGCGAGCTGCTCGGCCGAATAAACCCCTTCCCCATCAGCTCCTGAAGTTGCGAGGATAACTCCTGCATCTCTGGAGGTGCAAGGTGATAGGGCGCCTTGGCAATAAAAGCTGCCCCCGGAATCAAATCAATGCGAAACTCAACCTGCCTCTCGGGAGGCACACCTGGTAACTCCTCTGGGAAGACATCCGGGAATTCCCGCACTATCAGAACCTCCTCAACTGTACTCGGTTTCTCTGCACAACTCTCGTATCCACCACATATGCTACAAAACCACTACAACCCTGCTGTAGGCTCTGTCTCACTCTAGCAGCCGAACAAAACGCTGAATCGGGACGGGTACCCTCGCCGTACACCGTAAAAACTCCCCCACTTGGGTCTCGTATAGTCACCAGCTGCCGCTCGCAATCGATAACAGCTCCAAATCTGCTCAACCAATCCATGCCTATGATGACACAGACGTCCCCCATCGCAATCGGGACCAAATCAATAGGAAACTCTACACCGAATATATCGAGTACACACCCTCGAATCACCTCTGTGGCATGCACTGTTCTCTCGTCGGCAATGGAGACTCTCAGAGGTCGACTCAACGCCTCCCGACTAATACTGATGTGCTGACTAAACGCCAACGATACAAAAGATCGACTTGCACTCGAGTCAAATAACACCAAAGCAGGTACAGAACTCACAAGAAAAGTACCTACACATATCATAAAATAAGCACAAAATCTCAAACATTAAAATAAATACATGAAAGAATACATACCAGCCACGACATCAGGCGTTGTGCGGACCTCCTCCGCAATCAACTGGAAGGCTCTCCCCCGAGCCTTCGACGTCTCGGTCTTCACCGGCCGACTATCCGAAGCTCTAATCGCAGCAGGGGCAGTCCCCGGAGAAGCTCCCTGTGCTGACCCTCACAGCAGCAGACACTCGGCCTTCCGATGTCCGGTCTGGTTGTAGTGGAAACACACTGCAAACCCCTTGGGGCAGTCCTTGGACATATGCCCCTCCTTTCCACACTTGTAGCAAGATCCAACTCTACAAACTCCATCATGACCCTTGTCGCACTTTCCACAAGTGCGGCCCTTCTGGCTCCCTGCTCTGGGATCAGCGGGCTTGGCCCGCTTGGCTGCCGGCTGGGACTGTGCCGGTTGCCGATCCCTCCCCTGAGACTCCGCCTCCTCCCTAGCCTGAGTCTCTAGCTCGATCTCCCTCTTCCGGGCATTTTCCTGAAGCTCGGCAAATGTCCGGTATGAGGAGTTCGCCACAAACTCCCGAATATCTCTCCTCAAAATACTCAAATAACGGCTCATACGTGCCTGCTCAGTAGACACGTGCTCAGGTCAGAACATCACCCTCTCATGAAACATCCTGGTAATAACCGTAACAGACTCCGTACCCTGCTTGAGGGTCAAAAACTCCTGTGCCAACCGATCCATTTCTACCGGGGGAACGTACTCATCATGAAACATGGTGGTGAACCTCTCCCAGGTCACCGCAACAAGCTCTGCTGGAGAATAGTGTGCTGTCGTGAACTTCCACCAATCCTTCGCCCCCAGGCGAAGCTGGTTCAGCGCAAACCGAACCCTCAAGTGCTCCGGGCACGAGCATGTATAGAAACACCCCTCAATGTCAGATACCCATCTCATCGCTGCAATCGGATCCTGTGTCCCATCAAACTCTGGTGGCTTCGTGTTGCTGAACTCCCTGAACAACAACGAGTCACCCCCTTGCGGCCTAGCAGCAGCAATGGCTGCGGTGGCCGCTGCAACAGCAGCCTCAGAAAGAGTGGCATAACGCTCGTCAAAAGTCTCAATCAGCATGGTCTTGATAGACCCGAACATCTCTGGTATCTCTGCCCTGATGGCCGCAGCCACCTCCTCATGGATGATCCGGCGGATCTCCTCATCACTGGTCTCGCTGCTCTCCGGCGCATGACGTGTCCTCACCATGATCTACCTCTGAAAAACAACATACGATATGTTAGAAACTCACTCGAGCATACTCGCACTCGATAATTCATCCCTCCTTGATCCCCGACATCTGGAAGATTCTTACTTGAATTGTACACCGTCCCGGTGTTTTCAGTAGTACGGGCCCAATACTACCTTCCACACCACGTCAATATACAATCTAAGTCCTCCTCCTAGGATCCCAAGTCCCAAGTACTCTATTATGCAAAATCCTTTCTCTAACAGATCTCTCATAAGCTCCTCGCTGCTACCTACTCACTCTCAAGCATCTCATAGCAGCTCACCTCTCCCTAGGCTAAGGCATCACAAATCAGGCCACTCTAGTCCTAATAGGAGTACCTAGCCCACTCTTGCACGAGAATACATCATGTCAATATCATAAGCATATAACATAAGGGTATCTTGGGAAATCACCCTTCGGGCGTTGACTGATTGTACACATGACTCTGCTCTGCGTTTTCCAAAAATCTTTTACTCTTTTTGAAAATATTTCTCAAATTCTCAGTTTGAGTTCAAATAAGCCCGAAGGTGTACTCGAATCCCTCAAACCAAGGCTCTGATACCAACTTGTAACACCGTAAATTTCAAAACAATTTTTCGCATTTTATAAAAACATAATTCATTTATTATTCATAAAAACATCATTGTTTGAAACTCAAATTCATAGCATATAACAATCCCAAGATCTCATAGTATAAAAATCCCGTGTGTGTACTGATCAGGCCGGCGCCTTCCCGCGATCCTCACTAGTACCTGAAACAAATAACACCAAACACTATAAGCACAAAGCTTAGTGAGTTACCCAAAATACCATATATATATATATATATATATATATATATATATATATATATATATATATATATATATATATATAACACATATTAGCCACTCGATGCTAGAACTCTGTGGGTCCGTGCACCCAACTCTACGAACCCTCAGGCTCTATCTCTGTGAACCTTCCGGTTCTAACTCTATAGCATGCACAACATAAATCACATAGAATAATGCAGTGCAACACATAACACATATATAGCATACACCACTGTATCACATAACTCTAATTACCTACTCAAGGTAAAGTATAGTGAGAAGACTCACCTCGCTTATCTCGGTAACTCGTAAATCCCGGAAATCACTAGTGCTCGATCTCCCGAGCTATCGTCCTCCTATAACACAAGTATATCTCTAATTAACACTATCCCAACTATGGTTGACTAATTCCACCAAGTCAACACCGTTCAACTCTGGTCAATGGTCAACGGTCAACCCAACTCGCCGAGTCCCTACGGGGACCCGATTCCTCTGAATCCCTTCCGACTCACCGAGTCACTCACCCAACTCGGTTACTCAGCCCCTGGTTCGAAAACACGGAACAACTCGCTCCAACTCGTCGAGTCTGCCTATGGACTCGACGAGTGCATTCCATGCACAACCCCAAACGACCTTCTGAGGTCAGATCTGTTCCTCTAACTCATAGATCCCGTCAAGCTTATTTATTACGTAAAGTTTATGTCTTGGCACTCATATCACACCTATTGACTCATAAATGGTGTTTTAACCTCAAATACAATGATCCCAAATCAAAACCTCCATAGACTCATATAAAGCTTGGACAAAGAGGCACTCTGGACCTCCATGGGTCCAGATCCAGAACCTAACTCGCTAAGGGACCATGGGAGCACTAGATCTAGTCACAAAAAGGGCTCAATAAGCCCTAAATCATCATGAACATCACCACAACAGAAAATGGTTTGAAAATAGTACCTCAAACGTGATGTTCTGGACCTCAGATCTTTAGGAAGTTAACCCTTTTGCTTCCTCTTGGCTATAGCTTCCTTTTCCTTGCTAGACAACACCTCCAAGGTCGACAATGGCTCCTTCTCTCACTCCAAACGCTCAAGCTCACTAGGGTTTCGCTCTGGGGGCTGGTGAGCACAAATGACGGCCATAAGGCCCTATAAATAGGTCCCAAACCCAAGAAATTAGGGTTTCATTAAACAGCGCGGACTCGCCGAGTCCGCCAATGCGACTCGTCGAGTCCGGTCATTAATCCGGGTGAGAAATCGCATCTCTACTCGGCGAGTCTACGCACCAACTCGCCGAGTTCTTCCACAAAACTTGAAATAAAATGAATAAATATAATACCTGAAATTCCGGATGTTACATTCTTAATTATCAATATGATGGTTGTATGGCTTTGATCACTATTATTCATTTTGTTATGATATTGTACATAAAGTCATCCACCCTCAGGTGTTTCCACCGTTCTAGTTTGGAGGTGTGACATAAAACAAGTTTGTTTGATGTATTTCTTTCAAAGAAATTTTGAAAATATGATTTGTGATTTACGTTAATATATATATATATATATATATATATATATATATATATATATATATATATATATATATATATATATATATATATATAATACATTTATATATTTTTGTATATTTATGTAGTAAAATGAATTTCTAAAGTTACAATAATAAAGTTATCTTTTAGAATAAAGTAAATTACACGAATGTTCCTATGGTTTGGGCAATTTGCGCATTTGGTCTCTAACTAATTTTTTTAACTCGGATAGTCTCTACTGTTTGTTTTTATTACGCACCTGGTCCCTGTCTTACCAAAAAAAACCTATTATTTAATTAGAGAAAAATTGTAGGGTATGTAAGGTAACGTGACAGGGTGGGTTTGAGGGTGTGTTTATTTAAATAAATTGAAAAATCAAACAAAATATTTTTTTAGTTAAGACAGGGACCAAGCGCGTAACAAAAAAAACAGTAAGGACCTTCCAAGCTAAACAAACAATTAGGGACAAACGCGGAAATTACGCTAAAACATAGGGACCATTCATGTAATTTACTCTTCACAATATATATATATATATATATATATATATATATATATATATATATATATATATATATATATATATATATATATTGATGTGCACAAAAGTACCCACTAATTTTAATATTTATAACCTAACAAACTTTAGACTATCTATGCACTTATATGCAGTGTACCTAGTCAGATTACAGTATAGCTTAGGTAAGTCGGGTGTCTATCATAGGGAACGGTGGATTAATTTAATATATTTGGTTATAGGTTACAGGTCACACGAAAATAATAAAGAAAATGGTTTAATAAATCTCAAACTAACAAATAACAACTCTCGATAAACTAACAGGAAAGCAAATCTCTTCAGGTACTTTGGTTTAGATAAATTACACCTTAAAAACATAGACAATTGCATACACAAATTTATTTATTCATGCTCACCGATTCCTAAAATGATTAGATTCGCGTTCACTATAACTAATCCTTTAGCAAACAAGTCAATTTAAACAGTGATCAGTTGATTAAACTAACATGCTTCCTAGTGTTCAGTTCGTATCAAGCAAGACTTGTAAATATAGTTAATCAAATTAATCATTCAATTTAACCTCTTGTTGATGGTCATCAAACAAGGCTCACACATTAACTTACTTATTCCCAAGTTAATCATAGTTTCACATTCGTTATTCCTAGACTTATAATCTCGATGGTCATCAAAATCATAAGAGACAAGCAATCAAGAAGGTGTTCACACAACTCAATTCACTTAACAATTAATATAAAATAATCATCATTAACACATAAGGATCTTTTAACAAGCTTGGCAAGATAAATTAAACATAAATAAACAATTCAATATAGCAATTAGTCTAATAATCAAAGCTTCATTCAATCATAAACACAAAATAAAAGGTTTTTACACCCAAATCAGAAACTGAATACAGAAAAGTACCACAATGGAATGCTAAACATGGTCACGTTAGCAACCCATATGATTACCAACACGTATCTGCTCTCCAACCCTTCCGATCTCTGCTCCCGTTAGCTTAACAGCCTTCCGGCCGCTTTCTAGACCCTCAAAACGGCTTTACAGAAGTTTAATATCGACTAAATTAAGTTGGAAGTCGAATCCTCTTTCCTGGTTAGCTGAAAATCGACTTTTATAACCTTTGTAGCCAACTTACGTACGCTGGGCGTAAGTCGGATTACGCTGGGCGTACTAAGGATTACTACATGATGGAGGTTATCCGGTGCCAGCCATTACGCGGGGCATACCCTTAAGTTACGCTGGGCGTAATTCAATTTGGTCACTACGCTTAGCGTAATTGCTATTTACGCGGGGCGTAATTGTTGATCCAGCATTTTTAATTACTTTTAGCTTCTAAGCCCGGTTTCCGCTTCAGTCTTTTCTTTTGTGTTTTATCGTCAACGAATAGCTGCAAATCATAATTCAAAGCATTATGAGTACTTTTTAGTTCTAAAAGAGAATAATAAAGGCCAAAATATTAAGATATAATGCATAAAAATATATATAAAAATACACATATCAAAATACCCCACACTTAGCCTTTGCTTGCCCCCAAGCAAATTTACTTTTAATTTTATTTTACCAATATCGCACTAAACAATCCATTTAAAACTCAGTCATTATGTCAAGACCGCAACGCATGCATTTGTGTCTAAAATTTTCCTATAGTGCCCCCCATACTTTAAATACTCACAATCTTCATAAACACTTGCCCACTTTTTCCGAACAATGCTCATTTTATGCAACCCTCCAAATCCATCCGCAGAAAACCTCCTAACCTCAAGGTATTTTTAGTTGAGCAACCTAAGCATACATAATCTAGAATTACAACTTTTCGATACCACTATGGAGCTCTTTTGGAATTCTTCAATTCTTTGACATTTGATCTTTGATTTCTTTGAATTCACCACCTTTGTTGATTTGATTTATGGTATCTTCAACTTTTTGGATTTCTTCAGAATTTTGATCTTTTGATCTTTTGATCTTCACTTTATTTGCTCCAAAATTCTTCAAACTTTACTCGTAATTCTCTCTTTTCTTTTTTTTACATGTACCTCACTTTTTTTTCACTCAAAACCTACATGCTTAAGCAGACGCGCTCAACCTCAACCTTTATTGGTTAATGATAATAATTTTCCTGGATACATTTCAGGTTTAGGCTGCTAAACATATTACATCCCTCAAACCAAGCGGGGCTATGTTTTTGTTTCATGATTTCACTAAAATAAGGGAGGCCACAAATGCACTATAACGTATATTGGCTCAACTAAACATTTGAGTTCTCATCGGATCATTTCATACAATATTAGCAAAATTTAAATTATCACTAGATTTTTCTAAATTAAACTATTATTTCAAGTTTTTAAAATTTTAAATTTCCTAAATCTAGCAATTTCCTAACTATTATTTTATTTTTTCTTATAATTTTAATTTACTTTTACCGACCCCCTACCCCACACTTATTTCATACAACGCCCTCATTGTATGCTAAAACGGATTAAGAACATAAAAAGGGAGAAAAAGGAACAGACTCCCCTGGGTAGTTGTGGCGAGATCGAATGGGGCTGCTACAAGTTGCTTCAAATATTGCTGAAAGACTGAAAACTGGAACTGCTGCTTCTGAATTTGCCGAAAAATAAAATCAAGACTGCCGACTCCAAAAATGTGGTGCAAAAGATTGCAAACAAATGCAATGTATAGTAACCATGACATGGGAAAGTGTCGACCACGTCGTCTCGTCAAGAATGACATCTCTTCTCTTGCGATGAAAAAATCCCCCACAACATAGGAAAGTGTTAACCATGTCATGGCAGCCGGGATGATACGTCTTCCTCGCGTCGAAATAGAACTCTATGGTGTGGGAACAGCTCATCCATATCATAAGAGTCAAAATATCGTAAAATTGCCAATCTTCTAAACAATCGCTCACGAAATCAATATGCACCCCACACTTATGAAAAATTGTGGGTCTTGACTATAATCTTCGAACTCTCACACGACTCTCTCTAGCAACAGTCGGACCTAGCTGTTGAACTTACTGCCAGCTTTCTAAGGGCGAAAATTCTGCAGAAATCCAAACAACCAAAGAGCATCAACATGGAAAACAAAAGTAAAACAAACTAAATTAAATTTTAATTACATACCAAATAAAAATACTAAACTAAACTAAAAAAACACAAAAATAAAAATAAAAAGGATCACTCATCATCTCCATCATCATGCTGCTGTGTCCCCGAAGTACCGGCCCCATCATGCCATGGCTGAAATGGTGGTGGGTAGGGAACCGAATACTGAAACCCCTAGTGGGCAAAGAATGCGTTCAACGCATCCCCATACCACTGTTGTTGCCTGTCCACATGTGCAACATATTCACTACGGTTCTGGACTCTCATGTCAAGGCGGTCAATGCCCAGAGCTAGGTAGCGCATATCAATCTCCGGCTCAGGTCCTTGCTGCACTCCCCGAGGAGCAGGTCTACGCCGTTGGACCCGTCTCGGCTGTGGCTCGGCGGCACCCTCCTCGTCCGCCACATCATCTGCTCATACTCGCAAGACACCATCTCCATCCCGCTCCAATACACGCATCGACTCCAACAGCTGAAGACTCATCGGCCTCATATCGTGGAACACCATCGATCTCGTGATCTCATGCGTCAGCAACTGATATGATCAGGCTAACCGCGTGATAAAATGCCCTCTGCATATCGAGCTATCCTCCCGAAGTCCCCTGGCCCTCCGTCCCAAATATGCAGCTAAAGCAACGGGAAGGTTCAGGTGCCTCCCTGGAGTAACAAGTGCCCATAGGAAATACAAGTCTATCGAAGGCACTCTCTCACTGTTCTTGTGATGCGTGAGAGTCATGGAAATCAACCGGTGCAGCAATCTGTAGGTAGTAGACCGTATCATCCTACCCCGTGCAGTAGATGGCGTATAAACTCCTTCCGTAATCTCGGCCCAAAAAGTGTTCTCGTTATAGTCGTCTGGCCGCTCCGTAAGACAATTAGCAAGGAATGCCGGGAAGTGGACACTCCTCATCTCATCCGCTGTGTAAATACCCACTCGAGTTGCAAGCTCTATCATGCTGCATTCCCGGCTCACTCCCCCCAGTCTGAAGGCAAAAGTTGTCCTGTCATCGGGTGCCTTCCTAGGATCATAGGAAACTGTAGCGTAGTACTCCAGCAAAAATTCCCGATAAACAGGCTCCTGGATCCTGAACAATCGTGCCCATCCCTGACACACGAACAAATCCACACCACTCGCGTCCGAGTGCGTGTATTGCAAAAATTCCTGGATCAGTGCAGCTAGTCCAGTCCGGGTCGCCAAGTCCCAATCAAATGAGGGTGCTATGTCGATCTCCTTGGTGAGCAGCAAACTCAAACTGTTGACATATCGTGTCCGGGTTGCATCGTTCAGCGTTTGCGGAAATTGTAAGAAACGGTGATCGGTCACATCCTCGGGTGGGTTAGTCCGTTGGGTTCTTCGGGCCATAATCTGCACAAATAAACACAAACACAAAACCAAACACAATTTTACAGAATTAACAAATTTTTAAACCAAAAAAATTGGAGCTGGACATGGTCTATACGCTGGGCGTACATCCAGCGTACGCTGGGCGTACGTCCAGGTTCACGAGTCTGTGTCCTGGTTCCTTTGCTTGTTCCTAAATCATTTTTTTTTTTAAATTAAGCAATTCTACAAGCAATAAACCCAGCAGGGGCAACCAAATGGGCATATCGAGCATAAGGATTGCGTGGTCCTACACAGTAGAAAAAAACGGGACCTCCCTAAAAATATGAATAAATCCCTGTAAATTCCTTGTCTATTAGCAAACACTTAACAGGGAAACATGTGTAGCAGTCAAGAATCAAAGTCAACAGGGGTTACGCTAGGCGTACGTCCCCGAGTTTAAATCGATGGGTGTGGGACGGGATTAAGACCAAATTAAGTCCTAGGGTTTAGTTAATTGATAGAAATCGGACCATTCAAGTGGTAATCAGAACATATATTTGCGAAATCGGCCCTAATTCAAGAACTATATAAACCCTAGATTTCGAACAAAGGCAATTTGCAGCCAATTTCGTCGATTTAAACATAAATCCATAACATTGAGTACCCGAAATACTTACTTGTGTGCCGAATTTTACAAGAAAAGTAGAAAAATCGAGATTCTTGGAAAGACTTCGTCCGTCACAGTTTGTGTGTGCGAAAGGGATTGTGAAAAAGTAACAAAAAAGTCAAGGGTCAAAAGATATAACCTGGTCGTCGTCTTACGATGGGCGTAACACAATGTTACGCTGGGCGTAACCCCAATTCCATGAAAATCCATACGCGATCCGGGGTTTCTTACGCTTGGCGTAAGTAAACTTACGCTGGGTGTAAGTTTAAATGAAACTTTTCCTTTTTCTTTAATTTAACTTCCTTTTCTTTTAATTATTTAATTAAGGGACTTAAAACTTAATTATTTTTTTCTTTTTAATTTCTTCAGCAAATGACTTTCCGATGCGTGAAAAAAAAATGAGACGTCACAATCTGTTATCTTTGTCAAGATCAAACAACAATGGTTGATTAAAAACCTTTGCATGCAAGAATTGGTTTGCGAAAACACCCACTTTCGGGACCCGTTAGAATATTTCCTTTGTTTTCCTTGCACCTTTAACTAAAAGCGGAACAAGAAGTGACCTAACTAGTCAAGAACAGCAAGAGCTCGGTCTTCCACTTAACCACCACAATACGCCTTGCTATACTACGCCTCATGGATTGAGTTGGACAAATCAACAAAGTAGTAGGCTAAGCAGGTCAAGAATTCCCTAATCGCTTTCATCCTCGAAACCCATGCGAAAAGTAAAGTCAAGCAATGTGTACAATCCCAAATTCCTGCAAATAACAACAAGAACCTTCCCGACAAGTGAAATGATATCATCGAAAATCAAACTAAAAATAAAAACTAACTAAAAACAAATAACGAATAATCAAATAAACTAAATTAATGACAAGCTGGTCCCGGCAACGGCGCCAAAAACTTGATGTGCACAAAAGTACCCACTAATTTTAATATTTATAACCTAACAAACTTTAGACTATCTATGCACTTATAGGCAGTGTACCTAGTCAGATTACAGTATAGCTTAGGTAAGTCGGGTGTCGATCACAGGGAACGGTGGATTAATTTAATATATTTGGTTATAGGTTACAGGTCACACGAAAATAATAAAGAAAATGGTTTAATAAATCTCAAACTAACAAATAACAACTCTCGATAAACTAACAGGAAAGCAAATCTCTTCAGGTACTTTGGTTTAGATAAATTACACCTTAAAAACATAGACAATTGCATACACAAATTTATTTATTCATGCTCACCGATTCCTAAAATGATTAGATTCGCGTTCACTATAACTAATCCTTTAGCAAACAAGTCAATTTAAACAGTGATAAGTTGATTAAACTAACATGTTTCCTAGTGTTCAGTTCGTATCAAGCAAGACTTATAAATATAGTTAATCAAATTAATCATTCAATTTAACCTCTTGTTGATGGTCATCAAACAAGGCTCACACATTAACTTACTTATTCCCAAGTTAATCCTAGTTTCACATTCGTTATTCCTAGACTTATAATCTCGATGGTCATCAAAATCATAAGAGACAAGCAATCAAGAAGGTGTTCACACAACTCAATTCACTTAACAATTAACAGAAAATAATCATCATTAACACATAAGGATCTTTTAACAAGTTTGGCAAGATAAATTAAACATAAATAAACAATTCAATATAGCAATTAGTCTAATAATCAAAGCTTCATTCAATCATAAACACAAAATAAAAGGTTTTTACACCCAAATCAGAAACTGAATACAGAAAAGTACCACAATGGAATGCTAAACATGGTCACGTTAGCAACCCATATGATTACCGACACGTATCTGCTCTCCAACCCTTCCGATCTCCGCTCCCGTTAGCTTAACGGCCTTCTGGCCGCCTTCTAGACCCTCAAAACGGCTTTACAGAAGTATAATATCGACTAAATTAAGTTGGAAGTCGAATCCTCTTTCCTGGTTAGCTGAAAATCGACTTTTATAACCTTTGTAGCCGACTTACGTACGTTGGGCGTAAGTCGGATTACGCTGGGCGTACTAAGGATTACTACGCGATGGAGTTTATCCGGTGCTAGCCATTACGCAGGGCGTACCCTTAAGTTATGCTGGGCGTAATTCAATTTGGTCACTACGCTTAGCGTAATTGCTATTTACGCGGGGTATAATTGTTGCTCCAGCATTTTTAATTACTTTTAGCTTCTAAGCCTGGTTTCCGCTTCAGTCTTTTCTTTTGTGCTTTATCGTCAACGAATAGCTGCAAATCATAATTCAAAGCATTATGAGTACTTTTTAGTTATAAAAGAGAATAATAAAGGCCAAAATATTAAGATATAATGCATAAATATATATATATATATATATATATATATATATATATATATATGTGTGTGTGGAAAAGTGAATATGTGGTTGTTAGGTAACTAAGCTTGGGTGTAGAACCCTTTGAAACGCCATCGTTTTCCTAGAAAATCTTCAAAATACGTTTATTTTTCTAATTACTCTAATTATTCTAAATTGTTTCCATGTTTATCTAATTCACATATTATGTTTGTTGTTGATACGATTCTTTCTCCAACTCTAATCTCCTTGATGATCTTTGGCGTTTTGGGGAAAGTAATTGAAAACGTTCTGGAACTGAATGTTGTAAGTCGTCTTTTCCACTGCTACTTTATGACATGTATTTCTTTATCCTCCTTGATCACAACCCTTGTAACTAGTTTCATTGGGATTTTAGGTCACATGATTTTTTTAATTGCAGGCTTACATTCACTTCTTCTTTTGGATTTGTGTTTTTCCTCATAATTTGTAGGCTCGTAATCGCTAGTTTCATTGGCATTTTAGGCCCCTTATTATTATTTTTTTTGGTTTTTGTTCCTGTAAGTAAGCTTACATCCTACTTCCTTTTGTATGTAATTTGGATTTGGATTTTTTTCCCCATAACTTGTAGGTATGTAACACGATCAGTTGCCTTCTCCCTTATTCAATTTTTAAGTTTGAACTTTTGCAACATTTAATAATATATATATTTTTTGTGGGTGTTGTTACAGGATTCAGTGTACAAAACTACTACTTTGCTGTTGTAATTCTATAGGACCATTTTAGTTCGGCGTACTAGTCTAAATGATGTCCCAGGTAAAATTTTAAGCCTTTTTATTTTTATGCATGCTATCTATTGTTCTGTTGCATATGAGGTTTGGTTTTGTTTTATAACCCCATGTATTTTGGGTGGTTTTAATACACATATAATATTCCTGGCCATTAAAAAAATAATATTTGTTTCTTTGTTGATGCAGGACATAAAAATACAGATCAATACAGAAAACCAAGTAGATGACCGGCCTTATGAAACATATATAACTGAAGATATTGACATCAATGGCCATTGGGAATCATTATCTGAGAGTGAGAAAATAAGCGATGTGGATGAAAGTCTTAAATGTGATGATGAAGAAAGTAATGATACAAGTAACATGGGAAAGGTATTCAATACACGCCATGATGCATATACGTTTTATAACCAATATGCCTTTTTACATGGATTTGGCATACGTATTCATTGGAATTATAAAAACAAGGCAAAATAGATGTATGTGTGCAACAAACAAGGTTTTAAACGTTTGAAGGGTGATAGTTCAAGTGGGATAACAAAGAAACGTCGTAGAGATTTAAGGACCGGATGTGAAGCGATGCTTCGGATTTCAAAAAGGAAAGATGGAAAATGGTTTGTGGATATTTTTAATGATACACATAATCATGATTTAAGTCTTACACCGACCAAAGTAATGAAACATCGTTCTTATGGGAAGTTCCACCGCTTAATGGCATGTAAATCTCGTATGGTGGAGCTTGGTCAATTAGGGTTGAAGTCTTCTCAAATTAAAAAGGTTGTAAATGCAATGAAAACTCCATGTGAAGCTAATGTTACTTCAAAACAATGTGTTGATGTCTTATCTGAGCAACGAAAGCAATATAAAGGTAAGGAGTTTTATGGAGTTATCAAACATTTTCAAGATAAAGCATTAGTTGATCTTAACCAATATTTTGTTGTGTATTTATTTGAGGATGGGTCGCCTAGAAATATTTTTTGGGCCTATGGAAAGTCAAGGGATGCCTATCTTAAATTTTGGAGATGTTGTTGTCTTTGATGTTACATACATGACAAACAAATTTAAGATGCCGTTTTCTCCTTTTGTTAGGGTGAACCATCATGGTCAATCAATATTATTTGGTGGTGCATTGCTAGAAAATGAAAATGAAGAAACTTTCCAATGGTTATTTAAGCATTTCTTAAAGTGCATGTTCAACAAGTACCCATCTGCAATTATAACGGATCAAGACAAGGCTATGGGTAATGCAATAAAAAAGTGTTTCCAAACATTCAACATTGCTACTGTGCATGGCATATTAAGAAACATGAGATATAACTTCTTCGATCGCTTGTAACCCGTTATAGTGATTTCAAAGAATCTTATAAACAATGGGTAAAGAGTGATTCAATAGAAGATTTTGAAGCAGAGTGGGAAGTTATATGTGTTAAATATAACCTCTAAAATAATCGTTGGATCACCAGATGTATAACCAACGAAATCATTGGGTTAAAGCCTACTTGAAGGATGTTTTCTTTGCAGGCATGACAACAAGCGGACGAAGTGAGAGCATTCATTCCTTTTTTGAGGAATTTTGTTAATTCCAAGACTATGTTGAATGAGTTTGTAGTTCAGTATGATAAAGCAGTTGCATCTCGAAGAGCCGTTGAAGAAGATGAGGACTTTAAGACTATGAACTCAAAGGCAGTTCTTTTGTCAGTTCATCCAATAAAAGCAAAAGTTGGAGAGTGTTATACTAGAAAGATTTTTGAGGTTTTTAAAAAAAGAATGGATAAAAGCTACTAGCAATCTAACTCATGAGACATTAAGCAAATGTACAGAAGAAATCAAATATCGGGTTGGGAAAGTGAATGTTGATAGAGCACATTGGAGACTTGTCATGTTTTGTCTCAAAGATCAAGTCAATGTCACATGTTCATGTGCTAAATTTGAAACATATGACATATTATGAAATCATTTTCTATATGTGATGAAGAAGAGTCATGTTCGAACCCTTCCTAATTATTATATTTTACCTAGGTGGACACTTGATTCTAGGTTCAAGGTGAGCACCTGTGGCATTGGATTTGACGAAATGAATAATGAAAAGCAAGTCAGTGCCTTAACCTTACGGTATGTGCGTGCAAACAGTAACAAAGCAAGCGAACATGCAAAAACTTCCCCTTCAAAGATAAGAAAACTCAACAATTTATTAGTAAAGTTTTTAGAAGATGAAGTTATTCAGAATAAGCCAAATGCACCTGAAAGTCCACCTCAAAGTTCTTGTGCGGTATTTACTCAAGTAGACATGATGCCTCAGTTGTCTATTCGGGATCCTACTATCCTGACTAATACGAAAGGACGTCCCAAAAATGCAACCAGAATCAAGTCTTCTTTAGAGATGGCGAAGAAAAAGAGAACTTGTTCTCATTACAAGGGATTGGGTCATTATGCCACCGGGTATCCAACGAAAAAGGTGATTTGTAATTTTTTATTTTTTAAGATTTCATGATTTTCCTTGTCTAATGCTCACATTTTCTCGTCTTAGGCGGAGAAGGCTTTACAAGACAAACAATGATGTTACTCTTGAACGGTTCTATCACAACTCCTTGGCAGTGAAGGGTGAAGAAGTGTTGTTGATGGACATCTACAAATTTTCATTCATTCAGTTTAGCAGCTACATAATCTTTAATTTTGAAATTTTAAACTATATCAGACATACCACTCTTGAAATCTCTACAGTCAAATAGCTTACACGGGTTCTTCTTTCTTTGTTGTAGTTCTGAAATATTTTAGCCCCTCAAGTTATTTTTGTATTAATGGATTATTCTTTTTGTTTTTTTACATATTATAGCAGCCTATTTTTAATGTCTTTCTAATATGGTATTGAACTTCCAGTTTTCTTTCTTATTAATTTTTTAGTGGAAATGTGGAATGAATGGTTATAGACGGCACCTGATCAAATTACCACTGAACTTGAAACTATAACAATTATTACATTGCAATTTAACCCAATATTATGTTTCATTTTGCAACAGAATCGCCCATCGTTTTATGCAGTAATACTTTTACCATACAATCAATGAAATTAAATTGAATTTTGCTGTAAAAAAAGTTGAATTTTTCATCATTATTTCAATTCTTTTTCTTATTTATTGAAACTGGAACAAATTGACCTCAAAACTAAAACTAAAATGCCATTTAGTATTATTTACATTCGATTCTATACATTTCCAAGAGGCAAAACAACCCCAAAAGCTAAAAGAAAATAACAAAAGAGCACCAAATGAAATCTAAAGAAATTACATAGTAGGATGGATCAATGTTTTGAAATGGGTTATTATGCATTCGCATCTGAATCACCAAAAGGGTTGGAATAAACTTTAAATTCTTCAAATTCTTGAATTGGGCTCTGAAGCATAGAATAAGCAAACCTAATTAGATTTGTAAACTTGAATTTTCAAAATTATGCAATTATGTGTAAATGGGACGCCTAAAACTTCCATCAGGGAGCTAGAAAGTTGAGACCTTTATTTGAACTGGACAAGCTAACTCTAAGTTACAAAACACCATTTATCCTCCAGAACCTTCGAAATTCAAAAGGGAAACCATTATTTTCAAGCTTCAACCTCAGAGTGCTTAATCTTCAACAAATCTACGAGCACTAAGAGAGTAGTACATATAATAAGAGGATTCTAAAAAGTTACACCATGTAGTAACTTGTAGAACGTTTGAGATAAAGCTCTCTTGGGTCGATTATGAACAATAATTGATACAACCCCAAAGACATCCAACAGCCAACTCGAGAAAGAAACAAAACTGTTCTAAATTAATCGATCTGAGCTCAAGTACTTCATATGTAGAGATGGGTATTCATCAATGGGACCATTATGAAATTTTAACTGCAGCACCACTCGACCTCAACTAACGCAAGAACGAACTTAGGGCAAAAGGTGGGAACCACACGGTGATCTTGGAGTGAATCGAAACGAAGAGGAACGAAATTGAACATATAACAACAATTTATAGACCGAAATAAGAGACATAGCATAGCTGAAGGAAAAACACACATCGATTGAGAAGGAAGAAAGCAAACATCGAAGACAGGGGAGGAAGAAACCAAAAAATCTAGAAGCCAGATTCTGATGGAACAAATAACTAAGCTGTACAATGAAGATAACTTATTTTTAAGGGTGAGCAAACCCAAACCAAGAAACCGAGAAGCCGACTAAAACCGACGAAACCGAAACCGAAAAAACCAAAACCGAAGCAAAACCGACGGTTAGGGTTTGAATTTTTTAAAAAACGAAAAAATGGGTTCGGTTTTTACGCAGAAACCGACCCATCCAACCAGAGAAACCGATCCATACTTAAAAGCGACAAACCGCCCCAAGAAATCGACCCATCCAACCCGTGAAACCGCCCAATACTTGATTGTATTTTGGTTGTAATAGACTATTTCGGGCTTTGGTTGTAACTTGTAATAGACTATTTGTTGTAAGACTTATGTTTTTGAAGTATTTAACTTAAATTTGGTGTTTTTTGAAGTATTTAACGTGTTGCTTCATTTATGGAAAATGGGTTAAAACCCAAAACCGATAGGTTTAAACCCAGAACCCGTGAATGTAAGGGTTGAACCCAAAAAACCGAAAAACCGTCCAAACCAACCTCAGAACCCGAGAAACTGAACCGACCAGAAACCGATCCTATTGGGTTCTGAAAACCAGAAACCGACCATTTATGGGTTGGGTTGGGTTTGGGTCCAAAACCGACCCAAACCGACCCATGCACAACCCTACTTATTTTCCTCCAAAACGACGTAGTTATACATGCTCCACACCTAAACTTAAATACCCAACAACCACATATTCCCTATGCTATGAGAATGATAAAGAAAATATATTGTTTGATAATATAAATACGTTCAATTTTACATAACTATTGTCATTAATACACATTCTCACTATTTAAATCGTCTATAAGGTTATTATACACTTATTATTATTATTATTATTCTCATTTGTGTCAGAATGTTATCAAAATGTTTTATTGGGTTGTATTCTGTCAGAATGAAAATGAGTAAAAAACGATGTGTGAGAATAAAAAAAAAAATAATTAACGGGAATGCATGAAAATGACGATATTCTTGTAAGGTTGAACGTATTCGCATTGTTAAACAACTTATTCTTTTAGTAATTCCCATAATATACGATAGATGTACAATAATTAATTTGAATAGAATAATGTAAAACTATATATATATATATATATATATAAAGAGAAAATGAAAAAAAAAAGTACAATTATGGAAAACAAGGTAACAAAACCTTATTTGTCGGGTTTTTTTAGCACCATCCTAATTTTATTATGTATGGATACAATTTTACACATAAAAGTATTTTTAATGGCTACACTATGTTATCACTTAAAATAAATGTAACGTTATCATATAGTTAACCTTGATCTCTAAATAAGTTATCACTTAAAATATGGACCATTTATGTAATTTATATTTTTTTATACAACTTCATTACCTATCACCTCTGCAAAATATAGCATCTTACAATTATTTTTATTTTAAATTCACTGAATAATGATGTTATGTTAAAGTACATAGCTATTTACTTTTAATTATACCGGCAGTTTCTATTAATTTTGAAAAAACAAGGACCATTTCAGTAAACTTTTAAAAGCAGTTCCAAAGCAATATACCTTAGTACATGAAGGAAACACATTCAGCCTATGCAGCACTTATACTATTTTCATCCCCTTAAAACATGAATAAATTATCTTATTATGCCATGAACATACCTTTACTAATTGACAAAGATACAAATACAGATTCATAAAGGGTACTACTGCTAAATGTAAGAATTACCTACGTATTTCAATTTTTTTGTATATTATAACATTATATTGACATTTTAAAACACGGACAATATTTTTTTACTTTAATAACTAACTTTTAAACAATTGCACAAAATAACATGGACTTCCATAAAAAAAAACATATTTGTGTATATTCACTAATAAATACATTTGCAAATGATTAAAATTTCATGCTAAAACGTAACATGTCATCTTTTTAACATTTTTCTTATTTTTTTTAAAAATTGTTTACCTTATCATGGTTCTTGGACAAATTTATGATTCTATTTTATGCTTCTTCTTATTTCATGCTAAAACGTCACATGTCATCTTTTTAAAATTTCTAAACTATGATATCTTATTT
The DNA here is from genome assembly GCF_051521515.1 of Lactuca serriola. Classification (NCBI taxonomy): domain Eukaryota; kingdom Viridiplantae; phylum Streptophyta; class Magnoliopsida; order Asterales; family Asteraceae; genus Lactuca; species Lactuca serriola. The sequence goes on from NC_136411.1 coordinate 25,229,240, forward strand.
TATTAGACAATCAAATTTATGATTCTATTTAAATTTATCAACCGTGGTTCCCACGAGTTATAACCGTGTGTGTATATATATATATATATATAAAGAGAAAATGAAAAAAAGTACAATTATGGAAAACAAGGTAACAAAACCTTATTTATCGGGTTTTTTTAGCACCATCCTAATTTTATTATGTCTGGATACAATTTTACACATAAAAGCATTTTTAATGGCTACATTATGTTATCACTTAAAATAAATGTAACATCATCGTATAGTTAATCTTGACCTCTAAGTAAGTTATCATTCCAATGGTTAAACTTATTTAAATAGTTTTTTTTTTTTTTTTTTTTTTTTTTTTTTTTTTTTTTTTTAATTTATAAATATACCAAATTTACTCTCATCTATTTAAAATATTTTACAAAACATCCACATTTAATTAGTTCATTTTTAAACAAAAATAATATTTTAAGACGAACGTATAAATACAAACATGCGGGGCGTTGAGGGGGGGGGGGGGGGGTAAAGTGGGCAGCTGCATAGAGCTCAATTTTTTTTATTATATATTTTTATTTAAAAATAAAAAATTACAATAAAGAAAAGGTTCATTTTTCTTTTTCGTCCTGAGTCTTTGAAAATATTTAATTTTTCAGGATCGACCCTGAATACAAATATACCGTTTCATTATTTATACATATAAAATACGAAAAATTATTAAGTTATTGTTACAAAAATAAAATAAAAATATTGAAAATATTATATTATCATCATAAATTTTATATTTTATAAATAAGATGTCGCCTCATAAATACTTAATAGGAATAATTAATTAGTAAATAATCAAAAATATACAAAACTAAATTATAATAAAGAGATAAAATAAAATATAGTTAAAATAGAATGATTTATATGTATAAGTTAGTAAAATATATTGATCATTCAATATATTCAATATATATTATTCAATATATTTAATATATATTGAATGGTTAAAATAAAACAACTAAAAGCGAATAAGTTATCAAGTCCAATTGTATTAAATGATCAAAATATATAAATGCATAGTCATAATTATAAAAAAATCACTCAAGATGCTCTAACTTTGTAAAGTGTGAAATTGTTACGTTAAAACATATATTTAAGGGCTTTCCTTTATAAAAATATTTGCTTTTCATATTTTCCATAGGTAAGTCCCTAAAATGAAATTTGCATTATTAAGTTCCTGAACTTGTAGGAAAATTTAAAAACCGAGTAATTTTTTTATATATAAGATTTTGTAGTTTTTTTCGTATTAAACAACCTCTTCAAACGTTTGAAAAACAAAAATACATAGCTTTTTAAAAATTCCATAAATCAAGGAATGAGTTAGTGCAAAAGCAGTTTTGAGATTTATCTAGAAAAATATAAAAATACATGTAGTTTTATGAGAAAACTCAGCTGATTTACAACATTTTAAATTTGTAATACTGGTTTTGTTTTACCAATCAAAAGTTTTCTAATCATTATATTGGACTCTTATTTATCTTTCGAACGCACATTCATAAAATCAAAAGTTAAAAATGTTACCCAACAAAATTTGAAAGTGGCCCATTTGAAAGTACCTACATGGACTTGTATATTTTGTTTATGTGAGCAATTATTGATACTAATTTATTTATTTATTATTTATTTTTTTGAACAGTTAGCACATGTATTACTACTTTACTCATAATTTTATATATTTTGTCTCTAACAAGACTTGAACCATTTTTATTTCTTATTTACTTATTTTTCTTTTGGAACGGTTAGCATATACATTACTACTTTATTTATAAATTTACATATTTTGTTTCTTACAAGACTTGAACCCTCAATTCCTATCTATACGTCACTCGTGTTTTCTGTTATTCCTTTTCGTTTCACTTCACACCGCTTTAATCTCTTCTTACATGACTGACATGTTATTTACATGATATCATTTGTTAGGTACATGTCTATTATTCCATACTCACAAATTTATAAGATATATATATATATATATATATATATATATATATATATATATATATATATATATATATATATGAAGTTCAAGATTGTCTCTCTAAAATAACTCACGTTGAGTAAGAAAATGACTTCAACATATATAAGCACTTACATGACTGTGTCGCATTGATATAAGATACATTAACACTTACCTTCAGCAATGAAAGCTCAACGAGGATAGAAAAGACATGTGTCAAGCCATGTGGTTGCAAAACGTTGACTTTGATATCATATAAGATATATATCGAGTCCAGTGTTGTCTCTCAAAATGAGTCTTTATAGCGAGAGGAGGCTCCAACATATACAGACACTTATATGACCATGTCGCACCAATGTATGATACACTAACACCGTTCCTTCATTAATGTCACTCTTAATGCTCGTATCTACATCTTTTCCCTTTGTTGCACATTGTTGGTTATATTCTTTTTCGTGGACTGTGTTTCATTTGCAAGATTTCATCTAATGTAAGCTTGTGTTTCTTACTATACATAAGGTCAATTTTAGAAATAGCTATGAGTACCGACTCCTTACCTTCCCTTTGCCGCATTTGGATCGAATCATGTAGAATTTATTTACACTTATAAATTTCATATTGGTGTGATTATGAAGCTTTGTATCGATCGAATACACTTCATGTATAAAGAACAAAAGTAAACTAATCTAGGCAAAAAAAAAAAAAAGAACACAAAGTAAATTACACATGGAGTTCTCCAAATAGTTTGTGTTCACCAAGAAGACGGTTTGTCACAAAGACAATCACCAAGATGAACTTAACATTAGGGTTTACCCAAATTTTGATTATATACTAATCTATATAAGTATATCCCTTTATTGGAAGGATTGCATCTAATCTATACTAAGAACCGAGCCTCATCATAAGGATATCAGATCTATTATCTCTTTTATACTTATCCATATCATTACCTAATATACAAAAGATTACATAGAATAATGATACAAAACACTGACTACACGCCGACGCTGATAGACTTGATACGACGACATTGATGGATGTAAACACCGGCGCTCACAAATAGCGTGTAGAGTGTTTGACTCGTCAAATTATTAGGCGTGACCTTACAATCTCCCCCTATCTGATGATATCAAAACTAATCTTCTTCTTTAGAGTCATCAGAAGAACCATTGTAGAACATGTCAGCTTCTTTCAGGATCTCTGGCTTAACCCATCTGAATTCATCAATTTGAAGCTCTTCCAATCTTTTACTAAGCTCCAGAGATATCAGCACACAATATCCTCTTTCTAGTTCAAAGTGACTAAGTCCTTCCATGAGAAGATGAAACAAGTGTTTAGTGGGAGCAACATGAAGATCATCAGTGTGTTGAAAGCACGTGTGATTTTGACTGTCAAGATAGAAAATGCTATGCTCTGGTTCTCGAATGAACATGTACTGAACTGGTTCAACACCTGCTGGCAGTTCATTATTGATGTACCTAGTGAAGGGTTTTAATATACTACAACATCCTATGGTGCACATACAACCCTAAATGCTTTGGATCTATGTTTTCTCTAATTATACATGCAATATTATTTCCAAAACATTAAGCCTACAACTAGCATACAAAACGATATAAACAACATAGAATTGAGTTGCAGAGTTACCTCTTGGTTGTGGCTTGTAGAACTTGTTGTGTTTGGCCTTTAAGAACTTAGTGCCCCAAGTGTTGCACCTCAAATGGAATTACACAACACCACCAACAATGGAGGACTTGAGAGAGAATACTTGCACTCAAAAAATCGTCTATGGCTCTTCCAAGAACACTAGGGTGCCAATTTTAGGAGCTAATGGGTTTCTTATATAGTGTGGCAAAACTAGGGTTACACCATGTAAACCCTAATATGCATGACCTTCCATATTCCTTAGGCTCCATGGGTTTAAACCTCCATGGATCATCCATGGGTTGTCACATGGGTCTAGCCCAACCTAATGAATCATGGATCATTGGCCCACACCATAAGAATGAATGATTTTACCAAATCAAACCCTTATATTTAATTAGTCTCTTTTGATCACAAAATTAATTCCAAATTAATTCTTGATCAATACTAATTAAATAATATGATTTCATATTAATATATTAGAACTTATAATATATTAATAAATCATGAATATCCTCTTCTCAAAAGTCCATCCTTACAAATTGTTCTGGTGCCATGCAACTCAAATGGACCATGCTACTCTCGGGTCAAGCACATACCAATTATAGTTATGGGCTTAGACACCTAATTCAACAGTCTCCCACTTGGATAAGTCTAATAACTATTATTTCAAGTACGACTCCAAAATCCCGACTAGCAATCGTAGCTCTTAAAAGCCGATGTCGAACTCTGACCTAGTCAATGACACATCCATTAGATAAGGGATCATATATTCCTCCATTCTAGATATCATATGGACATGAGACATGAATTATAATCATTATCTATGTTCATCTGTTGTTTCCCGATTTCCGATTTATGATGACTGACTAATTAAACAATCAAATCAGTCTAGGCTTGGCCAAGCACTTAGGGGTGTCATCATTAAATCATCGAGGGGCCCACATATATCACTTTTATTAACATGGGGTAAAAGGAACGGATAAAATTCGACCCAAATGCTTGCTTGTACTTACTCATCAAATTTCACACAACAATATGTTTTATAACACCAATTTACTGGTGCGTTTACATATGTCAATGTGCAATCGACTCGCAACTACAACTCACATGTTTCCGTTTCAAGAATATAAGATATTATCGTCTCACAATCAACCTTGATAAAATCGATGAAGTGATTCCGATGAGCATGGGTTGAATCCAATACTCGAATCTTATTCCATGAGTACTCATGAACATTGCAACTATGTCTAAAACACCTAGACAAATTACAGAGCCATTCATGACAGTCTTGCCTCAATACCTACTTCCAAAGTATGATCGATTGTGGATGGTTTGAATAACCTAGTTATCTGGGAACTCAAAACATGCAAAGTGAAACACAAGAATAATACTAATCTGATATGGCCCCAAAACTTTTGAGTGCCATATTGATTACTTATTATTCATTGTATAATGTTTCGATTTATCAACTTAATACTTGAATTAAAACAATAGCTATGCCATGCTCCAAGCATACACACTATTTTTGTCTATGGTCCTGACTTTGTGAAATAGATCAATTGAAAAACATTTCAAAGATGCTCATTTCACACTTCCAAATCTTTATTGCAAGTGTAAGAATTCCAAATTCTTGTCACTGCTAAACTATCACGTAATACAGCCTTTATAATGTCATGGTACCAAAAGTCATAGAGACTTGACCAACGATATAACAAAACTTTCCACTGGGGATAGATAACAAAACAATTCTAAGGAAACAAAGTCTCAAATTCAAAGTACATTCCTTTGAACATCCTTCTTGCATAAAAATTTCTAACTTTCTCATATATTCTTAATCTCTAACTCCCAATATGGAAACATTCCATATCTTGCCATACGACAACTCATTATTAATAAAATCTTGTCTATTCATAATAATGTCAATATGGTTGTAAGGTTCAAATAAGGATCTTTACCAGCAATCAAGCAATAAACGATCACAGAATAAGAACAAGATGAAAAGAAACCAAGCTTGCACACGATTATATTCAATAAATCGTCAGGTACAACTCAATGGACTGCTCTGTAAACTCTATGGTATCAACAACAACAAAAGACCAACTCCTCCACTATTTATACTCGACTTAGACCGCAAATAGTGTTCACGATCGTAAACATGGTTTACGGCCGTAAACGTGTTTACGACCGTAAACCATGTTTATGGTCATGAACACACAAAATGACCAAATTCACATAAACACCACATAAACTGTATTACAGACTCTTGCCAAAACAAAAATACACTGAAATCCTAGACCAAACCATTAACTGGACTCTTCAATCTCCCCCTTGGTTTGGTGCTAGCTTGGACTTAGTTGTCGACCACCAGTACATCGGACTTTCCCATCGCTCCGTTCCATATTTTCTTCTTTATAATTGCAACCACCATCGAAGTATATTCTTTTGCAGTAGGCTCAAAGATATCTTCAGCCACCACAATCTGATGAGCGGCGAGATGATGAATGTCCCGCTTGCCAAATTGAAGCAAATCCCTTTTGTCATACAGACGGATGCAATCTTCCTTAAGCTTGATGACAACAACATCTGTGGATTCATCATACACCCAATATTGCATGGATGTGAGAGAACCATCTGAATAATTTTGAAGAACAGGAATGTGCTTAACTTGAGCAGTAGCAGGTCACATCACTGACCGAAGTGGCTGACTTGTTTTGGGATCAATGACCTTTTTGTGGACCTTGACAAAAGACTCTTCAGTCTTCATTGAAGGGAAGCCCTTGGCCACTTGATCTTCCAAAAAGGATTTGAACTGACTCACCCTGGGATTTCCTGATGGATTTGAGAAAGGAGCATTGGACAGCTCAATAAGATAAATCTTAGTAAAAGAATGAAAGTCGTGAGCATCTTTGTATAGTTCTTTATTGCCGCTCTTTCTCCTCACCATAAACATGTTCATGGTGTCATGGAATCCCCACGAGATGATTCCAGACCTATCGCCATACATATCTCTGAAACGATGCACTCCCAGATCTGTAATGGTGATATGTGGACTATCCTAGGGTGCCTTATGATCTACGCTCCTTTTAAATAGCAATTGACGTTTGTCAGAAGACTTGTCAGTAGACTTGTCCAATTTGGCGCGTTTCAATGCTGCTGCACTTGGAGCTTGAGCCGGTTCCTTTTCAAAACAGTCGTCGATGATGGTGGTTCTGATAGGTTGAGGAACAATGGGAGCATCTTGGTTGGGAATATAAATATGTGGCTCGTCAACGGATGACTTGAATTCATCGCCAAGTTTATCTTCCAGCTTTTTCTTCAAATCGTAGTAGCTGGCGGTCAACAGGCCAAGATGTGTCTGAAGATCAGTAATCTGATTTGTCTTCAGAACTTTATCTTCATTAAGTTCGGCCACTTGAATATTGAGCTCTGTGTTTTCAGTTTGAAGGTCTGCAACCTTGATAGTCAACTCAATATTTCTCTGATTAAGATCAATGTTCTTCTGATTCAGTATGTCGATCTGTTTTTGGGAATCTCTTCTCCTGAGCTGTCACCCCCAATAAAAATTCCTTTTCCGCGTGGGGGTGGTGTAGAAAATTGTTCTTCTGCCAGGAGCCTAGCTAGCCTAACCGAGGCAACATCATCCTCTGTCTTGGGAGGAGAGAAACCTGTTGGGAATGAAGAGCCACCAGCTTCATAGAAAGTACTAGGACCTTCACTGACGGGTTCGACAGAGACTATGGCAGGTGTGGTTGTTGGTGGAGCTGTAACACTTTGAGTTGCCAGTCTAAGGGCGAGTCTGCGTCTTTTACTTGGAGGGGGAGAAGCTTGAGTAGTGGTGTGATCACTTTCCACTGGCTCAGATGTAGGTAAGACAACATCAAGGGGAGGAATCCCTGATACTGTCACCATAGGAGTTGCTATTTCTGCCGATGGATTGGTAGGAGTAGGAGTGGCTTCAAGAACATCTTCTTCTTCCCTTATCTCTGTTGTCGGATGAGCAACTTCATCGACATTATCAAGAAACTTGTCGAGGCTCTCTCCGGTCATGAAATCTTCATTGCTACCGAAGTTTAAGGAAATTTCATCATTATCGAATCCTGTGAGGTCGAGATCCTCATACAATTCAGTCTCATCCCCTGACCCGTCATTGTAATCCCCTTGAACCTGTACCGACTACAATTCGTGTTCCTCGGCGACTTGGGCATTTGCAGCTGCATTTTCATCGACATCATGATCTGAAATGGTGATGACATCATCAGAAACAACCCTTTCAGAGGAAGTGGGCTCAGATGATTCTTTATCAGATGTTCCATGAGACTCGGAAGATTCATCAAGCTCAGCAAATTTCCCGAACTTCACTAGGGGATGTAATCCTTGAAAAACAACCTTGCCCTTCCGATTTTGTTTAATAAGACCAAGAGTGTGAGGCCCCAAGGATTTTATATCCAGCTTGTCACCATCCTTGACCATCTCTAGAAATTGATCGTCGATGAACGCTTGAATAAACCTCGGATATAACAAGAATGCATCTCTGGTTCCCTGGGTCATGGCATTTATGTTCACCAAGAACTCATCAAGAATAAACTTTGAGAAGTTGAATTTAATGCCAGCAGCCAAAGATACAATCGCCCCTGTGTTTCTGAGAGAGATTTCATCAGCTCCTGATCTCCTGCCTGAGATGTAGCTCACGAACACGTGTGTCAGGAATCGCCAGTAAGGAGGCAAGAGCTTTTTCATTGTGGGAGGGTAGGAACCCTCGTATCCCATCCTTTCAAGAATCTGTTGTACATCAAAAATCCCAATTTCAGTAGGAAAATTGGATTCATCATTGACCAGCAGAGTATCTCTGATGTATTGCTCCGTGATTCTAATCTTGCGGCCTTTAACCACAGCTTCGATAGACATCTCTCCGTTGACTTTTGACATCTTAACCGTCTACCAGAACTCCCGGACAATGTTCTGATAAATGATGGGATTCACTTTGATGGCACAAGACAAGCAACACTCTCTCACTCTGTAGATCATTGATTTGAATTCTGCATGAGCGACCGGAGGATCATCCAAGACAATCGCCAGGTTGTGCATGTCTGCAAACATAAGATTCGCCATTGATCTACACTAAACAGGCCAAGTAAGAAAACAAAGTATTTAACAAGTTAAAGCTTTAAGTTTTCTTAATTAAACAATTTTATTTTAGCCTTTTAAAAATAGTTTGACTACAAAAGATTAGAGTTTACGGTCAAAATTAGTCAAACAGGGTTTACGGTCAAAGTTGGTCATCTGACCGTAAACAGAGTTTACGGTCGAAAGGCCAAACTGAGTTTACGGTTGTAAGGCCAAACCAAGTTTACGGTCGTAAGGCCAAATCTAGTTTACAGTCGCAAGGCCAAACCGAGTTTACGGTTCTTGAATATTCCCAAACCGTAAACCCCATCAAGAACAGTAAACGCCGACGAACTTTTAAACTCAAATTACTCCTCCAGTTTTGGTCGGATCGATGAACAGAAAGCATATTCCCAGTCGGTTTTGACGTACCTTCGTAGTGAACTAGTTGATTTCGCAAATAAAAACTCAAAAAAAATTTCCGAAGAGAGAGAGTAGAGGGAGGAGGCTTGCGGCTGTAAAAGGGAGAAGTGGGAGAGGAAAGGGTTTACAGTAGTAAACTCTTCCTTTTATACTCCCTTAACTTTTACCTGTCTCCCACACAGTTAAAATCTCAGTCCTAATCCCGATTTAAATTTTAAAAATAAAACCTTTTGAGGATATTAAAAATAAAAATAAAAATAAAATTAACATAAAACTAAAAATAAACTAATTTCTAAAAATTTAAGAATTAAAATATTTTAAAAAATTAAATTTTTAACAATTATAAAAATAAAAATAAAAATAAAAATAAACTTAAAAACAAAAATAAAAAAATAAAAAATTTAAATTTTTGAATAAGCATAGAAAAAACTTATCTCAACACTACTGACAGGCTCTTGTGACACTGAGATCAAAGTTGTTAGATAGTCTTAATTCACTTGTCGGTATCGTTCATCTTCACGTCTTTGTCTAGTCGATCATCGGTATTGTGGTCCACTTAAACACGAAAAATTGTGACAGATTTAGGAACGCTATTAGTGACAGGACAAAGTGATCCTAAGTTCCTAGATGCTATATCTTAATGACCATTCAGCTGACGACGACCAGGGATATTGTTGTCCACCTAAATTAAGCAGCAAGATCTATAGACAATCTTTGAGTGTTCAATTTTAATTGTACTGGAACATGTTTCCCGCTTCCTTATATGCCCCAGTAATCAAGGACTTCCAGAATACTCCTTATATCGGGTGAGCAGACAATTATAAAGAGAGAAGATAGATTTAGAATGCATATGCTCTATACACCCAGGTCGGATCTCTTCCAATCACGCAGAGGGTGAAACATATGACTAACTGAAGTTTTAGAGGGATTGAGAAGTAGAATGGTGCATATACTGTGTACCAGGTCGGATTGTGAGTCACACAAAGGAGACAGTATATGGCTAACAGATAGAAAGAATTGCATAGATAGAAGATGTAGAGAAATAGAGTTGCGTATGTTACAGTCCAGGTCGGATTTTGAGTCACGCAGAGGAGGTAACATACGACTAACAGATAGAAAGAAAGAATATAACCTTCTACAGACCTAATTTATTGGAATTCACCAGTCGCCCCATTAATACCGGAATTAAGGACAGAATCCGCACATCGAGAAAAAGTTAATCCACGGTTCCAAGTACAGGTTCTTTAATGTGACCAGTAGATTCCTATATATATCTTCCTGCTCAACCTATCCAAGCATCGTATTTTCAGGCTAAACGGATTTAACTAGGTCAAGATTTGTCAAGTCTATAGATTTCCTAAGTTCAGCTCTGCCTAGTCATGTCCATTTTATAATATTTGCATGATTATACTTGCCAAAACAATAGATAATTTCAAATCTTTTAAATATTAGTTGTTTATATGATAAATATGGATTATTTAAATTATTTGGTAATTATCTTATGTCCAAAATTGGATTAGATCAAATATAGATAATTATAAAATTAATTGTTTAATTTAAATTATTTGTTATTTGATCCCTTTTGTTTTGAAAAGTTCAAAACTTGCCCTCAAGTTATGAAATTTGAATTTTGTGATTAAATTTTTAATTTTGAATAATTTAAATTTCAAACCATTAGAATATTATTACAAGCTTAATATATATATATATATATATATATATATATATATATATATAAAACTTAAAATGCTAGTCTTATCGTTAGTATGCCTCATTCACGAAGCCGGTCTATAAGGTGGGTATAAGGTTGCTGCCTATAAAATGACGCTTAATGGGTGTACACTCACACCCACCGCTTTCTTGACTGGTGGAGGGTCGTTAGCCGAACGGGTAGGAGAGGGCAATCCTCTCCTCATTAAAAGTATAATGTAAGATACAAAGAACTACATGTTTTACAAATTCCCAATCTTAGTTACTTGAGGGTAAAATGTGAAAATGATGCTAATCCATGGAATTACACTTCGTACCCTTGTCAAATGTTAGTGGAGCGCGTGTGGTTAACCGACACACTAATTTGGGGACGACATTGGTAGCGAAGGGCGACTTGATGTTTGCCATAGATCAATGGAGCGTGTGTGGTTTACCGGCACATTGATTAGGTGATAGAGACATTGAGTGCACCATGTTGATTCGCATGGTTATTCACAACTTGTTTGCGATCCTCGGTATCCCAGTCGCAAATTTGAAGTGCATATTGAGATTTAAACATGCCATTGAAAAGTTCAATGAATCTCAAAGATCTAGGAGTTTTCAATACATTTAAAACCTAAATCTCTTTGTCGTTTTTCATGGTGAGAATTAGTGAATCGTCATTCACTTACCTTCAAATTATTTACTTTTAGAGTACGGCATCCCTTTCTAAGTTGTAAATAATGTTGTTGGGTCCTAGCCCTAATTTCTCATTTGGGTGTTTAATTAGGGACTCATTTCAAATCAATCTTTGTTCTTTTTCTTTTTCAGATGTCTGCAAACAACAACAACAACGCTTCTGGGTCATTCTCGTTGATGAACCTATGTCAAAAGGTGACATTTGATGGTTCAAACTTCAACGAGTGGATGAGGTATATTCTCATGATCACACGCTACGAGGACAAAGAATATGTCCTCGATGAAAAGCTTGAGAAGATCATCCCAGATGTTGCTACTCCTAAAGATTTGGACCCCTTTGAGGCCCACGAGCGTGATGCTATGAAAGTTCACTATATCATGCTGGCCACCATGAACCTTAAACTCCAAAAGTCCTATGAGGACATGTATCCATATGAAATGCATCAGGATTTGCTAAACAGGTACCACTAAAGCGCAAGGCAAGAGCGCTATGAGATCATTAGTAACATGATCACCGCTAAGATGGGGAGTGGAGAATCCCTAACCTCTCATTTGCAGAAAATGCAGAGGTATGTTGATCGTCTTCTCAAACTTAATGTTAAGTTTGATGAGGATTTGGCTATCGACATAATTCTCCACTCCTTGCCCTCATGCTACAACCAGTTCAGAATGACCTACCACATGAATAAATAGGAGGTCTCCTTGAGCAAGCTCTAAGGACTGCTGAGGACTGCTGAGAGCAACCTCAAAGACAAATCTGTTGCACCATCCCATGCTGTGACTGCTCCCGTGTTGGCAATTGGCCAAGGAAAGGGAAAGAAGAGAAAGGCTCCATGTAAGGGCCACCATAAGGGTAAGACCCAAGATGGTTCCTCTTCTAGTGGAACCAAAGTTGGTTCGGTCAAACCCTCTTCCGACCCCAAAGAAGCAGAGTGTTATTACTGCCACAAGAAGGGCCACTGGAAACGAAGCTGCCCTCAGTATCTGCAAGACATAAAGGATGGGAAGATTAAGCCCACCTTCGCATGTATGTATTCTATTAAATCTAATAACTCATCATTTGCTACTTCATGGTTTCTTGATACAGGGTGTGGTTACCACATTTGTTCTGATTTGTAGGGCCAAAGAAGAAGTAGGGAGATGGAAATGGGAAGATAAACTTGATTATGGGAAACAGAAGATCGTCGTCTGTGACCAGAGTCAGAGTTTATTCTTTAGTGCTGAGTAATGGTTTAGGATTAAATTTAAATAATTGTTGTTATTCGCCAGATATGGCAAGAAACATTATTTCATTTCATGGAATTTTTAGACAAGGTTTCAGATATTCTTTTGATAATAGTAATGGTTCTATTAATGTTTATTTGAATGGTGTCTTTTATTTCAATGCATTACCTTGTAATGGGATTTATGAATCTATGATGGTTGTTGATAATTTAGGAAATGATGTATTGAATATTGATTCGTTTACTAGCCTAGAAAAAGCATGCTTGTGGCATTGTCGCCTTGGCCATGTCAACAAGAAACGCATAGCCCAACTCCAAAAGGATGGAGTGTTGGAGTCATTCGACCTTAGGGATGATGACACGTGTGAATCTTGTTTACTTGGGTAGATGACCAAGTCACCCTTTATTGGCACTTGTGAAAGGGGTGAGGTTCCATTGGATCTCATACACACTGATGTGTGTGGGCTCTTTAGATCCACCACAAGGGATGCTTTCCGCTTCTACATGACTTTTACCGATGATTATAGCAGATATGGATATATCTACTTAATCAAGCAAAAGTCGGAAACCTTTGAAAAGTTCAAAAAGTTTAAGAATGAAGTGGAGAATCAGCTGGGCAGGAAAATCAAGATGCTTCGGTCAGACCGAGGAGGAGAGTACCTGTGTCTTGAGTTTCACGACTATCTAAAAGAATGCGGAATTGTTTCGCAATTGACGCCTCCGACAACGCCACAATTGAAAGGTGTGGTTGAGAGACGTAATTGAACCTTGTTGGACATGGTTTGTTCTATGATGAGTCAGATTTCGTTACCAATATCTTTATGGGGGTATGCCTTAGAGATTGTCTCCCACATCCTTAACTTAGTCCCCACCAAGAAGGTTACCAAGACTCCTCACGAGATGTGGACATGGAAAGATCCCTCGTTCGCACATATTAAGGTTTGGGGTTGCGAGGCTTTCGTAAGACGAGAGACTCACTTCAAGCTTGAACCTCTTAGTGAGAAGTGTTATTTCATCGGCAATCCACAGAAGTCTTTTGGCTATCTTTTCTATAGACCGAATGACAATGTTGTCTTCGTTGCTAGAAGAGGATTTTTCCGAGAAAGAGAATTGATAAGCCAAGAAGACAGTGGGAGGGAAATTGATCTTGAAGAGATTCAAGAACAAAGCGATGAAGGAACCTCTAACACTGGCGCTCAACCCGAGGAGGAAACTCCTGTTGAACCCGTTGACGAGTCCTTACCTCTTAGACGTTCTAATAGGGTTAGTGTTCAACCCTAGTTTTATGGTTTTCATATTACTATTGAAGGGGATACGTTTATTAGTGATGAAACACTAATGAATTGGATGAACCTAGCAGCTACAAAGAAGCCATGGCAGGCCCGGAGTCTGCTAAATGGAAAGAGGCGATGGACAGCAAGATTCAGTCCATGTACGACAACCAAGTTTGGAATTTGGATGATAATGTACCGGGTCGTAAGACAGTCAGGTGCAAGTGGATCTTCAAGAAAATGACGGAAATGGATGGGAATGTGCACACTTATAAAGCGCGATTGGTTGCGAAGGGCTTTACTCAAACTCCCGGAGTTGACTATGATGAGACCTTCTCACCAGTTGCGAAGATAAAGTCTATTAGGGTAATGCTTGCAATAGTTGCGTTTCATGATTATGAAATCTGGCAGATGGACGTGAAAACCACTTTCCTTAATGGGAAGTTGGCTGAGGATGTGTATATGAATCAGCCAGAGGGTTTTGTCGATGCGAAGAATCCAAGTAGAGTGTGTAAGCTTGAGAAATCCATTTATGGATTGAAACAAGCGTCTCATAGATGGAATTTTTGTTTTGACGAGAAAGTTAAAGAGTTTGGCTTTCTGCGAAGCGAAGATGAATCTTGTGTATATGTCAAAGCCAGTGGGAGTATAGTGAGCTTCCTCGTACTGTATCTTGATGACATACTACTCATAGGGAACAATATCCCAACCTTGCAGGAAGTCAAGTCCTGGCTTGGGAAATGTTTCGCTATGAAGGACTTCAGAGAGGCTGCTTATATTTTGGGAATAAGGATAGTAAGAAACAGGAAAAAGAGACTGATAGGACTCAGTCAGGATACATACTTGGATAAGGTACTAAAGCATTTTAGTATGGAAAATTCCAAGAAAGGGGAGTTGCCAATCCAAAGCAATACCAAGCTGAATAAAACTCAGAGCCTAAGTACAGAGGTAGAGATAGCTGATATGAGCCGAGTACCTTACGCTTCTGCAGTAGGCTCTATCATGTATGCTATGACTTGTACTCGCCCTGATGTGGCCTTCGCTTTGAGCATGGTCAGTAGATATCAAGGGAATCCTGGTAGAGCTCATTGGATTGTAGTTAAGAATACTCTTAAGTACCTAAGAAGGACCAAGGAATGGTTTCTAGTCCTCGGTGGGAGTGATGACTTAAAGGTATGAGGGTATAGTGACACTAGTTTTCAGACGGATCGAGATAGTTATCGATCGCAGTCGGGCTGGGTTTTTACCCTAAATGGAGGAGCAGTGACTTGGAAAAGTTCCAAGCAGGAGACTGTAGCTATTTCAATATGTGAATCAGAGTACATTGCGGCAAGTGAAGCGTCGAAGGAGGCTATAGGGTTGAAGAACTTCATTGGAGACCTTGGAGTTATGCCATCCATAAAGGAGCCGATGGAAATTTTCTGTGATAATGAAGGAGCGGTTGCCTTAACCAAGGAACCAAGAGATCATGGTAGATCTCGACATATCGACAAAAAATACCATTTTATCAGACATCGAGTAGAAGAGGGACTCCTCGTTGTGAAGAGGGTATCGTCAGAAGAAAACCCAACATATCCCCTTACGAAGGGACTGAGTAGGGTCAAGCACTTGCAACATGCTAGGATCATTAGGCTGAAGGATGATATAAGTTTGGATTAGATAAGAAACGTGTAATAGATAGTTTGTACTTGACATTTTATGAATAAATAAAGTTGTGTTATTTATGAGTAAAGTTACTACCTTGTGTTGGTTATTTAGCTGTTGTTTCAATTTTGCATGTTCTGACTTCCTGAATAATAAGATTATTCGAACAGTCCACAATAGTTCATATTTTGGAAGTAGGTGTGAATGAAGACTGTCATGAATTGTTTGTAGATTGTCTAAAAGGTTTTGGGCATAGCAAAGGTTTGCTGCAAAGTTCATGGGTGCTTATGAATATGATTTGAGCATTGGAATAAACCCGCGTTTGCTGGTATCACTTCGTGGTGTTTAACCTGAAGTGACCGCAAAGCGATAATATCATATAGTCTTAAAACTTAGAGATATGGTTGTTGTTTGCCGATTAGTTATGCATTGATGATGTGTAAACACATTAGTAACTTGATGTTATAACATACATTGTTGTGCATGATTTTAATTGGTGAATAATAGATGCCTATGAGTCGAAGTTGATATGTTCCTTTTATTTTGTGAGAATAAAGGCGATATCTTGGCCACTTGATGATTTGGTTTGACTTATGTGTCAGGCCCGGTCAGAATGAAGTTGATGTTTTCAAATAAATTCCATGTCAAACAAATCGGAGATCAAGAAACAAGTGTTGGACAATAAGCATTATCAGCATGATATCTAGAATAGAGGATTATATGATCCCTTATCTGAAGGAAAAGATGCTGATCAGAGTTGACAGCGAAGTATAAGAGCTACGATTGCAAATCGGATTCTGAAGTCATATGTGAGATATAGTTACTAGACTTATCCAAGTAGGAGACTGTTGGATTAGTGTCTAAGACCGTAACCATATTTGGTATGTACTTGACCCGGTTGTGCATGGTCCTTTTGGGTTGCCTTCACCAAAGCAACTTGACAAGGTAATTTAAGGAGAGAGAAAGCAAGAGAGAGAGAGAGAGAATATTATGGTTTATTAATATATTATAAGAATAATATGTTAATAGAGAAATCATATTTATTTGATTAGTATTGGTCATAAATTAATTAGGAATTAATTTGGTGACTAAAAGAGATTAATTAAACAAAGGGGTATAAACTGTCAAATGTATGATAGTTAAGTTTTGGGCTAAGGAAACCTAATGGACTTAAGGGGGAATGAAATTATGATGGGGATCCATCATATTTTCGTCCAAGGCCTTATTCCAGAAGGTTTCTTGGGCTGCTTGGTGGCTAAGCTCTCCATTAGGGTTTAGACTGAAACCCTAGTAGCCTGCAAGTGTAAATAAGACCCCTAGGATCTTAAAATCTGCTACACTTGATTCCAAGAGAACCCTAGGGCCTATTTTAGCATCTCTCACCCTCTATCATGTTGCCTTCTTGCTTGTGGGGTTTGTGAACCATTAGAGGAGTTATAATTGTGACTCTAAGCTCAAGATTAAGAAGACTACAAGGATTTCAATCCAATTGAAAGAGGAAAACACTTAGATATGCTCTTATTATGTTATTTTCGAATTATATATGATAGATCTAGGGTTGCAAGTCTTGGATTCAAAGCATGTACAATAGATAAACCTAGATCCAAGCTTTAGGGTTTGTATGAGCACATATGATTGTTCTTATGCATAAAACCCATCAATTATGGCCATCCACACACCCCACCTACCCACTCATCTGAGGTACCCCTAAATGTTTCAATACCACTTGCACACACTCACGGGGAGTCTCCACATAATCCACCCTCATCCTCCCAAAAGGGTGATGCCGGTGTTGAACAAAGTTCCTTGCAGCCCCCTGGAACACACTCACGTGTCAAATTTGATATTTCCATTGTCTCTTCTACTCGCACACACTCCGGAACCGTTGTTCCGGACCCCATGCATCCGGAAGGAGGAGCAGTCCCTCCAACTTTCGATGCCTCAACTAGTCTGATACCCGGAAGGAGTAAAGGACGACCGGGGGCTAATGATCCCGATTTGGAAGATTATGTTAACAGGGCAGCATCTCGATGTCCGGAACTAACTAGAGCTCAAGTGGAATCAACTCTAATTTCCATGAGGAATAGGGATATTCAGAGCAACATGACCTATGTTCCTCCCACTGACACAGATGTAGATGTTGAGCTTACCTCTAAACAACCACTTGTCACCACTCATCAAAGTGCATTTCAAATCGATCCGGAAGAAGAGATCTCCGAAGAAGTAATGTTGGACGATGAAGCAAGGGTCATTCCAGAATACACCTTCAAGGCTTTTGCTCACTTCAAATCCAAGCCATCTGGCTCTAAGTCTACATATGACTTTGGATCCTCTTCCTCCACTCCGGACAGAGGCTCAAACTCTAAACATCAAGAATATGATGCTACTACCAAACCTTGTCCTTCAACTCATCCTCTCTCTCATAAGTCTCCTCCGCAACACTCTGACTCTGATTCAGAATCCTCTGCTGGTGACTATGTTGACCCCTTCGCTCTTCTCGAGATCCGAACCAATATCTCTGACACCATGCAAAAAGTGGCGTCTATGGAAACATCTGTATCAGAGCTGAATTCTAAGTTGGATCAAAAAGTCTCCGGACTTGATTCCAAACTTGATGCTATTCTATAGACACTCTCTCAGCAGTCCAGACCATCAGTTGCTAAAAGAGAAGCTCGTCTTGATGAGCTCATCTCCATCCGGCTCAAACATACAATGGAGCAAGTTGACTCGAAATGCGACACATTGGTGGATAACTACCTCCAAACCATTGCCTTAATGCTCAAGGTCCATGATGATCTGGTGTCTGCTACCAACGACCTAATCAAGCAGATCCACATTCGTCATGAGGAACATATTCAAAGGATGGAGAAGGAGATCCGGAAGAAATACGAAATGAACCTCATAATTCAACAAGTCCTCATCAAACTTCTCTGTAACAATCGACAAAAATATAGACTTTTGTACGACGATATATATTAATAATAAATAATGAATAATATATTAGCAAAAAAAAAATGTGTTAAGAAAATTTGTTACAAGTTTGATAATAATGTGAGGAAATTTCATGATCTAGGAAATTGACGAATAACGATATTATTTTAGAAGTTGAACTAGAACCGGATTCTTGAAAATGACCGACTAATAACTGGGTGTTCAAAGTATTATAAGTATACGGCTTCTAGTAACGACAAATCTTATTAAAGTGACGTGTAATACTATCAACGGACAAATACACGAAATTGAAATATTATATATATATATATATACACACACACACATATGTGTCTAGAACAATTGCAAATGCCTTAGTATTTAAAAACTATGTGTATAAGTGTAATCATAAAACACATATTATATGAAAACTAGATATATAATTAAGAGCAAATGGATTACGTATGTGAGTATATATGTGGGATATGTTTAAAAACTATTATCCAGATACTTATAAAGGAATATTAAAAAGGGAACCATTTCCAAATGAGAAGAGAGTGTGCAGGGAATAAAATGTCAAGTAATATGAAATGTACACAAATAAACAAATTGTAATATTCCAACTTCTTCTCTTATCCACATATTGTTTGAATTACCAAATCCTAGCAAGATATACATGCACATGCAAGGAACAACTTAAAAAGCCTAGAGTACAATTCTAACATAAGAAATGATCATGAAGGCACATGCAAGTAACTATGAACAAACTACCATTCTAAATCTCGTTACTTCACTTGCCTCTCATATTCTAAGTCCTAGTTTCCTTGGAACCAAACTACACTTCTCAATTAACTAGTGAGACAAGAAAATCTTGATCTAATCATGAAATATCAAGAAGTAATCTTTCAAAGTTATCACAATTTGATTCCTCTCTTCCTCTCACCTTTTACTCACGAGATCTCCTCCCCATATCCTCTATTTTTACCTTCTTATAACCCATACATAAAAATCAATTAGCCATTCAAGATCACTCCCAAATTCAGCCCCTCCCTCACTCATTTCCCAGCAGAAAACGAGAGCAAGAGAGGAGCTCTTGCCCTCTCGGTTTGGACAGCAAAACAGGAATAGAAAAGGCTGCTGTCCCTCTTCCCTTTTCTCCCTTCAAACCATCCCCATCACCACCTTTTTCCTTCAAGTTTGATCAGGTCCAAAAGCCAAAATGATGGCTTAATCACAGCCCATTTTTCCTTGTTTGTTACTTGACTGAAATCACCCAAATACACTCTTTAGTTGCTGAATTTTCGAGAACCTACACACACAAATAGTTGCTGAACTCCAGGTACCAAATAAGCTCCTAAAAACCTTCCTGTTGCTGCCATTTTTCGAGATCATAACAGTCCATTGAAAGTCATTTTTGAGTGACATAGATCCCATGACAACCTCTTCCATGATGCCTAGAAAGATGGTGTTCAACTCATGATATAACAATCCTTTGTGATAGTATTAGAACAAAGGTATACATAAAACTTTTACTTATGTTTTACATCTTAAAAATAACCCACAAGTTGTTATGAATAACTAGTTGTAATATCTAACTTAATCTGTCATCATCTATGTTAAGTCCTCCCAAAGAATACTTCCGTCACGAGCCTTCAAGAAACCGGGAACATCTCGACATCTTTGAACCCGATAACGACACGCAACTAAAGTGAGTTTTCTACGCCCCCTCTTTTATGTTTTACAAGTTTTGGGGGAGAATACACACTAAACAAGTTATAGTTGAAAGATTTAAAGGCTTTACTAACTAAAAATACAAGTTATGTCACTAAACATACCTAAGATCAAATTTCAGCTTTTCACAGTAAAGTTATGGTCTGTTCACGGACTGTTTTGCCCTCCTTAAACTCAATGGATTTCAAAACTGTACAATATGGAAGTAGTTCATGTTAATACCTTTCTAAGGACTACTTGCACGCATTCATATGATTTTTCTACAATTTATAATGATTTTTACAAAACTGTCTATCATTTCAGAACATTTTCGGACCTGTCTGTAAAAATGAGTATTTTCACTCAGGTTAGGAACCACTTAAGCTTAGGATAAAAATTATGGACAAATTAGACTCATTTTCTAAACTTTGAGAGTTTACGGATCCAGGTTTTGAGTTATGATGATTTTTCTATGATTTTTCTAAAAACGTGGACAGAATTGCCCTTTTTAATTTATCTTGCTGTTTGGACTTTCAAATATATATACAAAGTGTTGTGGTAAATAAGAAGTACACCAATTATGATATTGTTTAGTTCACACATACTTTAATAGTTACAAAAATGTAAATTATAACAAGTATTTCTAATATGATCATGTTGAAAACCTCATAAGATATGATGATTTGGACTAGGTCGATTTTGGTCACTCACAGCCGGGGTGCTGTATAAACTTTGTTATTCACTTACAGTCGGAGTACTGTCTAAACATATATATGGTCACTTACAGTCGACGTACTGTTTAAACTCGTATAGGGACACATATGACCGTTGTCATGTTAGAACTTTGGTAGTTTTACATTTTTAAGCATTACAGCCAAAAGTCTTTAAATCCAAACAATCGGGAATTATAACAAAGTCCCGGAAATAAATATACTAAGATAAACTGGGATGAGGTTTTATGTAGTATGAATATTTTTTGTAGATTGTTAAAACGATTGTTAGTGTCTATCTATACAAACACTAAATATTTTGCTTCTCAAAAATATGTTAAAATTTACTTTTATTGTAAGTAAGTAACATGGGTACTCATACTAGACTTCAAGTATCGGTTCTCACACCAAGCAAATCGGTAACATAGTTGACCATGTTTTGCACAACTTATTTTGTTAAGCATTCCACGTTTTATAAGGATTTCTTTTAATGAAACTCACGGAGTCAAAACCTGTGGAACTCACCAACAAATTTTGTTGACGTATTTTAAAAATGTGTATTCTCAGGTAACTAAGGAGCCGGAGGTAGGACATCGGTTCTAAGGAAATTATAGTTCCTTTCTTTTGGGAATAATCTTGAACTGTTTTTATTTACTGTTGTGTGTTTAAACTATGAATATGTAATTTCAATTCCAACACCTTAAGGTTTGTAATATATTGATTTAAATATATTAAGTGTTCGATATATGTGGTTGACTGTGATCCAATTGTATAACGTCGCAACCCCGGCGATTTCCGCCGCGGGTCAGGGTGTGACATTCTCCACTTAACTTGGAACATATTTGATGTTCCGAACCGGAAATTTGATGAGATGATTGACATTCTAAGCAACACCTTCAAGCATCTCTCTGAGCAAGCCCCTACTACTGAAGCATATGATACTATCTCTCTTCAACTTACTACAGGCTTTCAGAAGGTCTTCTCCAAGTTTGATGATCTCAAGGACTCTCTATTTATTGCATCGGTCCACCGGGTTACCGATGCAAGAGGGGGAGAAGGACCCAGTAAACCATGGAAACCTCCCACTCAATTCTCTCTCCGAGATGAAGAAGAGTTAGAAGAAGATGAAGTTGAAATTCTCTCTGTTTCTCCTTCCAAAAGTGACAAAGATGAAGGAAGTGAAGATGAAAGATAATATGTTCTTGATGACGCTCCGAAGGGCATCGTTGCTCTTCAAGCTCCCAAGATGTCCATTCCGAAGGTTATTACTGAAGAACAAAAGAGAATATGGTCCGTAGTTTCCTATCCATCCTCTCTTCCGGACGTTTTTGAGCAAACTGTCAAAATGGCTAAGGCCAAATCTCTCCTGACCGTCCTAGCATTCCGGGCTACTCCTTCTGTACAGCTTCCCATTCTAGATCCCATAATTGCTCCAATCAATCAGGGCTCTCCACTCCGGACCCCTAATGATATTCCGGAAGAACCACTTCCAAATCCCACTCTGGAATTCATCATTAATGAAAATATGAAGCTGGAAATTGATGCGCTTCAAAGAAACAAAGGGAAGAAACCAATGACTTCTGAACAACAAGCCTTCCACTCCGGCCTCCTCTCAAGGAAAAATATGGATGGTCTCAGGAGGAAATTCATAAGGCATTAGAGGACAGCATCCGGATTCAAGCCTTAAAAAACCATCCCGATCTGATGCGAGGCATCCCTCCTCTTTGCTGTGAAGGCATTCTCCAAGCTCAGGAAATCGTTCCTACCATGTACTATGATGTTCCTTCCAATAACACTGATCATCTGGATCTTCCTCTCTCTCCCTACAATCAATTTTACATAAAATTTGCCCATCTTCATCCTTCAGACGATCCACTTTCCATTATCCGGACTGAAAGAGAGAGAATCAAAACCTTCTATGAAAAGAATGCTCAACCCTTTAAGGAAGTGTGGACAAGAAAGAGGATCACCAAAGTTCAAGGACTCGGAAGAAAAATCTTGGTGAAATTTGAGTTGAATTGTCCATTATTTCGCTTTCACCTTCTCCGGAACAAGCCAACTCCTCGGACCGTTACTGATGCACATTTCCCCTCCATGAATCCGAATGACATCCTCACTTTAGTTGCGTAATTCAGAGAAAACCAGAAGGATGACATCAGTATGGGTGCTTATCACGCAACTCTGAGCTTCTTGAAAAATTATGTCGCTAAATTCTGCAGATGTGAGTACGAACTAGCTCATCTCTACGGAACTGAGCAGTTTGTCAGGAAGATTGACTTTGTTCTTCCGGAAGCTGAACTCCTTGTCGATGACCTAATTGAAGAACCGGTTCTAGGGTTTTTCTATACCACCAAAAGATCAAACAATAAGGACTTCTTCTGAGTCCTAGACAAACACTTAGTTCCGACCAAAGCTGTAGCACCTGGTTCCTGGTATGTAAGATTTATCTGAGTATTTTGTATTATTGGCCTTGGACTCGGCGAGTTGGAGGCCCGACTCGCCGAGTAGAGACGGGACTTGGGACGTGGTTAAGTTGGCGACTCGGCGAGTCCATATTATGGACTCGGCGAGTCCGCGCTGTCTGATGAAACCCTAACTTCCAAGGGTTGCACCCTATTTAAACCAACCATTTGCGCCCCAACTCCGCCCCCTTCACCCTGAGAAGCCGTTTGGGCCATTATGAGTTCGTGGTGATGCCGTCTGATGAAACCCTAATTTCCAAGGGTTGCACCCTATTTAAACCAACCATTTGCGCCCCAACTCCGCCCCCTTCACCCTCAGAGAGGAGGATGCGCAGAAGACCGCGTTTCGGACGTGCTATGGCCATTATGAGTTCGTGGTGATGCCGTTTGGGCTCACCAATGCTTCTGCCGCGTTCATGGACCTCATGAACCGCGTATGCAGATCGATACTGGATCGGTCTGTGATAGTTTTCATTGACGATATCTTGGTTTATTCCAAGACACAGGAGGAGCATGAGGAGCATCTGAGGGAGGTATTGGAGACCCTGAGGAGGGAGAACTTGTATGCCAAGTTCTCCAAGTGTGAGTTTTGGTTGAGCGAGGTGCAATTTCTCGGACACCTTGTCAACCAGAACGGGATTCTGGTCGATCTGGCCAAGGTCGAGGCCGTGATGAGGTGGGAGGTTCCGAAGTCTCCATCTGAGATTCGGAGTTTCCTAGGATTGGCAGGCTACTATCGGAGATTCATTCAGGATTTCTCCAAGATAGCCGTACCCCTGACGCGACTGACAAAGAAAGTCGTAGTCTTTCGGTGGGGACCCGAGTAGCAGGCTGCGTTTAAGACACTGAGACAGAGATTGTGCGAGGCGCCAATCTTAGCCCTGCCAGAGGGCGTAGAGGATTTTGTGGTTTATTGTGACGCGTCCATTTCAGGGTTGGGCGCGGTACTGATGCAGAAGGGGCATGTCATTGCCTACGCTTCGAGGCAGCTCAAGCCTCACGAGGCGAACTACCCGGCGCATGATTTGGAGTTGGGGGCGGTGGTTTTTGCCCTCAAGATTTGGCGGCATTACCTCTACGGGGTTCGATGTACCATCTACACGGACCACAAGAGTTTGAGGTAGCTCATGGATCAGCCAAATCTGAACATGAGGCAGCGTCGGTGGTTGGATGTGGTTAAGGATTATGATTGTGAGATCCTCTACCACCCGGGGAAGGCCAACGTGGTGGCCGATGCGCTTAGCCGCAAGGCGGTGCCGATCAGGGATATTTTCATGAGGATGACCGTAGTGACTCCCCTGTTGGAGCAAATTCGGTAGGTTCAACGGGAGGCTATCAAGGAGGAGCATCGGAAGAGCGAGCGTGTGGTGGGTCATATCACGGAGGTGTGCGTCAGATCTTGATGAAGGAGGCGCATAAATCTCGATTCTCTATTCATCCAGGGGCAACGAAGATGTATAGGGATCTTCGTCTAGATTATTGGTGGCCCTGCATGAAGCGGGATGTGGCTTGGTACGTCGAGCGGTGCTTGACCTGTAGGAAGGTCAAGGCCGAACATCAGAGACCGCATGGCAAGATGCAGTCGTTGGACATCCCGTTGTGGAAATGGGAAGATATCACGATGGATTTTATCATGAAGCTTCCCAGGACCGCGTGTGGAGTAGATTCGATTTGGGTCATCGTGGATCGGTTGACCAAGAGTGCTCATTTTATTCTGATTCAGGAGAGCATATTGGCCGAGAAATTGGCCGACAGCTATATTAGGGAGATTATGGCGCGGCACGGGGTGCCAGTATCGTTTATCTCGGACAGGGATGTGCGTTTTACTTCCAGGTTTTGGAAGAGGTTTCATGAGGAGTTGGGCACTCGTCTGCATTTTAGCACCGCTTTTCACCCGCAGACGGATGGTCAGAGCGAGCGGACCATCCAGACTTTGGAGGATATGTTGCGGGCATGCGTGCTAGATTTCGGTAGTAGCTGGGATACCCATCTTCCCTTGGCTGAGTTCTCATACAACAACAGCTACCACGCGAGTATCGACCGCCCTCCATTCGAGATGTTGTACGGACGGAGGTGCAGGACCCCGATATGCTGGGGAGAGGTTGGTCAGAGGGTCATGGGGAGCACCGAAGTGGTGCTCAAGACTACCGAGAGGATTCAGCAGGTTCGGAGCAGGCTTTAGACCACACAGAGTCGGCAGAAAAGTTACGCCGACAAGCGCCGATCCGACCTAGAGTTCCAGGTTGGGGATATGGTTCTCCTGAAGGTTTCGCCTTGGAAGGGCGTCATTCGATTCAGGAAGCGGGGCAAGTTGGGCCCGAGGTATATTGGGCCGTTCAGGGTTGTAGCCCGGGTGGGCAAGGTGGCGTATAGGTTGGATCTGCCAGTCGAGCTCAGCCAGATCCACAACACTTTCCATGTTTCTCAGCTGCGGAAGTGCCTAGTGGACGATTCCGCGGTAGTGCCGTTAGAGGATATACAGGTTGATGACAGCCTGAATTACATTGAGCGTCCAGTCGTAATCCTCGACAGGAAGTCGAAGGATTTGAGGAACAAGCGAGTGGAACTCGTGAAGGTGCAATGGCAGCACCGGAAGGGATCGGAGTGGACTTGGGAGTCGGTGGAAGAGATGATGGATCATTACCCCGAGTTGTTTCAGGATCGAGCAGCAGACTTCGAGGACGAAGTCTAAAATAAGTGGGGGAGATTTGTAGCACCTAGGTCCTGGTGTGTAAGATTTATTTGAGTATTTTGTATTGAGTTGGAGGCCCGACTCGCCGAGTAGAGACGGGACTTGGGACGCGGTTAAGTTGGCGACTCGGCGAGTCCATATTATGGACTCAGCGAGTCTGCACTGTCTGATGAAACCCTAATTTCCAAGGGTTGCACCCTATTTAAACCAACCATTTGCGCCCCAACTCCGCCCCCTTCACCCTCAGAAGCTCTCCATACATTCTAGCCCTTGTTCTTGTGAGTTTAAGGCTTTTTATTGTGTTTTCTTGAAGATTTTGGGAAGGAAGAGGAGTAGATCAAGAGGAAGGGAAGGAAGCCAAGCATCTTCGTGTTCTCTCAGTAATTTCTTGGAGGTATAACTCGTTTTCCCTCTGTTTCTATGCTTATGGCTCCATTAAAGCCCTTTTTGATCCATTTTCAAGCTTATGTATGCTTGTGGACTCGTGATAAGCTGGGTAACTTCTAGATCTAGGTGAGATCGAGCTCCAGGAGCTTGGATCTACTGCCTTTATGGACCCATGTTGCATGTACACCCTAGATCTACCCTTTTTGGTGCATTTTGAGCCCTAAAACCCTCATTAGTGAGTATCTACATGTAAAGTTGGAAACTTTACGTGTTATTCATGCTCTAGGAACCCAGATCTGTGGATAGCATAAGTTGGATTCAAGAAAAATCGACCATTTAGAGACTGCATGGTAGCGACTCGGCGGGTCTGCTCGCGATTCTCCGAGTTTGTCCCCTTTTCGTTGTGTCGAGTAGAGTAGTGAGTCACGGGGTGTGACTCAGTGAGTTGGAAGCCGGACTCATCCATGAAGGATCTCGGCGAGTCATTGCCCTGACTCGGCGAGTTCAAGGCAATCTTCTTAGATCAAGAACAGACTCGGCGAGTTGTTCATACAACTCGGCGAGTCTCAGCATAAGTGTTCATCGAATGAAGATGAACTCGGCGAGTTGTTTATACAACTCGGCGAGTAGGTTGAAGGACTTGAACATCAGTTTGGAAAGAGAACCCGTCGAGTCAACGCCTAACTCGACGAGTGGAGACGAGATCCAGATCAGTCGATTGGACAGGGACTCGGCGAGTCGGGTCAACTGAAAGTTGACTCTGACTTTGACTTAGGGCATGGTTAGGGGTAAAATGGTCATTTTAACCAAATGGTAGTTAGCAGTGTTTGATTGAGTATGTTGTGGGAATTACAGCCGGAAAATTTCCGGAGCAGCAGCAACAGCAGTAGACAGTCAGTTCCCGATCAGATCAGCAGCTACTTCGAGGTGAGTTACCTTCCAGTAGCGGTGGGTCTACGGCCACAATGCCGGCCCACCAGTAGGAGTTGTATGTAGATGATTGTCTTTGTGATATTCATCTAGGGATTACTACTACCTGTGTTATGTTTATGTGCTACTATGATATGATGCTATGTGCTAGTGACAGTAGGGGGAGATAGTCCCCAAGATATCCGGTCGGTAGGGCCGAATGGGTAGTCATACCCAACCATGTTAGATAGATTATGATATTGTGATACATGTTATGTGGTAGTAGTAGAAGGGAGAAATAGTTCCCCAGTATCCTGTCGAGAGGACCGAATGGGAGGCCAGCACCCAGATATGCTAGGCAGTATCCGGTCGAGAGGACCGAAGGGGAGGCCAGCACCCAGATATGCTAGGCAGTATCCGGTCGAGAGGACCGAAGGGATAGGTCGGGCACCCAGATATGCCTGACAATATATGTATGTTATGTGATTATATGGTATGTGGTACAGTGGGGGAACTCACTAAGCTTCGTGCTTACGGTTTTCAGTTTTGGTTTTCAGGTACCTCTGCTTCAAAGGGGAAGGAGCCGGCGCGGTAGCGACCTATCACACACACTCTTGTTTCCGCAGTTATGAGCTTATTCTGGGATTGATACTATGATATTTGGGTTGTTCAAATGTTGTGGATTTCAAATTTGGTTTTCGATGTGAAATGGTTTAATTAAACAATGTTTTAATTATTAATGTTTTCTAAGTAGTGTTTTAAAAACGAAATTTTTGGACGTGAAAATTGGGTTGTTACAAAAGCTCTACAAAAGTTCATATCCCAGGCGACCAAGTCTGATGCTCTGGAACATGTCAAAGCAAAGTTTGTAAGTCAGTTGGCATGGTACATTGCGGTGTGAGAATGGTTGTTCCGAGCCTATACCTTCATCAAGGAAGAAATGATATGAAGCTGCTGGATTGCTAAGTTCACTTAGGAGGAGATTGTTGGAACCTGAAAGTGAACCTCTAGCAATACTAACTCCTTTTTCCGAAGTGTGTTAATTCCAAGAGAAGAGTTGTCCGGAACCTGTCCGGACCAAGTAAGAAGGAAGAAGAATGAAGGCATTCCGAAGCTGATCCTAAAGTCGGGAATGAATGCTGATTCGGAACCATCCTTTATCTCCGGAGTAATACTTGTTCGGAATGAAGTCACTTTGTCTTTTGTGCATTTATAATTTTAGTACTTATGTTGATGTAGCTTTTCATAGGACTTAATCTGAAGTTGTATTTAGACAATCAGAATGTCAGACTTATGTCTTTTATCCGGTCCTATGTAATCACTTGAGTTAATTCTGTAATCCTTACTCCTATTTAAAGGAGCATTCAATACAAGTCAAACACGGATCCTTTTCACTCTTTTGGCATCTTTACTAAGATCATTCAAACATTCTTCTTATTCTTCATTTATTAACTTTACCTTGATCATTTACTACCTCATTCTTCATTTAATGTATTGATCATTTGTTGAATATTCAATCTAAGACTTGACTGGTCTTTCCAAGCTAGACTTGATCTATTATTAGCAAGCGGACACTGATCTTAAGCATTCATTCAAGGTTTGAGTTTTCAAACCTTGTCCATGCGCATCGATCTTGTTCTCTCTCTCTCTCTCTCTCTCTCACACACACACACACACACATATATATATATATATATATATATATATATATATATATATATACAGAGAGAGAGAGAGAGAGAAAGGTTCAAGTATTCTAACTAATTGTTGTGTGGATGTAGAAATGATTGTGGGCCAATCAAAATTAAATAAAAAATTAAATAATTAAATAATTAAATAAATCAATGAGGTTTATTTAGTAATTGTTGGGTCTAAAATTGTTTTATACTTTGCTTTTCTAAGCATTTAATGTTTTATCATTTGGGCCGAAAACTAATATTGGGATTAATTGTAGCCTGGACATAAAACCCATGAGTTTTTGGTCTAGCATTGGGTTTTCGGTCCGGCCTTGAGTTTGTGGCCCATGTATATATAGGTGTTAGGTGGGTGAGGTGATAAGATATTGTCTAGGTGCTTAAGTGTGTATTCGTAATGTGTGAGAGAAAGTAACAGAGAAGAGTGTGTGTGTATGAATCTATGTGTAAGGAGCTTCATTCCAACATTGAATACATCATAGATTCAAGTTATTCTTCTTCTCCTTCTATTCTATTTTGATCTGAAATCATCCAATTGATTGGGATTCCGCACCATCAATTGGATCTGATTGATACACAAGCAGATTTGGGGACTTACAATTAGTATTAGAGTTTGGTTGTATCAATCAATTATTTCAGATCTGGAGCTTATTTGATCTTA
The DNA here is from genome assembly GCF_051521515.1 of Lactuca serriola. Lineage (NCBI taxonomy): Eukaryota > Viridiplantae > Streptophyta > Magnoliopsida > Asterales > Asteraceae > Lactuca > Lactuca serriola. The sequence continues at coordinate 25,259,085 of NC_136411.1, forward strand.
TTTTGAAGAGATTTTTGCATTTTTGGATAGATCTTGGCAAAATAAGGAGGGTTTCTTCTTCGTGTTTTTCCTAAAAACGAGTTTTTGATCGAGTTTTGGAGCAAAAAAGGTGAAAAAAACGTCGTTTTCATCAAGAACAACGATTTCCGAAGTGTTTTCGGTCTTTGAAGGGCTTTCGGTCCGAGATTACGGCCGGATCGGAGTTTTCGGTCCGAGCTTTCGGTCATGTGTTCGGTCAGGTGTTCGGTCCGAGCTTTCGGTCCGTGGTTCGTTTTCGGTCTTGCCTCGGATCCGCGACTCAGCCTCGCTCTCGGCTCAGCAGCGCTTTCGGACTCGTCCTCGCATCAGTGCTTTATGATAAAAAAGGAGGCGGATTTGGAGGTGCCGAGGTTCGAACTCGGGACCTCAAGTTCATAAACACAGGAGATTACGGTCGGATCGGAGTTTTCGGTCCGAGCTTTCGGTCATGTGTTCGGTCCGAGCTTTCGGTCCGTGGTTCACAACGTTTTCGGTCTCGCCTCGGATCCACGGCTCAGCCTCGCTCTCGTCTCAGCAGCGCTTTCGGACTCGTCCTCGCATCAGCACTTTATGATAAAAAAGGAGGCGGATTTGGAGGTGCCGAGGTTCGAACTCGGGACCTCAAGTTCATAAACACAGGACGCTTACCAACTCGGTTACATAAGCCCTTGTGTAATCCCTTCGAATTTTAAAACATAAGTTTGCCTTCTCGGTTTCAACTTTCAAAAATTGGCACTTTTAACCCCAAAATTCAATTTCTTTTATTTTAAAATTTCATTTTCAACCCAAAAATTTTAGTTTTTATTTTCTGATTTTATTTTTAACTTTTGGCTTTTATTTTTGATTTTTTGCTTAAATTTTGACTTTGACTTTCAAGTTTGATCTTTGACTTTAAATTTTGACTTTTCATTTAACTTTTAAATTTTCAAATTTAGATTTTTGGTTTGACTTTTCAAGTTTGACTTTTCAAATTTGACGTTTAATGTTGACTTTCTCGTTTTGTTTTTAAGTCAAAGGGCAATTAAAAAAAATAAAAGAAAATGAGTTCCACATCAATTCTGGTAAATAAAGTTTCATGTACTCAATCTTGTGTTAAAACTATTAAATTTTTACGAGAATCAATAGATCTAATCAAGAGAGAGAATAAGGACTTAAAATACGAAGGATATCAACTCAGGAAAGGACAGAAACCCCTGAAAGCTTAATTAGAAACCAAAATCAAGGATTTCCGAAAACTCCAAGAAGATTACAGCAACAAGTGTGAAAATTACGATTATATTAAGAAAAAACTTGCTGCTGTAACTGAAGAACTTGACGCTTTGAAAATTAAGTGTGGAAAAACAGATATTATTTTCAAAAATTACACTGCGTCAAGTAAGACAGTCGAGTCCTTATTTGAAAACCAATTAAAATTCAAAGATAATCAAAACAAGGATTTACGGTATGATTATGTTCCTCCACCTTTCAATAATAACTACACATCCATCCCTATGACACAGGAAGAATTTGACAAGGAGGCACATTTCCAATATGGGAAACCTGTTGCGGTTGTGCCAGAAAAGGATGAAGTGAACGTTTCTAATGATTATGTTACATGTGCAGGTAAAGTAGCAGAAGATGAGAACAAGGAGAAAACCATTGAACAAACCAACATCTCCTTGAACTCTGTATCTGTTGCTTCGAACTCAGCTGTTTCTGATCAACCTGCTGTTGGTAAATACAGACCACCAATTCACGCTAAACAGAGTGTTTGCTGTAATTGTGCTTTTGGGAACAATCTGAAATGAGGCAAGGAAACACCACCAGGGGCAGGAAGAAACAACTTCACAGTGAAGAAAAAGACATGTTTTCACTGTGGAACACCTGGACACATTGCCAGAAATTGTCCAAATCGCGCATACGTTCCCTACTACGCACAAGGCTGGCAGAATGCGCAAAGTGGGAGATTCTACAAAGGAAATTATTAGAGGCCACGTTCAGACAATAGCAATTGGAGTGCGCAGAAGGCTAAGAATCAAACCCATAAGGCCAAGAATCTGAATCCCAAAGGCATGAAGGGAATGCCGGCCAAGAAGAAAAATACAAGAGATGCTCCCATGAAGCCAAAATCAACGTCATCTCAACGGCCGACATCAAGATCAAAATCAAGTACTGAGCCACCCATCAGATCGAAAAAGAAATGGGTTAAACCCGACTATATATGGGTTCCAAAGGCTCACTGTCTCAAATCTTCTAACGGTTCTAATATTTCTACATCTTTTGTTTGTGATAAGCAGGACATGTCATGGGAGAGAGTACCATGTAAGGATGACAAAGGTCAACCCAGTTTCAAAATGGACTGGGTTCCAAAGACCAACTGATCCCGCTCGGTGTCGGAATAGCTATGGAGGCATATCATCAGACTTCGGTTAGTTGATAGTGGCTGTTCCTGGCACATGATAGGAGGCATCTCTCAACTGCGCAACACTCAGTTCATTGTTTGAGAGTATGTGTCCTTTGCGGGAAGGAAAGAAAGGAAAGGATCACACATTGGGGTTTGTGCTTAACGATGTGAAGAATTTTCAGATCTGTTATGAGTTTAAGCGTGTTGTTCTCAGACCTTCTGGATACAAATTCAATCGGTGTCTTACGGTTTGAGTTTTCTTCTCTATACTCCTAAATTTATCTTACTCTGATTCGTTTTAATGACAATTTTTCATTATCTTAATAGTTTTTTTCGTTAGTAGTTATTATTGGGAAGTGATATTAACAAGTGATAACTGGTAATCTGAGTCTGCGTAAAGTACCAAAGCCGAATTGTCTAGACTCTGTGTTCGATGTGCTGGTAGGCACGAAGGATTTAAATGGACTTGACTAGGCAAAGATAAGAAATCAAATGACTTGACAAATCTTAACCTAGATAGATCCATTTAGCCTGACAATACGACGCTCGGATAAGTTGAGCAGAGAGATATACATGAGAATCCACCTGTCACACTAAAGAACCCGTATCTAGAACTGTGGTTTTACTTTTCCTCAATGTACGGATTCTGTCCTTAGTTCCGGTATTGACGGAGCGAATGGGGAATTCCGATAAAGTAGGTTTGTAGAAAATAATTTTCTTTCTTTCTTACTGTTAGTCATATGTTGCTTCCTCTACGTGATTGGAAGAGATCCGTCCTAGACTGCAACATATGCAAATCTATTTATCTGCATCTAATATCTATGAAATTCTTCCTATCTGTTAGCCATATGCTGTCTCCTTTGTGTGATTATCAATCCGACCTGGTACACAGCATATGCAACCTTCTTCTTCTCAATCCCTCTAAAACTATAATTAATCATAATCTAAATCTATCCTCTCTATGAGTAATAGTCCGCTCACCTAGAGTAAGGAGTATCTCGGAAGTTCTTGGTTATTGGGGTATATCAGGAAGCGGGAAACATATTCTAGTACATCTAAAATTGAACAATTCTAGATTGTCTGTAGATCCCGCTGCTCAGTTTAGGTAGACAACAATATCCTTGGTCGTCGTCAGATAAATGGTCCTTAGGAATTTTTATCTAGTAACTTAGGATCAATCTGTCCTGTCACTGATAGCATTACTAAAATTTGTCACAATTTTTCGTGCTTAAGTGGACCATAATACCGGCGATCGACCAGATCTATTCATGAAGGGGAAGGTACTGACAAACGGATTAAAACTGTCTAACAACTTAGATCCCAAATATTTTTGTTTTTGTTAAATTTGTTCATAGTTTTCCTCTATGCACAAATTTAGGGGGAGAATTAAAAAAATTAAGAAATCAAACAAAAATCAGAAAAATTCAAAAATCAAACAAAAATTAGAAAATTAAAAATTAAAAAAGTGTTATTTCTACTTTATTTTTACAGAAAATATGACAAACCCAAAAATATTGTGTGCTAACATTGTTTTTAGTTTTGCTTTTATCTTTTAGTTTTGTTTTGTCTTGAAAAGTGAATTCAGGTGTAGATGAGACTCATGGAGACTATGTCGAAAATTTCTAAGTCAATGCTTCATCTGTGAGAATCGAAGAATTCTCATTCGAATGAACAAGAAATGAAGATTATTCTTTCAACATTCAATTTGTCAACCCCAGAAGCAAGGTGAAGCTGAAATTGAAGATTATGTCACGAATTGCATTGAAGCCTCCTCAATCAGTTTGCTGCTATCTTAAACCTGCTGAAGTGATCTAGAAGATTAGTTCTCTCGGATATTCTCTCTGAAGATTCTCAAGCTGAAAGCGCTATCTTTCAAGAACCAATACATAAAGTTTCCTCACCTAATGTGCGTTCAGAGTCAAATCCTGAAGAAATGCCCAACTGCTCAAGCTGAAGTCATTCATAGAAGATTCATGTATTCATCCTGATGCTGTGAAGAATTTGAAGATAATAGCTGAAGCCAAGCTCCTAATAAAGATTGATAGGAGTGCCAGCTACTTTTTAGGGGGAGCTTGTTGGATCAATTAGAAAAGAAAGATATAAACCAAGGGGGAGATTGTTGGGTGTAAAATTGGTTTATACTTTGCTTTTCTAAGCAATTAATGTTTTATCATTTGGGCCGAAAACTAATATTGGGATTAATTGTAGCCTGGACCGAAAACCCATGAGTTTTCGGTCTAGCATTGGGTTTTCGGTCCGACCTTGAGTTTGTGGCCCATGTATATATAGGTGTTAGGTGGGTGAGGTGATAAGATATTCTCTAGGTGCTTAAGTGTGTGTTCGTAAGGTGTGAGAGAAAGTAAGAGAGAAGAGTGTGTGTGTGTATGAATCTATGTGTAAGGAGCTTCATTCGAAGATTGAATACATCATAGATTCAAGTTATTCTTCTTCTCCTTCTATTCAATTTTGATCTGAAATCATCCAATTGATTTGGATTCCGCACCATCAATAAGATCTGATTGATACACAAATAGATTTGGAGACTTACAATTGGTATCAGAGTTTGCTTGTATCAATCAATTTTTTTAGATCAGGAGCTTATTTGATATTATTTTGAAGAGAATTTTGAATTTTTGGATAGATCTTGGCAAAATAAGGGGGGTTTCTTCTTCGTGTTTTTTCCTAAAAACGAGTTTTTGATCGAGTTTTGGAGCAAAAAAGGTGAAAAAACGCTGTATTTCGTCAAGAACAGCGATTTCCGAAGTGTTTTTGGTCTTTGAAGGGATTTCGGTCTTTGAAGGGCTTTCGGTCGGATTTTTGGTCCGAGATTTTGGCCGGATCGGAGTTTTCGGTCCGAGCTTTCGTTCAGGTGTTCGGTCCGAGCTTTCGGTCCGTGGTTCACAGCGTTTTCGGTCTCGCCTCGGATCCACGGCTCAGCCTCACTCTCAGCTCACCAGCGCTTTCGGACTCGTCCTCACATCAGCGCTTTATAATAAAAAAAGGAGGCGGATTTGTAGGTGCCGAGGTTCGAACTCGGGACCTCAAGTTCATAAACACAGGACGCTTACCAACTCGGCTACAGAAGCCCTCACATCAGCGCTTTATTATAAAAAAGAAGGCGGATTTGTAGGTGCCGAGGTTCGAACTCGGGACCTCAAGTTCATAAACATAGGACGCTTACCAACTCGGCTACAGAAGCCCTTATGTAATCCTTCGAATTTTAAAACATAAGTTTGCCTTTTCGGTTTCAACTTTCGAAAATTGACACTTTTAACCCCAAAATCCAATTTCTTTTATTTTAAAATTCCATTTTCAACCCAAAAATTTTAGTTTTTATTTTTTGATTTTATTTTTAACTTTTGACTTTTATTTTTGATTTTATGCTTAAAATTTTGACTTTGACTTTCAACTTTGATCTTTGACTTTAAATTTTGACTTTTCATTTAACTTTTAAATTTTTAAATTTAGATTTTTGGCTTGACTTTTCAAATTTGACGTTTAATGTTGACTTTCTCGTTTTGTATTTAAGTCAAAGGGCAATTAAAAAAAATAAAAAAAAAAAGAAAAGAAAATGAGTTCGACATCAATTCCGGTAAATAAAGTTTCATGTACTCAATCTTGTGTTAAAACTATTAAATTTTTACGAGAATCAATAGATCTAATCAAGAGAGAGAATAAGGACTTAAAATACGAAGGATATCAACTCAGGAAAGGACAGAAACCCCTGAAAGCTTAATTAGAAACCAAAATCAAGGATTTCCGAAAACTCCAAGAAGATTACAGCAACAAGTGTGAAAATTACGATTATATTAAGAAAAAACTTGCTGCTGTAACTGAAGAACTTGACGCTTTGAAAATTAAGTGTGGAAAAACAGATATTATTTTCAAAAATTACACTGCGTCAAGTAAGACAGTCGAGTCCTTATTTGAAAACCAATTAAAATTCAAAGATAATCAAAACAAGGATTTACGGTATGATTATGTTCCTCCACCTTTCAATAATAACTACACATCCATCCCTATGACACAGGAAGAATTTGACAAGGAGGCACATTTCCAATATGGGAAACCTGTTGCGGTTGTGCCAGAAAAGGATGAAGTGAACGTTTCTAATGATTATGTTACATGTGCAGGTAAAGTAGCAGAAGATGAGAACAAGGAGAAAACCATTGAACAAACCAACATCTCCTTGAACTCTGTATCTGTTGCTTCGAACTCAGCTGTTTCTGATCAACCTGCTGTTGGTAAATACAGACCACCAATTCACGCTAAACAGAGTGTTTGCTGTAATTGTGCTTTTGGGAACAATCTGAAATGAGGCAAGGAAACACCACCAGGGGCAGGAAGAAACAACTTCACAGTGAAGAAAAAGACATGTTTTCACTGTGGAACACCTGGACACATTGCCAGAAATTGTCCAAATCACGCATACGTTCCCGACTACGCACAAGGCTGGCAGAATGCGCAAAGTGGGAGATTCTACAAAGGAAATCATTCGAGGCCATGTTCAGACAATGACAATTGGAGTGCGCAGAAGGCCAAGAATCAAACCCACAAGGCTAAGAATCTGAATCCCAAAGGCATGAAGGGAATGTCGGCCAAGAAGCAAAATCCAAGAGATGCTCCCATGAAGCCAAAATCAAAGTCATCTCAACGGCTGACATCAAGATCAAAATCAAGTACCGAGCCACCCATCAGATCGAAAAAGAAATGAGTTAAACCCAACTACGAATGGATTCTAAAGGCTCACTCTCCCAAATCTTCTAACGGTTCTAACATTTCTACATCTTCTGTTTGTGATAAGCAGGACATGTCATGGGAGAGAGTACCATGCAAGGATGACAAAGGTCAACCCAATTTCAAAATGGACTGGGTTCCAAAGACCAACTGATCCCGCTCGGTGTCGGAATAGCTATGGAGGCATATCATCAGACTTCGGTTAGTTGATAGTGGCTGTTCCTGGCACATGATAGGAGGCATCTCTCAACTGCGCAACACTCAGTACATTGTTTGAGAGTATGTGTCCTTTGCGGGAAGGAAAGAAAGGAAAGGATCACACATTGGGGTTTGTGCTTAACGATGTGAAGAATTTTCAGATCTATTCTGAGTTTAAGCGTGTTGTTCTCAGACCTTCCGGATGCAAATTCAATCGGTGTCTTACGGTTTGAGTTTTCTTCTCTATACTCCTAAATTTATCTTACTTTGATTCGTTTTAAAGACAATTTTTAATTATCTTAATAGTTTTTTTCGTTAGTAGTTATTATTGGGAAGTGATATTAACAAGTGATAACTGGTAATCTGAGTCTGTGTAAAGTACCAAAGCCGAATTGTCTAGACTCTGTGTTCGATGCGCTGGTAGGCACGAAGGATTTAAATGGACTTGACTAGGCAAAGATAAGAAATCAAATGACTTGACAAATCTTGACCTAGATAGATCCATTTAGCCTGACAATACGACTCTTGGATAAGTTGAGCAGAGAGATATACATGAGAATCCACCTGTCACACTAAAGAACCCGTATCTAGAACTGTGGTTTTACTTTTCCTCGATGTACGGATTCTGTCCTTAGTTCCGGTATTGACGGAGCGACTGGGGAATTCCGATAAAGTAGGTCTGTAGAAAATAATTTTCTTTCTTTCTTACTGTTAGTCATATGTTGCTTCCTCTACGTGATTGGAAGAGATCCGTCCTGGACTGCAACATATGCAAATCTATTTATCTGCATCTAATATCTATGAAATTCTTCCTATCCGTTAGCCATATGTTGTATCCTTTGTGTGATTATCAATCTGACCTGGTACACAACATATGCAACCTTCTTCTTCTCAATCCCTCTAAAACTATAATTAATCATAATCTAAATCTATCCTCTCTATTAGTAATAGTCCGCTCAGCTAGAGTAAGAAGTATCTCGGAAGTTCTTGATTATTGGGGTATATCAGGAAGCGGGAAACATATTCTAGTACATCTAAAATTGAACAATTCTAGATTGTCTGTAGATCCCGCTGCTCAGTTTAGGTGGACAACAATATCCTTGGTCGTCATTAGATAAATGGTCCTTAGGAATTTTTATCTAGTAACTTAGGATCAATCTGTCCTGTCACTGATAGCATTACTAAAATTTGTCACAATTTTTCGTGCTTAAGTGGACCATAATACCGGTGATCGACCAGATCTATTCATGAAGGGGAAGGTACTGACAAACGGATTAAGATTGTCTAACAACTTTGATCCCAAATATTTTTGTTTTTGTTAAATTTGTTCATAGTTTTCCTCTATGCACAAATTTAGGGGGAGAATTTAAAAAAAAAATTCAAAAATCAAACAAAAATCAGAAAAATTCAAAAATCAAACAAAAATTAGAAAATTAAAAATAAAAAGTGTTATTTCTACTATATTTTTTTTTCCAGAAAATATGCAAAATCCAAAAATATTGTATGCTAACGTTGTTTTTAGTTTTGTTTTTATCTTTTAGTTTTGTTTTGTCTTGAAAAGTGAATTCAGGTGTAGATGAGACTCATGGAGACTGTGTCGAAAATTTCTGAGCCAATGCTTCATCCGTGAGTATCAAAGAATTCTCATTCGAAGGAACAAGAAATGAAGATTATTCTTTCAACAATCAATTTGTTAACCCCAGAAGCAAGGTGAAGCTAAAATTGAAGATTATGTCACGGATTGCATTGAAGCCTCCTCAATCAGTCTGTTGCTATCTTAAACCTGCTGAAGTGATCTAGAAGATTAGTTCTCTCGGATATTCTCTCTGAAGATTCTCAAGCTGAAAGCGCTATCTTTCAAAAATCAATACATAAAGTTTCCTCACCCAATGTGCGTTCAGAGTCAAATCCTAAAGAAATGCCCAACTGCTCAAGCTGAAGTCATTCATAGAAGATTCATGTATTCATCCTGATGCTGTGAAGAATTTGAAGATAATAGCTGAAGCCAAGCTCCCAATGAAGATCGAAAAGAAAAGAAGTGCCAGTTACTTTTTATGGGGAGCTTGTTGGGTCAATTAGAAAAGAAAGATATAAACCAAGGGGGAGATTGTTGGGTGTAAAATTGGTTTGTACTTTGCTTTTCTAAGCATTTAATGTTTTATCATTTGGGACGAAAACTAATATTGGGATTAATTGTAGCCTGGACCGAAAACCCATGAGTTTTCAGTCTAGCATTGGGTTTTCGGTCCATTGGGTTTTCGGTCCGGCCTTGAGTTTGTGGCCCATGTATATATAGGTGTTAGGTGGTGAGGTGATAAGATATTCTCTAGGTGCTTAAGTGTGTGTTTGTAATGTGTGAGAGAAAGTAAGAGAGAAGAGTGTGTGTGTGTGTATGAATCTATGTGTAAGGAGCTTCATTCCAACATTGAATACATCATAGATTCAAGTTATTCTTCTTCTCCTTCTATTCTATTTTGATCTGAAATCATCTAATTGATTGGGATTCCGCACCATCAATTGGATCTTATTGATACACAAGCAGATTTGGGGACTTACAGTAATTTGGTAAATAAATTCCATAAATACTCCCTATAATCAACATTGACTTTTAACCTAATTGATCCCATAATTTATCGCATGTTTATCTACAGGTCGTGCCTATAACATCACCACCCATTTTGCCTAATACCACCAACTTTCAACGTTTTTTTTCTTGCATGCGAGTATGCGACTTCTCTCTGCATCCTGTTCTTACTGATAGATCGACTCCCACCATCAAATTAAGCCACAAAGAGCTAAGTAGGTAAGCATCTTATTTCTATAAGGTTCTTGAGTCTTCCCTCTCCATCCTCTTCTTGCTGACCGACGACTTTCTTTACTGAATTTGTGATTGCTTCTTGACTTGTTTTTTCTTCACTTTGCTAATTTGTGATTTCTTTGAATTTTTTAGTGCTTCTTTAGCTTTTGGTTCTATTTGTTACTATGTTATCTAAATCAATGATTCTTTAATCAACAAAGACAAATTGAAGCCCTAGAATCTCAAAGGGATTCGCTTGTGAAATCCAACAAATCAATGCGAAAAACCATGTGGGATTGGAAGCAAAAGCTCTATACCGAGGCTGAGGCTGATAAAAAAAACCGATTGTTCCACTTTCAAAGCTCAAATCGATTTATGGCGAAGTCCCCATACTCCCTCAATCTGGTTAGTCCACTGAATTACTCGTATCTCATTTGTCTGATTTTCTTGTTGCCAATGATCGTTATGTTAGTAGATTGTTTTTATTTGTGCTTTTGATTCACATCCTAAATGCATTCTTGTTCGATCTTAATTCGAATCCTGGTTATCCACATTTTAGAAGATTCCAAATCTTCCACATTATGCTTAATTGATTTGATTTTCAGATTCCAAATCTTCCACATTTCATAAGATTCCAAACCTTTAAGATCCACATATTCAAAATTTGAGATGTTTTGTTAAAGTTGAGATGTTTTTATACTAATTTGCAGTATTGATGTGTATGTTTCAGAGGAATGAAGAAGGTTAGGAACAATCATCAGTTAACATCCTTTCTTTTATTTATTATCGATTTTTTTATGTATTTTATTTACTCGTCAGTTAATTTTAGCATCAATCAAAATCAGAGCAAGTACACATATGTGGTATGCATTCTATTAGAATTATTAAAACTTGTTTTATTATATGTCATATAAAGCATTCTGATTCTGACAGAATGTTATTATTACATAACTTGATTTCTTAGAAGTTATTCTCATAGAATCTGTGAAGGGAACATGGTGATCAAGGACACGAAGGTTGGATGATATTGTGTGTAATGAAGATGAACAATGGTCACCAAAGAAGACACTATTCATCATGATATTCTGGCAGAATAATCTACAATAGAATGATAAGACTATATCTAATAGTATATTGTGGTAGAATAATCTAGAAATTGTGTTTGTTTATATATTAGTGGGTGTTTCATTATCATATAAATGAATATAAAGGTTTTTTTTTTTTTTTTTTTTTTTTTTTTTTTTTTTTTTTTTTAAGAATGTGAAAGAAAAAATTTAACTTGTATCCAAAAATTTGTTATCTTCGAGAAGTAAGACTCGTTTATTTGTTTATGACTTGCATTTTCATAGAATCTTACATACTTATAAAGCTTATAAAGCTTGCATTTTCCCTTGATTGTCATGCATTTGAAACCCCCCACAATAATTTGCTAAAACCTCATGCATTTGAAACCCCCAAACCTTTTCACATTCTTAATAATTAATCACACATAATCAATGGTAATTCATATGAGATAATAATTTGCTAAAACCTCATGCATTTGTATGGTATTAGAACATGTTTGAGTTTTTGAGTTTTAGACTTTAGTAAATGGGTAATCCGTTTGATACGTTGGATTTGAAGCTATCTTATTCGAATTACACAAAACAAGAGATAAATTAATAATATATGCTCATGCATGTTTTGTACAAGCCCCAATCAAAATACAATATATCATGATCATACAATTAAGTGTCTTTTATTCCATTTTTGACTTTATAACAAAAGTTTTTTACGTGGCGAAGAAAGAAAACTTGAAAATGAATATTTAGGTTGAATGTTTATATAAGATTTGTTTTAAATATATAATATAGATATAAATACACAAATGTGTGTCAAATACTGCCCATCACAAATTTAATGTTATAAACTACAAATCTACAATATAACTCAAAGTGGTTTTCCAAATATAATGTTTATACTATAATATAATATATTAGAAGAATACTATATAATAGACGAATCTCACATGTTGTGCAGAAATTTAGTTGCATAGATAATATATTATAATTATATTTTATTTCAAATATGTTAGGGTCATTTGGTTATTACATTGTTGTATTAGGCACTATAATCTCATATATTTTGAATGACTCTTACAAAAATGGTCTGTAATTTGAATATAACGTAATACCTTATGATGTTTATTGAATGATATTATCTTTGATTGAGCACTTTTTAATTGGAATCAACATTATTATAGTTAAAAATTTTGGCTCCGTTTTTTCTTTTCATTAGTTCTAGAATATGATTTTTTATATTAACTTAAAATATGTCACTATCTTAAAATAGATTGAGAATGAGATTTTTTATATTTACTTAAAATACGGCACAATTTTCTATTCAATAGTAAAAACTAACAAAAGTCGTTAAATATGTATTTTTATAAGGTTCAACATAAATAGACTACCACAAATGAGAGTCCATATCTAATCAATCATCAACTAATTACATTAGATACTAATGTGTACATAAAAATTACATTTAAAATTTTAAACTAATAGTAAAAAAATTTCATTATTTATTATGATAAAAAATATGTAAATCAAAAAATATACATGCTATTTAATCGCATACAAGTTTTATGTATGGCTTATTCACAATACATTAAATCATATATAACCATATTAAACTACATAATTATCCCACTGCGCAACGCGCGGACATTCGCCTAAAATACTTATAAATGAAGTATTTTTTCTTTCACCACATTCATTTGAAACTTCTATTCATTTTTTTCTTTCACCACATTCTTTTAAAACTCCCATTACTTTTTAATTTCTTTCTAATAATGATTATAAGTTGATCAATAAGGTTAAATAAATATAAAATCTAAAGTGTAATCATATATAAACAAAATTTCAATATTAAAAAAATATATTTTCTTTTACTTATAAAGTTATGTTTTTAACTTTTAACATATTATACTTAATTTATTAGGTCTAATATGTTGTTGTATGTAAACCATTATCATTTTAAAGCTACAACTTTTGAACAATTTGTATAAAATACTTAAATTGTTAATTTAAATATAACCTTATAGGATCAACTTAAATATAAATTTTAGTTCAACTTCGACAATCTAAAGAATATTTTGTAAATAGTTAAAAGTGATAAATTGTAGTGTCTTTCTAATAATGATTATAAGTTGGTTAATAAGGTTAAATAAGTATCAAATCTAAAGTGTAATTATAAATAAACTAAATTTCAATATTAAATAATATTTTTACTTCTGCTTATAAATTTATGTTTTTAACTTTTAATATATTATACTTAATTTATTAGATTTAATATGTTGTTGTATGTAAACCATTATCAATTTAAAGCTACAACTTTTGAACAGTTTGGACAAAATACTTAAATTGTTAATTTAAATATAACATTACAAGGTCAACTTCAATATAAATTTCATTTCCACTTAAAAAACCCAAAGAATATTTTGTGAATAGTTAAAAATGATAAATTATAGTGCTAAATGCAAAAACTAAATTATAATATCAATTTAACTAAAATATTTCCTAAAGATATTTTTATAATCATTAAAAGTTTTCAAATAATTATCTTAAAATAACTTACAATATCAATAGTTAAAAATAACTCTATATAAATGATTATATTGTTACCTTTAAAATAAAAAAAAATTGTTTGATGTTTTAAATAATTTCAATGATAGAAATTAAAACGTTAAGTAAATAAATTAAAAAAAAATAATTAATAATAACTACAACTATAAATAACATTAAACTATATATTATATTTTATTTTATTCATGAGTATCTGTAGGTAGAGGTCATTTAAAAAATTGAGATTATGCAGTTTTAATAGATGTATATATTATCATATAATTCAAAATAGAGTAAATTACATGAATGGTCCCCTATGGTTTAGAGTAATTTGCGTGTTTGGTCTCTGACTTATTTTTTTTAACTTAGAAGGTCCTTACTATTTGTTTTTGTTACACACTTGGTCTGTGTCTTACCTAAAAAGACTATGTTTTCCCTTGATTTTATAATTTTTTTAAATAAAAACACCCCAACCCCATCCATTCACCTTACCTTACCTACCCCACAAATTTTCCATATTTAAAAGAATAGTCTTTTTTAGGTAAAACATAGACCAAACGCGTAACAAAAAAAAAACAATAGGGACAAAGCGCGTAACAAAAACAAATAGTAGGGACCTTCCGAGTTAAAAAAATAAGTTAGGGACCAAGCGCAAAAATCACCCCAAACCATAGGGATCATTCGTGTAATTTACTCTTCAAAATAATCAATATATTATATCTCCTTAGTACACGAATTATTATATCAAATTTAACAATAACATTATTGTTATATTTAAAAACAAAAATGTATAGATTTCAGTTATATATATGCTTGTGCGCAACGCGCGTCATTCGCCTAGCAACATTATAAAAGAATGTCATTCAGACAGTATATAATAAAATCGGGTATGATTAAATATTATGTTAGAATTATTTATATTGAATTAATTAAAAAAATCAGAATTCAAAATTAAGATAATCATATATCTCTTAAAATCTGAAAATTTTCTTTTTTAAATTTGTGTTTCCTAATTTTAAGGCAATGCAAATGTACAATATTACCTCTTTTTTAATTAAATGGTAATATTCTATTTTTCTTTTACTTAAAAATATAGAAAAATCATTTATTAAAATAACTAAGATGATTGGTTCATATTCATCATTATATCCACACAATAATTAGTTAGAACATAATAACCTAAGCGCATATATATATATATATATATATATATATATATATATATATATATATATATATATATATATATTTGAAGAAGTATTACACATACATTTAAATTAATTGTGTGCTAATTTGAATTTTTGTAAAAGATGTGTACATGTCAATTTGAATTTTGGTAAAATATGAACGTATGTGAATTTGAAGTTTTTTTTTTAAATATTTATCAGATTATAAATTATTAAAAAGTATTAAAATATTTAATACACTTGAAAATTTTATCACATTTAAAATTTAATAGTATTCTTAAATTATATAAAAACAAAATTAAATAAATTAAGTAAAGTCGGTATATATAAAACCAAACAAGATATATAAGAAACCAAGCATGTCACTATTTATTTATCTATTTCTTAAGTGTAAAATAAAACTGGATCGATCATTTTATTTTATTTTTTACTCTATAAACAAAGAGGAATGAATAAAAAATGGAGATGCTATTAGCCTATTATACATAAAATTTAAAGTTTACCTATGGTTAGTTATTAACTTGACCAAAATATACGGGTCCTCTCAAAAAATATACATATTATAAATATTTAACTTTACCGTAAACAGGCAAAGTCTTTTTTCATGAAAGTGCTTTATGAATGGTTCCTGTTACAATATTTTTTACGTCTTTTTGATATTTCCCACAAAATGGGCACATTCCTTTTTCATTAAATTGCTTTATGAATGGATCTTATTACAATGTTTTTTTTTTTCAAAAAATCACAAAATTCATTTTTTTCACAAAACAAGAGCATTTTGTTATATAAAGACATTATCATTTCCCAAAACGATATTATCATGTTGGGAAAAATAGGAATTTTGTGAAGAAAAAAAAACATATTGCACAAGATGTATCGCTATTTTATGATAAATGTTTAAAAACATAAATTTTATGTAATCAATAATCATCTTAGCATTTTAGTGATTAACCCTTAATGCAATTAGTTAAGTCAACAGTTATACTTGTACCATATCCATCAAATAATTGAAAAAGTAAGTACAATAGGCTAAAGTTTCTAAATTGCCTGAAATGTGAACTTCTATAATAAGAAAAGTGTAGTTGTCTCCAACTTATTTGTGTTGCATCATATCTCCTCCGTATCTACCTTATCACTGTCTTCGATTAAATGTTAAAAAATTAAACCTATTATTATTTGTTAAACAGAAAATATATGGTTATAAGAGAGAAAATATACTAAGCGTAAACATAGAATGGGAAAAAATGGGTTGACAGACTGAAAAATATTTATTTTTAAACGTAAATTAGGTATGAGACTCATGTATTACTTTGGTTTATTTAAAATAAAAACTAAATACAAAATTCTAAACATTCGAGAAGTTTAAGTTTATAAGAAAAGTGAGAAAATATTGAATTATAAAAATTAAAGTGTTTGTTTTATCTTTTAAATTTAAACAAATAATTTAGATAAATTAAAAAAATTAATGAATCTTTAATTTATTAATTTTGAAATTAGAAGAAAAGTTCATTAATGAAATTGATATGCATTTATTATTACATATAAATACTATCTACAATTTAATAAAATAAAAAAATTATAAAACGATACGTGGAATAAAAATTAATTTAAAATAACCATAAATTACATGTGGCAAAATAAATGAGAATGTAACATGTGGCAAAAAAATCTTTATTTATTAGGATGATTTTTTGATCTAGTAGGACAGGTATGAGTCAAGTTGTCATATTTACCCAAAAATCGACCGAGATTGTCATTATATATAATATTAATATTTGTGTGGTTTATAAAAAGTGTTACATGAAGCCGACTTATTTATAAAGCTTACGGCTTACATTTCGAGTTGCTCAACTTTGCTTCTTCTCGTGGCTATTCGTCGGAGCGTGCAACGATAGTGTTCCACCCTGCTGCTTCATGCCCTAAACTGTAGTCTCTATTTGGATTTCAATCCCTAAAATTCACTCTTAATGTTGGTATTTTGTAGTTAGGATACATCGTACAATTTGTAGCCCTAAGTTTCAAACCCTAAATTTTGCAGGTTGTT
The DNA here is from genome assembly GCF_051521515.1 of Lactuca serriola. Classification (NCBI taxonomy): domain Eukaryota; kingdom Viridiplantae; phylum Streptophyta; class Magnoliopsida; order Asterales; family Asteraceae; genus Lactuca; species Lactuca serriola. Next base: position 25,276,051 of record NC_136411.1, read on the forward strand.
GCTCCAACAAAGCCAAATTCTCCGGAAAAGGTCTCAAGTAAGGCTAATATAGACAACTAAGTTGATGGAAGCATTACCAAATACTGGTCTAAATGACAATTTAAGCTTATGTTCCTTTTTTTTATATATATGAATCAATAAAATGTACAGTTTTCTTTTATAAGTTTTGGTCATGTGAGACGATTGGCTATAGATTTTACATATTCATAAATTATGGTTGTTAAATTGTATGTTAATTCTTATTATTCTTTACATTTCATTGGAATTACAGCAGTCATCAAAAGTAACATTCATATTATACAAATTTTGGATATCTTTTCTGATTTACTATTCTTACTTATTGATTATAAGGTGATGCATTAGGATCACATAGTAAAGCACGAAGCATCCCACATGAGCCCCCTTTGGAAACTGACCACCCTCCTCCTTCTATGGTATCTCTGATTTCTACAAAACATGAAAATTAAAGAGCTAATAGAAACATATCTTGCAAAAATCATCCATTAGGAATTGAACTTCCTTCCTCTACGAATACATGGTACCAAGAAATTCAACTTCTTTCTGTATGTGTGACACTCACAACTTTCGAATGATTTATCTGAAAATTTGGAGATGATTAAACATTAGATGACAAAAGGTGTTTCACACAAGGTGTTGGATTAAGGTGTCAAAGGTATTAAGTAAATTGGTATAATCTTATGAATAAAACAAAATCTTTTTTAGGTTATCCTCAATAACTAGAAATGGCTAAGAACATCTTTAGGAGAGTGAGAAATTTATTTGTTAATTTATTATATGATTAATAAATTAACTAGAAAAGTTAAGAATTAATTTAAAATTAATCAAATTTAATTGGAAATTAATATTGGATTGATTAGAATTAATTAATGTGCAAGGGTTGGATTGCAATTGTTCAATAGTTATGCAAACGATGCAATTTCAGAACCTTCCATATGGTGGATGATTTCGGAGGGGTCTAGACATTGTTTTAAAAATTGGTTTAAACCGGCCGGTTGAACCGGTTAGACCGTGAACCGAGGAAGGGAGTGGTTCAACTATCACCGATTTTATGTCTATTTTTGAATTGGAACGAACCGGCTAGTTTTTACAAAAACATGGTTGAACCGGTTATATTAAACCAGTTAAATTGAATAAGAACACATTTAAAAGAACCATTTTGTATAATAAACATTGGTGATTTTTTCACATCTATTTAGATTTTACTAAATAAAAACATACGTTAAATGTTATGAAGTTTTTTGATTTGTTTGTATTCATCTAAAATTATATTTTGGTTCAATATTATACTTTATTTTCTTTTTGGTGTATGTGGATTGATGTAAAACTTATGGATATTTGTGATGTTAATGTATTTGGATTGATCTACAACTTGATTTTATGTGTGTTTTTAATGTTTGAACTTGTGGACTTCACATTCTTGATTTATGTATGTATGTATGTGTAGGAAATAGGAAAAAGATGAAAATTATAGAAACCGGTTGACCCGATGGTCGAACCGGTTGAAGCGGAAATCGATTACCATACCGATTTAACTAAAAATTTGGTTTTTAAAACATTGGTTCCAGAAAGGTTTTGGAAACCTTCCTTACCTGATAAGGATTACCACTTGAGTAAGATAAATATAGAATATTTTATTATTCAAAATAATGTTTATCCTGGTATCCTAGAATCTATAAATAGGAACCTTTTGCTTAGGATTTTCGGCCCTAACCCTATTGAGAAGTTATAGCCGAAAATACCATCCTCTTTCCTCTCTCCAAATCAATCCTTGTCTTTATAGGGTATTGGTGTTGGGTGATAACAAAACAAGTTAAGCATTTCAGACAAATATCAAAAACAAACTTCGGTAAACTCACAAAACTTCTAAAAAACATAAATCAAATGAACACGATATTGAACTTGTTTGAGTCAAGATGGCCTACGTCCACAGGCGAACGAGAGAGAGAGAGAGAGAGAGAGAGAGAGAGAGAGAGAGATAGAAAGGATTTTATTAACTTTCTGTAACTATTACAAGCGCTCAAAATTGTATCTCACTTTAAGCTCTCACAAAAATCTACCTAGTTACAATGATGGGGGTATGAGCCTATTTATACTTGAGGGATCAAACCTAAAACCCTAATGGGCCAAGCCTATTGGCCCATAGGCCCATGAATGGTGACAACCAATCATATTCCGCCATACAACATCTTCCAAAACATTTTTACATCTTGAGCATCATAGAAGACTTCATAGCATACTTGGCTTATCAAGGACCAAGATGGTCCATCTTGCGCCAACATAGCACAACAGGAATACGGATGGTGCAAGAGGCACAAGTATGGCACAAAAGCATCTAGGTTGGAGCAACATCACCATCTTGGTGCAACAATAACATGCATGGCACAACAACATACTCCATGACGCAAGAGGAGTACCCCATGGCATAATAGGGAGTATGTTGGCGCAAGGAGTGCCCTTGGTGCAACAACATCCTTCTTGGCCCATGTCTTTAGCAAATGGTGCAACAAGATCCCCTTGTTGCTCCATATCACTCCCAAGTGCTCTAAACCTCTTCCAGGTGCTCCAAACCCCTACTATACTGTGACATCCCAAAATCTCGACCAGAAAAGACCGATTTTCATTTATGCTTAAAAATAATTTCAGAGTAAATCCTTTTGATTTGAAAGAGTTGCAGAATTTGTTCCCAAAAACAAAACGTGATAAAATAAAATTTACCAAAGCATTTCATAAAGAAATGTATTTTCATTATATAATCAAAACTCGGGATGTCATGTTCCGATATAGACCATAAAGCATAAACGATAACATTACAAGTTATTCAACAAATATATACATATACAGATTTGTAAACAAAATAACTTGATGGTTCATCCATCTTATGCCCTTGCGCCACTTCCTGTAATACAAATAAACTGAGTGGGTCAGGCTTGGGAGCCTGGTGAGCATATAGGGTTTTCAACCCACAATAAATAATTATATTTAATTTCCACCAACCAACAATAACCCAAATTACCCATTCCCGTTATTCTCACTTTACGTCCCTAAGACAACTAACATAAGGGACCTAGTCTAAGAATATTTCATCGGGGCGACAACACATGCTTCGGGGGTTCCTCAGCAATATAAGTCAAATAAGGCAACCATGAGGGGGATGGAATACAGCGAATGAACACCCAAGTTCATTAACACCTAAAGGTTATGAGCCTGCTAGCGTTCCACTGGACTGTCTAGAAAAGTCCGTGCTCGTCATCTAAATTCCGCTAGATGACTGGATCAAAACAACATCGATGCCTCTCATCTGTTTATTACACACCAACTATCTACCCATGTTCTACCCAACATATTAGTAGATAAAATATACATTTTTATACATAGTTTTAAAACCTGTATAGCATGCTCAATCAATACATTTTCCACATAACAGATGAGGCACACACATAACACGTATTTCATAGAGAAATAATCAGATCTATAAGATAGAAGAAAGTGAATATACATTCACACACATAACAACAAAATATACACATAACACGTATATTATATAAAATACTTCATAATTATGCGTTAGAAGAAAGTAACTACACACTCACTTGATCAGAAGATGATCAGACAGCACTACGGCTTGTAGAAGTAGTATTCTTCGGCAAATCTGGAAGATCTTCACAAAAACCGGACTCCTCGCGGGCAGAGCTTCGGCTCGGGAATCTTACTTCTTGGGATCTTCGGGACCTCGGGACTTGCTTCGGGGCTCGGGAATGATACCGGGGCTTCGGGATAATTCTTGCACGAAAAACGATGCAAAAACGTGAAAAAAGGGAAGAAATGAGCAAACAACTCGGTTGCCCTCGACCTCCTTTTATAGGGGCTGGAACTTCAAATTATGCTGGGCGTAATATGAAATTACGTTGGGCGTAATGACGATAAGGTCGCTGACTCCCCCAAGGATAATATCGGTTAATATATATTTAAATTAAATATCGAAAATATTAAATAAACTTCAAAAATTCATATCTTCGTCATAAGAACTCCGTTTTCGACGTTCTTTATATCCCCGCGTAGGTGAGACTACACTCTACAACTTTCGTTTAGACTCCGTTGGCTAATTTTGAATTTATTTTTATTATTTATTTTTAGTAGGGCGGGACAGGAAAAATCCGTTATAAAATCATAACTTCTTCATCCGACGTCCGTTTTCGCCTATCTTTTTATCGTTTTACTCCTATTAACGAGACCTTCGATTCTCGTTTAGATTGTTTCGGCTAAAAACCGCTTGATCTCAAATCGAGTATTCGGGCTGCATACTGCTAAGTCGAAACTTCGAAAAATCATAACTTCCTCATTCGAAGTCAGATTTGGGCGTTCTTTTTATGCACGCTCTCGGTTTAACGAAATCTACGACTTTCGTTGAGATCACTAAGGCTAAATATTGCTCTAACGTAAATTTCACTTTTTACGTCATTCAACGTTGTCGGTTCTGTGGCGAAACTTTGACAGGTCATAACTTCTTCGTTATAACTCGGATTTCGGCATTCTTTATATCTTTGAAATACTTGTTTCGACCACTAGATCTTTATGCAAAGATATCGGGCTTATCTCACACTTCAATTTTGATGCTTATTTTTATCATTTATTAATTATATCTTTATAATTAAGTAATAAGCACACAAATACACATAATTCACATAATACTCAAATATTTCATCATTAATACTCCAAAAAGAGTTACAAGGGTTAACCTAGACTATTACATCAATGATAATGCCTAGCCTGGAAACGCGGGCGTTACAATTCTCTCCCCCTTAGGATGATTCCCTCCCCGGAATCACACATCAACAAACAAATGCGGATAGCGACTCAACATGTCACTCTCCGTTTCCCAGGTGAGATTTGGCCCATTCGAATGTTTCCAACGAATAAGCACTAATTCGACCATCTTGCGTCGAAGCTTCTTAGTCTTTCGGTCAACAATTGCCTCAGGTTCTTCAATTAACCTCTTGTTTTCATCAATTCTCAATTCAGAAATTGGAATTATATCGGGAACTTCTCCCGTGAACTTCCTCAAATAACACACATGAACAGTGTTGTGAATTCCATTCAGTTCTTCTGGTAGTTCAAGCTTGTAAGCTTGGTTCCCAATACTCTGAAGAACTTTAGACGGTCCAATAAACCTTGGACTCAACTTTCCCCTTTTACCAAATCTTATAAGTCCCTTCCTTCCACGGCGAGACTTTAAGCAAAACTGAATCTTCAACTTCAAAAGTCATCGGTCTTCGCTTCTTGTCAGCGTAGCTCTTTTGACGATCTTGAGCTGCTAACATTCTTTCTCTAATTACTTTCAACTTTTCAGCAGTTTGATGGACCATCTCAGGACCCATAAACTGTTTTTCTCCAGCCTCAAGCCAACAAGATGGCATACGACACTTTTGTCCGTACAAAGCTTGATAAGGTGCCATCTTTATGCTCGAGTGGAAACTATTATTGTAGGAAAATTCTACCAAAGGTAAATGTTCATCCCAATTACCTAGGAATTCTAGGGTACATGCTCTCAGCATATCTTCAAGTGTTTGTATTGTTCTTTCACTCTGGCCATTAGTCTGCGGATGGTAAGCTGTACTTAAACACAACTTGGTACCCATTTCCTCCTGTAGACTTTTCCAAAATCGTGAGGTGAAACGGCTGTCACGATCCGACACAATCGTTAACGGAACACCGTGAAGCCTCACAATTTCCTTCACGTAAGAACTTGCAAGCTTTTCCATAGACCATTTCTCATTGGCTGCTATGAAATGCGCACTCTTAGTGAATCGATCAACGACCACCCAAATCATGTCGTGACCACTTTTTGTTCGGGGTAGTTTAGTGACAAAATCCATAGCAATGTCTTCCCATTTACCCATAGGCACAGGTAAAGGCTCTAAACTCCTAAATGGTTTCTGATGTTGTGTCTTGACTCTCGCACAAGCCACACACTCGGCCACATACTTTGCAACATCAAGCTTCATCGTCGGCCACCAGTAGTAGGGTTTCAGGTCCCTATACATTTTAGTGCTACCCGGATGAATCGAGTACATGGTCTTGTGAGCTTCTTCCATCAGAAGATCTCTAATTCCTCCGGACTTAGGTACCCAAATCCGATCTTGGAACACCTTCAGTCCGTGACTGTTTATACCGAACACTAACGATTTACCCAAACGTTCCGCCTTTCGGTCATTCTTCTCTAAAGCTTCTTCTTGAGCTTTCTTTATACTCTCCACAATTGTTGAGACAACTTCTATTCTCAACCCTCTTGGCCTCTTCCTTTCAAGATTGACTTTCCGACTGAGAGCATCAGCAACAACATTAGCTTTACCAGGATGGTAAAGTATCTTACAGTCGTAGTCCTTGAGTAACTCTAGCCAGCGTTGTTGCCTCATATTTAACTCTTTCTGATTAAAGAGATATTGGAGACTCTTATGATCAGTGAAAATTTTACACTTCGTGCCATAGAGGTAATTCCTCCATATTTTCAGAGCGAAAACTACCGTTGCCAACTCCAAATCATGAGTCGGGTAATTATTTTCATGCTCCTTCAGCTGTCGAGACGCATATGCTATCACCTTTTCTCTTTGGGTCAAAACACAACCCAATTCAACCCCCGACGCATCGCTATAGACATCGAAGTCCTCAACTCCATCGGCTAGAGAAAGTATCGGTGCCTCGCATAGCTTCTTCTTTAGCTTCTCGAATGCTTCTTTATGCTTATCATTCCAAGCATAAGTAGCTCCTTTGTGGGTCAAAGCTGTTAATGGAGTAGCAAACGAAGAAAAGCCTTGGATAAACCTTCGGTAATATCCGGCTAATCCTAAAAAGCTTCGGATCTCCGTGGGACTTTTCGGTTGTTCCCACTTCATTACAGCTTCAATCTTTGCTGGATCAACCATTATCCCTTTTTGGTTGACCACGTAACCCAAGAATTGGACTTCACGAATCCAAAAATCACACTTAGAGAACTTTGCATACAACTTATCCTTCTTCAAGACTTCTAACACTTCTCGCAAGTGACTGCCATGCTCCTCTTGGCTTTTCGAATAAATCAAAATGTCTTCTATGAACACTATCATAGATTTATCAAGGAACGGATTACAAACCCTATTCATCAAATCCATGAATGTTGCCGGAGCATTGGTTAGTCCAAATGACATAACCAAAAACTCGTAGTGTCCATATCGTGTTCTGAATGCAGTCTTCTCTATATCTTGCTCTCTTACTTTCAGTTGATGATATCCTGACCTTAGATCTATCTTCGTGAAATAGCTCGAACCTTGCAATTGATCAAATAGGTCATCAATCCTCGGCAACGGATATCTATTCTTTATTGTTGCCTTGTTCAGTTCTCTGTAATCAATGCACATTCTCATACTTCCATCTTTCTTCTTTACGAATAACACCGGAGCTCCCCAGGGTGATGAACTAGGTCTAATGAAACCTTTGTCCAATAACTCCTGAAGTTGCATCATCAGCTCCTTCATCTCCGTCGGTGCTAATCGATAAGGTGTGCTTGCTATTGGCATGGTTCCTGGTAACAAGTCAATACGGAACTCCACTTGTCGATCAGGCGGTAATCCAGGAAGATCTTCGGGAAATACTTTCGGATAATCACACACCACTGGTATACTCTGCATCACCTTCTTTTCCTTCTTAGCATCGATCACGAATGCTAAATATGATGTACACCCCTTGGTCAAACACTTTCTGGCTTTCATTAGGGAAATGATTCCAGAATTTACTCTGCGTTTGTCCCCATACACCATAAACGAATCTTTCCCAGGCGGGTTTACTTTAACTATCTTCTTCTTGCATAAAATTTCGACATCATTGGCGCTAAGCCAATCCATTCCCAGAACGATGTCGAAACCATTAAGTTCGATAGGCAATAATTCCTCGTGAAACTTATTCCCATTAAGGTCGATTAAGATGTCTTTCATACGATGGCTAACAGGTACAAACTTGCCACTAGCAACTTCGACTAATAAAGCATTATCTAGTCTATTAACAGGCAAAGCTAGTTTTCTACCAAACTCATGCGAAATAAAGGAGTAGTTGGCTCCAGAATCAAACAAAATTTGAGCAAGTAATTCGTTTACGAGAAAGGTACCTGAAGCGACATCAGCTTCATCTTTCGCAGCCTCAAGTGTCATCTGGAAGGCTCTCGCCTTCGGCTTTGGTGGAATGTTGGGTTTTACTGCCTCCTTCTTCTTCGGATAGTCTTTCAAAATATGCCCCTTTTCATTACAACCAAAACACATCCTTTTGTTGTTCAGACACTCGTTGGCAAAATGCCCAATTTTTCCATACTTGTAGCAGGTTACATCCTCACTACATGATGTGTGCAAACTCACTTAGTTTTAAACCTACTTTTAATTATTAAATAACACACAAAAGGCAGTGAACCTATCAATTGTGGTATAGCTAAATAAGCAGGGTATCGATCACAGGGAACGGTAAATTATAATTAAAAACTAATTTTATCTAAGTTAATTAATAAGTAGGGGTTTTCTGTAGTTTTACAAGACTAGAAACTTACTAACTATTACTAATTAAAGAACTAGAAAATAAAGACTTAACTAGATTCAATAATTGGAAAGGAACTTCTGTTTAGTTCAACTTGGTTGACTCTATGGCTGATTTCGAGGTAATGGTGCAATGGATTAATTCTCGTTGGTTACCGATTCAAATGATTAGATTCGTATTCACTACCCTAATCCTTAGCAAATAAACTAACTTAAACAGTGGCCAGTTGTCTAATTTAATTAGATGCACTAGATTAATTATTCGGGTTAAGTTAGGCTTGCAATAGTTAACTAATTTATTCTTTTAATTAACTTCTTGTTCGATGGTCATCTTACAAGCTTGCACATGGATTTACTCAATTTTCTTATTAATTCTAGTTTCATATTCATTAATCCTAGACATATGGCATAGTGATCACATAGCATATGAGGTTAATAATCAATAGATGTTCATGCTAATCAATTATCTTCCTATTAATAGAAAATTAATTATTATTCACACACAAGGTTCTTTAGCAAGCTAAAATAACAAAAATTCACCAACTTAGAATTAATCCTACCAATCAATCAAACCATATTGTCAACTTTGTATCCCCAAACAGAAGTCTAAAGGTTTTAGCTCATAATTGAAGTAAATAACAGCAAACAAACAAAGTCAAATTGCTTAACCATAATGATAAAACAAAAGAATAAGTGGAATGATGAAATTTTGCCTCAATTACTCTCCGGGATTGAATTCTAGCTTCTTTCGTCGTCTTTTAGGGTTTTTCTGCCTTCTCAATCGCAGCTAAACTCTTCTGAATCGTTCCAGACTCCTCCTCTATCGTTCTGAGGAGTTATCTTTATATATACGAACCGACTCGTCGAGTCCCTCTCACATTCCCCGTATTGTGATAACTCTCTGGGATCCCGAGTCATTATCTTCTTGATTCTTCGATTGGACTCGCCGAGTCAGTGCCATTTTTAGTGTTTTTCTTCTTTATTCCATTCTTGATCTCTCAACCGCTTCTTCTGCTTCCTTCTGCTTCCGAGCTTCATTTTTGGACTGAAAATATAATTCGAACACTTTTAAGTACCTTTTGTCCATAAAATGCAATAATTTAGCTAATAAATGAATAAAAATATATACTTAATATGAATTAAATATGCACATATCAAAATACCCCACACTTGACTTTTGCTTGCCCCCAAGCAAAACTAAAATTTAAAACATTAGAATCATATATGACAACTCCAATTTAACCCAACCATTACGCCATGACCGCAACGCATGCATTTGTGTCTAAAATTTTTCCTAAGGACCTCCCATACTCCAAATACTCACAATCCTCATAAACACTCGCCTACTCACCCCGAACTATGCTCATTTTATGCAACCCTCCGAATCCATCCGCAGAAAACCTCTTACCCTCAAGGTGTTTTTAATTGAGCAACCCAAGCATACATAATCTATAATTACAACTTTTTCGATAACACTATGGAGCTCTTTTGGAATTCTTCACTTCCTTTAATAATTTGATCTTTGATCTCTTTGAATTCACCACCTTTATTGTTTGATTTTTGGTATCTTCAACTTTTTGAATCTTCGGAATTTTGATCTTCTAATTTCATACTTAACTTTTATGCTCCAAAAATTCTTCAACTTTTCTTGTAATTCTCTCTCTCTCTCTCTCTCTTTTTTTTTTTTTACATGTACCTCACTTTTTTTTCACTCAAATCCCTACATGCTTAAGCAGGGGCGCTCAACCTCAACCTTTATTGGCTAACGATAACAATTTTCTTGGATACATTTCCGGTTTAGGCTGCTAAACATATTGCATCCTTCAGGCTGAGCAGGGTCGTGTTTTTGTCCCATGATTTCACTGGAATAAGGAAGCCACAAATGCACTAGAACGTATATAGGCTCAACTAAACATTTGGGTCTTCATGCAATTATCAACACAACTCTAACATGGAATCCTAATTATCATTTTTACCAAAATTTTCTAAATTAAATCCTAAGTAATATTTTTAATATGCAACAAAATTTTAAAATTAACCTAAATTAAGACTCTAAATTTTCTAATATGTAACCAACCCCCTACCCCACACTTATTTTATGCAATGTCCTCATTGCATATTATGCATGATAAAAACATAAAAAGAGAATAAAGAGGGAATTGGAACAAACTCCCCTGGGATAGCAGTGGATAGGTTGGTCACTTTCATTTTAGCTTCAACTTCATTTGACTTTAGACATGGTAACATCTCATCCATGCCTTGGGTGTCAATTCTCGTGTGGGTAGCTCCAAATACGCGGAAAACAGTATAAGATCTTCAAAAGTTAATATGGAAAGAATAGATAGTCAAGTGGTACTCTAATCAGCATCAATTTAGCAGCCCCTTCGACATGAAACCAAACAACCCGTCGAGTATATACCAGACTCGTCGAGTTACTTCGGGAAATCTTCGGATTTTTGAGAATTAAGGGCGACTCGTCGAGTCAACTTAATGCACTCGACGAGTTGGTCACTGAATGAAAATAATAGCATTCTGCATCTGATCCAGCTTCCAATAAACTCTTTATACTTTCTATTCACTTCTAGACTCCCTTGCCAACATCTCTAAGGACTGGACTCAATACTTTAACTCTAACGCTCCTCTTTCTTGACTCTCTTTCTCACTTTGATTCTATGATTCTAAACCCTTTTGAAGCCAGCACTCCTAATTCAATTCTGAAAAATTTTCAAAGCATCAAACATCAAATAAACATCAAAAGCAAGTTTTAAAAACATTAAACAAACCAAATAAAAACAAACACAAAAATAAAAAGATTGTTTTTTTAAAAAAATCGCAATGAAACTAATCCTCATCATCATCATGATCATCTAGCCCTGCTCCACTTCCTCCTGCACCACTTCTTCTTGCACTTATCACCTCTTCCCATGATGGAATATATGGAAAGTTACCACCATCGATGTGCGGAATGTTAAAGTGGTCGAAAAGTCGGATATGTGATTGGTTACTAAAATTCAAGCGTCGCGCCATTTGATTTTGTAGCCACCTCATCTCCACATTGTACCAATCCATTGGTACTTCGTCGTTGTCAACCGGAATCACCGGTGGCTCTTCCTCAACATCCCGCTCCCTCCTCGATCTAACCCTTCTTCCCGGTGCTTCGGAACCAACTACCGGATCATCATTTGGAATGGCATAATGGCCACCACCATAGTCTTCAATAATCCTCGCTCTCCGGAAAAGAATTGGATTGAATGGAGGTATAGGGATCATCATCATGAAGTTCCATGCACTGCGGTTCATCAACCCGAATGAGTTGGCTAACCGGGTGACAAACATCCCACCATTGATTCGAGAAGTTTTGCGATCCTTGACCGCACCCTCCGAGAGATATGAAGCTAGACACCAAGGAATATTGCAAAAAACGCCGGGTGTGATAATGCTCCATAAATAGAAGACATCTAGGTTAGAAACCTTGTCATAATCCTTCCTTTGGTTGATGGTGGATGAAATGAGACGATGAATGAGGTGGTGTGTTGGGGATCGAATGCTCCCTTCTTGTGCCGACTTCGGAATATAGACCTTGTTACCAATTGTATTCCACCAGCCCGCGCTCGTAACTCCTTCGGGAAACACCATATGGGTTTGTGCCAAAAAGGCCCGAAAGATGGGTGTTGAGACCAAGGGCTGATCATAAACCCTTAATTGACAGGCAAGATCCACCACAGAGCATTAATGAAATTCTCCCTCAAGGCAGAAACTAAAGCTTGACGGGTGATAAACATCCACTCCCCCCGTGAAAGATACTGTGGAGAAGAACTCCAAACACAACTCCAAATAAACCGACTCTTGAATACGGAAGACCCGGCTCCACCCGTCGCAAATCATTGTTTCTCCTTCATGGTGAAACTCCTTTAAAAGATAAGGAGCCAACTCCTCCTCATAGCGTACACTTTGCAACCAATCCCAATCTATCCGGTTGGGCACGTAGATCTCTTTCTTCTTTATGTCAGCCAACTTCTTCTTCCACTTCCGCAATGTTGAAGCGGACTCGATTTGTGGGAAATTCAAACAAGGAAAGTCCCCTTGGTGGCCACCGGAACTTTGCCCCCTTCTGAACATGATTTCTTTTTAGATGGTACTTGAAAGATTCGAAGAATAATTGAAGGAAAACGATGAATGCTAGAGAAATTGGAGAGAAAAGGAGGCACGACGAGTGTGTGTGAAAGAAAACTGAAAACTTTAGGGTGAAAACCCTAATTACCGATTGTAAAAGTTAATATTTTTTTTCTGTGAATAAGACCGACTCGTCGAGTCAGGGTCAGACTCGGCAAGTCTGGTCGCGATGACACTTCCTTCTGAATTCTAAATGGACTCGTCGAGTCATGGTCAGACTCGGCGAGTGTCTTGCAAACCATTAAAAAATTTTAAAATTTTTATCATTTGTTTAGAAAAGAATCTTCATTTCACCCCACACTTAGTCCATGCATATTCTCAAGCAGACATGTTCGATGATTCAGAAAAAAAAAATAATCAAACAAAACCAAAAATCTAAAAAAAAATAAAAAAATAAAAGAAAGCAAACTCTAAACAACGGGTTGCCTCCCGTCAAGCGCTTCTTTTTAAGGAGTCATTAGCTAGACTCCTTCCCTTCTACGTTTCGTCATCTTCGAGCATCGGGAACGCACGCCTAACTTTTTGTGTTTGTACTTGGTCTTGTAAGCGTGAATCTTCTTCTTGTAAGCCCTTTTCAATGCATCTCTTTTCTTTTTCACAGCATCATCCTCAGCTGCTTGGGCTTCCCTTTTCCTCTTTTTCCTTCTTTACCCCATTCTTTTTCACCTTCTCTTGCACCTCCTTCTCTTTAAATTTAATTACTTCATATTTCGTGATGGTTCGTGCTTTAGGTTTAGTAGTGAATGGTTGATCAACTTCCACCCTCCTTTCCTTTGTCTCTTCATCCTTTCCTATGCTCAACTCATCTTCAAACGGAATCGTATCAAGACATGCTACATCGGCGTATTGAACTTTCATTCCCATTCCTCCTTCTGCTGTTTGTTCTTCTAAAGAATCATGAATAATATCTAAATCCAAGGTATGTGAAGAACTAGTAACAAACAGATCTAAGTCGGCCAAGTCTTTGTCAAATTCGACTGGACCCGTCGAGTCCATTAAAGTGACTCGACGAGTCTGATCGGGTTCCATCAATTCTTGGGTGTTTTCTGAGTTGGCTCCTTCCAGTAGCTTTTCTAACTCCTCAAAGTCCTTGTTAACATCTCCATCTTCTTCAGAGTGTATCAAAAACTTGCTTGGATCTTCTTTTAGCAAAAGTGCAAGCTCTTTTTGTAATATCTCATCATCCAATTGGATAAATGAGATTTCTTCATTCTTTTCTTCTTCTTGCTTGGCTTCTGGAATAGCTTTAAACATTACAGACTCATCACCCACCCTTAATGTCAATGTAGACTCACATATATCAATTAAAGCACACACGGTGTTCAAGAATGAACTCCCCAAAATAATTGGAATTTCGGGGTCTTCTTCCATATCAACTACCACGAAGTCTACTGGAAAAATAAACTTGTCAACTTTTATAAGGAGATCCTCACAAACGCCTTGTGGATGAATTATCGTCTTGTCCGCCAAATGGATCTTCATATTCACCGGCCTTGGTTCTGGTAAATTCAACTTCTTAAAGAATGAAAAAGGCATCAGATTGATGCTTGCCCCCGAATCAGCTAATGCTCGGGTGAAAACTTCATTACCAAATTGGCACGGAATCACAATATTTCCCGGATCACCCTTCTTTTCAGGTAGCTCACTCATTAATATTTCCGCGACCTCAGCCAAATCTTTCCTAGCAGCAAAAAGGCCCTTAAGCAAGTTGAAGTACTTAGGTGTTTGGAGCATTGTTTCCACAAATGGCATATTAACTTGTAAGGCTTTAACATGCTTCATGAAGGTTCTATATGCTTCGACTTTTTCTGCAGGCATGGCTTTAATTAGGGGGTTTAAAGGACTGACAGTTTTATCATTCACGCACGGACTCGTCGAGTCCATTAAAGGGACTCGGCGAGTCAGATCGGGTTTTGCTGGAATCGACTCTTCTGCCCTTTCTGTCTTCCTCTTGGAGATCCTTTGTGCATCTGTGAAAATTTCTTCTTTTCTGGAGGTCACTGCACTCACATTCTCCATTCTCGGATTGGTTTCGGTATTACTTGGAAGTTGACCCGGTCTTCCTTCGTTCACTTGGTGTGCAAGCTGTCCCAGCTGTTTCTCAGTGTTGAGAATGGATGCCTGCTGATTCCTTAGCATGTCTCTGGTCTCATGTATTGCAACATCGTGATCATTGTGTCGCTTTTCGGACGCGGCTATGAATCTAGTGAACATTTCTTCCAAATCAGCTTTCTTTTCTACCGGTTCTTCTCTTTGGTATAGTCCTCTCTCCTTCTGCTTGTATTTTTCCTCCTTATCCTTCTTATACTCTTCGTATGGGAGCCATTCCTTCTTAGGTTTTCGCCAATTTTTGTCGTATCGATCGCCACTTGAATAGAAGACTTGAGCTTTCTTATTTCCATTCTCATCCACATCACAATCTTTGGTGAGATGGGGCCCTCTACAATTTTCACATCCCACCCTCATAGCATGGATTGTTTGATCCATTTTTGTCATTCTTCTATCGAGACTATCATGCTTAGCTATCACCGCCGCTATGCTATCATTTGCCGCGTTCACTACTCCCCGACTTACTTCGTTTCTCGGATTGTGGTATTCTCTAGAGTGCTTAGAGAATTCTTCAATTAATTCTTTAATTATCAGGGGCGCCTTCTTCGTGAGCGGACCTTGAGAATCTAGCAATTGCCTTGTGGTGACATTGACTCCATCATAGAAGATGGAGACCTCTTGTTGGCTATTGAGGTCGTGATGTGGGAAATTTCTAAGAAAACTCTTGTATCTTTCCCATGCTTCATAAAGAGACTCTCCGGGCTGTTGCTCGAAGTTGGCAATTGCTTTCTTTAGCTTGGCTATTTTGGAGGGCGGACAAAAGTGATCAATGAACTCCTCTTTCATCTTGGCCCATGTGGTGACTGATCCGGGAGGAAGTGACTTTAACCAATCCTTTGCAGCTCCTTTGAACGTGACTGGGAGCATGCGAAGAAGTTGGGTCTCGCGGGGGACATTCGGTACATTAAAGTAGTCGACCACATCATTCACTTCGTCCAAGTGTTTGTAGGCGTCTTCGTGATCCTTCCCATAAAAAAGGATCTCCTTGAGTTGAGCGAGAATATGGCCTTTTAGTTTGAAAGTGGCGGTCGCGGGAATTGCGGGCTGCACAAGTCCCGGGCCGGTGTCATCGCGCATCCTCTTCTTCCATTCCCCCATGGGGACTTCATCGATATTAGCCATAGTGATGACTAAATCGTCTTCAAACTCGGAGTCGTGCTCGAATGTGGGTTCTTCTTCTTCCTCGGTCTCGTATTCGATATCTTCTTGAATTCGGTCTTCAATAGTCAAAGAGGAATTGGATGCTCCGGATTTGCTGCTCCTCTTCTTGCTGAAAACGGACTTGAGGTTTTTGAGTGGCGAGTTCTTTGACGAAGCGGATTCTCCAACGGCTTTGCCCTTGCTCTTCCTTAGCGCGGATTCCGGGTCTTCAAGAGGGGGGACCAGAGGTGTATCAGATCCTCGAGTCATGAAACAACTGTAAACAAAACAGAAAACACGTAAAAAGAACAAAAATAAAATAAAAAAATTTAAACTGAAACAGCGATGTACTCGCCGAGTCGGCACGAGTGCACTCGGCGAGTTCAAGGCAAAAACAAAAAAGAAAATTTCTAGTTACTCTAAAAAAGAAATTGTAATAAAACTAATTCTACTTACTGAATTGCTTCTTAAATAACTTTGTGTAAGATAAATCTCATACAAAGGGTCGATTAAACTAGAATTTAATGTTAATTTAGAACCGTTCCCCGGCAACGGCGCCAAAAACTTGATGTGTGCAAACTCACTTAGTTTTAAACCTACTTTTAATTATTAAATAACACACAAAAGGCAGTGAACCTATCAATTGTGGTATAACTAAATAAGCAGGGTATCGATCACAGGGAACGGTAAATTATAATTAAAAACTAATTTTATCTAAGTTAATTAATAAGTAGGGGTTTTCTCTAGTTTTACAAGACTATAAACTTACTAACTATTACTAATTTAAGAACTAGAAAATAAAGACTTAACTAGATTCATTAATTGGAAAGGAACTTCTGTTTAGTTCAACTTGGTTGACTCTATGGTTGATTTCGAGGTAATGGTGCAATGGATTAATTCTCGTTGGTTACCGATTCAAATGATTAGATTCGTATTCACTACCCTAATCCTTAGCAAATAAACTAACTTAAACAGTGGCCAGTTGTCTAATTTAATTAGATTCACTAGATTAATTATTCGGGTTAAGTTAGGCTTGCAATAGTTAACTAATTTATTCTTTTAATTAACTTCTTGTTCGATGGTCATCTTACAAGCTTGCACATGGATTTACTCAATTTTCTTATTAATTCTAGTTTCATATTCATTAATCCTAGATATATGGCATAGTGATCACATAGCATATGAGGTTAATAATCAATAGATGTTCATGCTAATCAATTATCTTCCTATTAATAGAAAATTAATTATTATTCACACACAAGGTTCTTTAGCAAGCTAAAATAACAAAAATTCACCAACTTAGAATTAATCCTACCAATCAATCAAACCATATTGTCAACTTTGTATCCCCAAACAGAAGTCTAAAGGTTTTAGCTCGTAATTGAAGTAAATAACAGCAAACAAACAAAGTCAAATTGCTTAACCATAATGATAAAACAAAAGAATAAGTGGAATGATGAAATTTTGCCTTAATTACTCTCCGAGATTGAATTCTAGCTTCTTTCGTCGTCTTCTAGGGTTTTTCTGCCTTCTCAATCGCAGCTAAACTCTTCTGAATCGTTCCAGACTCCTCCTCTATCGTTCTGAGGAGTTATCTTTATATATACGAAACGACTCGTCGAGTCAGGTGGTGACTCGTCGAGTCCCTCTCACATTCCCCGTATTGTGATAACTCTCTGGGATCCCGAGTCATTATCTTATCGATTCTTCGATTGGACTCGCCGAGTAGTCGATCTGACTCGCCAATTCAATGCCATTTTTAGTGTTTTTCTTCTTTATTTCATTCTTGATCTCTCAACCACTTCTCCTGCTTCCTTCTGCTTCCGAGCTTCATTTTTGGACTGAAAATATAATTCGAACACTTTTAAGTACCTTTTGTCCATAAAATGCAATAATTTAGCTAATAAATGAATAAAAATCTATACTTAATATGAATTAAATATGCACATATCACTACATTTTCCAAAGTGCTTTTTCTTACACTTATCACACCACTTCGCTTTGCCTCCTTTTCCTCCACCAAACTTTTTCGAATCAGATTTCAAAAATTTGCTTTTCTTACCGGAACCAGATGTTCCCTCAAACTTTCTCTTCTCACCAACCTCAACCTTGTTGGTGGTTCTCCCCTTAATCATGTTCTCAACAGACTTGGCTGCCCAGATAGTTGCCTTTAGAGTATGTGCCTGACGTACTGGCACCTCGTACTCCCATGAGAGTCCCTTCGCATACCAGTGCACCTTTGTCAACTCGTCTGGGACGATACGCAAGGCAAAATCCATCTTATCGGTAAAGTTATTAGTGTATTCATCAAATGACATGCTGCCTTTCGTCAATGCCAAAAACTTATTCTCCAACTCCAACAGATTTTGAGCCGAGCAGAGCTTGCGCTTGAACTGCACCAAGAACTCTGCCCATTTCAATTGCAGTGGCTCATTAGGGCTTAACGTCTTCCCTAGAGTGTTCCACCAATGAACGGCTCCACCTCGGAATTGACGCACTGCATAGATAGTCTACAACTTGCCTCTACAGCTACAAGTCATGAAGGCTAACTCCATTTCGGAGATCCAATCCATAACTCCAATCGGATCCTCCTTTCCATTGAAGGTCGATGGTTTGCAAGTTAGAAAGTCCTTGTACTTGCATCCCATTCCATCATGGTTGTTTTGCCTAACTATCGGTGGGTTGGCTTGACCAATAGACCCACTGAAGTTTCCACCTTCCAAGTGCCCTTCATTTAATTCGGGCTCTTCCACACGAATTGACAGTTGTTCACGATTCTGTTGAAGCAACCGCCTATTCTCCTCCATTTGACGATCCAACATTGTTTGTATCATCATTTGCACACCAGCCATGGTTATTGGCTCAGGTGCTGCTGCTACGACAGGTATTTGTTCAATCACTGGTGGTTGATTCCTGTTTTCATCAGCATTTCCAACTCCACTTCTTGTTCTCACCATTTTTGATCTACACACCGAATAAGGTGAAATTAGATCCTCATTCATGATAGATATTCAAATCATGATTATCACTCCGAAACGTTTACATGCTAGTTCTAAATTCGTAGACGTACGCTTAGAATCCTACACACATAAGGTTTCTAGATCCGGTCTGCAACAGAGCATAGATCCGAACAAGTAATATCATATATGGCAACATATAACATTTAGCACATTAGACCTGGCAATTCGTGTATTCGTGTCATGAAAACGGGTCGGCCACGAATTTAACACGATACGATTACACGATGAGAAATAAGCTTTATCTCAATTTTTAAGATGTATTCATGTCGTGTATTCGTGTTGTGTCGTGTCTCTCACAGATTCGTGTTTGCGTGTCTGAAATTGCCAGGTCTATAGCACATAAAGCATTTTAGGCAACTTTCCTAAAATAAACTAGTGCTCGTGTCTAAAACATAACAGTCACATATCTCAAAATTTCACTTACCATTCTAAGTTTAAGTCTAGAAATCCTACAAATTCCTAGTTCGCTTAAACTAATGCTCTGATACCAACTGTGACATCCCCAAAATCTCGGCAAGAAAAGACCGATTTTCATTTATGCTTAAAAATAATTTCAGAGTAAATCCTTTTGATTTGAAAGAGTTGCGAAATTTGTTCCCAAAAACAAAACGTGATAAAATAATATTTACCAAAGCATTTCATAAAGAAATGTATTTTCATTATATAATCAAAACTCGAGATGTCATGTTCCGATATAGACCATAAAGCATAAACGATAACATTACAAGTTATTCAACAAATATATACATATACAGACTTGTTAACAAAATAACTTGATGGTTCATCCATCTTATGCCCTTGCGCCACTTCCTGTAATACAAATAATCTGAGTGGGTCAGGCTTGGGAGCCTGGTGAACATATAGGGTTTTCAACCCACAATAAATAATTATATTTAATTTCCACCAACCAACAATAACCCAAATTACCCATTCCCGTTATTCTCACTTTACGTCCCTAAGACAACTAACATAAGGGACCTAGTATAAGAATATTTCATCGGGGCGACAACACATGCTTCGGGGGTTCCTCAGCAATATAAGTCAAATAAGGCAACCATAAGGGGATGGAATACAGCGAATGAACACCCAAGTTCATTAACACCTACAGGTTATGAGCCTGCTAGCGTTCCACTGGACTGTCTAGAAAAGTCCGTGCTCGTCATCTAAATTCCGCTAGATGACTGGATCAAAACAACATCGAGGTCTCTCATCTGTTTATTACACACCAACTATCTACCCATGTTCTATCCAACATATTAGTAGATAAAATATACATTTTTATACATAGTTTTAAAACCTGTTTAGCATGCTCAAACAATATATTTTCCACATAACAGATAAGGCACACACACATAATACGTATTTCATAGAGAAATAATCAGATCTATAAGATAGAAGAAAGTGAATATATATTCACACACATAACAACAAAATATACACATAACACGTATTTTATATAAAATACTTCATAATTATGCGTTAGAAGAAAGTAACTACACACTCACTTGATCAGAAGATGATCAAACAACACTACGGCTTGTAGAAGTAGTATTCTTCGGCAGATCTGGAAGATCTTCACAAAAACCGGACTCCTCGTGGGCAGAGCTTCGGCTCGGGAATCTTACTTCTCGGGATCTTCGGGACCTCGGGACTTGCTTCGGGGCTCGGGAATGATACCGGGGCTTCAGGATAATTCTTGCACGAAAAACGATGCAAAAACGCGAGAAAAAGGAAAAAATGAGCAAACAACTCGGTTGCCCTCGACCTCCTTTTATAAGGGATGGAACTTCAAATTACGCTGGGCGTAATATGAAATTACGTTGGGCGTAATGACGATAAGGTCGCTGACTCCCCAAGGATAATATCGGTTAATATATATTTAAATTAAATATCGAAAATATTTAATAAACTTCAAAAATTCATATCTTCCTCATACGAACTCCGTTTTCGATGTTCTTTATATCCCCGCGTAGGTGACACTACACTCTACAACTTTCGTTTAGACTCCGTCGGCTAATTTTGACTTTATTTTTATTATATATTTTTAGTAGGCCGGGACAGGAAAACTCCGTTATAAAATCATAACTTCTTCATCCGACGTCCGTTTTCGCCTATCTTTTTATCGTTTTACTCCTATTAACGAGACCTTCGATTCTCGTTTAGATTGTTTTGGCTAAAAACCGCTCGATCTCAAATCGAGTATTCGGGCTGCATACTGCTAAGTCGAAACTTCGAAAAATCATAACTTCCTCATTCGAAGTCAGATTTGGGCGTTCTTTTTATGCACGCTCTCAGTTTAACGAAATCTACGACTTTCGTTTAGATCACTAAGGCTAAATATTGCTCTAACGTAAATTTCACTTTTTACGTCATTCAGCGTTGTCGGTTCTATCGCGAAACTTCGACAGGTCATAACTTCTTCATTATAACTCGGATTTCGGCATTCTTTATATCTTCGAAATCCTTGTTTTGACCACTACGTCTTTATGAAAAGATATCGGGCTTATCTCACACTTCAATTTTGACGCTTAGTTTTATCATTTATTAATTATATCTTTATAATTAAGTAATAAGCACACAAATACACATAATTCACATAATACTCAAATATTTCATCATTAATACTCCAAAAAGAGTTACGAGGGTTAACTTAGACTATTACATCAATGATAATGCCTAGCCTGGAAACGCGGGCGTTACATATACGATCTGTTCCTTTGGCACTTGATCCATTCCTTTGTCAGACGACCATTCCTTTCTCAGATGATCCGTTCCTTTGTCACATGTTCCATGAGCCCCAAGTGCTCCATTGTGATCTAAGTGCTCCATGTTGGCCAAGACTTCATACACCAATAATCTCCCAATTGAAGGCTTAAACAACTTCATTTGCCATTCAAATTTCACCATTCCTCAAAGTACTCCCTCCCCTCCCCCTCTCTTTTCCAATCCCTTTTCTTCAAACTTCTGAAAGGTTAGTTGAAGCCATGCAAAGCTTCAACTTCTCCATGGGAACCACCTTGGTGAACATATCAGCTGGATTCTTCATTCCAAGTATTTTCTTCAAGTTTAGAGTTCCTTCATTGATTAACTCTCGAATGAAATGGTACCTCATCTGAATGTGTTTTGTTCTGCTCTGAAACACTAGATTCTTTGCTAAGTGAACTGCACTTTGGTTGTCATAATACAATACACAATCCTCTTGCTACATTCCAAGTTCTAACAAGAAACTCTTCAACCATATGAGCTTTTTGGTTGCTTCTGCAAGTGCCATGTATTATGCTTATGTGGTTGAAAGAGCAACACTCTTTTATAACCTTGACATCCAGTTGATTATTGTACCTCCAATTATGAACACATAACCCGTTGTGATCTTGCTTGAATCTGCACATCCACTTAAGTCTGCATCACCAAACCCTTCTAAAACTACTCATTTTCTTCTGAAACACAAGGAACACTCAGTTGTTCCTTTTAAGTAGTGTAGCAACCATTTCACTCCTTCCTAATGTTTTCATCCTGGATTTGACATGAATCTACTCACAACTCCCACTACATAAGAAATATATGGTTTGGTGCATACCATTGCATACATTAAACTACCAACTGCAGATACACAGGGAACTTTAGCCATGTATTCTTTGTCTTCTTCCATTTTTGGGGATTGCTTCTTAGTAAGTCTCAACTGACTCCCCAATGGTGTACTTCTGGCTTTCGCATCTGCCATGCTAAACTCATCTAAAACTTTCTTGATGTACTTGGCTTGTGAAAGTTGTAGTGTACTAGTAAATTTGTCCTTGGCTATGCTCATGCCCAATATTTGTTTAACAACCCCTAAGTCCTTCATCTCAAACTTATTGGCCAGCTGCTTCTTTAGCTTGTTGATCTCCTACATGTCGGGTTCAACAACCAACATGTCGTCAACATATAACAATAGGATGATATAATCATAAGAGGACTTGAATTTCTTTAAATAAAAGTAGTGATCCATCTCACATCTGTTGTACTCATTCCTCTGCATGAAGGTATCAAACTTCAAGTATTACTGCCTTGGATCCTGCTTCAAACCATATAGACTTTTCTTTAGTTTGCACACCATATTTTCCTTGCCAAATGTGGGAAAACCTTTTGGTTGTGCCATGTAGATGTCTTCTTTAAGGTCACCATGGAGAAAACCTGTTTTCACATCTATTTGCTCTAGATGGAGATCTTCAGAGGCCGTAATTCCAAAAACCATTCCCATTGTAGTCATCTTCACAAATTAGAGAAAAGATCTCATTATAATCAACCCCCCTCTTCTGTTGGAAACCCTTAACTACCAACCTTGTTTTGTATCTCTTGGTGTCGTTAATCTTATCCCTAACTCGAAACACCCACTTGTTTTGCAGTGCTTTCTTCCCTCCTGGGAGCTTGACCAAGGTCCAAGTGTGATTCTTCTTAAGTGAGCTCAATTCTTCTTCCATAGCCTTCTTCCACTATATGGATTCTTTCATTCTCAAGGCTTCTGGATAAGACTCATGTTCGCCATTCTCTTTCAGAAACAAGAAATTTGCTGAAGGAGAATACCTGACTGGAGGCCTTCATACTCTAGTAGATCTACGGACGGTAGGATTTTTAGTTTCTACACCTTCATTATTTGAACTACTATCATCCATGCTCCCACTTTCTCCAGTTTCATTAGAGCTCCCACTGCTTCCCGGACTTTCACCTATCTCTGGAGTATTGACAAGTTTTATAATGTTGTCTTTTGAAATTTCTTCTTACTCAACTTGTTCTACTTTTTCTGGTTGTTTTTTACTGCTTGAGCCCCTAGCAAGTTCATCCTTGTATAGCACATTTTCATTGAACACCACATCCTGACTTCTGATAACCTTTTTGTGCTCTTTATCATAGAAGCGGTATCCCATGTCATCCAACATATAGCCTTTAAAGGTGCACTTCCTTGATTTTGCCTCTAGCTTGTCTCTCTCAGAGTCTTTGCCTTTTACATACAAGACACAACTGAAGACCTTTATGTGTTTGAATGAAACTTCGCGACCTTGCCATTCTTCTTTTGGAATCTTGAACCCTACGGGAACTGAGGGTCCTCTATTGATTAGGTATGCAACTGTGTTGAATGTGTTTGACCAGAACATATTGGGTAAACCTGCGTGCAGTCTCATGTTCTTCACCCTTTCATTAAATGTTTTGTTCATCCTCTTAGCTACTCCATTCTGTTGAGGTGTTTCTGGAACAGCCGTCTACATCCTGATTCCATGTTCAACACATAAATCAACAAATTATTTGCTATTGTAGTCGCCCCCATTATCAGATATGAAACACTTGATTTTCAAGTTAGTTTCGTTTTCTAACACTGCTTTCCATTTCTTGAAAGCACTGAAAACTTCAGACTTCTGCTTCAAGAAATAGACCCAAATTTTCCTAGTGCGGTCATTTATGAAAGTAACATAATATCGGGATCCTCCCTCTATAGCAACTGAAGTGGGACCATAAACATCTGAATAAACAAGCTCCAATTTCCCTGTCTTTGGTGGATGTCCTATCTTTGCGAAAGTAACTTTCTTCTGTTTGCCAAGAACACATGGCTCACATAAATCTGCTATCACATTCTTCAAATATGGAATTCTTCCTTTGGAGGTAAGAATCTTCATTCCTTTTTCACCCATATGTCAAAGTCTTTGGTGCCATAGAGTAGAGGCCCCAACTTCTTCAACAACATGTGCCTCATCATCAGAAATTTCCACCATGTAAAAGTGACATGGTGACCTTCATCATCAGAAACCTCTAACAACCACCAAGTTTCCCTTTGTCACCTTCCACTGATGATCACTAAAAGTGACATTGTTACCTTTATCATCAAGTTACCCCACTGATATCAACATTCTTTGTAAGTCTGGAATGAACTTGACATTCTTCAAATTCTAGTTCGTGCCCAAAGTAGTCATGAGGACCATATCCCCAACACCTATAATATCAAGGCTCTTGTTGTCTGCTAGTCTGATTTTCCCTTGGTATTGTCTGAAATTCTGCATTACATCTTTGGAATGACTAGCATGGAATGACGCACCAGAATCCATGATCCAGGATTCAACTGCACAGATAAGAGCATCAACTTCAGAGTTTGATGCAATGTTCATCTCATT
This sequence comes from Lactuca serriola, assembly GCF_051521515.1. Classification (NCBI taxonomy): domain Eukaryota; kingdom Viridiplantae; phylum Streptophyta; class Magnoliopsida; order Asterales; family Asteraceae; genus Lactuca; species Lactuca serriola. The sequence continues at coordinate 25,301,200 of NC_136411.1, forward strand.
CTAGAATTTTTCTGCAAGAGGCTTCGGATATTGATTCCTGAAATGACCCTTTTCTTTGTAGTTCCAACATGTGATGTCCTTCCTGTTTTTCGATACACCTCTCTTCCTCGACTTTGATCTTCCTCTACCCCATTCCCTCTGTTGGACTTCTTTCCTCTTTCCTCAGTACTAAGAAGACTAGTAGAGGATTCTCCAGCACTTCGTTTGCACACAACCTCACCAAGGATTAAGTCGTGTATGCCTTCAAATGTCAGCTTGGCACCTCCAACTGAGCTGCTGACTGCTGTCATTATTTCTGACCAACTTTCATGTAATGATGATAATAGTAACAGTGCTTGGACTTCATCTTCAAATTTAATCTCAACTGATGTCAACCTTGACAAGATTGAATTAAATTCAGTGACATGATTAGTCACCGATCCACTTTCTTTCATCTTCAGGTTTACCAATTGTCGAATCAAATAAAAATGGAAATGATTTACAGTGAACCAAACCTTACCCCTTGTGGCAAAAACTGATGTACACAATAATGTTCATTTCTTTTATCTATCGACTACACACATAACAGGTCTGTGTCACTGCTAATGGTTTTAGCATCAAATTTATGGGCTTTTAAGCCTAGGAATTCACCACCAAAGCCGTTAGTGGCGACATGTCGCAATTACTACGTCGTCGCTATTAGCTCATGTCACAGTTAAATGTTTCGCCATATATATATATATATATATATATATATATATATATATATATATATATATATATATATATATATATACACAACAACTATTATTATACTATATTAAAATTATTATTTACATCTATAAAAATAGTATTTAAATTGCATAAATACATAATCCATAATACCATATAATATTCTTAATATATTAAAGTTTTTTATCAGACACAAAACATAAAATACGACTCTTTACTAGAATTACATGTCGACTATTATAATGATTCCCATAAAAAAAACATAAAATACGACGCTTTACAAGAATTACATATCGACTATTGTAACGATTGTCATTTATCAGTTTGGTTTTGTTAATACGATTCTTTTACTTTCTTATTAACTATGTTACTTTTTGATATTTGGCTACCGGACAACAAAATTCTCAAAACTATATATGTCTGGTCAAGATTAACACTTTTGACTTTATGGCATTGTTGTTAGCATTGCTCATTAATTATGAAATTCGTTCCATTATCATCTATGAACATTGAATTCTTGGCGACAAAAAACTATGAACAAGATTGATAACTTATTATTTACATCTTACTTAAAGATGCACCCATGCATTAGTTTGTTGATACATAGACCTAATGTGAAGAAAGCTTCATAGTTATGGGTAAGAGTAGTTAGGTGACCATTCCCTTTCCAAGAAATTCAATCCCAAAAAACCTCAAAATTCCCCATACTTGATGAAAGCCATCTTGTGGTCCTATCACTCAATCTATCAATTTGAATATGGACCCCAAAACTCTCGCCACCATATAGTAAAATGGGAAAGCAAAAACTTTCTAAAATTAGAAACCCTAGTAAGTTTGAGACTTTGAGTTGAAGAATTGGGACTTAGAAGTACGTAGGAAAACCTAATTATTGAATCATGGCCAACCAATCAAGAAGCTTATGTACCATACATCTATCTTTTTCTCTTTGTTTATGTCCTATTATACAAAGTACAGTTAGGCATGTCTTCCAACTTTGTTATTAAACAACTCTCTCAATAGTTGATGAGATTACCCTAGAAATCACCTCAAAGATGGAACTGCTCGACAACAATATGAACACCGCAGTTGAGAATTTCAACTCATCTGACGTTAATTTTCATGGGTTTATGCCTATGCAGTCTGGTGACAATTTCTCAGATCATCATCTTCGTCCTCAGAGGTCTCATCCTCTTCCGTTTATGCCTGTACAACAAGATAGTATTAATTCCATTCAGAGCTTTGCTTTCAATGGTGATCATCAATCTGGTGCAGTCTATGATTCTATCAACCATTTCCCTACAATGGTTGAAACATGTGTCCTTCAACGTGATGCAGGTATGGCCACAATAGTAGAAAGCTTCATGAATTCGAACCCTCCTCTCTATGACCCTGGATGTATTGGAGAAAACAAGGTAGCTTAAAATTGCTAAATTCTTCTTTCTTGAATCAGTTCAATCTCTCTTTTTGGGAGTTAAATAATTTCTTCGTTTTTGCTACAATTAACTTTGTACATCCTAGGGCTATGGTGGCAAAAAGAGAAAGAAAAACAAAGAAGCCAGTGGGGAGAAACCGAAAGATGTTGTTCATGTGAGAGCAAAGAGAGGTGAAGCTACTGATAGTCACAGTTTGGCTGAAAGGGTCTGTTTCATATCTTTCATTTATAATATGAAGAAAAGCAATTTATTCTTAAAGAAAACGCGCAAATCACAATTCTGAGCTAATTTTATGCTTTCAGAGTTCGTGTAATTCATCTGATTGGTTGTCTTTTTTGGATTAATTAGCTGAGAAGAGAGAAGATAAATGAAAAATTGCGACGCTTGCAAGATCTTGTTCCAGGATGCTATAAGGTCTGAATTAATCTTCATCTTTTCGTCTCATTCATGCTCTTCAATGTTCTTCGATTTCTTTATCGATCTTCATCATATAATATAAAATTTATCACCTTTTTTTGTCTGTTTTTTGTCATAGACAATGGGAATGGCGGTTATGTTGGATGTAATAATCAACTACGTTGGTTCATTGCAGCATCAAATCGAGGTAACAAGCATTATTTAAAGAAATTATGGCGATTGAATTCAAGATTGAAAAACTTAACTTAATTTCAAGATTTGTTATTATTCGGTTTTTAGTTTCTCTCAATGAAGCTTTCGGCAGCAAGCATGTTCTACGACTTTAACACCTCTGAAATGGATCCCTTGGATGCAATGAAGGTATAACATCTTTAACATGGCTTAAGTTAATCTCTAGTAGTTTTGAGGGCAATGGTTTGATAAAACAGACATGTGCATGCATATGAAGATGCTGAGTTGGTTATCCATTTTTCTAAAAACATGTTTAAAGCTTCTTTTGTTTGAAATATGTGAAAAATAATCAAGGTGCAGTTACTCTATAAAGAAGGCCAAATTCTAACCGATCATAGGAAGAAAGTGCTAATTAAACCTACAGTAATTATCTTTAATATGTTGTAAACCATGTAATAATATACACATATATTAGCATCTATATAGGAAATGAGCTCTAAATTAGATGTTAAACTTATTTTTGAAAACTAATTTTTTATAAAATGTAAATATATACTCTACCAAGTTCATAATATAGTCATTTTCTGGTTTTAAAATTACAGAGAAGCCATTTTTTTCTTAGGATGTTTATTTACTGTTTATTGATCTCATCTTTGTTCTTCTTCATATGCAGTAAATGGATCACATAGGCCGTTACTCTCACATTATATGAATAAAAAAAACAATAAATTTGTTGGATAAATAATATTAATATACTCGGATGAACTTACTATAGGGATAAAGTAGTAAAATAATACTCGTTCAATTGGATTAACATAAAGTAAAGTTAGATACTATTTATTAAGAGGGTTGAGTGATGTTCTTGCCTTATTATGGCTTTCACATTTTTTGACCTCTCTAGCCTCTCTCCAATTCTTTTCTAATAATATTACGGTTGCTCCAAAAAAGTAAAATTAGTAGAAGAAAAAACATTTTGAAAATTAACCATTTGGTTAGTACTTTTTAACAACTAAATTTCATTTAATGCAATGAGAAATAATGTTCAATTTATGGAAAATGTTGCAGGGAAATGGGCATGAGACACAAGTAATAGAGAAGATGATTGGAGAAGGGTATGGAGACCTTCCTCGCTTTCAATCAACATGGTCTCCTTGAATTAGATTGTTGGCATGAAACACAAGTAAGAGAGAAGTATGATTTGAGAAGGGTATGGAGACCCTCGCTTTCAAGTTTCAATCAACATGGTCTACTTGAATTCGATTGCTATTAAATAGACTTCATATATAATTTTACACTTGGAATATGCTATCCCATCTCTTTATTTTAAATTTAAATAAATGTAAAACGTGTTTGTTCATGACATAGGTTGTATGCTTTGTTTGAATATAAAACGTATTTGTTAATGTGAGACGGTCTAATTTTGTGACACCGTGAGATGCAATCCTAACAACTTATTTAATAGAAAAAAAAACATTTTTAAAATGCAAAATAATTAAAAAAATTTGAATTTTTTTTTCAAATATTATTTTCGGAATTTATATTTTCCAAAAAAAAACAAAAAAAATAAAAAAAAAAATACATTTTTTACATATTCTAATAGAATATTAGAATATTCTACATATCTGACTAATCTAGTAGAATATTCTAACATTTTAAAATCACATTAAATATTAACAGTGTAATATTCTATTATACTAGTTCATGTATTTAAAAAAAACGGTAATTTTTTTTTATATTTTATAGGTAATTAAAGTTCCAAAAATAATAATTAAAAAAAGAATTTTTGGATTTTTCCTTTTATTTTGCATTTTAAAATTATTTTTATATTTGCTCTCACGGTCTTACAAAATTAACACGGTCTCAAATAAACCTGAATATATATATATATATATATATATATATATATATATATATATATATATATATATATATATATATATATATATATATATATATATAGTTTTGAGACTGATATTTAGGCTATAATATAGTCTTCTTATTCACGTACTCATCTTTCTAAAGAAAACATGCATACTAGTCTGAGGAATGTTAGCATATCCTAGAAGCATGAAAAGGATATGTATGATTCTCACGCACATTAAAAATATTCACTACAAGAAAAGAGACCATTAAGCGGTGACACCTGAACTCCGTGATCCTCCGTTGTTTGGTGTTGCCGCAACTAATGAGGGTAAACATCGATTCGAGTGAAAGTTCAAGAGTGCACCCTTTTGTTGATCACTTATCTGAATTTGATGATTAAGTTTCAACTATTGTACAATATTATTAGCGGTGATTATGTCATCGTTAATACCCTAAAAAATGATAGAACATTTTCCCTCTATTACCACTTTGTGTCGTAGCTAATTGTTTTTATCGCCGCTAAAGTTCGTCATCTACATCAGATCCTTTCGACTTCATTTTCGACTTTATTTCCAGAATACACGATAACCCTCATTCTCTTCGTTCTCCTCGGCGATTTTGACCGAAGAACTACCTATGACGATCTCATACGCGTCAGTTAAACCACCATGCTACTAGTTACCACCGAATTAGAATTATCGACGATGTATTAAGGTATAATGACGGCGAAATCGAGCATCACTGGCGACGCTTTGCTTTCCTCCTTCCTCATTTCTCTTTCTCTATCTCTTGTATCTAAGATTTCCAGTTTAATGGTGGTAATTTCTTATTTTAGTGCATACCACCGTCGTCACTGCCTTCTCTCTTTTGTTGTTGTTCTTCGACGACCTACACCACCACAACACCGACGACTTAGGTGTTTCTCCTAACTCCTTTCTATTTCTCTTTCTTTTTTGAGATAAATGTCAAGATTAGTTGCAAAAAGTCTTTTGATTTTAGAAATACCACATTTACCAACAAATCTTTTATACATTAAAATACTTTGATTTATAAAACATTTTCTATCAATTGGTCCTATTTATAAAATATAGTCCTCAAATATTCTCATTTCATTTACAAATACATTTGTAAAGATATTCCTTTAGGTATTACAACCGATAAAATAAATCATAGTAAAGATGGTTGTTTACATCATGGAAGATACACGTAGTTTCTATACACTGGCTCTCTGTTATCCGTCTCAACTTAGCTCTCTAACTATATCCCAATACCTAGAATACATGGCATTTCAAACAAAATGCGTAAGACAAAAATTGTTTCATGAGCTACATGGGTTTAGACACAAAATAATTCGATACAACTATAATTTGACATGCACGTATAAACAAAATGCAAAGCATGTATACGTGTCCTCACTTATTGCAAATTGTTAGGAACCTTGTTTGATTTGATATTTCAATTGCTATTTTTTAGTGATTGCATTAGTACCATTGATGGTCATCAGGGATTGCATCCCTATTTTTTTAGTGATTGCATAAAGTCCAAGCCATAAAGATTGAAGATATGATCTGTATGTGTCAAGGATTGCTAAAAGATTAGGTTACCACAACAAAAGACTCCTATTTTTGTAGGGGATTGCATTTCCATGTTTATCTATCCTATATGTTAGGATAGATCTTTAGGTCTTCTGTTATACATATCGATACCCCATTGTGTAAGGTGTTATCAATCATGAGTGTGTACGTAATCACGTTTGTTCTCTAAATTACTTCTTGACTATTGAAACCTTTTAATCGTTAATATTTTGGTTTAAGTATTGTTATTGTTCATATCCATATTATTGCTTGTTGAATCTCTTGTTTTGGGACCAACAACTGGTATCAGAACAATGTTTAGATCTTCTAAACAATCCTCACAATGGATTCAACAAGTTCATCTTTGTTATCCTCCTTTCGATCAAGTTTTGTGAACAAATGTCTTACCTTTGATGAAAATAATTTCTCAATATGGTTAAGCAAAACCATGATGGTTATCGAAATCATGGATGTTTTTATGTATGAAATTCAAAAAGATGGTCCCTTTGTTTCTACAAGGACTATCGTGGAGATAGGAAAAGAGCCTGTCACTATCTGAGTCGCTATTTATCAGTGGAAGAAGATGAAAAAAAAGGCAATCTTGATGTTCGTTCTAAAGCTGCTATATGTGGTGCCCTTCCTTATTATATTTATCAAATTGTTGAAAACTGCTTTTCCAAAAAGGAGATTATTACTACTCTTAAAGTCACATATGAAGGTATTAATGAAGTGAAAAACAACTTGAAAAAATCTCTCATTCGTAAGTATGAGTATTTTTTTGCTTATAAAAAGGAGTCTCTCACAAATTCCTTCAATAGATTTAATATTCTAATTAATGACTTGAGAAACTTTAGTATCACAAAAGATAATGACATGTTCGTTCACAAATTTCCTGATTCTCTTGATGATAATTATGAGCATCATGTTGATATACTGATGAGAATTATGTGTGGTAGTCCATTCGTTTCTAGATAGAGAATCAGTGCTATGAGTGAACTGTCAAAATTATTGCTTGTGCATATGCATGGGATTCTTGATGTTAGAGGCGGTTATGATTAGGAAGTTTCCGAGATCTCCATCTGAGATTCAGAATCTCTTTGAGTTTGCTTGGTCTTTATCAAGAATATCATCTTGTGTTATGTTATACATTGCAAGGGTCAGGAATGCTATGTATCTGGTTGAGCTGATTTGAGTATAGGTATGTTTGCAATGTATGTTGGTGGTAGTTAAATCCATAAGTTGGGGAGGACTGGATATTCTACTTGTAGTATCATTGATATGTTAGATTTTATGGTTTAAGAAGAATAGGTCATAGGGATCTGTGGTTCGGGTTTGCGAGACTTTGGTTCAAGATTTGGTCAAGTCGAGGGTGCAGAGCAAGTTGCCATCAAATGTATGTGCTCAAGAATGCATGAATTGTCTTAGTGGTAGGAAGTTGTTGGAAAAGGAGCTCGTTGTAGCCAATGATTCCTTTCGGGATGCTGATAAAAAGATCAAGAGGTGTTTGGGTCACTCAAGTTGAGTATCGGTTATTGAGGGATTTGTTAGCTCATTATATAGATTGTTATTGATAATCTAGGTTGGGCAGTTGTTGATCGATAATCAACTTCAGAGTTAGGTATGTTTAGTTCCACATGGGTTTTGTTTAGTAGTGTATTTGATCAGTGGGTTAGTTTTCAATGCATTCTCGATCGTTGGCCATTTCGTTCATCGTTAATGGTTGAGGTTCTTCGAAAGTTTCTAGTTGTATCAGTGGAAGTTCAATGGATGCGTTAACTTATCATCAAAATATGTACATTATACCTTTTAGTTTCTGGGTATGGGTACCCTCAATTGTTGGTTATGGAAGTATTGTTCCTAGTGGGATCTTGTTTGGAAATTGTCCATGGTTATTGGGAGTTCGGACATTGGAGTGATATTGTTTAGTTTTTCACGTGTGACTTTGGATCGATGCAGAATCCAATTTGGCAAGTCATTTTGATATGTGTATATTTAGCTATATATTTAGTATAGATTTTTACCATTTATTAGCTAATTATTTACATATTATGGACAAAAGGTACTGAATAGTGTTCAAATTGTATTTGCAGTCCAAAAGAGAAGCTCAGATGCAAAAGGAAGCAGGAGATACGATCGAAAGCTTGGGAACTAAAGAAAGAAGAAAAAATGCCAAAACCTGAAGCTACTCGACGAGTAGGGACGTCTACTCGACGAGTACATACGGAGATTTGCAAAGCTACACGTGGAGTCCTTGTCATATACGGATTCCTCAAGGGGACTCGTCGAGTCGGTTGTCTACTCGACGAGTAGCCCCTGTTTTGGGATATCTATAAGTAGAAGCCATAAATCCGAATTGATTCTCTCTCTCTTTCTGGCTTTTAGGAAGGATACTTGGCGACTAAGGAGACTGCTGGAGATCTGAAGAACGTGAGAAGAACCCTAATCCTCAATTCTAAGAAGAATAAGGCAACTTAGGTTTAATTTTCCACTTTACCTTTGAATAGAACTATGTCTAGATTGTTTAAATTTGTTTTTGAGCTTGTTTCTACTACAATTATGAACTAAAACCTTTAACTTCTATTTAGGGTAGATGATTTTGTGAATATGAGTTGATTTTATGGTTAGGATTAATTTTAATTGGTGATATTGTTTTGTTAAGCTTGTTAAAGAACCTCATATATTAATAACAACTATTTTCTGTTAATAAATCAGTAACTAAATTGTATGAACATCTCTTAGTTATTAATTTCATATGATTTATGTGACCAAATAGTTACATGTCTAGGAATACCGAATGTGAAACTAGAATTAACTAGAAGATAGGTAAGTTAATATGTGAGCTTATGTGATACACCATCAACAAGAGGTTAATTGAATCACCAATTCAATTAACCATTACAAGTCTTACTTAACCCGAATTAACTAACTAGAGAACTTATTGATTTAGACAACTGACCACTGCTTGAATTAATCTGTTTTCTAAGGATTAGCAATAACGAACGTGAACCTAATCATCTCAATCGGTAGTCAATGAAAAGTTAATCCGATATATTTACCATAAAATCAACCATAGGATCAATTGATTCGAACCTAAAAAGAAGCCCTTTTATCATTGAATTTAGTTGCAATTTAATTGTTTAGCTGTTAGTTGCTTAGTTTAGTGTTAGTTAAGTTTTAATTAAGTTTCTATTCTTGTAAAACTAGAGAAACCCCTTCTACTTTAATATTTGTTTTAGATAATATTAGTAATTAGTTTAATTTCCGTTCCCTGAGTTCGATACCCTACTTATTCAACTATACCACAATCGATAGGTCCACTGCCTTTGTGTGTTTAATTCATAATGAAAGAGTAGGATAAAACTAGTTGGTTTCACACACATCAAGTTTTTGGCGCCGTTGCCGGGGAACGGTTTTCAAAAATTAATTCTAATTTCAAGTATTATCGACCCTTTGTGTGAGATTAATCTTGCACAAAGTTCCTGCTTTAGTAGTCTAGGCATTAGGTTTAGTTTTAATTTATTTAATTAGTTAGAACTTTTTGTTAATTTTTTTCAGTTTTAGCGTTGAACTCGCTGAGTGCACTTGAAGCTACTTGGCGAGTCCATCGTTGAAACCCAGTTTCGTTTCATTTTATGTTTGTTCTTTTTACGCGTGTTTTCTGTTTTGTTTACAGTTCGTTTATGAACAAGGGAGGAGGTACACCTTTGATCCCACCGCTTGAAGATCTGGAAGCAACCTTGAAGAAAAACAAAGGCAAGAACATAGGAGAAACCGCAACATCGAAGAATTTACCTTTGAAGAATCTAAAAGCTGTTTTTGGCAAGAAAAAAGAGCAAGAAAGTAGGAGAATCCAACTTCTCTTCAGTGGCGGACGAAGACCCGAAGAAGGGGGACACCGAGTATGAAACCGAAAGGGACGAATCCGAATCCGAGGAAGAAAGCGACTTTAGAGGGGAACCTGTTAACACCATGGCAAACATTGATGAAGTTCCCATGTGCAAATGGAAGAAGAGGATACGTGACGATACCGGACCGGGGCTCGTGCAACACGTGATTCCCATGACAGCTACTTTCGAACTCAAAGGCCACATACTAGCTCAACTTAAGGAATTTCCCTTCTACGGGAAAGATCACGAAGACGCTTACAAGCACTTAGACGAGGTCAACGATGTAGTCGATTACTTAAATGTTCCGAATGTGCCTCGTGAAGCCGTTTTGATTCGTATGCTTCCCATAACATTCAAAGGAGCTGCGAAATATTGGCTCAAATCACTCCCTCCCAGATCCATCACTACATGGACCAAGATGAAAGAAGAATTCATTGACCAGTTTTTTCCTCGTTCGAAGATAGCCAAGTTGAAGAAATCCATTTCCAAATTTGAACAACAAGCCGGAGAGTCACTTTATGAGGCTTGGGAGAGATACAAGGGCCTACTAAGGAACTGCCCACATCATGATCTAAACAGTCAACAAGAAGTCTCCATTTTCTATGATGAAGTCAATGTAAAAACTAAGCAGCTCCTTGACTCACAAGGACCTCTCACAAAGAAGGCACCCCTGGTGATCAAAGAACTAATTGAAGAATTCTCTAAGCACTCTAGAGAATATCATAACCCTAGGAATGACTTGACTCGAGGGGCGGTAAATTATATCACTGATGACATGGTAGCAATGATGGCAAAATTGGAAAGCATGGACCGAATAATGACTAAGATGGACCAATCCATCCATGCTATTAGAGAGGGATGTGAAAATTGTAGAGGGCCCCACCTTACAAAGGACTGTGATCTTGATGAGAATGGAAACCGGAAGGTACAAGTGTGCTATTCAAGTGGTGATAGGTTTGATGACAATTGGCGGAAACCAAAGAAAGAATGGCTACCATATGACAGTACAAAAAGAAAAATGAAGAGAAGTATAAGCAAAAGGAGAGAGGCTATTACCAAAAGGAGGAACCGGTACATGAAAAGAAATCAGATTTGGAAGACATGCTTAGAAGATTCGTGGCCGCATCCGAGAAAAGACACAATGATACTAATGCTACACTTAAAGATTAACAAAATATGTTGAGAGAACGTCAACTTAGGATGAAAGATCAACAAGCCTTGCTTAGGAATCAACAAGCATCTATCTTCAACATAGAAAAGCAGCTACGGCAACTTGCACAACAAGTGAATGAGAGAAGACCGGGTGGACTTCCTAGTAACACCGAAAGTAACCCGAAAGGTGCACATATAAATATTGTGACAACTAGGAGTGGGAAGATTATAACCCCTCTGACTCCTATTCAGCAAGAAGATCCTAAACTGGTGCAAGAGGATAAAGAAGAACATGAAGAATCACAGAAACCCGACTCGACTTGCCGAGTCGACGATATGGACTCGACGAGTCCCCCACTTGAACAGAAAAGCCAGCCTCCTGTTAAGCCATATCGGCCTCCACTTCCCTTTCTGGCTCGAGCTAGACAAGAAAAAAAAGAAGTTGACTACAAGAAGTTTCTAGAACATATAAAGGCTCTCCAGATTAATATGCCATTCATAGAGGCGGTTGCACAAATGCCGAAGTGTGCAAAATTCCTCAAGGAGCTTCTAACCAATAGAAAGAAGATGGAAGAGGTACGTGAATAAAGTGGTCCTAAATGAGAATTGTTCAGCTACCATGTTGAACAAACTACCTAAGAAAAAAGGTGATCCGGGAAGCTTAACATTGCCTTGCCAATTTGGAAACTTTGCTACCATTTATGCATTGGCTGATTCACGGGCAAGTGTAAATCTCATGCCATACTCGTTTTTCAAGAAATTAGATCATCCGGAGCCAAGTCCAATTCGAATGGTGATTCACCTAGCAAATAAAATGGTTACATTCCCAAGAGGAATATGTGAAGATCTATTAGTGAAGGTTGATAAGTTCTTGTTTCCTGCGGACTTCATAGTTTTAGACATGGAAGCGGATCCTCAAGTCCCGATAATACTTGGAAGACCTTTTCTTAATACCACAAGTGCTATAGTTGATATGAGAGATTCTAAACTTACCCTTTGGGTAGGAGACGAATCAACCACTTTTGGGGTTGACCAAGCCATGAAACATCCAAGGAGTAGTGATGACACAACATTTTCGGTTGACATGTTGGAAGAATTAATGGAGGAATGGGACGAAGACGAGTCAAACAAATCCACCGTCACACATGAAGAAGAATTTGATGCAGAAAAAGACATGTTGGAAATAAAAAGACTGCTCGAGGAAGCTGAGTATAATGATCTAATCAGAAGTGCAGAACACCCGACTCTCCGAGTAGCCTCGGCCGACTCGATGAGTCCATCCGAAGAAACCCGATCAGTCATGGATGTTGCCAAGGGCTCGACGAGTCCCCTCACTGGACTTGACGTGTTCAACATTCAGAAAACAAAAACTGAACTTAAGGCACTACCAAATCACTTAGAGTACGCGTTTCTTGAAGATGGACAACAAAAACCTGTAATTATAGCTGTTGATTTGGCCAAACATGAGAAAGAAAGTCTTATGGGAGTATTGAGGAAGAGGCAAGGTGCTATAGCATGGAAGATCACCGACATTAAGGGAATTAGTCCAGCTTATTGTTCCCATAAGATTAACTTAGAAGATGGAGCTAAACCTGTAGTTCAACGCCAAAGAAGACGTAACCCGAACATGCAAGAAGTTGTAAAAAAAGAGGTGGTTAAACTATGCGATGCCAGAATCATTTACTCAATCTCCGATAGCCCGTGGGTGAGCCCGGTGCAAGTAGTACCAAAAAAAGGAGGCATGACGGTGGTGGTCAATGAATATAACGAATTAATTCCAACAAGAACAGTAATCGGGTGGCGAGTTTGCATAGATTATAGGAAGCTAAATGATGCCACGTGTAAGGAACACTTTCCTTTACCCTTTATGGATCAAATGCTTGAAAGACTCTCCGACCATTTATACTATTGTTTTCTTGATGGGTTTTCAGGGTATTTTCAAATTCCAATAGACCCCCAAGACCAAGATAAGACCACTTTTACATGCCCGAGTGGAACATTTGCATATAGACGCATGCCTTTTGGGTTATGCAATGCACCAGCCACTTTCCAAAGGTATACGATGGCCATCTTTCATGATATGATAGAAAAGTTTATGGAGGTCTTCATGGATGATTTCTCGATATTCGGGTCATCTTTTGAAGATTGCTTATCTAATTTTGACTTGATGCTAGCTAGATGTGAGAAGACAAACCTTGTCCTTAATTAGGAAAAGTGCCACTTCATGGGGAAAGAAGGAATTGTATTGGGTCACAAAGTTTCATGGAAAGGGATAGAATTGGATAGAGCAAAAGTGGACACAATAGCTAAGCTACCCCCTCCAAGTAATGTAAAAGGGGTAAGGAGTTTTCTTGGCCATGCGGGATTTTATCGACGCTTCATCAAAGATTTTTCGAAGATTACTAGGCCTTTGACTCAATTACTATTGAAGGATGCCCCATTTGATTTCTCCAAGGAATTTCATGAAGCATTTCATTTGTTAAAGGAAAGATTAACCACTACTCCAATCATGATAGCACCAAATTGGAATCTTCCTTTCGAGCTAATGTGTGATGCAAGTGATTATGTTGTGGGAGACGTTTTGGGAAAAAGAGTTGACAAGCATTTTCAGCCGATCTACTATGCAAGCAAGACATTAAACCCAACTCAAGAGAACTACACTACTACCGAGAAGGAGCTACTAGTTGTGGTATACGCTTTTGATAAGTTTTGCCCTTATTTGGTATTATCCAGGACTATAGTTTTTACTGACCATTCGGCCCTAAAGTATCTTTTTACTAAACAATATGCTAAGCCCTGATTGATACGTTGGGTCTTACTTTTGCAAGAGTTTGACATTGAAATACGCGATAAAAAGGGAATGGAAAACATAGCGGCCGACCATTTGTCAAGATTAGATAACTCGCATTTGGAGGAGCTGGAAGAAAACAAGATTGGAGACGATTTTCCCGATGAATACCTTTTAGTAGTATCCGGGGAATTGCCATGGTTTGCGGATATAGCTAACTACTTAGCATGTAACGTCCCAAAATTCAATACTAAAAATTTCTTTTAATAAAGCATTACTTAAAGTAAAATCATCAATTCCAAACATAATCAGAGTATTAATTTCCAAAATACATATCCGTTATCAGAGTAAAACATTCCCAGGCTATCTAGTCTATGGTGTGTGCCATGCGATCACCCCGAGCTCTTCCCTCCGCTACCGGAAGTAGCTGAAACCAAAACTGAAAACCGTAAGCACGAAGCTTAGTGAGTTCCCTACCCTACCACATACCATGCATAACCACATACTGGGCCACGCCCGCTATCCTGGGCTTCGCTCCCTACCTCATGCCTCGCAGGATACAACGGCCCCACCGCTCTAGGCCCCGCCTGGCTTCGAGCCCCGCTCGGATACATATATGTTTCACTTAAGCCTCGCCTGTCATAGGGCCTCGCCCACTAACATATAATAGCACGTAAACATATCACAACACATAAGCTAAACACATACTAACGGATCTTGTCCAAAGGCCTCGCCTATCCTGGGCCTCGCCCTTATCCTGCTACTGATGGGTCATGGAACCCCGTCCATGCTCCTATCGATAGTGAGATACGGACCCAGCCCACACTCACTCTTTCCCTAACTTGGGCCTCGCCCCTGATCTGTTGCTAATGAGATGTGGAACACCATCCACACTCTGCTATTGGTGAGATACGGGACCTCGCCCACACTCACCTCCCTACCAGGCACATACAAGTATCACACAGACAACAAGTATAAACTATCAAATATACCATTCCTTGGGCACCCGCCCGCTATCATTGGACCTCGTCCCGAATATCATACTAGCATAGTGTGCCTAGGGCTAACCCCTGGGTCTTCTTACTAATAACTACATGGGCCGGCATTGTGGCCATAGACCCGTTCACACAAAAAGGAAACTCACATGCACTGGCTGAACTTGCTGATGATCCCACTAGCTGCTGCCCGACAACTCTCTAAACTCCTGCTCCACTAGCTCCCCGAGCTACCAATATCAATGCAACACTTAGTCTAACTGGCCCCCGAAAGACAACCAAGTCAACTCCGTTCAAAGTCAAAGTCCTGGTCAAGGTCAAACCTACTCGCCGAGTCACCCTACTGACTCGCCGAGTTCATATATTCAGAGTCCTTCCAATCACAACTCGAATCGCCGAGTCAATCCATGACTCGCCGAGTCTGCCGATTCCCGAGTCCTGACCTTCCCAACTCACCGGGTCTCCACTCGACTCACCGATTCGAGTCTCAACTCGAAGGGTTTGGGGGTTTTGTGACTTGACTCGCCGAGTCCAAGACAACCTTCAACAAACTCGCCGAGCTGTTCTTCCAACTCGCCGAGTTGTTCATCCCACTCGTCGAGTTCCTCCTAATCTTCATGCTACTCGCCGAGTCCATTCAGATATTCATACATGCATAGGACTTTTGAGTCATGCATGGACTCCAAACTGTAGATCTAACCTTCCCAAGCCTATTCCTCACGTAAAGTTGCAAACTTTACATGTAGAGAAGGATATCTAGGCTAAATACACCATAAACTAGGGTTTAAGGCAAAGCGGATCCATAATCAACTAAAGGGAAGATACTTTATACTTCTCAAGACCAAAATATGCTCAGATCCGAAGTAGCAACTTCAGAACTGGCTTCTAACTCAAATTGATACTAACCATGGCTAAAAAGCCCCAAAACTCACACATAGATCTAGGTGCAAAGGAGTCCAAGAACTAGTTTATTACCTCCAAATGTTCAGAAATATCTTCCCAATCCCAGATCTATAGCCCCTTCTTGCACCTCCAAGATCCTTTTTCCTTCTCCAAGCTTTAATGCACTCTTCAAGGAAATAATTGGCTCAACAATGGATATGGCGGCTAGGGTTTGGTGTTCTGGGTTAGAGAGGCAGTAAAGGAATCCTAGGGAAGAGAATAAGGCACTTAAATAGGCTCCAAGTCCCGAATTTAGGGTCTTCCTCATACAGACCAGACTCGACGAGTCTCCTTCGCCGACTCGCCGAGTCGGTCACTTACTCCTTGACCCGGATCCCGCTCGGACTCGCCGAGTTCCTCCTTGGACTCGACGAGTCGTCCCTTGAACTTAAGGTTTCCTTTCCTTTCTTGGCCTTCCTGACTTTGGGTGTTACATAGCAACCAATAACATTCCAAAAGACTTGACCCGCCAACAAAAGAAGATATTCTTTTCAAAAATTAAGTACTACTTTTGGGATGAGTCGTATCTCTTCCGAAACTGCGCAGACAGAATGATAAGAAGATGTGTTTTTGGGAAGGAAAGTCGAGAAATCTTGGCACACTATCACAGCGGGCCCGCCGGAGGACATCATGGAGCACACTACACAACTAGGAAAATTTTTGATATTGGGTTTTATTAGCCCAAAATTTTTAAAGATGCTGCTCAATTTGTCAAAGAATGTGATTCGTGCCAACGAGCGGGGGAATATATCATCCCAAAATGAAATGCCCCAACATTGTATTCAAATTTGTGAAATATTTGATGTGTGGAGGATTGATTTTATGGAACCTTTCCTAATGTCCAAAGGGAATAAATACATCTTGGTGGCGGTCAATTACATGTCTAAATGGGCGAAGGCACAAGCATCACCAACTAATAATGCTCGGGTGGTGGTGCGATTTCTAAAGAAGTTATTCTCAAGATTTGGAGTTCCTAAAGCTCTTATTAGTGACCGGGGCACTCACTTTGCAAATGATCAATTAGCCAAAGTGTTGAAAAAATATGGGGTACATCATAGGTTCTCCACATCTTATCATCCACAAACTAGTGGGCAAAATGAGGTGAAGAATAGAACGTTAATTTTTTTTAGAAAGATTGGTTTGAGGAAATCGAAAGGAATGGTTGGATAAATTAGATGATGCACTTTGGGCCTTTTGAACAGCTTTCAAGACACCTATTGGTACTACACCATATAGGCTAGTTTATGGAAAGAACTGCCACTTAGTGGTAGAAATTGAGCATAAAGTTTTTTGGGTTCTAAAGATATGCAATTCTGATTTGGCTGAACTTCGAGTCAACCGGTTGATGCAAATGAATGCCCTTGAAGAGCTTAGAAATAAGGCCTACACTAGTTCCTTGATATACAAAGAAAAGACAGAGAATTGGCATGACAAAAGATTAAAGGGTAATAAGGACTTTCATGAAGAACAAAAAGTGTTACTCTTTAATTCGAGGTTCAAAATTTTCCCGGGAGAGCAAAAGACACGATGGGATGGTCCATTTATAGTGAAGCAAGGTTTTCCACATGGAGCTATTGAGCTTATATCAAGAGACGGACCTCCTTTCAAGGTTAATGGTCATAGAGTGAAGAGATATGAAGAAGGAATTCCAAGAGAATAATGTCTTGAATAAGGGTTGCTTCTGGGAGGAACTACAGAAACTTAAGGTGGGAAGGAGTCCAACAAATGACTTCTTAAAAAGAAGCGCTTCTGGGAGGCAACCAGAGTTTAGAGTTTGCTTTCTTTTTCCTTTATTTTTCATTTTTATTTTTGTTGTTTTTCTTAGGATATGCTTTTATCATTCTTCTTCTGAGCTTATGATGATTGCTTGAGGGCAAGAAATGCTCAAGTGTGAGGTTGGCAACATATATTTCAAAAAAGTCAAAGTTTTTAGCTTTCTGAATAAAAGACCCGTCGAGTCCCTAAACCTGCTCGGCGAGTCCGCATAAGAAATCTCGATTAAACGCAGAATCGCGTTACTGCTCGGCGAGTAGGTATATCTACTCGGCGAGTCCACGTATTTTAACGAAAAAAATAATTATTTTTACATTTTGTAAAAGGAGTTTTACCCTAATTGTCAAACATTTTCAACCATTTACCCGGCCGCTACTCATACTCGACGAGCAAAACCCTCTCAAGCTTTCATCTTGATTTTTTCTAGTTTCTTGCAAATCCAACTTAAAGGTAATTATTTTCACTCTTAATCTTGTAAAAGTTTCAATCTTTGGTAGAGTTATACCCTTAATTTCTGCAAAATCCCAATTTTGACTAAACTTGGATTTTAGGGTTTTGAGTTCTTGATAAATTAGGATGGTTTAGATGAAATTTCTTACATAGTTATGCTCCTGGAACATACCAAAGCAAACCCCTAAATTAATCTATAGAAATTGCATAGTAAAGTTCATCCGACTGGATTGAACTTGCAATGTTCATCCTGCTCGCTGAGTCGGTTCGCGGACTCGGCGAGTCCGGGTCACAGATGCCCAAAATTTCATTGTTCTTAACTGTTTTTTGTTTTGTTTGTGGTCTTCTTGATTCTATTTTGCAGGAATTATGTCGGGGCATGGACAGAGTTCAAGGGGAGGCAGCCACGGGGATCTCTCATGGTTATCTTTTCCTAAAATAACCTCCAAGTCTTCCCTTGCCCGTGCAAAGAACAAGCTGACAGCTTTAAGGCGCAAGGAGATATATGTCCCTAATGAAATTGACTGGCACTGGATTGGACAAACTAGATTGGAGGAGGAGTTGACCTTTTACTTGGTCAAGTCTTTCAACAATAATGGGGTGACAATAATCTGTGATGGCTGGAGCTGACTCTTTAAAATTCAAGAATTTGTTTATCAGGAGTTGTGTTGGGAGTTCTTTTCTACCATCTCCTTCCGAGGTGGTAGTGACTATTACAATCCAAGTATTATATCTTTCTGTCTTGGAGGGGAGCTACTCCAATGCAGCCTTGTAGACCTTGTGTGGAGGATTGGGATTTATGATCAAGATGTGATAATGTCTGAAAATTTTGAATCATTTTTAGAACATTGTCACAAGGACTTACTCAAGGGAGTGCTTGCATCGACTTTGTGAAACACAATTGCCAATCGGGTCTACATTCCATCATCCGCGCAAGAGAAGAGTATCTGTTCCCCAATTCACCGCTTGATACATCGTCTGATCGCAAGTACAATTAACATGCGAAAGGATGACGATCAAGTCCCTACTCTTGACATTTTCTACATGTGGAGTATTATCACTCTTGATGTGTTCTGCAATCTTCCATATTTCTTGGTGAAATATCTGGCAGAGGGGGCAGTAAAAGAGCGGATCACCTTCAAGATTAACGGGGGCATGTTTGTCACAAGATTAGAAAGGACATATGGTATTTTGGGACAACGGGCCGCTCGAATGTTGACCATGATTCCTACTCCTCCTTTCAGCACCACATTATATTGGAGGGCAAGGATTGTGGAAGATTTTGGTGGGGGGCATTTTTGTTGGGTTTTGAGCAAAACATCAATCCTATGGTGTACATGCAAACCCTAATAGCTTTTGGATTTATTTTGTCTAATGAACATGCAATTGAATATCCAAAGCTATAAACCCTATATCTATCATATAAGAACTCAAATAAGGGTTTAGTAATTACCTTTGATTGTTATATTGCAATAACAATCAATTCCTTGCTTCGATCGGCTTCAGAAAGCTTAGTGCCTCAAGTGTTGCACCTCTAATGGAGTCACAAACACCACTAAGCAACAAGAATGAAGAGAGATGAGAGGGGAGGCACCAAAAATGGTTGGAAACCCTAATCCAAGTGTTGGCCACGTTTGTGGTGCCTAAGGGCTCATTATATACTTAGGCAATTAGGGTTATCTAACAAGGAAACCCTAATTTGACTGCTTAAGCCCTAAGCAGCCCATTGACTCCTTCTTTAGAAGCCTTGGACGACTTCTAACGGGTTTCCCCCATAGAATTTGTCTACTCCACCTTCTATGGAGCCCATAGGCCCATCTATGTAATTATCTTATAATTACACAATAAGTCCCTTAAATTTAATTAATCTCTTTTAGCCACAAAATTAATTCTTTATTAATTCTTGACTAATATTAATTAAACAATATGATTTCTCCTTTAATATATTATTCTCATAATATATTAATAAATCATATTTAAACCTTTCTTTCCTTAATTCATCCTACATATTGCTATGGTGAAGGCAACCCAAAAGGACCATGGTCATAATCGGGTCAAGTACATACCAAAATAGTTATGGACTTAGACACTAATCCAACAATTTTAGTATCCCTAATACGGATGAAGTATTAGAGCCCGAGGAGCAGGGAAGAAGGGTGAGGCAAAGGCGGGAGCAAGTCCGGTAAGACCCACTGATCATTCCGGTAGATGAAGAGTTGCCTATGGATTGATACAACATTGAAGCAAGAAGGTACCAAGATGACCTTGGGTAAAGTATGAATTATAACAATGAGTCATTTGTTTATTTGTTTGAACAAATGAATATCGCACCAAGTCCCGGACCCAGATTCCCCTATGTGCCAAGTTGGGAGGAAAGATTGCAAGCAAGGAGGAACCAAGCTAGTGGAAGCGGGATAGGAGGCGATGAAGAGGAGGATGATGATTGATATGTTTATTTGTTTTGTTTTGGATGTTTAAAAACTATTTCTTTTTGTTTTGTGGGTTTGAAACTTTTTGAAACTTTTAGGACGATAAGTAGGAATTTGTTTTTATCACTTGTGGTTGCTCTTATTTTTCAGATTGAGGCTAGGATGCATGCGAGAGTTTTAAGTGTCAAGGCTAGAGTGAGGGTCGTCTAGAAGAAAATGTGCAATTTTTGAGTTTAAGGTCGAGTCTGTTATCAAAGAGGATTTAAGAGTGTTGCTTATTAAAGAAAAATGAAGGAAAGACACTAAATTATCATACCCAACCACATCAGGAATGAACTCAAAAGCAGAAGATATGTTTATCACTCAGCGATGTACTCGTCGAGTGCATATTTTGGGCTCGGCGAGTCCGCTTGCGAAACCACGACTTTTTCTTCTAAAAGCCCTTCTGCTCGTCGAGCATTCGTATTTACTCGGCAAGTCACTCAATATTTCACTATCAAGATTTGGATTTTGACCACATTTGATATGGGTTTACTCGTATTCTTTAAAAGCTAATTCCCAAAGATTTTCCAAGACAATTTTCCTGCATATTTGGAGCTGTACCACACAAGATTTGACACCCAAAACATGGATGAGTTGTTCCCATGTTTAAAGTCAATTGAAGATAGAGCTTTCAAAGAAGGAAATCAACCTCGCGACTACTATCCCAGGGGAGTTTTTTCCAATTCTCTCTTTATTTTATTATTCTTTATCATGCATAACATGCAATGAGGACATTGCATAATTTAAGTTTGGGGTAGGGGTTGGTTATTACATTAGTTAAATTTTCAAAATTTTTGCATAAAATTGATAGGAATTGATTTAGAAAATTCAGTAAAAAGCAATTAGGAATCATGCTAGTATTATGTTTGGTGATTGCATGAAGACCCAAATGTTTAGTTGAGACTATATATGTTACAATGCATTTATGGCCCCCTTTATTATAGTGAAATCATGGGACAAAAACATAACCTCGCTTAGTTTGAGGGATGCAAAACGTTTAGCATCGTGTACTTGAAATGTATCCAGGAAAACTATTATCTTTAACTAATAAAGGTTGAAGTTGAGCGCCCCTGCTTAAGCATGTAGGGTTTAGAGTGAAAAAAAAGTGAGTTACATGTTAAAAAAACAATAGGGAGAGAATTACAAGAAAAGTTTGAAGAATTTTGGAGAAATTAAATTGAAGATCAAAAGATCAAAATTCTGAAGATTCAAATAATTGAAGATACCAAAAACCAAAAGGTGGTGAATTCCAGGAAATTAAAGTTGAATTATCAAAGAAGTGAAGAATTCCAAAATAGATCCATATTGGTATAAAAAAAATTGTAATTTCTAGTTAGGTATGTTTGGGTTGCTCAACCAAAAATACCTTGAGGTTAGGAGGTGTTCTGCGGATGGATTCGGAGGGATGCATAAAATGATCATGGTTCAAAAGAAGTGGGCAAGTATTTATGAGGATTGATAGTCTTTAGAATTGAGGGGGGTCCTTAGGAAAAAATTTAGACACAAATTCATGTGTTGCGGTCTTGGCATATTGGTTGGGTTCGATTGGAATTGTCTTATTTAATATTAGTATGCTTAAATTCAGTTTTGTTTGGGGGCAAGCAAAAGTCAAGTGTGGGGTATTTTGATATATGCATATTTAGCTATAAATATAGTATAGATTTTTACCATTTATTAGCTAATTATTTACATATTATGGACAAAAGGTACTGAATAGTGTTCAAATTGTATTTGCTGTCCAAAAGAGAAGCTCGGAAGCAAAAGGAAGCAGGAGATATGATCGAAAGCTTGGGAACGAAAGAAAGAAGAAAAAATACCAAAACCTGAAGCTACTCGGCGAGTAGGGACGTCTACTCGACGAGTACATACAAAGATTCACAAAGCTACATGTGGAGTCCTTGCCGTATACGGATTCCTCAAGGGGACTCGCCGAGTTGGTTTTCTACTCGACGAGTAGCCCCTGTTTTGAGATATCTATAAATAGAATCCATAAATCCGAAATAACTCTCTCTCTCTCTCTCTGGATTTTGGGAAGGATACTTAGCGACTAGGGAGACGGCTGGAGATCTGAAGAATGTGAGAAGAACCCTAATCCTCAATTCTAAGAAGAATAAGGCAACTTAGGTTTAATTTTCCACTTTACCTTTGAATAGAACTATGTCTAGATTGTTTAAATTCGTTTTCAAGCTTGTTTCTACTGCAATTATGAACTAAAACCTTTAACTTCTATTTAGTGTAGATGATTTTGTGAATATGAGTTGATTTTATGGTTAGGATTAATTTTAATTGGTGAGATTGTTTTGTTAAGCTTGTTAAAGAACCTCATATATTAATAACAACTATTTTCTATTAATAAATTAGTAATTAAGTTGTATGAACATCTCTTAGTTATTAATTTCATATGATTTATGTGACCACCTAGTTATATGTCTAGGAATATCGAATGTGAAACTAGAATTAACTAACAAGAGGTTATTTGAATCACCATTTCAATTAACCATTACAAGTCTTACTTAACCCGAATTAATTAACTAGGGAACTTATTGATTTAGACAACTGACCACTGCTTGAATTAATCTGTTTTCTAAGGATTAGCAATAACGAACGTGAACCTAATCATCTCAATCGGTAGCCAATGAAAAGTTAATCTGATATATTTACCATAAAATCAACCATAGGATCAATTGATTCGAACCTAAATAGAAGCCCTTTTATCATTGAATTTAGTTGCAATTTAATTGTTTAGTTGTTAGTTTCTTAGTTTAGTGTTAGTTAAGTTTTAATTAAGTTTCTAGTCTTGTAAAACTAGAGAATCCCCTTCCACTTTAATATTTGTTTTAGATAATATTAGTAATTAGTTTAATTTCCGTTCTCTGAGTTCAATACCCTACTTATTCAACTATACCACAATCGATAGGTCCACTGCCTTTGTGTGTTTAATTCATAATTAAAGAGTAGGATAAAACTAGTTGGTTTCACACACATCAAGTCGTTTCGACAGGGTTGGTATTTGGATTGATCCAACCAAGTTTTTAGTATCATTTCTAGATAAGTTTAGAAGTTTTATCGAGGTAGTTACATATTGGTGAAATCTGTTCAGTTTTGAGTCAAGGGATAGGACCTTGTTTCAGATGTTTATAAGGATGTTTTTGTTAACAATTGAAGATCTTCATTTCATTAATCTACTGGTACTTCACCCTTTAGGTAAGGTGGTGAGGAAAAAAGGAATGTAGTAGATCTAGGGTTGCTTTTGGGTCCTTTTGAGGGTGTGTATTGTAGTAAGTTCAATAGATATTGTCATGAGGGGTGTATGTGGACTGAACAAGAGAGCAAAGGGCACTTGGTTCGAATTGTAGGTATGGTTCTTATTTGGGTTATATCCTTTGAATTGGAACAACAATACAACAACCTATATCATTCTCTAGTTGTGTGTGTGACCATCTTTTCATCTAATTTTCCGTTGCTAGAAGTTTGTTCTATGAAAGGAATTAGGCGGTGTAGAAACGTATGGCTCATGTGGTGTTTGGTTAGTATTGAGAGTGATGTTGATTGGGTTCCTGGAAGTCAGTGAGTTGATGGTTGTATATCTGTAGGCTCTTGTGGATACAGTTGGAAACTTTATCCATTATGGAGCTATTAGGAACCAGATCTGAGCTTTAACGGAAATGTCTTAATGTATTTAGTGATTAAAATAAAGTTTGGCATGGATGCCGTACGCGGGGCATAATCTGGGCTATGCCTAATTTATCTTGATTCTTGTCCATTTTCTGGATAAGATTCTACACCCTGCATAGAATAAGATGTACGCCACACATAAGTCAACGAGAGGTAACATTAACTTTTTTACCAGTTTGACTTTTGGTCAACTGTGAGGGGTTAAGGACGTAGAAGGGAAAAATGATATTTTGCCCAAATGAGGATTTATCTTGGTATTTGGACTTGCTAAGTTGGAGTATTTACCTTAATTGCTAAATAGGGTTTGGTTTTGGATATGTTTAGTGTGAGAGACTTTAGCACTGACAGCTCGTGTATGAGATCTAATCATTTACCGATCGAGGTGAGTCTCCTCACTATAATGTAGGACACTAGATGCTATTGGATTGTTATTGTCTTTGTAACTCTCGCATGTTATGTATGTTGGGTAGTGCTCGATGAATACCGGACCGCGCCCGATGAGTGTCAGGCGGGACCCGATGTATGTTTGGTATGTAGTGTTTTGAGGAACTCACTAAGCTTTGTGCTTACGATTTATGTTTACGTTTCAGGTACTTCTGGTTCCAAAGGGAAGAACTCGACGTGATTGCATCGTGTCAACCATTGTTCCGCATTTTTTGACTTGTTTTTGTTGGATTAGGTGTCTAAGCCCATAACTATAATTGGTATGTAATTAAATTGATAGCAGTACAGTCCTTTTGGGTTGCCCTCAAACCTAGCAATTGGACAAGGAAATTATGAAATGAGAGAAATTAATTTATAATAAGATTAATAAATTAATATAAATGATTTATTAATGTGTTATGAAAATAATATATTAATTAGAAATCATAATATTTAATTAATAGTTAGCAAGAAATTAATTGGAATTAACTTTGGGGTTAATTGTATTAATTGTAAAGTATAGGGACTAGTTTGCAATTATTAAATAGTTAGAAGTGATGTTCTAGAACCTCATTTGAGGAGATGGAAGAAATTCATAGGGGAAACCCTAATGAATTCGACCAAGGCCTTGGATAAGGCTTCTGGATTTTCTTAGGCCTTAAGCATGGGGAATCCTAGGGTTATCCCTTAACCCCTAGCTTTGAGGTTAAGTTATCTTGACTATTTACGGAGCCTCCTAGCTCCTAATTTTAGCCATCCCTACTCTTGGAGAAATCCTGGCCGAAAATTGCATCCTTCATCTCCTCTCTCTATAGTTTCCTTATTGCTAGCACTTGGCTGTGATTCCATTAGAGGCACAACAATTGTGGTGCTAGGCTTCTAAGAAGATCAAGATCAAAGGATTGCCAATTGTTTACTTTAACAATTGAAATGTATGTAATTCTAAACCCCTTTCTAGTTATTTTCGAACATAGTGTAACACCCATAAAATTCAAGCCAGTTTAATACTTTTTAAAACATTTAAAACCATTAAGTTATTACAATTTACTTTCAAAATAGTTTAAAGATCAGAGTATCCCTAGAATCAATCATGATAATATAAGGAGATGCACGATCACACCTCCGCCTTCTCGCGATCATCAGAAGTACATGAAACAATAATCGATAAATGTAAGCTCGAAGGCTTAGTGAGTTACCCCCAAAATACCAACGCCAAAAATATATAACCATATCATATAACATATAAGCAAACATCATGCATAATGAGCCTTCAGCCTAATTGGATCGCCTCGCAGGCCTTCAGCCTATATGAACTGCTCTCCGAGCCTTCGGCATGTCTGGACCGCCTTGTAGGGCCTACAGCCTATCCGGACCGCTCGTTAGGCCTTCAATCTAACTGAAACCCTTTGCAGGGCCTTCAGTTTATCCGGACCGCCCTGGGTATGTTGGCCTTCAGCACAAAGCAGGACCGCCTCAACCCAACCCCTAATCAACAAACATGTGCACATACATATCATACGCTAGCATATATAACAGTCAAACTGATCCTAATAGATCACTAATCATAGCAACATCCTATTACCAGGATACAGACCTAACCGGTCACTAACATAGCATCATCCTATATACTAGGATACCCACCTAACCAGGTCACTAAGCATATCACCATCCTAACTACCAGGATGTAAATCAATAAGCATATCATGCAATAAACCAAGATACAAATCCGATAAGGGCCGACATTGGTGCCTTAGACCCAGTTGATATAGTGAGGATAACTCACCTTACAAGTATCACGCTGAAGTGATAAGCTCAAGCTCTCGGATCGCTGACACAAATTCCACCACCTATATTCACCATAGAACCATAACCATAAATTTCCAATTTCCCAAAATGCCCCAGAAGCCATCTAGTCAACCCCTGGTCAAAGTCCAAGTCAATGGTCAAGGTCAACAGTCCATGTTGACCCGACTCGTCGAGTGTAGTTCACCGACTCGTCGAGTCGTTCCTGAACTCGATAAGTCATGAAATCCCCCATCGATTCGTCGAGTCTTCCTATTGACTCGCCAAGTCCATGTAGAAACCCTTGCACGACAATCTTCATCGGACTCGCCGAGTTGACCATGCAACTCATCGAGTCCCTTCAGCCGTTTCTCCATTTAGATGTTTTTTAAGCCATTCCAAAGCTCCATAACGTAGATCTAAGCTCCTAAGGCATACTTCTTACGTAAAGTTGCAAACTTTACGTACATGCAAGGTGATAATGACTTAAATTAAGCTAAAGAAGAGATTTTAGGCAAGGTAAATACACTAGCATGCTAAAGACTGAGACTTTATGATTATAGGGACCAAGATGAGCCTAGATCTGAAGTTGCAACTTCAGATCTTGGTTCATCACTTGAAATGAAGTACCAACACACCAAAGTGGCCCTAAAACTCAAATATAGAAGGATCTAGCTAGAAGAAGATCAAGGTAACGACTTGATACCTTCAAATTATGCTAAACTGGGGTAGACTTCAGATCCACACACGTTCCTTGCCTCAAACTTCTTGATCTTCAAGCTCGTCTCACCAAGATCCACCTTCCAAGCTTAAAACACACAAGTATGGAGAGAAAACGGCGATTTAGGGTTTATGGACTCACAAGGGGCTGTAAAGGAGGATAAGGGAGGCTAATGAACCTTTAAATAGGGTGCAAAAGCCCAAAAATTAGGGTTTCATCCCCCAGCTCCAACTCGTCAAGTCGTGTCCTCCGACTCGCCGAGTTGGTCACTTAAACTCACGGTCAAAAGTGTTGCTACTCGACGAGTCAGGGCCTCCAACTCGTCGAGTAGACTTTTCAATATGAAAAATAAAGCTGGAAATTAATACCTAAGAGTCGAGGCGTTACAATTCTCCCCCATGTGAACTAAACTTCGTCCTCGAAGTCTGATGCGGTGAACATCTCCGGATAGTGCTCCCGCATCTCAGCCTTCGGCTCCCACGTCCACTCAGACCCTCTACGGTGCTCCCACTGTACCTTTACCAAAGGTATCTCCTTGTTCCGCAGAATCTTCACTTTCCTCTCTAGAATGGCCACGGGCCTCTCCACATAATTCAAGCACTCATCAACTTGAATGCCATCCAATGATACCACCATCTGCTCATCCAATGATACCACCATCTCCTTAGGAAGATCTAGTATATATGCCACCTTGTCAACCCTGTCAATGATCCTGAATGGTCCAATGTATCAGGGGCCCAATTTCCCCCTCTTCCTGAAGCGGATCACACCCTTCCAGGGCGAGACCTTCAGGAGTACCATATCACCGACCTGGAACTCTAACTCTGATTGGTTCCGGTCGGCGTAGCTCGTCTATCTACTCTGTGCGGTCTGCAGCCACTATCTAATCTGTTGAGTCATATCGGTAGTCTGCAAGACTACTTCTGTCCGACCCATCACCCTGTGGCCCACCTCACCCCAACAGACCAAGGTGCGACGTCTCTGCCCGTACAACAGCTTAACATGTGGGGCACCAATACTGGAATAAAGGTGTTGTTGTAGGCGAACTCTGCATGGGGTAGGTGGGAATCCCAGCTCCCACCGAAATTGATAATACAAGTCCTCAACATGTCCTTAAGGGTCTGTCTAGTCTGCTCACTCTGGCCATCGGTCTACGGATGATATGTTGTGCTAAAATGCAGCCGAGTGCCCAGCTCCTCATGCTACTTCTGCCAGAAACGAGAGGTGAATCTAACATCCCGATCGGACATAATAGAGACCGGAACTCTGTGGAAAGCAATGATCTCGCGGACGGACATGTCGGCCAGCTTCTTGGCCGATGAGCTCTCCTGTATGGCCAGGAAATTGGCATTCTTGATGAACCGACCCACGATGACCCATATAGCATTAAATCCCTTCGCCGTCCTCGGGAACTTGGTTATGAAGTCCATCGTGATATGTTCTCATTTCCACATGGGAATCTCTAGAGGGTGCAGCTATCCATGTTGCCTCTGATGCTCGCCATTGACCATCCGGCAGGTCAGGCACCTCTCAACGTACCAAGTGATTTCTCGCTTCATGCACAACCACCAATAGCTCAAGCTCAGATCTCGGTACATCTTAGTGGATCTCGGGTGAATAGAGAAGTGGGACTTATGAGCCTCCTCCATCACCGTATGCCTGGCCCCACCAGACATCGAAAACGCATACCTGACCGGATCGAGTCAATAATCCCCGACTATCCTGCACAAATCGGGTGTTCTCGCCCCTGATCCTCTCCAATTCCAGTTCTCGGGTTGCATGTCCTCAGCCTGAGCATCTCTAATAAAACTCACGAGTGGAGAGTCCACCGATATCCTCATTCATGACACTGGTGTGGAGGACCCAGCTGACTTGCAGTTCAAAGCATCCTCCACCACATTCGCTTTACCTGGGTGGTAGAGGATCTCACAGTCATAGTACTTGTCTACATCTAGCCACCCGCGCTGTCTCATGTTCAGGTTCGGCAGATCCATGATGTGTCTCAGACTCTTGTTGTCCATGTAGATGGTACAATGGACCCCATAGAGATAATGCCTCCAAATCTTGAGGACGAATACCACCGCCCCTAGCTCCAGATCATGAGTAGGGTACCTCGTCTCATACGACTTCAGCTGCCGTAATGCGTAGGCTATCACCCGTTCTCTCTGCATGAGAACCACTCCCAGTCCAGTGATGGATGCATCATAGAACACCACAAAATCCTCGACTCCCTCCGGAAGAGTCAATACTGGAGCCTCACACAAACACTGTCGGAGGGTCTCAAGCGCCCTCTGCTGCTCAGGGCCCCACCGGAAATCCACCCCTTTCCTCGTCACAAGAGTGAGGGTACTACAATCTTGGGAAATCATGTATGAATCTCCGGTAGTACCCTGCCAATCCAAAAAAGCTCCTGATGTCTGAGGGAGATTTCAGAACCTCCCACTGCATAACCGCCTCGATTTTGGCCGGATTGACCAAAATCCCCTCCTGGTTAATGAGATGCCCTAGGAACTGAACCTCTCATAACCAAAACTCACACTTCAAGAACTTAGTGTATACACGTTCTCAGCTCAAAACTCCTAATAACTCCCGTAGATGTTCCTCATGATACTCTCGGGTCTTGGAGTATACCAAGATATCATCTATGTTACAATGACCGAGCGATCGAGCATTGGTCTACAGACCCGATTCATCAGGTCCATCAATATTGTTGGTGCGTTGGTAAGCCCAAACGGCATCACCACGAACTCGTAATGTTCGTAACGAGTCTGGAATGCGGTCTTCTCCACTTCCTCCTCCCTAACCCTGACCTGATGGTACCCGGGCCTCAGGTCTATCTTGGAGAACCAAGATGCACCCTAAAACTGATCAAATAATTCATCTATCCTCGGGAGTGGATAATGGTTCTTCACTTTCAACTTGTTCGATTCCCAGTAGTCGATACACATCCGGTGTGAACCATCCTTCTTCCCGACGAAGAGTATCGGTGCTCCCCAGGGGGAACTGCTTGAACGGATGAACCGCTTGACTAGCAGTTCCTACAGTTATGATGATAGCTCATGCATCTTTGGTGGTGCCAAATGGTACAACGCCTTGGCGATGGGAGCCGCACCTGGCACTAAGTCGATCCTAAACTCGATCTGCCTCTCCGGAGGCACTCCGGGTAACTCTTCTGGGAATACATCAGCAAACTCTCTGACCACTGGAACCTCTGATACTAAAGTCTGATCTCTGAACTACGTATCCACCACATACGCTATATAACCCGCACACCCGTGCTGAACAAAACCCTGATCCCAACCTGGTACCCTCGCCATAGACAATCAGTTCTCCCCCACTTGGGGTTCGAACCACCACTCGCTGATCCTCACAGTCGATCATAGCACTGAAACAACTAAGCCAGTCCATACCCACAATCACACACACATCCCCCATGGCGTCGGAATCAAGTCGATTAGGAAGGACACCCCGAAGATCTCCAACTCACATCCTCGATAGACTGAAGAAGAAAAAACCCCGTGTTTGTTGGCGATAGAGACTTGCAACGAACACTCTAGCTCTCCTACTGGTACTCTTAACTCCCCACTAAACGCATGAGATACATACGACCGACTCACCCCCGATTCAAATAAAACCAATGCAGGCAAGGAGTTCACTAAAACGTACCTAATCACATGTACAACCGATACCCATAAAACGTATATAATTAATAAGATAAGGATAGAAACATACCAGCAACCACATCCGGTGCTGCTCTGGCCTCCTCGACTATGTGCTGGAAGGCGCGTCCCTAAGCCCTCGGGGGCTCTACTTTACCCTGCCTCCCATCGGTAATCCTCAGTGTAGCCGGCGCAGGAGCCTACATCGGCCTAGCAGCGAGCTGCGGACAGTTGGCCTTAATGTGACCAACCTGATGACAATGATAACATATCCTTATATCTGGGGTTAGGGCGGTCTGGCGGTAGTCCCTCGCATAATTCCCCTCCTTACCACATTTGTTGCACCCGCTACCTGATCGGCACACTCCTGAATGAACCTTCCCACACTTCCCACAAGTGTGGCCCTGCTGCCCTCCAAACCTAGAATCAGTGGTCTTAGACCGCTTCAGCACCGACTGTGACTGTGTCAGGGCCCGTCGCTGCTCCCTCAACTGCAGCTCAATCTCCAACTCACGCCGCCTACCAGCCTCCTATATCTCTAGTAGGGTATCACACCGATGCGTAGGACCAAACTAACGGATGTCAGTCTTGAGCATGTTTAGATAACATGTCATCTGATCCTGATCAGAGTCAAAATCTGGGCAAAACATCGCTCTCTCCGTGAACATACGGGTGATCTCAGTCACGGTCTCACCATCATGTCTCAAATCCAAAAACTCTTGAGCCAGACGCTCCCGCTCGACCTGTGGAATATAGCAGGAGCGAAACATATCCCTAAATTGCTCCCAAGTAACCGCAACTCTCTAGTCATCTAAATAAGACCTAGTCATCAACCTCCACCAGTCCTTTGCCTCGGACCTCAGCAGGTTCAGGGCACATCTGACCTTCTGGTCAGTAGGACATGAACATGTGAAGAAACACCCCTCCACATCCTATAGCCACCTCATGGCCTTGATGGGATCCTGAGTCCCATCAAAAGTAGGGGGCTTCGTGTTATCGAAGTCCCAGTACTGGAATGCCTACTAGCTCCTCCCCCTGCCGTTGTTATAGTCGCTGAAGCTGCTGCGGTAGTTGTCTCAGCAAGGGTTGCATATTTGTCATCAAAAAACTCCATCATAACGGTCTTAATAGACCCAAACATCTCCAGAATCTGACCCCGGACAATCTCGACCACCCCCTTGCGGATCATCTCCCTGACACGATCCTCCGACAACACTAACCCATCTTGGCTAATAACCTCGAGCATTGTCGGGGCCTCCTGATCGCCCTGCCCTGATCCGATCTGGATCCAGTCACAAAACGCCTTGTAACCACCATACTGAAAATATAACATGAAGATATCAGATAATCCGCATGAATAACAGGGAACCAACTCCCAACTAAACCCTAGGCATTGTGACTTCCTTGCTACGCGTATGGGTCATGTGCTTTCAGTAGTATGGGCCCATACTACCTTCCACACCTACCCATATTTGTCTCAAGTATCATCACAACAGCCAACAATATACACATACATGGTGGTCGCTCAATCCCTACTCCTAGAGGAAAACTAAATGTCGCATAACTGACCTACCGGCCTCACATAACCCACCCATCCATGAAACTTCCACTAACCCTGCAGCACCAATGTACGCTAGCCATACATAATGCTGGACCCTAAACACTTTCGAATACCTGATCCTCCCCTAATCCCTTCATCAAACAAGAACATGAAATAAGTCCAAACCAAACATTCTTAGGCTATAAGATCTGAATTATGTACGACCGTGATGCATACAGTAAGCAACTACAGTAATGATGTCAATTTCATATAAGGAAAACCCTAGACTATCAGGCATCATACAATCAGGAAATTCTACCATGCAATTCCTGAAGATCCCTAGCCTAGTACTAGCATGTTGTTTCTAACATATCACATAGTCAATATGCGTGGTATTTTGGGGTCTGCTTATTGGCTCCGGCTGAGCGTACACTCTGCATCCTGCTTTACTTATTTTGAAAACCATTTAAAAATCATTTTGAAAACCTTTCCATGATTTGAGAAGGGATTCACACGAGTGTTCCTCCAATTCACTCAAACCAAGGCTCTGATACCAACTTGTAACACTCATAAAATTCAAGCCAATTTAAAACTTTTTAAAACATTTAAAACCATTAAGTTATTACAATTTGCTTTCAAAATAGTTTAAACATCAGAGTATCCCCATAATCAATCATGAAAATATAAGGAGGTGAACGATCACGCCTTCGCCTTCCTGCGATCATCAGAAGTACATGAAACAATAATCGATAAATGTAAGCTCGAAGGCTTAGTGAGTTACCACCAAAATACCAACGCCAAACAGATATGACCATATCATATAACATATAAGCAAACAACATGCATAATGAGCCTTCAGTCTGACTGGACCACTCTCCGAGCCTTCGGCACGTCTGGACAGCCTCGAGGGCCTACAACCTATCTGGACCGCTCGTTCGGCCTTTGGCCTAACTGAACCCCTTTGCAGGGCCTTCAGTTTATCTGGACTGTCCTAGGTATGTTGGCCTTCAGCACAAAGCAGGACCACCTCAACCTAACCCCCTATCAACAAACATGTGCACATACATATCAAACGCTAGCATATATAACAATCAAACCGATCTAACAAATCACTATTCATAGCAACATCCTATTACCAAGATACAGACCTAACCGGTCACTAACGTAGCATCATCCTATATTCTAGGATACCTACCTAACCATGTCACTAAGCATATCACCATCCTAACTACTGGGATGTAAATCAATAAGCATATCATACAATAAACCTGGATACAAATCCGATAAGGACTGGAATTGGTGCCTTAGACCCAGTTGATAACTTGATATAGTGAGGATAACTCACCTCACAACTGTGAAGGTGAAGTGATAAGCTCAAGCTCTCGGATCACCGCCATAAACTCTACCACCTATATTTACCACTGAACCATATCCATAAATTTCCAATTTCCCAAAATGCCCTAGAAGTCAACTAGTCGACCCTTGGTCAAAGTCCAAGTCAATGGTCAAGGTGAACAATCCATGCTGACCCGACTCGTCGAGTGTAGTTCACCAACTCGTCGATTCCTTCCTGAACTCAAGAAGTTGTGAAATCCCCCATCGACTCGTCGAGTTTCATTGCAACTCGCCGAGTTCATGCATGTTCAAAAGTCGGGAAAACCCCAGCTAACTCGTCGAGTCTTCCTATTGACTCGCCGAGTCCATGTAGAAACCCTTGCACGACAATCTTCATCAGACTCGCCGAGTTGACCATGCAACTCATCGAGTCCCTTCAGTCGTTTCTCCATTTAGATGTTTTTTAAGCCATTCCAAAGCTCCAAAACATAGATCTAAGATCCTAAGGTATACTTCTTACGTAAAGTTGCAAACTTTACGTACATGCAAGGTGATAATGACTTAAATCAAGCTAAAGAAGAGATTCTAGGCAAGGTAAATACACTAGCATGCTAAAGACTGAGACTTTATGATTATAAGGACCAAGATGAGCCTAGATCTGAAGTTGCAACTTCAGATCTTGGTTCATCACTCGAAATGAAGTACCAACACACCAAAGTGGCCCTAAAACTCAAATATAGAAGGATCTAGCTAGAAGAATGTAACATCCCAAAATTCAAGGACAAAAATGTCATTTTTAAATACATTATTATATAAAACCATCAGTATAAAAACATTCATATTAATATCTCATGTCAAAACCAAAGTGTCAATAATCAAAACATATTATCATAAAACCATATCAGAGTGTAATCCCAAAGATCTCATGTGCGGAAAACATAGTGTGATGCGCTGCGATCAAGCCGGCTCCTTTCCTTTGAAAACGAGCACCTGAAACCAAAACTGTAAACCGTAAGCAAAAAAGCTTAGTGAGTTCCCCCATCATACCACATACCATACGATCATATAACATACATATACTGTCAGGCATATCTAGGTGCCCGACCTACCCCTTCGGTCCTCTCGACCAGATACTACCTAGCATATCTGGGTGCTAGCCTCCCCTTCGGTCCTCTCGACCGGATACTGCCTAGCATATCTGGGTGCTGGGCTCCCCTTCGGTCCTCTCGGCCGGGTACTGCCTAGCATATCTGGGTGTTGGCCTCCCCTTCGGTATCTTTCAACCGGTAACCGGGGACTATTTCACCCCCTAACACTACCACATAAAAGCATAGCATAAACACATAAGTCATATACTGCCTAGCATATCTGGGTGCTGGCCTACCCCTTCGGTCCTGTCGACCGGTAAGTGGGGACTATTTCACCCCCTACTACTACCACATAATATCATATCACATATATCATAATCTGTCTAGCATAGTTGGGTACTAATCTACCCCTTCGGCCCTATCGACCGATAATCGGGGACTATTTCACCCCCCCTACTACCACTATCACATAACATCATATCATGCTAGTACATAAACATAATAGGTAGTAGCAAACATAGACAATTATCACAAAGACAATCATCTAACAACAACTCCTACTGGTGGGCCGACATTTTGGCCGTAGACCCACCGCTACTGGAAGGTAACTCACCTCACACTGCTGAAGTCCCGTAGACACAATCCCATACTGTTGAAGTCCCACAGACTCAACCCCAGCTGCTGGCTGACAGATTCCCGAACTGTCAACACCAAAATAACACCCAATTAATAATTGGGTCCCACTACATAACCATAAGTACATTCTTTGGGTAATTACTACATTACCCCTAGCTTGGCTTATTCAAGCCCAAGGCCCAATCCATAGGCCCGAAGTCAATTAGGAATCAAAGCCCAACACATGGCCCAATTTTCCAAATTGGGCCTAGGCCTATACATGGTCTCATTCTAAGGCCCAACATCATATAATCATTAAGGCCCAAACTATGGCCCATCTAGACAATTTGCTTGATCTTGGATAGCCCATTTAATAACCCAATCACCAAGGCCCGATAGAAAGGCCCAACAATAAACCCAAGTGAAATTAGGGTTTCACATAAAATGATGATTAGGGTTAAGTTTCCTACTTAACCCATTAAGGACTTAATCCATTAAATCCAATATTGCTTAGATTAATTCCCGCCAAGGATTATTATTTAATATCTCAAGTTATTAAATAATTCTCGTGTGTGTGACCCGATTAGTTCTTAAAGTTAGGTTTTCATTGGCATTAGGGTTTTCCAATCCAAATATTAGCCCACTTATCAATTTGTTGGCCTTTTATGTCAATTAGGGGTTTATTGGGCCTATCAAGCCCACTAAAATCTTAATAAGCTCATTAGGGTTTTATTGGGTCCACTAGAGTCCATTAAGCTTCATTGGGCCCATTAGAGCTCCTTTGAGCCCATTAGGGTTTCAAGCATCCCCAATCGAGTCGACTCACAAGACAAGCACACCGCCACCCGACACGCCGGCCGGTGGCGGCAACCACCACCCTAAGGTGGTGGTTTTCAATTTTCTTTTTATTATTTTTCTTTCCGGTTACATTTTACAATGCTAAAACCCCAAATAATCACACACACACTAATACAACACATGTACACAATAACCTAATGGTGTTTGGCGGTGGCGAATGGTGGCAGCCACCATGGCTGGCGGCCATGGTGGTTTCTTGACAACTCCGGCCAACAGAAAATGACCATACACCCGATTACACTCTCATGGTGGTGACAACAGCGGACTTGGGATGGCAGCCACAATTAATCAACATGTGGACGGTAGTAGCCACCATGGTCGGCTGCCATGGTGGTTCTTCACAACCCTACTCGACCGACAGTCCACACACATAAACACAACGACATTTCGAGATGGCAAATGGTGACCAGAGCAACAAAACGTGCCAAACGGCGGCGACAGCGGTGCTCACGGCGGCATTTTGCGATTGCTAGAGCAGCGACTCGAACCACGATTGCAGCAGCAATAGCGACGAAGCCACAGGTGGTGTTTTGTGACGGCAGCGCAGCCCAATGGGGATCGAATCGGAAGAAAGAGAAGGAGAGAAAGAGCAGCATTCGGGAAATAGCAACAACATCCACAGTCTTGTCCTTCACGCTTGTTGCCGGAGTCACTCGATCGGTGGTTAGCAATATCGACGGAGGAGGGAACGGCCGCTGGAGATGAGGGAGGTATAAGGTGGTAGAGGGTCGGCGGCTGCAATGGGTTTCTAGGGTTCCAGAAGAGGGGATGGGTTATATACCCGATCCTTTAACTAATTTTCCATAATGACACTATTAGCCCTTCCCCTTCTCTTTTATTTCCAGTTAAGTCCATATTATACCTTTCCCACCCTGACTTTGGAATTCCTTTCAAGTCAAGTCCATAACTTTTACCAATGGCCCCTCTATAACGAATTCTTCTCAAAATAACTCTAATAGTTACTCTTTAACCCCTGATTTCATAAATTCTTACAAAATAAATCTGAAACTTACAGTTTTAACCCCCAACTTCTAAAATTTTGACCATTAGCTCTTCGAAGCCATCCTTTGATATATTATTATTTATTTTAAGCTACCATTCGTTCATTAACTTCTTTATTTAACTTAATAAATAAACGGGTGTTACAACTCTCCCCCACTTAAATTAGATTTCGTCCTCGAAATCATTCCTTACCATTCCTTACTCACCCAACCACTATAGTAGCATGGTCACCAACCTGGGCACGCCCTAGCCTTCCCAGGTAGTCATGACCAATCCTCGCAAAGCCCTAATATCCTTATATGAATGAATTCCTCGCAACAACATCACGTCTAATTCGTCTGAATCTACTATCTCGAGGTGGTCTGATTCCTTGACAGACCACTCATATTGATTCATCACCGACGAACACAGTCCGTTTATCCCTCGACCAACTACTCAACTTTTAATAGCTCGAAGCTCCCACTATAAAACAGTTTCACAGACCTAATTATCCTTGTAGATCACTTATTCTTGGTCGAGGCTCAGTTAATCCCGCTGGGAGTGACTTGTCACTTCCCAATCAACCAGCTTTTCCGTCCGAACTTGCAACCTATACACAAATACTAATAGTGACAATCGTTGAAACTGTCCTAACATTGAACTGCCTGAAGCAGTATGTTGCCACATGGCTGCTTCCCAACATCTACCGAGACCTACCTGGTCTCAATTTGTTTGCCAATCATCTGAAATATCGGGTTCTGACCCGGCTACGGAGCCAAAGGGACTCCCACTTAGTCGCCTCACACGACCTTCTAATGAAATCCTTCTCTGGAATTAGTTGCCACTAGTTATCATGCCACTGAGGCTCTAACAACTCTTTGATCTAACCGATCGGGTCCATGCGTCGAATCCTGTCATCATCAAATCCAAGGCTAAAAGTGACTGCCACCTAACCGATGGTAGCCTTATATCAAAAGCAATCTTATACAGTCCATTGCTTCCCTGATCTCATAACTGTAGTGGCGCTCCTATAGTCTCGTCATTGGCTCAACCAGACCTAATCCATCTGGTTAATTCCGAATCCAATCTGTAGATTTCCATATCCTCACTGCTACCCCCGAACTGGTGGGTACTACTGTTCCTTCCATGTCCTAACAACGCGCTCAAGCTATCTACCAACCTAGTGAATGCTACGGCTACACCGCCAGACTTACAACACTCTATCACTATCAGGCTGCTAGTGAATGCTACGGCTACACCCACAGACTTACAACACTCTAATACTATCTGGCTGCTAGTGAATGCTACGGCTACACCTGCAGACTTACAACACTTCCCATGCTAACTGACCACTAATGAATGCTACGGTTACCGCCGTAGTCTTACAACACTTTCCATACTAACTGACCACTAGTGAATGCTACGGCTACCCCCGTAGTCTTATAACACTTTCCAAACTATCTGACTACTAGTGAATGCTACGGCTACCCCCGTAGTCTTACAACACTTTCCAAACTAGGTCGAACACGCACTTGACCTAACACACAACTGAACTTGAGTCCTAGCTGGAACTCAAATCTGGTTCCCAAAACTTGCTATCACGTGATCCCACTGTATCAGTACCGCACCCATGCTCGTGATCCAAGCGTCACAGTAAACCACAAATTCATCTACACCCTCTATCAGGGTGAGAATCGGTGCCTTGCACAACTGTTGTCTGAGAGTCTCGAAGGCTGCTTGATGCTCAGGCCCCCAACGAAAGGCCACCGACTTCTTGGTCAGTCGGGTCAAAGGAACCACAATCTCAGAGAAGTCTCGTATAAGTCTCCGTTAATAACCTGCTAGACCCGGGAAACTCCGAATCTCAGATGGAGACCTCAGATTCTCCCACTGCATCACGACCTCTATCTTGGCCGGATTAACTAGAATACCCTTCTGGTTGACAAGGTGCCCAAGAGATTCCACCCCGTGCAACCAGAACTCACATTTGGAGAGCTTTATAAAAAGTATCTCCCCCACTTAGATTCAACTAAGTTTTCATAACACGCAAGAATTGAAGGATTCCCAATCCTTCTCGCTTTCTAGTATCCGACTGATGACAACCTGTACTTACCAATCCTAGCGATTAGTCACCGGTTAAACCTTAATATCGCCCATACTCGGGAATCTCGATGAGTACTCTTGAAATCTGGTCCAATCTGACACCTCAATCCACCTCACGTGCTAACACTAGAGGCCTTAATCTTCACTATGGCTGACGAGTCCTCGTTCCCACTTCCAATCTTACAGTACCACTGAACTCTAACCGAACACAGCCCATGCGGAAATACAATTCTCTTGAACATCCGATAACCAACCACTTATGCGCCTAGCACCCACAACTGACATTACCCTCTTCATGTTACCAGTCCTGTCCTAGCAACAGTAGTGCCTTGAAATCCAAAGTTCATCCATAGACAATTACCGACCATACCTGAACTAGGATAGAACCCCTAAACGTTGACTTCACTGGAGAACTATCACTCCAACCCTAACCGAGTATCCTCTAAATAACACTCCTGCATAGATCCCGAAAAAGATCAGGAATGGTAACGGTACGCGCGGAAGCGACTCTGCAAGATGCGTCCCTCTTTGGGTTCATCAAGGACCTTTCGGCATGCATGATGGCATATATAACCCTTGATAACCCAAACACTAGCAGAAAACTGACCCGAGGTCTGACTTATCCAAACTCACTCACAATTCCAAAGCGATATGTATTCCAAACATCCACATAATATCATAGAAGATGACATACCTGCAACATCTGGAGGAATACTGACCCCCTTCTGCTGACATGACCAATCCTGCTACCCTGTAGTAGCCTAAACCCTTGGAGTGACAAACTCCCTCATGTAATTTCTCGTACGCGCTGCACTGACTCAGGCCCTACTGGCCTTTCTCCCGATGATCAGAAGTCATGGGTCTCTTCCCGGGACCCTCTCCTATATGCACCTGGCATGAACCTCTCTTTCCAAGGTGCTCCCAAATCAATCCCGCATCTGCAACTCTTGGAAATCATGTCCTTCAGGGTCTGACACCCTGTCACGCTCACAAGCTCGCTTGCCAATGGCTATGCTGCAACAACTGGAACATCCTCTATCCCCAAACTGGGTCACGAACTCTTCCCCGAAGCTTCTTAGATTCTCCAAGACTCTCATTGATTCGAGTATGGATCATGTGCTTTCAGTAGTACGAGCCCGATACTACCTTCCACACCTATCCATACTTTCCTCAGCAATCCTCCCAAATCCTCCAAGTCACTTCCTCAAACTGGTACACCCAAGTCTAACTGAGCCTCACTACTAACTCACTGAAATATATCCTAGGCTTCCCTAGGTTCCCGAACTCACCCAGTCCTTAGCTGCTAAAAGATTCCCAGTAATTTCAACTAGCTACCTCATGAATATAGCCACATGCAACAGAGATCAGATAATCCTTCAAGTAACAGACTCATCCCTATAACGGTTAGACTCAAACGAGAGCTGCACAATAGGGTCAAATCTATCACTCTGAGA
The DNA here is from genome assembly GCF_051521515.1 of Lactuca serriola. Taxonomy (NCBI): domain Eukaryota; kingdom Viridiplantae; phylum Streptophyta; class Magnoliopsida; order Asterales; family Asteraceae; genus Lactuca; species Lactuca serriola. The sequence goes on from NC_136411.1 coordinate 25,342,061, forward strand.
TTATCCAGCCTGTGCCACATGTGACTTAGTATATTCACTTAATAGCTAACTCACATTACTAAGAGTCCCACAAAGCACAAAGCAAGCAGCATTCAGACAATGGAAAATCTAACCATCATATTCCAATCAAATCATTCTATCCTCTAATCAGGAATTTGTACATGCAATTCAAAGGCTCATATAATCAGGCATAACCTAAACAGGCTATCCTATTACTGACTGATCAGTACTAGCATGCAAGTCTACAAGCACATACAATAGGCATATAAGGCATCCTCCTAGATCCTTAGCCCTAATCTAGCATGCAATTCTCATAACCATATCATAACATAACATGTATGGGTATCTTGGGGAAAAACTTACATGAGCTCGGTTGATTGCACGCATCACACACTTTGTTCTTCTCAAAGTTCTTTTCTCTTTTCAGATTCTTTTCAAACTCCTTTTTATAAAATGGTTTTACTTTTGAAAATTTTAATACCAAGCCCTTAGTTTGAGTTCAGTCACACCCGAGAGTATGTCCGAATCCCTCAAACTAAGGCTCTGATACCAACTTGTAACATCCCAAAATTCAAGGCCAAAAATTTCATTTTTAAATACATTATTATATAAAACCATCAGTATAAAAACATTCATATTAATATCTCATGTCAAAACCAAAGTGTCAATAATCAAAACATATTATCATAAAACCATATCAGAGTGTAATCCCAAAGATCTCATGTGCGGAAAACATAGTATGATGCGCTACGATCAAGCCGACTCCTTTCCTTTGAAAACGAGCACCTGAAACCAAAACTGTAAACCGTAAGCAAAAAGCTTAGTGAGTTCCCCCATCATACCACATACCATACGATCATATAACATACATATACTGTCAGGCATATCTGGGTGCCCGACCTACCCCTTCGGTCCTCTCGACCGGATACTACCTAGCATATCTGGGTGCTAGCCTCCCCTTCGGTCCTCTCGACCGGATACTGCCTAGCATATCTGGGTGTTGGGCTCCCCTTCGGTCCTCTCGGTCGGGTTCTGCCTAGCATATCTGGGTGCTGGCCTCCCCTTCGGTATCTTTCAACCGGTAACCGGGGACTATTTCACCCCCTAACACTACCACATAAAAGCATAGCATAAACACATAAGTCATATACTGCCTAGCATATCTAGGTGCTGGCCTACCCCTTCGGTCCTGTCGACCGGTAAGTGGGGACTATTTCACCCCTACTACTACCACATAATATCATATCACATATATCATAATCTGTCTAGCATAGTTGGGTACTAATCTACCCCTTCGGCCCTATCGACCGATAATCGGGGACTATTTCACCCCCCTACTACCACTATCACATAACATCATATCATGCTAGTACATAAACATAACAGGTAGTAGCAAACATAGACAATTATCACAAAGACAATCATCTAACAACAACTCCTACTGGTGGGCCGACATTTTGGCCGTAGACCCACCGCTACTGGAAGGTAACTCACCTCACACTGCTGAAGTCCCGTAGACACAATCCCATACTGTTGAAGTCCCACAGACTCAACCCCAGCTGCTGGCTGACAGATTCCCGAACTGTCAATACCAAAATAACACCCAATTAATAATTGGGTCCCACTACATAACCATAAGTACATTCTTTGGGTAATTACTACATTACCCCTAGCTTGGCTTATTCAATCCCAAGGCCCAATCCATAGGCCCAAAGTCAATTAGGAATCAAAGCCTAACACATGGCCCAATTTTCCAAATTGGGCCTAGGCCTATACATGGTCTCATTCTAAGGCCCAACATCATATAATCATTAAGGCCCAAACTATGGCCCATCTATGGCCCGATTTTCCAAATTAGGCCCAAGACCCTTACATGGGCCTTACCCTAGGCCCATTAAATTACTCTAGACCATTTGCTTGATCTTGGATAGCCCATTTAATAACCCAATCATCAAGGCCCGATAGAAAGTCCCAACAATAAACCCAAGTGAAATTAGGGTTTCACATAAAATGATGATTAGGGTTAAGTTTCCTACTTAACCCATTAAGGACTTAATCCATTAAATCCAATATTGCTTAGATTAATTCCCGCCAATGATTATTATTTAATATCTCAAGTTATTAAATAATTCTCGTGTGTGTGACCCGATTAATTCTTAAAGTTAGGATTTCATTGGCATTAGGGTTTTCCAATCCAAATATTAGCCCACTTATCAATTTGTTGGCCTTTTATGTCAATTAGGGGTTTATTGGGCCTATCAAGCCCACTAAAATCTTAATAAGCCCATTAGGGTTTTATTGGGTCCACTAGAGTCCGTTAAGCTTCATTGGGCCCATTAGAGCTCCTTTGAGCCCATTAGGGTTTCAAGCATCCCCAATCGAGTCGACTCACAAGACAAGCACACCGCCACCCGACACGCCGGCCGGTGGCGGCAGGAGGCGGCAGCCACCACCCTAAGGTGGTGGTTTTCAATTTTCTTTTTATTATTTTTCTTTCCGGTTACATTTTACAATGCTAAAACCCCAAATAATCACACAAGCACTAATACAACACATGTACACAACAACCTAATGGTGTTTGGCGGTGGCGAACGACGGTAGCCACCATGGCTGGCGGCCATGGTGGTTTCTTGACAACTCCGGCCAACAGAAAATGACCATACACCCGATTACACACTCATAGCGGAGACAACAGCGGACTTGGGATGGCAGCCACAATTAATCGACATGTGGATGGTAGTAGCCACCATGGCCGGCTGCCATGGTGGTTCTTCACAACCCTACTCGACCGACAGTCCATACACACGAACACAACGACATTTCGAGATGGCAAATGGTGACCAGAGCAACAAAACGTGCCAAACGGCGGTGACAGCGGTGCTCACGGCGGCATTTTGCGATTGTTAGAGCAGCGACTCGAGCCACGATTGCAGCAGCAACAGCAACGAAGCCACAGGTGGTGTTTAGTGACGGCGGCGCAACCTAACGGGGATCGAATCGGAAGAAAGAGAAGGAGAGAAAGAGCAGCATTCGGGAAATAGCAACAGCAGCCATAGTCTCGTCCTTCACGCTTGTTGCCGAAGTCACTCGATCGGTGGTTAGCAATATCGACGAAGGAGGGAACGACCGCTGGAGATGAGGGAGGTATAAGGTGGTAGAGGGTTGGTGGATGCAATGGTTTCTAGGGTTCCAGAAGAGGGGATGGGTTATATACCCGATCCTTTAACTAATTTTCCATAATGACACTATTAGCCCCTCCCCTTCTCTTTTATTTCCAATTAAGTCCATATTTTACCTTTCCCACCCTGACTTTGGAATTCCTTTCAAGTCAAGTCTATAACTTTTACCAATGGCCCCTCTATAACGAATTCTTCTCAAAATAAGTCTAATAGTTACTCTTTAACCCCTGATTCAATAAATTCTTACAAAATAAATCTGAAACTTATAGTTTTAACCCCCAACTTCTAAAATTTTGACCATTAGCTCTTCGAAGCCATCCTTTGATATATTATTATTTATTTTAAGCTACCATTCGTTCATTAAATTATTTATTTAACTTAATAAATAAACGTGTGTTACAAAGAAGATCAAGGTAACGACTTGATACCTTCAAATTATGCTAAATTGGGGTAGACTTTAGATCCACACACGTTCCTTACCTCAGACTTCTTGATCTTCAAGCTCGTCTCACCAAGATCCACCTTCCAAGCTTAAAACACACAAGTATGGAGAGAAAACTGTGATTTAGGGTTTCTGGACTCACAAGGGGCTGTAAGAGAGGCTAAGGGGGCTAATGACCCTTTAAATAGGGTGCAAAACCCCGAAAATTAGGGTTTCATCGTCCAACTCCAAGTCGTCGAGTCGTGTCCTCCAACTCACCAAGTTGGTCACTTAAATTCGAGGTCAAAAACGTTCCTACTCAACGAGCCAGGGCCTCCAACTCGTCGAGTAGACTTTTCAATATGAAAAATAAAGCTGGAAATTAATACATGAGAGTCTGGGCGTTACAAATAACTTTTTCCCTTAGGGTTCTTGTTTTGCAATTCAACGTTATATGTTCAATAGTTAAAACATAGATCCAAAGTAGGTTGCATGCGAACTTAGGAACTGTTGTTCTAGTTTATTTGTTTTACTTAAAACCTAGCAGTTTTGTACTCTGATAAATATTTGATATATTTCTATACTTTGATGGACTTTTAGAATGATGAATGGTTGATTTGGTTGACTTAAAAAAAATTTACTTAGTATTTTTGGACTTTACAATTCAGGTTGTGCAAGTTTTAGATAAGAAGGATTCGTAGGTCTGGGTGGTTCACTCAGATGGAAGGGGGGGGGGGGGGGAGTTAGTCAGTGAGAGTTCATATAGATCATTAGTTGTTTCCGGCTAACAGGATGAGGGTTTGTTAGAACAAGCTACCTATCAAGGTTAATATTTTTGTTTGGCATCTTCGATTCGGCTACCCACTCGCTGCAACCTGGATTTACGAGAGGCGGATTTGGATTCTTTGTTGTGCCCTTGTTATAGTGATTTTGAAGACATTAATTATTTGTTTTCGGTTGTTCATTTACGGTACAACTTTGGCGTCAGATTGGGAAGCAGATTGAGAAGACTATTCCGAAGTATGAGAACTTATATATGTTTTTCCTTTGGATCGAAGGACATAGTGTGGTTCAATTTCATAGATTGATCGTAGACTAGGTGTATGTTACTCTTTTATGGCTTTTATGGATGTGTCGGAACGCGCTTGTGTTCTGGAACTTGGAGGTTAGGAGAATCTCATTATTTGTTTCATTTTTTCGTTGTCTTTTAATTAGTGTCAATTTAGAAATCGTAAGTCTAGTATTAATGGGAATGAGTGGATGCAAAATCCACTAATGAACTAATTGTTCCATTTTTCTTTCCTAGCTTAGCTAGCTTTCTATCTAATAATATTCACCCATTTAATTTTACAAGGGGTGATTCATAAGTTTTGGTAAAGGAGTAGGGGTGGTACTTGTATATTTGAGTCTTTGACTACCATTAATATAGACGTGTTCGCCGAAAAGCAGGCGAAATCCCCAATCTTTCGATAGAAACGAAGGCGAAATGTCGCAGGCAGTCTTCTCCCCGGGGCACGTGATCATTCCGGCCTCACATGTCAAGACGTCAGCCGCCGACGGACTCCACCTTCCTTCATCAAATGTTCACTTACTTCGCCGCACAAACCACCGGCGGAAGCCGCTGCTACGGTCACTCACAACGCCTATTCGGTGCTCAACCAATTTTTCCTTCGATCTCAAAAGTGGCAAAGGGTGAGTACTAAATCAATCCTCTTATTTGGCGTCCAATTCAGATAAGTTTTTCCTGATATTATACGCAGAACATTTGTTCTATTAATTTTCAATCACAGGGTAATCAATTTTTTCTTCAATTACCACTGTTTGCTTTGAAATTTGATGTTATGAAGTTAGAAATGTTGTAAGTTAGGGCATTTTCAATACGAATGCCCTAGTTGGGAGAAAAAGATTCTGAACTTTCTATCGGTGGATTGAATCCAATTTTGTTGTTAATCCTTCTTTACAGAATGAGTCAATTTCATGAGATTGAACTCAGGGTTAGAGATTACGAATTGGATCAAGATGGAGTTGTGAACAATGCAATCTTTGCTAATTATTGTCAACATGGTGAGTCTTTACTTCAAATAATTCAATTAACTATTTAATGAGATCAAAAAGCTACAATCTTTTCAATCATTAAACAGCTCGTCATGAACTTTTGGAAAAGATTGGAATAAATATCGATACAGTTGCTCAAACTGGCAACGCAATAGCTCTTTCAGACTTATCACTCAAATTTCTTGGACCTTTGAGAGTATGTCTTTATATTTTTTAATAATTATTCTCAAAATTTAACTACCCTTTATAGTTTCTTGATGTTATTCTGGTGAAAACAGATTGGAGATAGGTTTATTGTGAGAGCGAGGATATCTGACTCATCAGCTGCTCGTATATACTTTGAACATTTCATCTTCAAGATCCCAAATCAAGAGGTTACATTCTTTTATCCTTGTTTTATTTGACTCGATTCTAAGATGTTAAAAGACAGAAAAGCCCTTCAATGGTGGTATTTTTTGATGTAGCCAATTTTGGAGGCACGTGCGACTGCAGTTTGGCTTGATAAAAACTATCGCCCAATTCGTGTTCCACCAGAGGTAAGATCCCAACTTGTAATGTATCTCCGTCATGATGAGGGAAACTGATGTTATCATATCATATCTAACCATTTTTTGTGGGGGGGAAATAAGTATTAATTTTTCATAAGTAATGTTCATCATGTAATTGTAGGCCTTGTTTTTATTTAGTGATGTTATATACTTATATTTATGATCTTTTTTTTTTTTTTTTAGTTTCAGTTTTTAGTATTGGTATCATTATTTGTTCTTGAAACTTGAAATTGTACTTTTCATGAAGTGGAAATTGTTTCACTTGATAATAGCAAAAATACTCAAATGCATTACATCCTTACTCACGTAGTATATATATACACACTAGTATATATATAAACATTAGTGGTTGTCGATGCGAACAAATAAATAACAATATGTTCCAACACATTTTAAAATGTATAGTAACAAGGAGATTGAATCCACGAATGCCAACAAATAAATAACAATATGTTCCAACACATTTTAAAATGTATAGTAACAAGGAGATTGAATCCACGAATGCCAACAAATAAATAACAATATGTTCCAACACATTTTAAAATGTATAGTAACAAGGAGTTTGAATCCACGACGATTGGTACAACTTGTGAATCTATATGATCTATTTGTGAAAATAATTTTCATAGCATACGTCAATCTATTTGTGAAAATAAATAACAATATTGTTCCAACACTTTGTATATTGGCATACGTCAATCTAGTTGATGGGTTTGATGAGAATGTTAGGATGTCTTCACGTACCACTAGAGATAGTCTACATAAAATTTCCAAATATTTATATAAGTTGTACCATCTACAATATTTATGTAAGCCAACTTATAATTAATGGATGCACACCACAATTAATACAAACAAGGGAATTATGGTTACTTGACTATCGCACTTGAAGCATTGGGGCGTTCATAGGATTTGTGGATATGACATGCCTTAATGAAATCAACATTCTTAACATGTCACCGATATTCAAGAACATATATGATGGAACTAAATTAGATTCTAACAACATATATGATGGAACTAGATTAGATTCTTTATTCGATGTGCATGGAACGTTCTATAATTATGATTTTTATCTTGTTGATGGGATCTATCCAAAGCGTTGTATTTTTGTTAAATCATTGCGATGCCCCAATGATAATAAAAGGGAAAATTTTAAGAAAACTTATGAAAGTCGTGAGGAAGGATGTGTAACAAATGCTTGGAGACTTTAAAAAACCTAACGCTCTTTTTTAAGGAGAAAAATCTTACAAATATAATATCGGCAATATATAATGTTGAAGTTTATCAAAGTCTAATGAGCATTAATTTTTTTTGAACGGCAAAGAGGAAAAATGCATTAAAGAAAGCCAACAGGAAGCTGGACAAAACAGTACATATAGAACATTGAACTATAATGGAAATTTGAAATGAACTAAACTAGATAAACTAATGATGAACTAGAGATTTGTGTTGTAAACCAAAACTCATGACTAAACTGGAATTCACCAAATGGGAACTACTATGGCTGAGGTATCTTCAACATTTGAGTGAGGCATCACCAACAGGGCATAACGGGCAAAATATCAGTGCTTCAGTCCAGTGCTTCGGTCCATAGGTCTAGAGCCGCCATGAAGGGGACCCCATTCAGCTGTAAGCTCTAAGCTACTTCGTACCCCTCTGTGAGAATGAGATGCATCCAATCTTTGGCTGACTTATTCAAGGCCGTCTTCAAGAAGATTCTCCAAGTGGGCATAATCGGATATTAATGGGATTTATGCATCATAAACCAAGAAGTATCCAGATGTGAGGCCCTGCGAATAGAAACAGATCGAAAGAGAGAGAAAGACACACGCCAACATAAAATTCACCCCCCACCCAAATTTAAAACACCAAACACACGAAAGAACACGAAGAAAAATGCCAAGCACAGCTATGATCCTAAAGAGATGGCTACCTAAGAGAAAGAAACACGCCAAACACACGCTTAACTGCACTTGGCATTGCTCCAAGACACCAATTAATACTGACACAAATATACCCCACCCCCCCCCCTCCCCACCACCATGAACATTACAACATATCAGACTCAAGGATTGGATTACAGCACCATTCTAACCATCTAAGCTTTTTGGATTTATGTCTAGCATTTATCCATAAATATGGTAGGGTCTGGATTTCATCTGTAAGACCAGAAGGTGAGATGCGTTTGTCTGAATGAGCCAGCTTGTTCCTATATTTCCAAATGACCCAGATAAAGACCACGGATACAGCTTCTTGGAACACTCCTAGATCTTTTTTAGGTGGAAGGTTATTCTTACACTGAAGTAGATCTGAAACCGACTGGAAGCTCGATGGAAGTAAATACCACCATAATCTAATTTCACCCCAAACTTTTAATGCTACTGAACAGGCGGTGAATAAGCGTGTCTCAGATTCTGCATGCTGGTTGCAGAGGGTGCACAGCGTGTTGGAACCAATTCCCAATTTGTACAGGTTTTCTTTTGTAGGTAATCTGCCGTGATAGATTCTCCACGCTAGGATGTTTACTTTCCGGGGCACAAGGTAGTTCCAAATCCAACAATTGTTTGTTTTTGGGAGGAGCTTGTTGTCAATGTGTCTTCTCAGTGAGGCTACAATGTATACACCCGAAGCCTCTAACTTCCAGAACCTCCCATTAGTTTGGTTTGAGTTGGGATTAGTAAAGAGGTTTTGAAAATCTAAGTCATATTTTGATAAAGTGGAGTGCAAATTTACAATGGTGCCCCAACAGAAGCCTTTCTTCTTTGCTTTTGAGGGAGCATTGAAACCCCCGTCCAAACCATAGATGGATGTAATGACTTCCTTCCACAACTCCTTTTCGTTTGATTTGAAACACCACCACCACTTCCCTAGTAAAGCAAGTTTTTGAGCTTTCAAGCTACCAACCCCAAGGCCCCCGTCATCAAATCTGGCAAGAACCTTGTCCCACGCTATCCATGACATTTTGATTCTGTCCGATGACCCTCCCCAAAAGAAACGCCTTCTATAGTTTTCTAGGGTATTGATTATCTTTATCGGAGCCTTGTATAGTGAGAATAGATATGTTCCAAGACTACCAAGAACGGATTTACAGAACGTTAGCCTTCCACCAAATGAGAGAGATGATGCTTTCTAGTTAGATAATTTAGACTGGAACTTGTTTATGAGGGAGTTCCATTGTGATATTCTTGACATGGCAGCCCCCACTGGCATTCCCAGATACGTGAAAGGTGTGCAACCAACAGAGCAATATATACTCCTAGCTAACAGTTCAGTTTCCAGATTGTTCACCCCCAAACCAAATTTTTTGCTTTTCAACATGTTTATTCTGAGCCCGGAAGATAATTCAAAACAACGCAATATTCTAATTACGTTCTTGGCATTGGAAATGGACCAAGAACCTAGGAAAATCACATCGTCTGCGTATTGAAGATGAGATACTACTGGACCTGATTTTGGAAGTGATATTCCCTTGAAGATCTGTTTTTCCACGGCTGCTTCCATAGCAACATTTAGGCCCTCAACAACCAAGATAAAAAGGAAAGGTGATAGTGGATCCCCTTGGCGTATTCCCATTTCAAGATCAAATTCTTTAGTAGCTGACCCGTTTACTATTACTGAGGCTCTAGCTAATGATAAGCATCCCTTAATCCAGCTTCTCCATTTTTCCCCGAATTCCATTTGTTCCATCACCGAGTCTAAATACCCCCAATTAAGGCAGTCAAATGCCTTTTCAAAACCCACTTTGAAAAGGAAGGCCTTGGATTTGCTTTTCCTGAGCCAAGATATGACTTCATTGACTATTAGAGGCCCGTCCAGGATGTTGCGGTCTTTAATGAAGGCTGATTGAGTGTAACTGATGACTAGTGAAATAACCTTCTTTAGTCTTTCTGAAAGAACTTTAGAGATGATTTTGTGGAGGCTCCCTATAAGACTTATTGGGCGATAATCATCAAAGGTGTTAGGGTCATTTGTTTTTGGAATTAGGGTGATGAATGACGAGTTGCAGCCTTTGTCAATAATCCCTGATCTTTCAAAGTGTTTTACTGCCATATAAATATCTCCTCCAATTTTTTCCCAATACTTCTTTATAAACGCGAATGTGAATCCGTCTGGGCCTGGGGATTTATCAGAGCCACACAACCACACTGCAGATTTGACTTCTGCCAAAGTTATTGGAGCTTCAAGTTCCAATCTAGACTCCTCAGGTAGTTTTTTGAATTTATGACTTGTGAAAATCGGTCTGGAGGTTTCTGTTTCCTTAAACTTGGTGGAAAAGTGCTTAACCGCTTCTTCTTTCACTTCATCCGGGTTTGTTGTCCAAAAACCATTTATATTGATTCCTGATAGACGTTGTGAACGTAGGTTTTTGTTTATTAAACCATGAAAGAATCCCGAATTTTCGTCGCCTTCTAGGGCCCATTTGCACCTCGACTTTTGTTTGATGTCGCTGATCCGTTTAGATTTAATCTCCATTAACTCTTTGTGTAGATTTTTTCTTGTTTCCATAGATTCAAGGTTTGCCCCGCCAGATTCTGCATCGATATCAATTTTGTCTATTTTTTCTATGAGATCCTTGCGAATCCTATTGGACTCATGTGTTTTTATTTTCCTCCAGGCTCTGATCTTGTCTTTTGTGTTCTTTAGTTTGCCAGGTACAACAGATAGTGGGGAGAGGGATGAGAAAAACCTTTTTGTTGAGTCATAGTACCACCCTGCATCCACAACAGTCTCGAGAGATTCATCTTGCAACCACGAGTTGAAAAACCGGAACGGGGATGGACCGTAGTCACATACGGGCGATGAGAGTAGGATAGGACAGTGATCAGAGTGGAGGCGAGGGAGTACGGTAACTTGGAGATTGGGCCAATCGATTTTTGTGTTGTGAGAGACTAGGAATCGATCAAGTTTGCTGTGTTTACCCCCATCAGAACTCATATATGTGAAGCGCCGACCACCCATATGAAAATCAATAAGACCCGCACTTGATATAAAGTTGTTGAAGTGATTAGCTGATGAGGCACAAAAATTTGAACCTAGCCTTTCGTTTTTTGATCGAACCTCATTAAAGTCTCCGAATATCACCCACCGGGAGTTACCATCCGAGCTCATGATAGATTCCAACTCAATCCATAAGAGTTTTCTACGTTCTGGATCGTTTGGGGCGTAAACATTTATGAAACCATACACTGATTTTGATGGGATCCATACCCCTTTGGTTAGGAGATAGCTGTGACCTGAGATTGCCTCGGTTAAGCTGAAGAGATTTGGATTCCATACTGTTGCGATTCCCCCAGAAAGCCCAATGGGATCAGAAACTTCACAATGGAATTTGGAGTTCCCCCAGATCAATCGGTCTAGACAGCCTTTGAACTCCTCTGTTTTTGTTTCCTGCAATCCTAAGAGAAAAACTTGATTACCCCTCTTAAGATTCTTGATCCAATCACGTTTAACTTCACACCCAACACCTCTACAGTTCAACGATAAGATATTCATTGATCAATGATTGCGACTCGCCTTTTCCTGATAATTTTCCTGAGTTGATCTTCATATCCTTGAACATTAAATCCAATCTTTTCACCAATTGGAGCTGTTTGTGATACTTCTTTATCCGTATTCGAGATAGATTTTGAGTTCCCGTTCTGCTGACTGTTTTGTGAATTTTGGTGGTTTGGGGACAATTAGGGATTTATGTTGGTGGAAGATACAGGAAGTGAATTTAAGTCGATATGGATATTGTTTTGATTATTGTTTGGTGGAATTTTTTGATTTGGGTTAATTGAGTATGTGGGTCCTTCTCGACTTGGGCTGTAGGGTAACTGGGTTTAGGCTACTTCTTCCAAGACTTGGGTGGTATGATGGACACCCGTGTTTTGAACTGATTGTAATTGAGGGGAGTTTGCAAGGTTTTCATTATAATGCATGATGTTGCTTGTGTGCCCAAGGGACTCTTCAGATCCTGCCCTAGCCTCCGCGATATTTCTCGGATGTCGAGGATCTCCATCTTGGAAATTGTGAGTGTAATTATTGCCCACCGGAACTCTTTGTCTTGCCGCCCGGACTGATTTCTCCGGCGATTTTGAAGGGGTTCTGCTATTGTCGCCATGGTCTCGAGTGCAGACAAAGTCTTCATCTTCGTAACTATTATTCTCTCTATCTTCTTCATAGTTTTCATCATTCAATTCATAGTGGTCTTCCTAGTTCGAGTTCTCTGTCCATTTAGGACTGAGGATAAATTCATTGCTAGCGACCACATGGCTTAACCTCGTGGACTCGAGGAGATCTTCCAAAACTGTAATTGTATATGGGGAGTTATCCACGAGTATAGTGATTGTCTGATTGATTAGCCCTGTGTTCGAGGTTAGTATCCCCACCCTTCCAAATGCCATGTTAGGATTATCGGTTGCACATTCTTCCGGTATTATTATGTTGCCCCAAGTCTTTGCGATTGCTGAAAACGCTTCTTCACACCAAGCATGTTGTGGTATTCCGAAAATCATTATTGATGATAATCTTTCGCTAAATTTTTCTTTTGGGTTCCAGTTATACATCTTCTTGAACCAGGGTTTCCATATATGCCCTCCTTCCATTAGGAATTTGGTTTTGACGGCTTCACTTTCGAATTCCACTAGGGTCTTCATTCCTCCCAAGTATCTCATCACTATTGTAGGGCATTCTTCTACTTCAGTAAAGGCTCTTACATTCATTAGTGCTTGGAAATTTTCCACTTCCCCAACTAAGGCACGTTTCATGAACTCTCTTGTTTCCTCATAGGATGTCATCCTGATCTGTTTTGGACTTGAGTTTGATTTTGGCAGATTATCTCCTATCAACGCTTCTGCATAGCTTTTGGGACTTGACTGAACGTATTGTTTGATGGGTTGTTGTGTTTGATGATGGTTGGAGGTGAATGGGTGTATGGTTTGGTGGGTATGGTGTAAAAGATGGTGGCGGTCGTCTGGGTATAGGTGATGTCGGTCTTTTGGGAGTGATGGGGGGCGGTTACTGGAAGGATTTTTCCTTTGGCATTTAGCTATATTGACTCTTAGCTTAAGACTTCCAATCCATATTCCATTTTATTTCCTTTCAAAATCTGTAATGTTCTCAATTCTGATGAATTTAGCGAAACCAAACCACTTATTCTGGATGTTTCTCTTCCTGGCGATGTAGATATCCACTATTGTGCCATACCTTAGAAATGTTTGCCACAGTGCCTTCTCGTCCCAGTCTTCAGGAAAGTTCTGAAAAAAGAATGATGTTGCAGTGTTCCTGGTTGCCTGCTGGTCATCCTGTCACCGTTTTCTTCTCTGTCGGACTTCTAGCCACTCTCCACTATCCATCTCTCTCTTAAAACCTTGCATTCATAGATACAAAGTTTCGGGGCTCATGCATGTTAAACATATCTACTCAATGACTAATGAGCATTTTTTTGTTAGTATGATGAAAATGAAATCTTTATAGCGATACAATCACTAAAGATTGGTGCCAAAGAGTATTTGGCAATAAGATCGGCAATATGTAATGTTGAAGTTTATCAAAAACTCCGTAGCAACTTGGTGTAACATATTTGAATTGTTGATCACATTGACTTGAACGCGAAATTCGAAGATGACTTGGAAAACGAAATTCAGACGGAGACTTTTTTAAGTTTTTAAGGTTTTAAAATTTTAATTTGTTTTTATGTATTTCTTAATTCAGTTAATGAAAATTAAAATTATTACTAAATATAATTTTTTAAATTAACTAATTAAAAAAAAGATTATGGAAAAATGGCAAACCATTCACTTTAAATGGAAAAAAGTGTGGCAAAGTGTATTGAGATGTTAAAAAAAAAATAGTATTGCACCTTGATACCACTTTGTCCAGTTTGTCAGATTTTAATAAATGGAAAATGACTTATAAGAATAATAATGTTTCAAAAACATTTAAAAAATACCATTAAAATTTGACATGTTTAAAAAACATCATCTAAATAGGAGTTTTATTCAAGGAGTCAAAAGGTCGAATTTTGGAAGAAATGGAGCCTCACGACGTGAGCCTTGAGTGGTCACGACGTGAGATGAGTTGTTATATAAATTTTGTTCGGGACTGGTCTCACGACGTGAGACATATAAACTATTAATACGTTGTCTTCTTTGATAAACTTTCAACTTCTTATTTCTTGATATTTTTGTGTAAACCCACTGTAAACCCACTTTATATATTGAAGGGTTTTTTATTATTTTAACTGAGTTTTTGATCTGGCACTCGATTAGATAAAGAAACGGTAACTCTTTAATCAAAATCAAATTGAACAATTTTCCATAGCAATATTTTAAACGTTGGAAGGAAATTGCATAATTTTCATAGCAATAATTCAAACTTTGTTGACTATTCGTCTATATTAATTATTGTTCACAATCAACTATGTTGATTTTTATCAATAATGTTGAGTACATTAGTTTGTTGATTTTGATTTTGAGTTTTTGGGGGTTTTTTGTTTTTGATATATAGTGAGAATATTAATTTATGGTAAATTATTTTATAAGAGGAATCTTAAATAATGCACTTGATTATTTGTGTTTTTACGATCGGATATTTGCATAAAGAATCCTATGAGCCTATGATCCTTGTATTGTATTTGTTTTGACTTCCTGTTATTAATAATGTTGTCAAGATGCTTTCTTCAAATTCACATATATAATGACTTTGTGGTATTTATACCTCTTATTTTACTTTTTTTAATATGGAAAAATTATTTTATTTACTTTCAGTTTTAATCCATCTCTTTACTCTTGTTGCAAATTGTTGGTTTGTTAAGTTTCATTATCTAGAAGTATGATTGTCAGTTGCAAGTAACATGTTTTTAATATTTTATAGTGGCAATTAAAGCTATAACTAGCAAAATGTATTTTATGTAATCTATTAGAATGTATTTATGTATTCTATCAGAATATATATCTAGATTTTGAAGTATCTATACTTTATTAAACATGTAATTCTCAATAGGAAACAATTAGTCAATTAGTGTTTGTTTTTTTTTACTTTTCCTCTCTTGCAATGAATAAAAAAACCAAATTGGTGTTGTTTTTTAGAAGAAATTAGTGTATTATGATAACAAGTAATGCTTTTTATTCTTTCAAAATGTCATCAAGAAGGAATCAAATATTGATCATACAAAAGAAAGACTTAGAATGAAGTTCAAAAACAAGTATATTTACGAAGAAGTACATTTTACAATAATACATCACATTTTTGTAAGAATAGTTGAAATCAAGTCGATTATTTAGACCATTGAATAAGATCAAGTGCATTTGTTCAATAATTGTATATTTAAGAATGCAATTTTGTAAGAATTTTATTCATTTTTTATGACATTCTGTTAAAATATGTGTGATTATATTAAAATGCACAAGGCTATTATTTTGTAAAAATATGTATTAATTTGTATTTAACTTCGGATGTCTATGAATAGATATAAGAATGTTGTTATTATTGAACTGGTGTTCAAAAAAATGATTCTTTAATAATATTCTGATAGAGTATCATTATGACAGAATATCATTCTAACAAAATAATATTATGATAGAATAAAATCGATTTATGCTTATAAATTACATTTGAAATTGACATAAGTAAAAAAAAAATCATATTTTTTAAATCAAGAGCATTAACTATCCCCTAAATCTTAAATTTTCCTTTATTAAATTTATCTTAATTGACTAAAATACCTTTATAATGAATTAAATAGTATTTTTATGTTATCTTTAATTTAAGACTAAACTGCACAAATGGTCCCTGTGGTTTGTTCAAAATTGCCACTTTGGTCTAAAAAAGTTTGGACTAGCACCAGAGGTCCAAACTTTTCATTTTGTTGTAGGTTTGGTCTGTTTCAAAATTGGAAGAGGATAAAATGACTTTTTTGCCCTTGTTATTTGTTTTTTATTTTCTTTTTATTTACTGCACTAGTTTTTAACTGAAAATAGAAACAAAATTAATTAAAAATAAAAAACAAATACAATTCTCTCTCTCTCTCTCTCTCTCTCTCTCTCTCTCTCGTTGTTTTAATACCAAGAAGATATATCATCTTCTTCAAAACCCACCATCAGATCCTCACCATTGTTCTTCCTTCCGGCCACCACAAATCAACTACCAAACTGGATTCAATCGTTTTTTGTGAGTTTTTTTTTTGTGTTTGGGTTATGCTCTGATGTGAATCACTATATCAAACTGTATAATGTAAAGGTGAAGAACAACAATTATAGATTTAGGGCTTCTCCTTTGAACTCGAAAATCAGGAATAAAAAGATGAAATCAAAGAAATCTTAATGCCTGTAACTTCAATAAACTTAGAAGCAGATAGAGGACCGATACCGATGAAGAGATCTGATCAGCCATTTGTGTTTGTGTGTGTGTGTGTGAGAGAGAGAGAGAGAGAGAGAGAGAGTTTGCATTTTTATTTCCTATTTTATTTCTGTTATAAAAAAATATAGAAGGAAAATTTTCTTTTAATCAGAGAAAACTTTAAATAATAAAAAAACTGAATAAAGAAAAGGGAAGGGCAAATTCGTCTTTATGAAAAAGTTTATAGCAAATAGGACCAAACTCGCAACAAAATGAAAAGTTTGGACCTCTGGTGCTAGTCCAAACATTTTTGGACCAAAGTGGCAATTTTCGACAAACCACAGGGACCATTTGTGCAGTTTAGTCTTAATTTAATAATATTTATTAATCATTACTTAAAATAACTAAAATGAATGGTTCACAATCAACCATACATGCACACAATAGCCTCTCTCTCTCTCTCTCTCTCTCTCTCTCTCTCTCTCTCTATATATATATATATATATATATATATATATATATATATATATATATATATATATATATATATATATATATATATATATATATATATATATATTCAACCAATTATCTCTTAGTTGGATTGTAACCTTTCCTCCCCATGCAAAATTTTTAGTGTAGAAACGGTTGCCAAATGATTCATAGAAAAATTACACCATATTTATGTTTGTCAAAAACATTCTCGCAGTACATCTACTTCATGAAAAGTACTTTCAAATTTCAAGAACATATAATGATACCAATACAAAAAAAATAAAACAAAAAAAAGATCATATATCTAAGTATATAACTATAGCAAGGCCAAAATTTACATAATGATTGATGAACATAATTACTTATGAAAAACGAATCCATATACAAGTACTATTTATCATGCAAACAAACCTCTAATACTTATTTCCCCCCACAAAAATGGAACGAGTCTTCCTCATCATGAAGAACAAACTGTACAAGTTTAGATCTTACCTCTCGTGGAATACGAGTTGGGCGATAGTTTTTGTCAAGCCAAACTAGAGTCGCATGTGCCTCCAAAATTGGCTACATAAAAAAAACCAACCATTGAAGGGCTTCATCCTAACAACAATCAAAATAAACTAAGGATAAAAGTCTGTAACCTCTTGATTTGGGATCTTGAAGATGAAGTCTTCAAAGTATATACGAGTAGCTGATGAGTCAGATACCCTCACTCTCACAGTTAGCCTCTCTCCAATCTGTTTTCATCATAATACCATCAAGAAACTATAAGGGCTAGTTGAGATTTGAGAATAATTATTAAAAAATATAAAGACATACTCTCAAAGGTCCAAGAAATTTGAGTGATAATTCTGACATAGCTAACGCATTGCCAGTTTGAGCAACTGTATCGACATTTATGCCAATCTTTTCCAAATATTCATGATGGGCTGTTTAATGATTGAAAAAATTGTAACTTGTGATCTCATTAAATAACTAACTGAATTATGTGAAGTAAAGACTGACCATGCTGACAATAATTAGCAAATATTGCGTTGTTTACAACTCCATTTTGATCCGTTTCATAATCTCTAACTCTCAGTTCAATCTCACGAAATTGACTCATTCTGTAAAGAAGGATTAACAACAAAGCTGGATTCAATATACGAATAGAAAATTCAGAATCTCTTTGTCCTAGTTAGATTCTATTCAATTCACATTGTTCTCCCAACTATATTGAAAATGCCGCATTAGATTTCAAAGCAAACATTGGCAATTAAATTAGATATGATTAACCTGTAAAATGACTAAGCACCACCTAAGGAAAACTAATCAACGTTCAATACTCCAATACTTTGAACATGTGATTGAAAATTAATCCTGCATATAATATATCAGGAATAACGTATCTGGATTGGACGCCAAATAATAGGATTAATTTAGTACTCACCCTTTGCCACCTTTGAGATCAAAGGAAAAATTGGTTGTACTCCGAATACGCGTTGTGGGTGACTGGAAGAGCGATGGTTTCCGCAGGTGGTTCATGTGGTGAGGTACGTGAACATTTGATGGAGGATGGTGGACGCCGTCGGTGGATGACATCTTGACACGTGAGGTCGGAATGATCACGTGCCCGGGAGAGAAGACGGCCTGCGACATTGACATTTCGGCTTCTTTTTAATAATTTTTTCCGAGGATTGGAGATTTCTCATGTTTTTCTGCGATCAACTCTATAGATATTATATAGGATGGTAGTCAAATATACAGAAACCACCCCTACTCTTTATCAAAATTTATCAATCACCCTTTGTCTAATCGGGTACTTTTGCTAATAACTACTATTCACAAATGAGATGCAAGGTAAGATCAAAGTTCTAGAAAACGCATCGTGGCATTGAGGATATGCAATTCGTCTCCTATGTTGACATAAAGAAGCATATATTTGAAAGTACATAGATTAACGGATTCATTACTTACTCTATCATTTTTCCAACATATCCTACTTAATAAATGAAGGTTTTTTTTGCCACTTGTCAAATTCTCATGAGTTTTACCACATGTAATTTTATGAGAGTTTTAAAATTATTATTTTCCACTTGTCATTTTTTGAGAATTTCCATTTTTTAAAATAAAATTTCAAATAAGTAAAGAGAATCATTCTATTAATTTGATAATAAAGTCTCATAAATGCTCTAAATAAGATTTGATTTTTTTTATAAATGTTTGAAAAGATTACATTATGATATGTAAAAGTATTATTTTATAAAATATTTAATGTTTAAATATTGATATTAAATTTTTATTTTTAATAAACTCGTGTAATACACGGGTCTTACAACTAGTTTCTATAAAACAGAATGTTTATGTTCACTATTCTTTGATGTTGATTCTCACATGCAATTTCTACTTAGTAATTCTTCCAGAAAAATGAATAAAAAACAACCTATGATCATTTCTTCATATGTTACGGTACGTAAGTTATTATATATAACATATAGCTCCCACTCTTTTATTCACAAACGATTTCAATACAAAAACGATTACATAAGAGACCTAGTCATTTAATAATAAACATAGTCATGTATAAACACAAATATGAAGATATTGATCTTATAAATATATTTTTAAATGATTAGATTCGGAATTTATTCAACCAAAACAATACTATTATTTAATTATAAGTCAAAATAGGTATATATTTATCTAAAAAAAATTACAAATCTATTAACATATTGAACCTTCTTATGAAAAGAAACATTTCACATATTGTATAATACCTTTTCAAATGGAAAGAAGTATTTCATTGTGTGTGAAACAATCTATTTACTATAATAAATAAATGAATATATAATTTTTGCCACATCTCAATGTTTTAATGAGTTTTAACATTTGTTATTTTATAATATGTTTTAAATAAAAAAATATCTACATATCAATTTATGATTTTTTTTTAATTTTTAAAATTTAAAAACTACATAAAAGTTATACTTATATATGTAAAGTATCAAATAAAATAAATATTATACTAAATTCCAATTAATATGTTTCTTCATTCTTTATTTTAAAAAATACTTATTATATATATATATATATATATATATATATATATATATATATATATATATATATAAAGAGAGAGAGAGAGAGAGAGAGAGAGAGGGGTAGGGTCCTCTTTCTATGTGGTTGATGTTAATCTCAAGATCTCTGATTTATTTATAATTTCAATTGAACCATCCTTTTATATATATATATATATATATATATATATATATATATATATATATATATATATATATATATATATGGTTATAAACCGTGAAAACCACAGTTGATATATTTAAAATTTTTATATAAAATTTTTATATAGAAAGTAATTTGTTGAAAAATAAATATATAAACAATACATTTATTTTTCTACTAATGTGCCTATCGGGTACATTTTATGTTTCCTAAAAAAAATGAAAACCAAATATGAAAGAAAGTTAAAGATGATTTTAAAATATTTTTTGGAAAAGAAATGACGAAAAATTAACAAAACAAATCGGATGTTTTTTTTTTGGTATTTTTTTTCTTTATTCTAATTGCTTTTACTTTTTAATCTTTTCAAAATGTATGGATAGCATTGGTTGCATATGTCTCACGATAAACTAATGGTCTTATATATATATATATATATATATATATATATATATATATATATATATATATATATATATATATAGAGAGAGAGAGAGAGAGAGAGAGAGAAAGAAAGAAAGAAAGAAGTAGGGTCCTCTTTCTATGTGGTTGATATTAATCTCAAGATCTCTGATTTATTTATAATCTCAATTGAACCATTCTTTATATATATATATATATATATATATATATATATATATATATATATATATAAACCGTGAAAACCACAGTCGATATATTTAAAATTTTTATATATAAAGTAATTTGTTGGAAAATAAATATATAAACAATACATTTATTTTTCTACTAATGTGCCTATCGGGTACATTTTATGTTTCCTAAAAAAAATGAAAACCAAATATGAAAGAAAGTTAAAGATGATTTTAAAATATTTTTTGGAAAAGAAATGACGAAAAATTAACAAAACAAATCGGATGTTTTTTTTTGGTATTTTTTTTCTTTATTCTAATTGCTTTTACTTTTTAATCTTTTCAAAATGTATGGATAGCATTGGTTGCATATGTCTCACGATAAACTAATGGTCTTTTATATATATATATATATATATATATATATATATATATATATATATATATATATATATATATATATATATATATATATAGCGTTAGGTTCAAATGTTTTCACTATCTATTGTGTGCATATAAGATTGATTCTGGACCAATCATTTTAGTTATTTTAAGAAAGTAATTAATACCTATTACATGTTGAAGATATATTGAGTATCAATATATCTTCAACATGTAATAGGTATTAATTACTTTCTTAAAATAACTAAAATGATTGGTCCATAATCAATCATACATGCACACAATAGATAGTGAAAACAAAATAACTTAACCATATATATTTATATATATATATATATATATATATATATATATATATATATATATATATATATATATAGAGAGAGAGAGAGAGAGAGAGAGAGAGAGAAAATGATCAAAGGAGAATACCTAAAAGGTTGAGAAAGCGAGAATAAGTATATTCATTTGTGGAGAAATAATAAATTTTTACGAACAATCAACATGAATATGTCTTTTATCTTCAATTGAAATTAAATGCGTAAAAATTTATCATTTCTCTACAAATGAATACATAGAATCGTAAATGAATATACTTTGTTCTCGCGTTCTCAACCTTTTTAGTATTATCATTTGATCTTACTCATATATATATATATATATATATATATATATATATAGAGAGAGAGAGAGAGAGAGAGAGAGGTTATAATATGGATGGATAATTATTGTGTGGACGTTTGAACAGTGTTATTCTATTAGAATATTAAGAATAGATTATTTACTAATATGAATATATTCAACCTCACAAAACTATCGTTATTTTCATGCATTCTTATTCATTTTTTTCACGCACTGTTTTCACTAATTTTCGTTCTTACAGAAAATATTCTGACAACATTCTGACAGAATAAAAATAAAAATAATAACTTTATAATAACTTTATAGACGATTTAATTTGTGACAATGTATGACAATGATAACAGTTATGTAATATTGAACGTATTCATATTATCAGACAACATATTATCTTTGTCATTTTCACAGAATAGCATTGTCCACATCTCCGCACAACAGATGTCAATACACATTAGAACACACACACACACACATATATATATATATATATATATATATATATATATATATATATATATATATATATATATATATTCAAACGTTCATATGTACATATTAATTTTTTTTAAAAGTTTGTCAAAATTATTTTTTTAGCTTATATATTTTTTATAAACAGTTATATATATATATATATATATATATATATATATATATCAAATGTGAACAGCAAAGAAAGTGAAACATGAAAAGACTACTTTATGTTATTATTATGCAATGAATTTTGTATATACAACTACTTTATATATATATATATATATATATATATATATATATATATATATATATATATCAAATGTGAGCAACAAATAAAGTGAAACATGAAAAGACTACTTTATGTTATTATTATGTAATGAATTTTGTATATATAACTATTTATGTTATTATTATGGAATGAATTTTGTATTTACAACTGTTAATCTTTAATTGTCAATTAATGATAATATGAATAATCATAGATTAAAATTTACCATATATATATATATATATATATATATATATATATATATATATATATATATATAAACTTTGTAATAGAATAATAACATAAAGTTTTTTAAATTAATACACATATATAAAATTTTTAGTATAATAATAACATAAAAATAAATATATAAATACTTATATGCTAATATTCACATTATAATTACTATAACTGTAGGCACATTAAATTTAAAGCATAATAATAACATAAAAGTTGTGTTCTCACGTATTTGTTTTATCTATTGTGTATATATATATATATATACATACATACATACATACATACACACACATACACTTACGTTCAAATGAGAACAATTATATAATTTTGAACGCGAGAACAAATCCGCTGTAACAACCCAAAAATCACAACAAATTTAAACTTTTTAAAACAACCCTTTTACTAATGAAAATGTTTACAAAATCATTTTTTCCAAAAATATTATTTAAAATCAGAGTCTCCCAAGATCGTGAATATGAAACTGTAAGTACAGTGACAAAAACTCGCCTCCCAATCTTAACAATAGCTGATGAGGTCCCGACTCTGAATCTCAGCTCTGACCGACACCTATCCATCTACTGACCAAATTCTAAAACCCAATTCGAAATACCCAAAATACCCTCAGGTCAAACTGGGTCACCCTTGGTCAAAGTTAAAGTCAAACTTGTCCAAAATTAACAAGTCAACTGAGTAAAACTAGCCAAGTCAACTCAGGGCGCATACGCGGGGCGTACTCCAAGAGTACGTAGGGCATACTCGAGCATTGACCGCAGACAGGTGAGTTGACCTCGTACACGCTGCATACTCAAGTTATGCAGGACGTATGCCCATACTTCCCAAACCTCATTAAGAGCTTAATGCCTTAAGCTTTTACGTATAATTTTCAGATCCAAGGCTAAATCATCCTCAAAAGTTATAAAGTTTCTAACTTTATGACTTTGCATGTCTATTAAGCACTTATCTTAACATCTTAATATATTAAGACTTTCTAAAGAATACATGGAGCAAAACCAACATTAAGACCCCATTTTTTTGACATAAGACCTTTCCTAAGGTCTGAAAGGACAACTTATTGGGTCAAGAATAGGCCATGCTCAAGAATCACCACTTTAGGATCAAAAAGTGTCTTAAAAGAGCAAAAGTCTAGATGTACAAGATGAAGTGATCAAGTTGCTAAATTTTTACCTTTAGAAGGCTACTATCAAGGAAGTAATCACAGATCGAAAGCGCTTCCCAATTCCAAGCTCTTCACACCACACTCTTCTTCTTCAAGAACAATTATAACCACTCAAATAGGCTTCAAAAGGCACTCTTTCACTGAGGGTTTTCTTGGGGTCGATCTCACAGATGGAGACTGAAGAAGGAAGGGGGCATGAGGTTATAATGACATTAATATAGGGTTAAAACCCTAAAAAATTAGGGTCTGGACATCATGTGCTTATGCCTTGCATACTGTTGGATTAGTGTCTAAGTCCATAACTATTTTGGTATGTACTTGACCCGATTATGAACATGGTCTTTTTGGGTTGCCTTCACCATAACAATATGTAGGATGAATTAAGGAGAGAAAGGATTAATTATGATGTATTAATATATTATGGGAATAATATATTAAAGGAGAAATCATAATGTTTAATTAATATTAGTCAAGAATTAATTAAGAATTAATTTTGTGGCTAAAAGAGATTACTTGAACTTAAGGGACTTATTGTGTAATTATAAGATAATTACATAGATGGGCTAATGGACTCCATAGAAGTTGGAGTGGACAAATTCTATGGGGAAACCCATTAGAAATCGTCCAAGGCTTCTAAAGAGGGAGTCTATGGGCTGCTTAGGGCTTAAGCAGTCAAATTAGGGTATCCTAACTGAAAACCCTAATAGCCAGCATATATAAGGAACCCCTATGGCCCCAAAAACGTGGGGAACACTTGGATTAGGGTTTCCAGCCATTTTTTGGTGCCTCTCCTCTTTTCTTTCCTTCATCTAATTGCTTAGTGGTGTTTGTGACTCCATTAGAGTTGTAGCACTTGAGGCACTAAGCTTTCTGAAGCCAAGGATTGATTGTTATTGCTATATAACAATCAAAGGTAAGATCTAAACCCTAATTCCAGTTATAGTTTATTATATCTAGGGTTTATGGCTTTGGATAATCAATTGCATATTCATTAGACAAACTAGATCCAAAGCTATTAGGGTTTGCATGTACACCATAGGATTGATGTATTGCTCAAAACCCATCAGTGGTATCAGAGCCTAGGGCTGTTTGTTAGTGAATTTGATGCCTTCTTGATCGAAAATTGGCTGAAAAACAATATTTTTTGATTTTTGAGGCTGGACTCGCTGAGTCCATGACCGAACTTGCCGAGTCTACTGGGTACTCGACGAGTCCAGTGCTGACTCGACGAGTCATCGGGTCCGACAACGTTTTTTGGTGATTTTCTTGCTGTTTTGGCTTGGGATACTTACCATAAACGTTTTTAATTCATAAAATCCGATTTTTATTGATTTTGGGTGAATATCCTTACCAAAATAGAAGATAATTATCAAAATTTAGATAATCTTTTGTTTTATTAGATAAAGACTGATTATTTGTAATTTAAGTTTGAATTATCTTTTGAAAAAGTTTCAATTTTTCCCCTTTAGGTTTTATAGTTTAAATTTGAACTTAAAAGTTTTTGTTTTTGAAATTTAAATAGTTAAACCCTAATGTTTTGAAATGTTTCAAAACTTGCCCTCAAGTTTTTGAATTTAAAAGTTGATAAAAAATTTAATTTTGAAATGTTAAATTCTAAAACCCTAGTATTTTGAAAAGTTCAAATTGCACCCTTATGGCTTTATTAATTAATTAAGGTGTATAATTGAAAGAGATTTAATAAACCCATAAAGTTTTGGTTTAGATTTAATTAAATTAAAAGTATAATTTATTAAATTAGACCTAGTATTTTAAAAGTGTAAAATACACCCTATACTATATATATGTAACATTAAAAGTCTAATATTATATATATATATATATATATATATATATATATATATATATATATATGAGTAAAGAGTCAGTCTTACTGTTAGTAGGCCTCATTCACGAAGCTAGTCTATAAGGGATGTTTAAGAAATTTGCCTATAAAATGGCGATTGAATGGGCATCCACTCTTACCCACCGCACTCTTGACTAGTGGAGGGTCGTTAGCCGAATAGGTAGGATAGGACAGAAACCTTCCATTATAATTATAATGAAGTACAAAGTAACTAAATGCTTTTACAAATTCCCAAATCATAGTTACTTTAGGCAAAATGTGAAATTGTATGCTAATCCATGGAATTACACTTCGTACCCTTGTCAAACGTTAATGGAGCGTGTGTGATTAACCGGCACACTAATTTGGGGATGACATTGGTAGCGAAGGGTGACTCGATGTTTGTCATAGATCAATGGAGCGTGTGTGGCTAACCGGCACATTGATTAGGTGATGGTAACATGAGGGCACCAAGTACATTCGTATGGTTATTCACACCTTATTTTTGATCCTCGGCATCCCAGTCACAAATAGAGGGGCATAATCGAGATTAAACATGCCATTGAAAAGTTCAACGAATCTCAAAAGATCTAGGAGTTTCAATTCATTTAAAACTTAAACTTCCTTTTCATTTTTCATGATGGAAATTGGTAAATCGTCATCCCTCTTCTAGGTTGTAGAGTATTGTGTTGAGTCCTAGTCTTGATGTTTCATTTGGGTGTTACATCAAGGATTCTAATCAACTTGAATTTTATCCCGTTTTGTAGATGTCTAGTTCGGACAATCATGGTCTTCCCAAATCCCATGGAACAAGTTTTTCAAACGAAGATGATATTCCACGATATGATCGAGGGACAAGAGATCGTGATTCACTTCCTCTACCTCCTCCAATTGTTATCCCTAACCCACAAGTTCGAAGGCTTGAAAATTTCAAGCTCACTCAAGCCCTTTTGGTAAGTAAACACGAAGATGGGAAACTTGTGTGTGCACACGTCTTAGAGATGAAGTCACACATTGATAGGTTAAGGATGTTGGGTGTCAAGATTTCAGGTGAGTTGGTTGTTGACTGGGGTTTTCACTCGCTTCCTGAATCATTTAGTGAGTTTGTTAGAGAGTACTATATGATGGATCACGACGTGACCCTCATTGATCTCACTTATTTGCTTATAGCTGCTGAATCAGCAATGATTTGGTGTGCTGGTCAAGAAAATTTGTCTGGTGAATCAAACTCCCAAACTTCAATGGACATTGAAAATGGTGACATTGGAGATCCAGAAAAGGTAAACTCTGAGATAGTTCCTTGTGTCATTCCAAAAGAGTCCATTTGCTTTTATTGCCAAGAGAAGGGGGATTGGAGACGAAGCTGCCCTATTTACCTGAGAGATCTAAGAGATGGGAGAGTCAAGACGTATTGCTCTATTTCAGGTAAAAATCCACTATCTAACTCTTTTAAGTTCCTATTATAGATTCTTAATACATGATGTGATAAGATTACATTTTGATGTTTTGTAGGATCGAAGAAAAGAGAGGAAGCTTAAGGGAAGAAGTGAGCTGAATCTAATCGTGAAGAAATGGATTTCGGTCGCATTGCTTGAAGATTGGATTCTTGAGCTACTACTTGGAGTTAGAATAGATTGTTAAGAAATATGTAATAACATAGTTTTTCAATTGAATTGCATTGTAAGGACAAATTTTTCCGCAGTAAAATGAATTTTGATTTTATCTTATTTATTTATCCTTGCAATGGCGTGTATGAAAATTGATGTTTGAAGGTTTCTATTATTAGCAATAATGGATTTGATTCTTAATTAAGTTATTTGTGGAAATGTCAAGAATTTACCAAATAGGGAGAGTTTCTCATCGCCCAAGTTTCAATTGGACAGAAACATGGAATCATACAACTTGGTTGCGTAATGAATGAGAAATTTCATATTTGGAAATTAGACTAATTCTTTGACAAAGTGTCAAGTGAAGGACTAGGAGACCAAGTACACAAGATTGTACGTTGATCAAGTCCACAGCAAGAGTGATACAGATATTCATCATGATTTACTAAAGTTTAGTAAATATGATTACACTTATAAGATTAAGTATAATTTTGAGTTGATTGAAAGGGTTTCAATGAATAGCAGAACGAATAAGAAGAATCAAATAGGCAGAAAGATAAAAGTTTTTGCATTCAAAGAAGAAGGGAGAGTATTTTTTATTGTGTTTTATGATAAGTCTTAATGATTAAGAACCATATCTCAATTGATCCTCTAAGTGAGTCTTAGTGCGTTTGTATGTCTAGGAAGAGGAATCGAGAATTGTGGAAATGGTTAAAATCAAGAAGTCAATCATACTTCATTCCAATATCAAGTCTTAGAGTTATACTCCAAGATTGTGAATTGAGTGACAAGTCTTAAGAAGGTTTATAACGCTCAACAAATGTGGAATTTGGAAAAGTTTTCTTATTCTTGCACATTTGAAATTGGTAAGTTGTGATGTCTTGGATAAGACAAAGACCAACTAGGACCAATTATGTGAAGTGTTTTGTCTTGATAAGAACTACACCAACTCTTGAATATTTGTTTTGTCTAGGAAAGTTTCCTGACAAGAGAATCATATATGTCAAGAGGTCAGGGGGAGCTTTAATGATCTTGAAAAAGTTTCAAGAACAAATCAAGAATAAACCTTATCGATCATCGCTAGCACACGACTTGAGGTTTACAACCTATTGTGTTGACATTATTTTGTTTCTGTGCCATTCCAATTGAGTTAATTATGCATGTGAGGTCTATGAGTTCTCATTTTAATGCATAAAGACAAAGCACCTTGATCGATGGAAAGTACATTGATATGTAAGGATAAGTTGCTAAACTACTTGGAAGACATGGTTGGCACTCGTGTTACCATAAGGCAAGAAATCAAGATTAAGAAAGTTTTGTCCATATGAGTTTGGATTTGTCGCAAACTTGGTTTTGACAAATTCACATGGATAGGAACACATACACCATAAAATCTAAGTGTCATAAGATTTCCTCCTTCATGAAAATGATTGTGAGGAAATGATTTCACTAAGAGAGATTTTAAGAAGATAGCAATTGTGAGAATTGTGTTCTCAAATTCGATTATGGTTACGACATCCCTTTCCATAGTTTAAATTGTGAGATTTGGCAATTAGTCTGAACATTTGGGACTTAGTAACATAAGTTCTGAATTTATCTAGACGCACATGTGAGCTTTCTAAGGAAAAGGTGTATAAGTTTAAGAAGCTTAGATAAAGGCTTATCAAAGCATCAAGTATTAGAAATATGAACTTAGGAAATTCAGTAAGCATTGTTTTCTAGAAGTTCAGCTGTTTTCTGAATACATGTCAAAGCTAGTGGGAGCATAAGTGTTATGCTTATATGATAATAATCATCATGATAGTGGGAGTATAAATGTTATGCTTCTATGATTATTATGGCAAGTATTGCAAGTTAGCAATATTAATTATAGAAAACAAAGATTCACTTTGCAAAGTTTTAGAGGTTGAAACATTGTTTTGCTATAATTAAGGGAGAGAATATTATACTTCGTTTCAAAATCTAAAGCTTAGATTGAGAAATTTTAATAAATTTAGTCAAAGGATACATAGTGTGTTCTCAAATTTCGATTATGATTACGGCATCCCTCTTCATAGTTCGAATTGTGAGAATGTGACACATAAAATATTATGGCAGAAGATTGATAAAGTATCATATCTTTATGAAAGACATTATGTATCATGTTCCATACGCTTCGGGTATAGGATCGATTGAAAATGCTATAATATTTGACCATTCTAAAATTTTCCAAATGTCTAACGCATTAAGAGGGAAAAAGAACTTGAATCGGTTTTAACTAAAATAATTAAACAACTATCAAAGGACGATCCAAAGTTCGCTGAGGATTGGTCACTTGTGAGTAGTTGGAAGTATGGTATTGGATGGACCATATCGACATTATTATGAATAGATAAGATTCTATTAAGAATGAGTTGTCATACGACAAATATGAAATGTTTCCATATTGGGAGTTAGATATTGAGAGTCTATGTCTAGATTAGAAACTTTTATGCAAGAAGGATGTTCAAAGGAATGTAATTTGAATGTGAGACTTCGCGTCTATGGAATTGTCTTGTAACAATTTCTGATAGAGTAATTTGTAATTTCATTGGCCAGGCCTTGGTGACTTTTGTGCTATGACTTTGCGAAAGGATCGTTGCATAAAATGTTAGAATCTAGCATATTCTAATAGTGGCAAGAACCTTGTGTTCTTACACTGATGATAAGGATTGGAAACTGTGAAATGAGCATCATTGGAAAAGTTTTTCAATTGATCTATTTCACAAAGTAAGGACCATATGAAACATAGTGTGCATGTTTGGTGTATGGGACAACTATTTGAGTAATAAGTTGATTTTCTAAAACAATAAACAATAAATAATGAGTAATCAATATGGAGTTTAAATAAAAGTGTTTTATTTACACTCAAAAGTTTTGGGGCCATAAAGGGTTAAGTATTATTAGTGTGTTTTAGTTTTGCATGTTTTGACTTCCAGAATAACTGGGTTATTCGAACCTCCACAGTCGGTCATACGTTGGAAGTAGGTATGAAGGAAGACTGTCATGAAGAGTCTGTGGATTGTCTGAAGAGTTTAGACATAGCACAAGTTTGCTGCAGAGTTCATGAGTGCTTTGATAAGATTAGAGTATTTGATTAAACTGACGCTCACGTGAATCACTTCATGGATTATATCGCGAGTGATTGTGAGTCAATAATATTGTATATTCTTGAAACCGAGACGTGTGAGTTGTTATTTGTTGGTCGATTACACATTGATAATAAGTAAATGCACCAGTAACTTGGTGTTATAAAACTTATTGTTATGTGTGATTCAATCAGTAAATGCAAGCGAGCATTTGAGTCGAAGTTTATCCATTCCTTTTGCCCAAAGTGGGATAAAAGCGATATTTGTGGGCCCCTCGATGATTTAGTGATGATACCTAAGCGCTTGGCCAAGCCAAGACTATGTTGATGTGTTCAATTTTAGTCTGTTGTCAGTCATCATAAATCAGAATTCGGGAAACAGTATAGAGAGAATGATTAAAATTCATGTCTTATGTCTATACGATATCTTGAGAATGGAGAAATATATGATCCCTTATCTAAAGGACACGCGTATCTAATAAGATCATAGTTGACAGCGGCTTTTGAAAGCTATGATTGCTGATCAGGTTCTGAAGTTATGCAGAATAGTTATTAGACTTATCCAAGTGGGAGACTGTTGGATTAGTGTCTAAGTCCATAACTATTTTGGTATGTACTTGACCCGATTATGAGCATGGTCCTTTTGGGTTGCCTTCACCATAGCAATATGTAGGATGAATTAAGGAGAGAAATGATTAATTATGACCCAAATCAAATTGACTCCCCGTGCGGTCCTGGGAAGCTTAGTACTGAAATCCATGGTGATGTCCTCCCATTTCCACACGGGAATATCCAACGGCTGCATCTTGCCGTGGGGTCTCTGGTGCTCTACCTTAACCTTCCTGCAGGTCAGTCATCTCTCCACGTACCAAACTATGTCCCGCTTCATGAAGGGCCACCAATAATCGGGTCGAAGATCTTTGTATATCTTCGTCGCTCCTAGGTGGATGGAGAACCGAGACTTGTGGGCCTCGTCTATCAACACCTATCATACTCTGCCTCAGTACGGTACCCAAACCCTCCCATGCAGGGTCAACAGTCCTTGACTTTCATAATCAAATGAAGCTACTCGGCCCACGATCCTCTCACACTTCTACCTCTCCTCCTTCAAGCCCTCAACATGTGCCTCTCTAATCTGCTCTAGCAATGGAGTAATCACTGTCATCCTCAGGCATATATCCCTGATCGGGGCCGCTACTGCCTTGTGGCTCAGGGCATCGGCCACTATGTTGGCCTTGCCCGGGTGATAAAGAATCTCGCAGTCGTAATCCTTTACCACATCTAACCACCGATGTTGCCTCATGTTCAGATTCGGCTGATCCATGAGATACCTCAGACTCTTGTGATCTGTGTAAATGGTACAACGGACCCCATAGAGGTAATGCCGCCAAATCTTGAGGGCGAACACCACTGCCCCCAACTCTAAATCGTGTGTCAGATAGTTAGCCTTGTGAGGCTTCGACTGTCAAGAGGCATAAGCAATCACATGCCATCGCTGCATCAACACTGCTCCTATTCCTGTGATCGAAGCGTCACAGTAGACTACAAAGTCGTACACTCCATTTGGTAGGGTAAGAATTGGCACCTCGCACAAACGCTGCCTAAAGCTTTCAAATGATGCCTGCTGCTCGGGCCCCCAGAGAAACACCACCGACTTCTTGGTCAGTCGGGTGAGCAGAACTGCTATCTTGGAGAAATCCTTAATGAATCTCCTGTAATACCCTGCCAGAACTAGGAAGCTCCGAATCTTAGATGGAGACCTCGGGACTTCCCACTGCATCACGGACTCTATCTTGGCCGGATCTACTAGTATACCCTTCTGGTTGACGAGGTGTCCAAGGAACTGCACCTCGTGCAACCAGAACTCACACTTGGAGAACTTTGCAAAAAGTCTCTCCCTCCTTAGTGCCTCTAGCACCTCTCTCAGGTGCTCCTCGTACTGCTCCTGAGTCTTGGAATAAACCAAGATGTCGTCGATGAATACTATCACAGACCGATCCAGCATCGGTCTGCACACGCGGTTCATGAGATCCATGAACACGGCTGGAACGTTGGTGAGGCCAAACGACATCATCACAAACTCATAATGAGCATAGCGGGTCCTAAAAACGGTTTTTTGTACATCCTCATCCCTGACCCGCATCTGGTGATATTCGGAGCATAAATCAATCTTGGAGAACCAAGATGCTCCCTGTGATTGATCAAACAGGTCATCTATTCTCGGAAATGGGTAATGGTTCTTCACCGTTACCTTGTTCAGCTCCCGATAATCTATGCACATACGGTGAGACCCATCCTTCTTCTTCACAAACAGGATTGGGGCTCCCCATGGTGAAATGCTCGGCTTGATAAAACCCTTGTCTAGCAGCTCTTACAGCTGCGTAGACAACTCCTGTATCTCGGGAGGAGCCAGCCGATATGGTTCCTTGGCTATCGGAGCCGCACCAGGAACCAGGTCACTCCTGAACTCAACCTGTCTCTCAGGAGGTATTCCAGGAAAATCCTCTGGAAATACATCTAGGTACTCTCGTACCACTTGTACATCGTAAAATGTCGCCTTACCTTTCTATGGGGCATCTATGACATAGGCAACGTAGCCCGAACATCCCTGTAGGAAGTAGCGCCTCGCTCTCGCTGTTGAACACAAAATCGGTCCGCGCTGTGGCCTCTCACCCTGAATCACTAACTCTCCCCCGCTAGAAGTGTGAACCCTCACTAACTGCAACTCACAATCAATCACTGCCCCATTGGGGCTCAGGCAATCCATACCCACTATAACTTTATTCCCTCGCAGGGGAATAGGAACCAAATCCACTAAGAACTGCTCATCAAATAACTGCAGCGAACACCCCTTATGTACTCTCGCGACCCTGACGGTCCTATCACAAGCTATCTCAACCTCAAGTGGGCAATCCAGCTCCGCTGGAGCTCTGCTAAATCGCTTGCTATGCGCAAGCGAGACAAATGATCTGGTAGCCCCCAAATCAAACAATACTGTAGCTGAAATGCCGTTCACTAAGAACGAACCTATACACAAATACATAGCCATGAGAAATCAATACTAAATACAAAGATAAGAGGAAAATATACGTACCCTTCACCACATCAGGAGTCGCTCGCGCCTCCTCTGCTGTCATCTGGAAAGCTCTGCTCTTCGCCACTGGCGCCTCGGCTCGACCCTGTCGGTCGTCTGTAATCCTCAAGGTAGCAATGGCAGGTGCCGCCACCTTCCATGCTGCTTCTAAGCTCGTACACTGGGACTTTTTTATGTCCCCTCTGATTGCAATGGAAGCAAATCAGATCAAATGTTGTGGTGGTGGTGGTAGTAGCTGTACAATCTCTACTCATATGCCCGATCCGACCGTACTTGTATCAGCCAGAACTCCCTGCCTTGCACACCCCATCGTGCAATTTCCCAGACTTGCCACACCGACTGTGGCTCTACCGTCCCCTCGATCTGTGATCCGATACCTTGGGCTTTTTTCCCGAACTCCATGTGCAAGATACGACCTCCGACTTCCTCTTCCTCTCCATCTCTAAATTAATCTCTATCTCTCTCTCTCTCTCTCTCTCTCTCTCTCTCTTGAGCCCTCACAATCATGTCATCCAACATTTTACAGCTGGACCGGCTCACAAATTGTGTGATATCACTCCTCAACATCTCATGATATTGGGCTTCCTGAGAGACTAGGTGATTTTTCACCCAAGAAATTCTTTTACATCCGCCCATCCTTGTTATTTCCTCCATCTTGGTTATTTTGTCTAACCAATGGCGGTTCAGCTTGACCAACAGTCCTACTATAGTTTCCTTCGTCCGATTGTCCATTAATCAATTCAGGTTGTTCAATTGGCATCGTAGGTTCCTCTCGATTCTGTTGGAGCAATCGTCTTGTCTCCTCCATCTGAAGATCCAACATCATCTGGATCATTGCTTATACTCCGGCCATCGTGATTGTCTCAGGAGCGGATCCTACAATAGGTATTTGCTCAATCACTAGGGGTTGCGGCTGTTGAATCCTGTTTCCTTTCATGTTCCCGACTCCACTTCGGGTTCTTGCCATTTTGATCTATACACCGAAATAAGTGAATTTAGAACTTTATTTGCGATAGATGTTTAAATCATCTTTATCACTCCGAAACGTTTACATGCTAGTTCTAATATCATATTCGTACGTTTAGAATCCTAAACACGTAAGGTTTCCATATCCGATCAGCAACAGACCATTGATCCAAACAAATAATATCATATACAAAATATAAGCATTTTAGGCATCTTTCCTAAAATAAACTAGTGCTTGTGTCTAGAATATAGTAGACACTCATCTCACAATCATTGCTTATCATTCTAAGTTTAAGTCTAGAAATCCTACAAATTCCTAGTTCGCTTAAACTAATGCTCTGATACCAACTGTGACATCCCCATTTTCACGCCTAGAAAAGACCGATTTTGTTTATGCTTTGTTTAAAAATCAGAGTAATATTTTAAATAAAAGTGTTGTGGAATTTGTTCCCAAAATAAAATATGATAAAGATTTATCAAAGCATTTCCGAAGAAATGTATTTCATTAAAAACCTCGAGATGTCATATTTGATACAGATCAAAAGCATAAACAGTACAATATAAGCCTTACAACATTTATTCATATTTATAGGCCTATAATCCGTAACCCCTCATCCAAAACATCACATCTATGCTCGAGTGCCACTACCTGTAATACAAGAAACTGAGTGGGTCAGGCTTGGGAGCCTGTTGAGCACATAGGGTTTTCAACCCACAATAAATAAGTTTATTAAATTTATCAACCAACACTAACCCGATTACCCATTCCCGTTATCCTCACTTTACGTCCCTAAACACCTATTGTAAGGGACATAGCCTAAGGATCATCAACGGGATGGACACTACTGCTAAGGGGGTTCCTTAGCAATAAATGTCCTAAAGGCAACCATGAAGGGGATGGAGTACACCGGTGAACACATCATTCACAAACACCTACAGGTTGCGAACCTGCTAGCGATCCACTAGACTGTCTAGAAAAGTTCATGGTCGTCCTCTATAATTCGCAAGATGATTGGAACATTGTCAACATCTAGGCCTCTCATCATTTTATTTCATCACACAACAACTATTACATCTACCCATGTTTTACCCAACATATTTATAGATATAAAATACATATACATTTTAAATCATTTAAAACATGTATAAAAACATTCATCCAACATAGACAGCAAGTATTCAGATAATATGCACACATAGCACATAATTTATATAAAATACTTCATATCTATGTGTAAGATGAAAGTAAGTATGCACTCACCTGTTAAGGTGGTGATTCCAAATTCAAACAGCGCTTCGCTTCTACTAATGTATTCTCCTTCGACGAAATCTAGTATCATTACCACTAGATTTTAGTCTAATATTTACCATGACCAACTATTAGTCTTAGTATTATTATTATTATTATTATTATTATTATTATTATATAAGCGTTAAACAATATTTTCCAACAACTATGTACAGGCAAGGGCAAAACATAAAACACCGGAGGATAGGACCATTTTGGCATATAACACTTCTGAAATCCAACAACCCTATGCGACCCTTTAAACCAGATTACCCGTACCATGAGTGGTTAAAAATATATTATGACGACACTTATATAACTCATAATAATAGCCCAAATAATTATTATAAGGTCCTAATAGCATTACTATATTTAAATTCAAGCTATATTTAAAATAGTGTAGGCGTAGCTCACTTACTACAAATTTTTATTAAAAACTGGGCTTCGTTGGAGCAGCGATTCCAAGTCGAAAGCTCTTCTTTTCTTAGGGATTCGGGAGCCTCGGGGCTTTCTTCAGGTGAAAGGGGGTTTTCCTAGACTTTAAGGGGGTAGTGACAGAAGCTAAAGAGAGAAATGGTGAAGAAAAGAGGTTGCCCTCGCATGCCTTTTATAGGCCGTACTTCGGATGTATGCTGGGCGTACTGAGGCCATACGCTGGGCATAGTCCTCGCTCCATACAACACGCGTCGGATTCTAGGTGGGGTGACGTGGCTCAAGGTGGACCGTGGAACTGAAGATCTTGGGCGTACCGATCCTCATACGCGAGGCGTACATGTTACGCAGGGCGTCCGAAGCTTACGTTGGGCGTCCGAGATGCGACGTGTCATCATCCGAAGCGAGCACCGTGATCAGCAAGCGACGGCCTACATCATGCCATGTCATCAACATCGTAACAGCTTCGCAAATTGCATGCTCGACTTCTAAAATTCATAACTTTTACATACGAGCTCCGTTTTCGACATTCTTCATATGGCCGTGTAAGCGGGACCGTACTCTACAACTTCTGTTTAGACTCTATCGGCTAATATTGACTTTATTTTTAAAGTTATATTTTTAACAGGCCGGGACATGATTAGTCTGTTAAAAATTTATAACTTCTTCATCCGACGTCCGTTTTCGTCTGTCTTTTTACCATTACGCTACTATTAACAAGATCTTCGATTCTCGTTTGGGTTGTGTCGGCTAAAAATTTCTTGATCTAATATTCGAGTTCCAGGTTGCATACTGCTGAGCCGAAACTTCGAAAAATCATAACTTCCTCATACGAAGTCAGATTTTGATGTTCTTTTTATCGGGGCTCTTGGTTTAACGAACACTATGACTTTCGTTTAGATCGTTAAGGCTAAATATAATTCTATCCTAAATTCACTATTTACGTCGCACAGTGTCGTGTTGGTTCTGTCACGAAACATTGAAAGGCCATAACTTCTTCGTTATAACTCGGATTTCGGTGTTCTCTATATGTCTGGGATCCTTGTCACGACCACTACCACTTCATGTATCGATATCGGGTTTATTCAAAACCTAAATTTTGATGCTTATTTTGATCCTTTATTAATTATAACTTTATAAATAAGTAATAATCATATAAATTCACATAATACTCAAATAGTTCATCTTTATTACGTCAAAAAGTGTTACAATAGTTAACCTAGACTATTACAATGCATTGCCCCGAAACACGGGCGTTACGTCCAGAGACTCACTGATCATGGAGTCTGCCGAGGCATAATAGCTCCCGTCCCCGAGCAAGCGAAAAGGGAAACAATAAAAGAAAATTCTGGAACAAAAAGAGGAATTAGTCGGCACAAGACCTCGCCAAGAAACAACAAATAGTTGTTGTTCATGCTGCCACTACCCCCGCCGCTCCAACACCACCGAGACAGTATGCCTGAAACCTCCCCAAATGCAACAAGTGCAACTTTCACTAAACAGTCGCTTGTCGGGAAATGCACTACAACAACTGCAATAGAAAGGGACAGACAACATGCTTCTGTAAAAGCGCCAGCTTGAAAAAACACCCAGGCTGCCAATGTCGGGGTAAGCCGAGCTTGCTACGGCTATGGAGAGACCGGGCATTTTAAAAGGGATTGCCCATAGGACACGGAGAAGCAGTTGAAGACCCCACAGTGGTTACCAGTATGTTTCTTCTCAATAACTCATATGCATGCATACTCTTCGATAGTGGAGCGGAGAGAAGTTTTGTGAGCCACCAATTCAAACAATTACTTAAACAAAATCCACAATCACTCAATGAAATTTTCACAATAGAATTTAAAATAGTAAAACAGAAAACACAAACAATATGTACATAAGGTGCATACTAGCTCTAAATGAATACTCTTTCCAAATCAATCTAATGTCGATCACTATAAGAAGTTTTGATGTCATCATCGGTACGGATTGGTTAAGCCTTCACCATGCCAATATCCCGTGTTATGAAAGGGTCGTTTGCCTTAATCTGCCAATTGGCGAAACTCGTGTCTTATATGGTGACAAACCTGATGCAAATTTACAAATTATCTCTTGCGTCAAAGCTCAAAAGTATCTACAGAAGGAATACCATGCCTTCCTAGCCCACACGGTGGATAAGAAACAAGTAGTGAAAGACATCAACGACATTCTAGAGGTCTGTAATTTCCCCGACTTATTCCCAGAAGCCCTTCCAAGTGAAGTCGTTAACCATGACAATCCATTCACACCTGTCCACACAAATCAAAGGGTATCATCTGGAAGCTTTGAAACCACAAAATGTGACGGGCGAAGCCTTAAGAGGTATGGATAAAACCTAAAAGTCAAGGGTGACGGAATTCGTTATCTCATGAATCGGATCTGGACACCAAAGTTTGGTGGATTCAAAGACATTGTCATGAACGAGGCACACAAGAATCGATACTCTGTGCATCCTGGTTCATACAAGATGTATCTGGACCTCAAGAAGCTTTATTGGTGGCCGAACATGAAAGCCGAAATCGCTACCTATGTGGGTAAGTGTCGGACTTGAGCCAAAGTCAATGTAGAATACTAGAAGCCCTCGGGTTTGTACAACAACCAGAGATACCTGAGTGGAAGTGGGAGCGGATAACCATGGATTTCATAACCAAGTTACCCAAGACGACGGGTGGACTTGACACCATCTGGGTGATCGTCGACAGGTTGACCAAATCCGCACATTTCCTACCAATAAAGGATACCGACAAGATGCAGAAAATGGCCAGAACTTACATTAAAGAGATAGTACGACTACATGTGTGCCGATATCCATTATCTCAGACAGAGATAGTAGATTCACCTCACGGTTCTGGCAGTCACTATAAAAATCCCTGGGGACTAGACTGGACGTGAGTACAGCCTACCACCCACAGACCGATGGGCAGAGTGAAAGAACTATTCAAACATTGGAAGATATGTTAAGAGCTTGCGTGATAGACTTTGGTAAAGATTGGGATAACCATTTACCACTTATCGAATTCTCATACAATAATTGTTATCACACTAGCATCAAAGTTACTTCCCTCTATGGTCGTAAGTGCAGATCACCTCTGTGTTGGGCTGAAGTGGGTGATACACGACTAGCTAAGGGGCAATTTCCTAATAGCACTCTTACTGGCCCTGAAATCATAAGGGATGCAACATAAAAGATTGTCCAAATCCGGGAACGACTGAAAGCATCTAGGGACCGACAAAACAGTTACGTAGATAAAATACGGAAGCCCTTGGAATTCCAGGTGGGGATCGAGTATTATTGAAAGTCTCACCATGGAAAGGAATGATACGTTTTGGAAAATGTGGAAACTAAATCCAAGGTATATCAGGCCGTTCGAGATCCTGACCAGGATTGGACTGGTAGCATACAAGCTTCGATTACCGCGGAAACTCAACAACGTACATCCCACCTTTCATGTGTCCAACTTAAAGAAGTGCTTGTCTGATGAGACTCTCATCATCCCACTTGACGAAATCGAAATCAACGAGAGTTTCCACTTCATTGAAGAACCTGTAGAAATCATGGACAGGGAGATCAAAAGAACAAAACAAAGCCGCATACCCATTGTATAGGTCCATTGGAATGCCAAACGAGGACCTAAATACACCTGAGAACGTGAAGATCAAATGAAGCGAAAGTACCCACACCTTTTCCCCAACCCTTGAAGTCCCACTCAAAATCCTAATTTCGGGACGGAATTCTTTCTAACAGGGGGATGATGTGACAACCGGAAATTTTGGTCACCTAAAGTCAACCCGGTCAACTCAACTTGTACTAGTATGTTAGGGTTTACGTTATGTTTCATAATGTACAACTTACTATTGAAATACAAAGTATCACTCAAAAGTCTCATTGTTAGGGGAATTTGTTAGGGGTGTCAAACCCAACAAATAAAGGGGTACGATATACTCCAAAATAATCCCACTATATTGCACTAAAAGGTAGTACAAGGCAAGCAGGGTCGATCCACCGAGACACGGGATAATTAGTCTATACCTCTTTGCGCAATGTACTATGGTCACCAACAGTAAAGAGGGGGGTTTAGAATAAAATAATTAAAACAAACACTAAAAAACACAAGTAATCAACTAAAAAGGTGAATTAAATCTAGAAAAGGTAAGGACTCCAACCTCATGTATGACAACTTAGCAATGTGATTCCAAAATAACATGATATTTGTTTAATTCTATCTAAGTTGGTACTTGAAAGTGTTAACAAGCTCTAACACTTCCCATTCACCACATTAATTAACCAAAACAAGCTCTTTGATTAACCCTAACCTTACTAACCTAATCTAAACAGGCTCTTAGAATTAGATTATAAGATTGCATGAAGCTTTATGTGAATGTTCCCAACAACACCCAATACTCCTCATAAGCTCGGGAGTGTAAAAGTGTATGAATAAGATTTACACTAAGTTCATTCAATAGAGATCAATTTAATGCTTGTTACTTGTTCAATTTCACAAAACAATTACGGATTTTGTAAAAGAGATAACTTGAATGAACTAACCCTAATTCAAATGGCCAATAAGAATCAAAATTAGAATCAAACATTCGATTGAAGCAAAATCAAATTCATTAGATAGAAATTAAGAACAAACATCATGTCATATGATTGAAGTCACTACCAAGGAGTCAAAACATGAAATTGGAGAAGCTAGGGTTCTAGCCACACATGGCTAGAACAAGATCACAAGTCTAAAAGATGAAATTAAGTGTAATTACAACTTACAAAAACAAGAATTAATGTTTCCAAATGATTGACGGAAAAACCCTTGCAAAAACCTTCGAATTCTCCTCTCCAATGGTGCTCTGATATGTTGTGTGTTTGTAAAAATGACTCTTAACCCGTAATATGAAAGATAGGAAAAACTGCCAAAAGTTAGTTTTGGGTCGAACACGGCCCGTGTTAAAATAGGCTAAACTGACACCGGTCGTGTTCAGCAACACGCCCCGTGTTGATTTGCACTAAACTGACACGAGTCGTGTTTAGCAACACACCCCGTGTTGATTTGCACTAAACTGACACGCCCCGTGTTCAGCATGGTCAACAACTCCCATTTTGGTCAAACACGCCCCGTGCCCACTTTTCAGTGTAAATTCAACACGCCCCGTGTACCTCTCTGACTCCAATTCCAAACTTGATTTTCCAACTTTTTCGTTCTTCGCCCGATCATCCCGAAATCTTCACCAATGCTTCCCGGCACTTCCCAAAGCGAGTTCCAACCTTCGGTTTACCTGAAAAAGACATAAAAGTGTGCAAATAAGGTTGTTCTAGAGACTAACATAAATATGCTAAAATGCAATAAAAAAAGCAACGAAATTATGCTAAGGACATACATAAAAAAGGCTAAAAGCTATGCAAAAAGGTGCACAAAATGCACCTAACAAATCTCCCAAAGCTTAGACCTTTCTTGTCCTCAAGAAAGAAGAAGAAACAGACAAAATAGGACGATTTGTAGAAAACAAAAAGAAACTTAGAACGAAAAAGGGATGAAGGATCCTAAAGGTTAAGAATGAATGCATGCAATGTATTGCCATGAAAATTTAAGAGATGTACAAAATGCACTTGAGAAACAAAATGAAGCAAAAGAAAAGAAAATTAAGAACAAACACAAAATATATACTTTTGTAATTAAATAAAGGTACGATCATACTTTATATCAATAGGGATCCGATCATTGATACCTTGGCAACCATCCTATTTCCTTCCACATATCATAGACTCTCAATGTAAGGAAGACCCGAAACGGTGTAACCCAATAATCCAACCAAAGTTTTATTTAATCTTTATACCTTACTAAGCTTTATGGGCAAAAATAACATAGTCCGGATTTCATGTCCTTAAGACTAGATGGCCAAGAATCAGAATCGACGCATCCTTAAGAACCCGTCACGACGAATCAGCTTTCGCTGAAATAGTGAGCCCACCCGAAGGGGCCCCAGCTCCTATGCTTTCACTTTTTCGAGAGCCACAAGTATCATATCACATAGTTCTTCATTCGCCAGATTTGACTTTAATTGACTTTTGATTCGATTGAACTTTGATTTGTACTTCGTTTTGAATTTGGATTCATCAATCTTCATTTTTGGAATCTCTTTAGATTTCTTCGTTTTCGCATTTGAAAATCTGATTAGGGTACTAGATATGACAGTTGTACCCTTACTTCTTTCTTGACTGTGTGGGTCTGATACTTAAGCTCTTTGTTACCGCCGGGGTAACGCGTGTCAACAAATAGGTCCGTGTTCTGTGGGTCCAGAGTTGCCGATAAAGATTCTTTTTAAACATTCAAAAGCAAATCATCCTAAAGCTGTTATTACCGCCCAAAAAGCGTTTCAATATAAATTCTTTTTATTATCTAAGGCTAGGGTCTCGAACTACGGTGTTTGGGTCCCCTAGTTATGACAGCTGATTCTACACTTCCGGTAACTATCCGGTCGCCTCAGAATTCTTTCATTTGATTTCTCGATTTCCCACTTCATGGAGCAATTGTATGTAAAGCGTGTCATCATCCCGTACATTTTTTTTGTTTGTTTGTTTATGCATGCATGAATATGAAATGCAAAAATTGGTAAAATGCAAAAACTTGAAATAAAAACTTTTTTTTTTTTGAAAATACATGAATGAACCTAGTGTACAACTCTACCCCTCCCCAAGCTTGAATATAAGCATCGTCCCCGATGCTTGGAGAGGGCGGAACAACCTATCTAATCACTGGAAGGTGGTAGGGGATGGTAGTCGGGTTGGGTAAGAGTCTAAAACAGTCACAAGTGCACACATATTGAATTTTAAAGCAAAATATGAACGATTAAAGATATGGAAAGAATTTACCGAATCGTTCTTGGAGCCTTGCAATTGGTGGGAACCTCCTCTTCAACCTCCCCAAGCTTGCCAACATTAAGTATCAAGCCCAAAAGCACAAAACAAATTGTGAAAATTTCGGACCTAGGGGATCTTGGAAGAGAGAAATTGTTTTGAGGCTGAGTTATGGGTGTATGGGGTGATAAAAGCCGATTTTTATACTTAAAACACATTTGTTCTACAGCACGAACACGGCCCGTGTTCTTTTAGTGTAAAAACACACGACCCGTGTTGGGGGTTTAAAATTCTGAAAATGGCTGAACACGGCCCGTGTTGGGCATAAGGGAAAAATGACACGGGCGTGTACCCCTCTGACTGCGAAAATGTTTGCCTCTTTCCACTTTTTGAACCCAAAAATTCTCTCATTCAAACGAAATGGTTTTGCATCCCGAGGTCCGTTTGGTGATTTAAAAACATGCTTAAATGCATTTGGAACATTAAAAACCAAAAACTTCAAAGAAATGGAAATTGTTTTTTTTTAAAGAAATGACAAAAATACCCCCGGGTTGCCTCCCGGTAAGCTGCCCTTGTTTTAGGTCGTTGGCTCGACTTGGCCCCTGAATGTGCTTTGTTCTAAGTAGGTGGGCCTTTACAACACATTAACATTCTCGCCACTTCCTTCAATTGAAAACTTATCTTCTACCTGACTTTTTTTTTTCTTGAAAGCACCTGCTCATAAAATGCTTGGCATAAACAATTAGTAACACCGTGTCCCCGGCAACGGCGCCAATTTGTTAGGGGTGTCAAACCCAACAAATAAAGGGGTACGATATACTCCAAAATAATCCCACTATATTGCACTAAAAGGTAGTACAAGGCAAGCAGGGTCGATCCATAGAGACACGAGATAATTAGTCTATACCACTTTGCGCAAGGTACTATCGTCACTAACAGTAAAGAGGGGGGTTTAGAATAAAATAATTAAAACAAA
Organism: Lactuca serriola; assembly: GCF_051521515.1. Lineage (NCBI taxonomy): Eukaryota > Viridiplantae > Streptophyta > Magnoliopsida > Asterales > Asteraceae > Lactuca > Lactuca serriola. The sequence continues at coordinate 25,386,271 of NC_136411.1, forward strand.
CACTAAAAAACACAAGTAATCAACTAAAAAGGTGAATTAAATCTAGAAAAGGTAAGGACTCCAACCTCATGTATGACAACTTAGCAATGTGATTCCAAAATAACATGATATTTGTTTAATTCTATCTAAGTTGGTACTTGAAAGTGTTAACAAGCTCTAACACTTCCTATTCACCACATTAATTAACCAAAACAAGCTCTTTGATTAACCCTAACCTTACTAACCTAATCTAAACAAGCTCTTAGAATTAGATTATAAGATTGCATGAAGCTTTATGTGAATGTTCCCAACAAAACCCAATACTCCTCATAAGCTCGGGAGTGTAAAAGTGTATGAATAAGATTTACACTAAATTCATTCAATAGAGATCAATTTAATGCTTGTTACTTGTTCAATTTCACAAAACAATTACGGATTTTGTAAAAGAGATGACTTGAATGACCTAACCCTAATTCAAATGGCCAATAAGAATCAAAATTAGAATCAAACATTCGATTGAAGCAAAATCAAATTCATTAGATAGAAATTAAGAACAAACATCATGTCATATGACTGAAGTCACTACCAAGGAGTCAAAACATGAAATTGGAGAAGCTAGGGTTCTAGCCACACATGGCTAGAACAAGATCACAAGTCTAAAAGATGAAATTAAGTGTAATTACAACTTACAAAAACAAGAATTAATGTTTCCAAATGATTGACGGAAAAACCCTTGCAAAAACCTTCGAATTCTCCTCTCCAATGGTGCTCTGATATGTTGTTTGTGTGTAAAAATGACTCTTAACCCGTAATATGAAAGATAGGAAAAACTGCCAAAAGTTAGTTTTGGGTCGAACACGGCCCGTGTTAAAATAGGCTAAACTGACACGGGTCGTGTTCAGCAACACGCCGCGTGTTGATTTGCACTAAACTGACATAGGTCGTGTTCAGCAACACGCCCCGTGTTGATTTGCACTAAACTGACACGCCCCGTGTTCAGCATGGTCAACAGCTCCCATTTTGGTCAAACACGCCCCGTGCCCACTTTTCAGTGTAAATTCAACACGCCCCGTGTACCTCTCTGACTCCAATTCCAAACTTGATTTTCCAACTTTTTCGTTCTTCACCCGATCATCCCGAAATCTTCACCAATGCTTCCCGGCACTTCCCAAAGCGCGTTCCAACCTCCGGTTTACCTGAAAAAGACATAAAAGTGTGCAAATAAGGTTGTTCTAGAGACTAACATAAATATGCTAAAATGCAATAAAAAAAGCAATGAAATTATGCTAAGGACATACATAAAAAAGGCTAAAAGCTATGCAAAAAGGTGCATAAAATGCACCTAACACTCATACATTCAGAAAATCTAAACCCTAAATAGGGTGAGTGATGTAATGACTCAATAACTTCAATTACCCATCCTTCGGGGATGAGTAACATTTATAATGTGATGTAGTGAAGTTCGTGATCTTAACACTACGGGGAAAAACCATAACACATGCTAAGAATACAATCTCTCTCTCTCTCTCATAAATCTCTCCCAAATCTCTCTTGGTAATAAAAATCACATTTCCAACTTTTCCATAAACACCCAAGCCATCCCAACCCTCCAAATTATTGAAAACCACACGATACGGTAGGAGAAAATGGGAACTGACAAGTTAGATGCGAAACCCTCTAAAAATGCGAAGCCTACTTGCGAATCTGAAACCTTCGAAACCTGAAAACCTTCGACCTTAGACATTCACATTTTAAAAACTTCGAAATCCAAAACTCTGACCTTCGCATCTTAAAACCTTCGAATCCGAAACTTCGACCTTCGCATCTTAAACCTTCGAAATCTGAATTTTGACCTTCACATGCCTCAACTTCGAAACCTGAAATCTTTGACTTCTGATGCCTTACCTTCGAAACTTTGCATCTTCGACCTTCGAAACCTAAAACCTTCGACCTTCACATGCCTTATCTTCGAACCTTCGGATTTCAGTACGGATATTTTATAGTTTCGCACTTTACGTCATTTTTATGATTTTTTGACATGGGATTTCCACCAAACTCATATTTTTCACATCTTAGACTCCCTAAATCATATTTTATCCACATTTTGAATATTTATTGATTATAAATCATACTTTTGTATTAAGAAATGTCTAAAGTTAAATAGATATTTTATTACACAAAGGGGTCAAGTGGATCCCCACTTCCCACCTTTGTGTCACTTCTCCTCTTGCCATTAGTTACTTCATTATCCCTTCACACTTATCAACCAACCCACTTGCATCATCCTTCCTTCCATATATAAGGAAATCCCCTGGAGATCAAAGACATTTTCACCTTTCTATACTTCTTCAACTCCACTTTCCTTTCCACAAAAGGAGCTCTCATTACTCTCCATATTTATCCATGTTTTTGGGAGATATCTTAGTATATTTTCCTCAATTTGGTAAGTATTTCTTCCAACTTCTAATATTCCTACCTAACTCCAAAAAAATCTTGAATCATTTACATACATTAATGTTCTTAGGATCATCAAAATCTCCAAGCATCTTCAAGTGTCCTACAACATAAGGTGATTTTCACGTTTTCTTCAAGTTTTAGGGGGTGGGGGGAATACAAGTTATAACACCAAAACATAATCTAAACTCAAAAATCAGCTTTCCATAGAAAAGTTGTGACCAGTTCACAGACTGTTTTGACTATTTTAAGCTTAATATTTTTCAAAACTGTTTAATATGAAAATATTTTAGGTTCATACCTTTTTAAGGACTACTCGCACGCATTCATACGATGTTTCTGCAATTTATGGCGATTTTTACAAAACTGCTTATCATTTCAGAATATATTTCAGACCAGTCAGTGAAAATGCACATTTTGACACTGGTTAGAGACTACTAAAGTCCATAAAAAAAATTATGGACAAAGTAGTCTCATTTTCTAAACTCTCTAATTTTACGGATTCAGATTTCGACTTACGATGATTTTTCTAAAAACATGGACAGAAAAGGGTTAAATAGTAAAAATGGTTTATGGTTCAAGGTTCATTACACTTAGTAACATGTTGAGAAAAGTGTGTAATATTATAGAAATACATATTGGTTATATTTCATGCTATTTTACTTCCATGAAAATATATAATCATACTCATAAGGGTTTTTCATTCACACTACACGTAAACTCGTTGAATCAAATTTGTGAGCTAAAGTCTTCACGTACAAATCAATGAACCTACCAACTCTTGTATTATAACTATAGTCTCTTGTAGGGAGATCGTGATACTTGTGTATAGATCTATATTGGGATTGACAATCCCACACCTAAGTTGCTTGCAACAACTAGTCTGGGGTGACAAATTTCATAACATTTTGACACCTAAAGAGCGTCGTAACATCCCATCTATGTCGTTAGCACAATAATAATGACTCACATAGGGAAACAACGATACATATAGTTTACGGGATTTCACTCACTCGAACAGTTTTATGTCATTTAAAAACTGCATATATTAATATAAGTATGGAAAATACTTTTACATTTTGGTCTTTGGGTTTTAAGGTTACAACTCATTTTACAAGGAAAATATTGAATGTTCTGGAACAAACACTACTTTTACAAAGAAAGGATTTCAACAACACATTACAAAAGCTTATGAACTCGCCAAGTTAATTGTTGACACTTTTCAAAAGTACTTGTATTCTCAGGTAATCATTAAAACGGGTAACTACAAGCTTTTGAGGATGGGACGCTAAGGCGTCAGATAAATCATTTTTGTCATTATATTGTAATTGATTTTGAAACATGTAACTCGTGAAACAATGTAACATTTTCAATTATATATATGATGGTTGTGTTTGCTTTCTTTACTATTATGCAACTGTTATGGTACTGTACATGAAACTCATCCTACCCCCGAAAGTTTCTGCCATCCTGGTTTGGGGGTGTAATAGTCAACATCTTAATATATTAAGACCTTCTAAAGAATGCATGGGGCAAAACCAACCATTAAGACTTCAGTTTTATGACTCAAGACCCTTCCTAAGGTCTGAAAGGACAACTTATTGAGTCAAGAACATGCCATGCTCAAGAATCACCACTTTGGGACCAAAAAGTATCTTAAAAGAGCAAAAGTATAGATCTACAAGATGAAGTGATCAAGTTGCTAAGTTTTTACCTTCTGAAGGCTATTATCAAGGAAGAAATCACAGATCTAAAGTGCTTCCCAATTCCAAGCTCTTCAGACCACACTCTTCCCCTTCAAGAACACTTTAATAACTCAAATGGGCTTCAAAAACGCACTCTTTCACTTAGGGTTTGCTTGGGGTCGATCTCACAAAGGGAGGTTGAAGAAGGATGGGGACATGAGGTTATAATGATATTTATATAGAGCCAAAACCCTAGAAATTAGGGGTTGGACATCCTGCACGTATACCCTACGTAAAAGATGTAAGCCCAGCATACTAGGGTCCGCTCTAGTACGCTCAACGTATGCTTCGTACCCCATAGTACTAACCCACCGCCAAAATTACTCTAATGCCAACGAGGGCCATTCATGAAATCTTTTCCAATTCCAAGGGATAAAATATAACAGTATTCAAATATAGGGTTGAGATTGAAATTACTTGACATCCGGATGTTACATCTGCGCCACATATTTCTTTTGCTATAAAACCCTCCCACATACTGGTGAGACAAAGGAATGTAATATTCATATGTGAATATAATAGTAAATATATTCTTGCGTTTACCACCCGCGCCACCAGAACCACCACCTCCACTGCTATAACTACCGTTACCCTTGCCACCGTCACCATCTCTGCAACCAACCACCATATTTATATATGAATAGTCACTTGAGAATATACACATATTTATCCATATAGTATAATAATAACATAAAAATAAATATTTGAGTACTCATATGTTACTATTCAAATTATAATTACTACAATAGTACACACTTTAAATTCAAAGCAGAATAATAACATTAAACTGGTGTTCTCACTTTCTTATATATATATATATATATATATATATATATATATATATATATATATATATATATATATATACTTACTCTTATATACATAAGTATATATTCTTATTCATATATGAGTATTCGTCCCTGTCAATAACGGTTTTGTTACCCACCGACACCACTACCACCATCACCACCACCACCACTACTTCTGTCAGTACCACCTCGGCCACTAACCGCTATGTTCATATATGAATAATCACATGTAAATAGACACAAAGTTATTCATATATGAATATACTTATATATATATATATATATATATATATATAGAGAGAGAGAGAGAGAGAGAGAGAGAGAGATAGAGGAATATATGAATATACTTATTCATATATGAATATTAAATATTTAGTTGTCACGGTACGCTGGAGCGTTTAAGCGGCAGATCTGGAATATGCAAGAATATACTTACATTTATATTCAACTAGTCGAATCTCCGTGCGTTGCGCGGGAATATAATTATTTAATTAAAATAAAAACATTTAACAAATTGTTATTTAATATTTATACATGCAAAACCAATGTCAATAGCAAAACAAACTCTATAGTTTACATATTAGTTTTATTAATTGTAATAAATTTATATCATTAGTTACTTCCAGTATTAATTCATGATTTTATAGACCGTTTTATATTATGTAAATTATATATAAAACATATATTGATTTTTATCTATAAAAAACAAAGTTGTATGAAAAAAATAAATACTACAACTTTTAATGATTTTATAGAACGTTTTAATTAGTGAAAATTATATATAAAATGTATGTCGATTTGTTTATAAAACAAATAACAAATAATATGAAAACATTATAGCTGTTAATAAAATAAAAACACTACAACATTATAACATTTACATCAAACAAAACTTATTAAACACTTATAAATAATTCAAAATGAATATTTACAAATCAACATATATTTGATATATAGAAACATTGTTATAAAAAAATTGTGTTGAAATAACCACTGATGCGACAAAATATTTTTTTCGAATCTTTCATTTTGAATCACTAAGCTTTCAAACATATAACTTTTTAATCAAAACTTACTTATATACTATTAATATAGCTACAATGTGTAAAATAAATAAATGGAAAATAAAAAAGCATTGAACATTAATAACTATAAGTTTAAAAAACTTTTAAATGTAGTGGAAAATATAAATGCAAATTACATTAAATTTAAATAAAAAACTATTGGGTTGTAGTGGGAGTTTTAAACTCTTAATTTGTGCACAATAATATATTATAAATATTAACAATTATATGTTATAAAAGCAATACTATAAGTATTTATCATTGAAATAATAATTTTTATACTAAGTTGTAACTAATATTATAATAATTTTAAGTATACGATAAGAAAGATATAAAAAGTTGTGTTTGAATCAAATTGAATTAAGTTTTTGATTTAAAATTATTTTAAACTATAGGTATTTTTAGCTAATTTATAAATAATTTATTTGAATATTATTTATTTCCTATATTATTATTATTATTATTATTATTATTATTATTATTATTATTATTATTATTATTTCAAATAATAATAATTTTTTAATATAAAAAGGTGATTTGAATTTCAAATAAAAAGGTGATTTGAATTTCAAAATTATAGTAATTGTTATGTACTGCAACCAATCTTAAAATAAAATGTTACGAGTGAGTTAGGGAAGGAGGAGTGATACACTATATGTATATTTTTATCACTTATATTTTCTTATGAAATTATTAATATTTTATTTATTTACTTTTCATTTACGATAAAAAAACGAATAGGGAAAAAAGAAAATTAACAAATGTAATAAGATAATTTATTTTTATTACTATAAAAACATTTAAAATTGGGTACATCCATATAAGTTTTGATAGAACATAAAGAATTCATTTTTATAATACACATAATTATTGGTTTTCAACAATAAAGTCATATCAAATTAAAAATCATTCGTTCTAATTCGTCACTATCACCAACAATTTGGAATAATAATTATAAATTCCTTGCATCAAAATCAATTATAAAAAACTCCATCGATATTGTTTACAATAAAATAAAGCGATAGAAACTAACATAGTATAACACATAACTAAATTTGAACGTTTGATTATAGAAAGATGCATAACACATAAACGTAAAAAAAATGATCTCATGTAAACCTTTACAAACATATCTAAATTTGAACATTGGTTAATATCTAAAACTTACATGCACTCAATTTGAGTTTACATCATTTTATATTTGGAAAATGAAATTTATTTAGCATGATTTGAAGAGTTTTAAGAGTTACAAATCATAATATTTCAATTAATCATAAATTAATTTCTATAAGTTGAATAGTCTTAGGAGTTTCAAAAGCATGAGGTTCAAGGAAAATGGTATTGGGAGTTTCAAATGCATAAGGTTCGGAAAAAATGCTAACATTATAAGTATATAATGATAATGATATAAATATTAGATTCGTCTGTCGCATCGGCATACAGGAAGATTTTGTGACAAAAAACTATGTGGCCCATATATATATATATATATATATATATATATATATATATATATATATATATATATATATATATATATATATATATAATAGAGTGTACAAAGAACATCTTATTTAATTTAAGAGAATTAAAATGCTATCCTACCTTTTTTGTAAATATCCTTATACCTATGCTAAAGTTCTAAGTGTTATATTTAATAATATAAATAACATTTTAATATATTTTTCTTATTTAATTTAAGAGGACTAAAATACTCTCCTACCTTTTTGCTATATTTAATAAAATAAATAATATTTTAAGATATTTTTCTCGGTTTAACCTAAGGAAGCTAAATGGAAGAAAAATAGAAGAATAATTAATTATTCCTTATTTACATATCTAAAGGCGTAATCTAAATGCACTTAAAGATATGTCAACTTTAGTGTGAACAAACATCTATTTATGCGAACATTAAACTAGCCACGTTCACTACTTTAGAAAAAATTGCAGACATGGGCCTTAGAGGGGGGCAAAGCGGGCAGCTGCACAGGACCCAATTTTTTTCATTATATATTTTTATTTAAAAATACAAAATTATAATAAAGATAAGAGCCCTTTTTTTCTTGTTCTTCCCGAGCCTTTAAGAATATTTAATTTTTTAGGACTGACCTGAATACAGACAATCATTCTTATACATATGCTAAAGTTCTCAAATTTTATATTTAATAATATAAATAATATTTTAATATATTTTTCTTATTTAATTTAAGAGGATTGAAATACTCTCCTACCTTTTTTTTGCCAATCATCCTTATACTTATGTTAAAGTTCTCAAGTGTTATATTTAATAACATAAATAATATTTTAAGATATTTTTCACGGTTTAACCTAAACCTAAGAAAGCTAAATGGAAGAAAAATAGAAGAATGATTAATTATTCATTATTTACATATCTAAAGGCGTAATCTAAATCCACTTAGATATATGTCAACTTTAGTGTGATCAAACATCTATTTATGCGAACATTAAACTAGCCACGTTCACTACTTTAGAAAAAATGCAGACTATTATGTTACATTTTTTCACGTGTCTAGTGTGGAGTAACAAGACACTTAACACATGTCTAGATATTTTAGGTTGTATTAAAAGCATGAAGTGTCCATTAGACCGGTGGGAATGGATGCGGTAGAGACGACACCTGGGGTGCCACCTAAGTCGGAACACCTTCCCCACCGCAGTTTGGGTGTGGCTAGGCAGTGGCGAGCTAGGTGTAAGGTAGGTGGGTTCTAGGTGGGGGTAGGTGGGTTCTAGGACCCACCTAATTTTTTTAATTTATCTAAAATCCTATAGAAATTTTTTAAGGACCTACCTTACGAAATATTTAGGACCTACCTTGCCAATAAAAATCTTTGAATTTATATAGAAGAAAGTATATAGAAAAATTAGTGAACCATGTGGTTTTCTATTCTAGACTCGCCACTACGGCTAGGGTCGCACTACAGCAGTAGATAGGAGCACTCCTTGGGTGATTGTGATTGGATGGCCTTCTTATCCTTTGGAACACAACCAATGAAAATTTTTATTTATTAAAAAAACCCAAGTGTGTTTAGTGGTATTGATTATGATGACATGTGCGGAATAAGAAAAGATCTAGTGAATCTTCATGTAAATCAAGAACACATGAAGTAAATAAATATGGGTTTAGCTCTCATTAGTATTGATAGAAAAAGTATAAATGGGTCTTGCAATTTCTCTCTATAAACTAATGCTCTCAAAGTGTTCATTCCATAAATGAGTGCCACTCACTTCCTATTTATAGGAAAAGCAACTGATTACACAATACAAGTGGGTAAAGCACAAATACATCCAAGCGTGACTTTGCATCTGTAACGCCCGTGTTTCTAGGCTAGACATTAATATTGACATAATGGTCTAGGTTATCCTTTGTAACTCATTTAGAAGAAATGAAAAGGAATTATGTGAATTATGTGTTTTATGCTTAATTATTAGGGTTTAATTAATTAAGAATAAAAATAAGCATCAAAATTAAAGTGTGAGATAAGCCCGATATCTTTACATAAAGTTGTAGTGGTCGAAACAAGGATTTCGGGGATATAAAGAATGCCGAAATCCGAGTTATAACGAAGAAGTTATGACCTGTCGAAGTTTCGCGAAAAACCGACACGGTGCTGAATGTCGTAAAAAGTGAGTTTTTGATAAACTACTTTTTAGCCTTAGTAATCTAAAGGAAAGTCGTAGTATTCGTTAAACCGAGAAGTTCGATAAAAAGAACGCCCAAATCTGACTTCGTATGAGAAAGTTATGATTTTTCGAAGTTTCAGCTAAGTAGTAGACAGCTAAAAACTCGAATTTTCGATCGAGCAATTTTTAGCCGACACAACCTAAACGAGAATCGAAGGTCTCGATATTATGAGCACAATGGTAAAAAGTCTGATGAAAACGGACGTCGGATGAAGAAGTTATAAATTTTTAACGGATTTCCTGTCCCGGTCTGTTAAAAATAATAATATAAAATTTAAAGTCAAAATTAGCCGATGAAGTCTAAACGGAAGTTGTAGAGCGTAATTTTAGCTACGCGTGCATATAAAGAACGTAAAAAACGGAGCTCGTATGCCAAAGTTATGGATTTTAGAAGTTTTGGCGCGAAAAACGAGAAAAAACCCCAAAACCGAGGAATTTCGCACACGTGGACTTCGGCCACGTCACCCTCACTTCGCATCCGACGCGTGTCCAGAAATTGCTGAGTCACCGAAGCCACCTGGCGAGGGGTGTCATGATCTTCGCGAGTCCGAGGTTCGGTCTAGTAGAAATGCGACGCGTGCCTCTTTCCCTCCTGCGTCCGAACCCTCGCAGGTGCCACGAACCCCCTCATCAGATCCGGACTTCGGTCCAATCACCAGCTGCCAGCGAGTCCTTCGCATGCGCAGCCCACGTGCGAGCCACCCCCTGCGAGCTTCGGATCTGCTGCCGCGTGTCTTCTTCCTGACCATCCGATCAGAAGCCTCGCCCCTATAAATAGAAGGGTGCGAGACCTCCCGGGTAACTTTGAAAATTTGTCAATTTTAACCCCCAAACCCATATTTTCTTCATCTTAACATCACGCAAATCCCCGGTATTGATTGTAAAGCCCGGAAAATTTATTTTTTTCGGTTTCGAAGCCCGACTTTTGCAAAGTATGGTTTCTCAATAAAACTCCCGATTTTATTAGAAACGATCGTTTTAGGAAACGAATTGCTGCCCGATTATCACCAAATCATGTGAGTGTATAGTCACTTTCATTTTACACATAGATATGAAGTATTTAACTTATAATACGTGCTATGTGTAAATATATTAATTGTTTATTTGAGGTGACTGTTGAGTTGACGTTTTTTACAAGTTTTAAACTGTATAAGTATTTTTATCTACAAATATGTTGGGTAGAACATGGGTAGATAGTGATGTGTGATAAAATAAAATTTGAGGAGAGGCCTCGATGAGTTTTGAGATCAAGTCATCTCGCGGAGTTTGGATGACGACCACGGACGTTCTAGACGGTCCATTGCGAAACATTAGCAAGTCCGCAACCTGTAGGTGTTAATGAACTTGGGTGTTCATTCGATGTACTCCATCCCCCTCATGGTTGCCTTTAGGACATGTATGGCTGAGGAAACACCTTAGCAGTAGTGTCCATCCCGATGATATTCTTTAGGCTAGGTCCCTTGTGAAAAGTGTTTAGGGACATAAAGTAAGGATAACGGGAACGGGTAATCAGGGTTATTGTTGATTGATGAACTTAGTAAGTTTATTATTATTGTGGGTTGAAAACCCTATATGCTCACTAGGCTCCCAAGCCTGACCCACTCAGTTTTTTATGTTACAGGAAGTGGACCCCGAGCATAGTCGGAGGACGACGAGAGATTTTTGGATTATAGGCCAGTAGTTGTAAATAACTGTTGAAAGGCTTATAATGTCTTGTTTATGCTTTTGATCTATATCGGGACATGACATCCCGAGGTTTTGATATATATGGAAAATATATACCTTGTTAATGAAGGATTTTGATAAACTTTTATCATATGTTGTTTGGGGACCAATTCCGCAACATCTTTTAAAAAGATTTCTCTGATTTTATTTTAAAAAGCATAAATTAGATCGGTCTTTTCTGGCCGAGAAATTAGGGGATGTCACAGTTGGTATCAGAGCATTAGTTTAAGCGAACTAAGAAATTGTAGAAATTCTAGACTTAAACTTAGAATGCTAAGTGATGATTGTGAGATGAGTGCCTACCATATTTTAGACACGAGCACTATTTTATTTTAGGAAAGATGCCTAAAATGCCCTTATGTGCTAAATGTTATATGTTTACCATATATGTCATTATTGTTCGGATCTATGGTCTTTTGCCGACCGGATTTGGAAACCTTATGTGTATAGGATTCTAACCGTACGATTACGAAATTAGAACTAACATGTAAACGTTTCGGAGGGATAAGGGAATTTAAATACCTATCGAGGGTAAAGACCTAAATTCGCCTTATTCGGTATATAGATTGTAATGGCAAGAACTCGTAGTGGAGTTGCAAATGTAAACGGAAACAGGGATCAAGAGCCTCAACCTCAAGTAGTTGAGCAAGTACCTGTTGTAGGAGCTGCACCTGAGCCAATGACGATGGCTGGGGTACAAGCAATGATCCAGATGATGTTAGATCGCCAGATGGAGGAGACAAGGCGATTACTACAACAACATAGGGAAGAGACTACGATGCATGTTGAGCAGCCCGTATTGAATGAAGGGCAATCAGTAGGAGGGAACTATAGTAGGACTTTTGGTCAAGCCAACCCACCGATAGTTAGACAAGACAACCAGGATGGAGGAATTGATGGACGCGGGTACAAATACAAAGATTTCATGGCATCTGAGCCGTCGTGTCTATATGGGAGTCCGACACCGGTGGAAGTCATGAATTGGATCTCCGAAATGGAGACGATGTTTGAAAGTTGTGAGTGCAGCAACAAACAAAAGACCGCACTTGCAATTCCTCTATTAAGGTCTAGTGTGTTGAACTGGTGGAAGTTACTAGCTAATTCGATGCCCAAGGGAGAAGCTAGTAAGATGTCTTGGGAAGACTTTGTACTACAACTAAAACTGCAATACTGCTCTGAGCAGGATCTTCTGGAAATTAATAATGAGTTCCAGAATTTAAAGAAGGGAAAGATGAGCGTTACTGAATACGCTGCTAGTTTTACTGAAAAGATGAAGCTTGTTCCTTACCTAGTTCCAACTGAACTCTCTAAGATCAACAAGTTCGCCCTCGGATTACCAGCGGATTTTGGTCCGATGGTCAAGCAAGCAACCACTTTGAAAGCCGCCATCTGGGCTGCTAAGAACGTTGAGGTTCAGATCAAAGAGAAGGGTCTGGAGAGGGTGGAAGTTGGTGAAAAGAGAAAATTTGAAGGAACTTCAGGTTCCAGTAAGAGAAGAAATTTTTTTAAGTTTAAGAAGTTTGGAGGAGGAGGAGGTGAAGTGAAGTGGTGCGAGAAGTGCAAGAAAAAGCACTCAAGGAAATGTAGTGAGGAGGTGACTTGCTTCAAATGTGGAAAGACTGGGCATTATGCCAACGTGTGTCCATCCGACAAGAGGGTATGTTTTGAGTGCCATGAAGAAGGGCATGTTTTTAAAGACTGTCCAAAGAGGAAGGATGCTGCAAAGCCCAATCTACCACCAAAGCCGAAGGCGAGAGCCTTTCAGATGACACTTGAGGCTGCAAAAAAAGAATATCAAGTTATAAAGTAGTAATGTGAATAGTAACAAGTAGTTAGGCCTATTAGAAGCATAGTATAGGGTAAACTTAAACCTTTGTGTAATCGTTTCAAGGAAATAATATAAACCCTGGTTTTGTCATATGATGAATTGAATGACTATGTGAAATTCTTGTATGGCGATTTGGAGAACTGCGAGACAATACTTGGGATGAGTATGAGTAGGTGTGAATGGAAGTAGAGGCCTATACTACCGGAAGCACAGGACTCGTACTTGGATCAAGGAAAGTCACAAGGTTACCAAGGAGCTATTATTTGATTCTGTCTTGTTCTAGTCTGTTGTTACCATCGTTTCGGTAATGACTAAGAAGATGATTGTTATTCCGACCTTAGAGGTCATATTGAATCGAGTCCGACTAAGATAAGTATGTTACATGCTTCAGAGAACCAAGTTTGATGTAGCATTTGACTTAAGCCAGAAGATTGAGGTTAAAGATGATTAAAGCGATCAACAGAAGTATCGCACTCATTGTTAAAGAAGTTGATATTTAGGAATGATACATGTTTAACTGTGATTGTATCACATTAGAACATGAAGGAAGGTGTAGTTTGTTCTGAAAATTGTACCAAGGAGATCTGAGTCTAAGTAGTGCAGTATACAATGAGAGATCATTAGAACATGACCCACCGGTCTGTGACAATAAATGAAGGAAAGTACTTATTCCAAGAAAAAGAAGGAGCCCTCAATAAGGATTTATTTTGTAACTCGAAGGTTACGATTGAAAGTCCTATGGAGATCTGAAGCTTTTTAGGATTAGATGGATATTATCACTGAATTATCCAAGGCTTTTCTTCGATCGCGACTCCATTGACAACTTTGACCCACAAAGGAGCTGCCTATACTTGGAATGAGAAGCATAGGAAGCTTTGAGAAGTTAAAGAAGACGTCGTGTGAAGCACCGACTCTCTCGTCACCTGACGGAGTTGATGACTTCACAGTTTAAAGTGATGCCTCTGGAGTTGGGTTAGGTTATGTTCTGACCAAAAGGGATAAAGTGATAGTGTGTGCATTGAGGCAATTGAAGGAGCATGAAAAGAACTACCACACTCACGATTTGGAGTTGGCAGCGGTAGTATTCTGATGGGTTTTAGCCATAAGAACTTTCCTATGTGCGCATGCAAAACCCTAATGCTTGGATCTAGGCTTTCTAATTAAACATGCTTTGAATCCAAGACTTCTAATGGCTAATTAGGTTAAATAACAACATTGAAACAAATCTAGAACCATACCTTTGAATTCCTTGTTGATCTTGTGGTCTTGGAGCTTCTAGAGTCACAAATGTCACTCCTCTAATGGCTTACAAACACCAATAGCAAGGAAGATGATTTAGGAGAGAGGAGAGGGGAGGAAATCGGCCAGGGTTCTCTTACTTTAGGTGAGGTGCCGATTTCCCTTGCCCATGGGGTCTATTTATACTTGTAGATTCCTTAAGGGTTACAACCTAAACCCTAATTGGATAATCTTCTCTTAAGGCTATCCAAATCCTTTCCTTAGATAATTCATTGGACAATTTTGAAGCTATCCTAGCTTCTAGAATCCGTCCACTATATATCTATAAGGATTTATAGTCTAAAGCTTAACTATCAAACAATTGACAGTTTATACCCCTTTATTTAATTAACCTCTTTAAGTCACCAAATTAATTCCAATTAATTCTATGACTTATATTAATCAAATAACAATATATTATTCTTTATATTATTCCCATAATATATTAATAATATTCACTCTCTCTTAATAAATCATCCTATCAAGTTGCTATGGTGAAGGCAACCCAAAAGGACCATGCACAACCGGGTCAAATACTTGCCTAATATAGTTGCAGCCTTAGACACTATTCCAACAGTCTCCCACTTGGATAAGTCTAGTAACTATATGCACAAGTACAATTCGGTTTGCAACCGTAGCTCTCAAAGACGCTATCAAACTCTGATCTAATCAATCTTGTCCTTTAGATAAGGGATCGTACAGTCCTATGTTAGATATCATGCTGACAATCCTATGGAACGGTTAGTCAAGCATTTAGGTTTCTCGATCTCTGATTTATTCAACATAGAACTTAATCGAACACATCAATTCAGTTCTGACCGGGCCCGGCACATAAGTCAAATCAAATCATCGAGCGGCCGAGATATCACTTTTACCTTCTTAGATAAAAGTCACAGATAAACTTCGACTTATATGCATTTACTTATTCATTAATCAACTATACACAACAATGCGTTTTATAACACCAAGTTACTGATGCGTTTTCGCATTATCAATGTACAATCAATCAACAAATAACAAACCATATATCTAGGTTTTAAGACTATATGATATTATCGTCTTGCGATCACCTTTTATATCATATTCCATAAGGTGATTCCAGCAAGCGCGGGTTTGTTCCAATGCTCAAAACTAGTTCATAAGCACTCATGAACGTTGCAGCAACCCTTTGCTATGTCTAAAACCATTTAGACAATCTACACACCAATTCATGACAATCTTCATTCATATCTACTTCCAACATATGAACGATTGTGAACAATTTGAACAATTCGATTATTCCTAATAAAATCAATTATTCTGGAAGTCAAAACATGCAAAGTGAAACAATAGTTAAACAATTAACATAAGACAGTAACATTACTCATAAATAAAACTCATTTATTTAATCATCAAATGTTAATTACATTTATCTATTACACGTTTCTAATACTATCTAATCTATGCTAATATCATCCTTCAGCCCAATACTCCTAGCATGCTGCAAGTGCTTAACCCTACTCAGTCCCTTCGTAAGCGGATCTACTAGATTATCTTCTGATGATATCCTCTTCACTACGAGTTGTCCTTCTTCTACACGATGTCTAATGAAGTGATATTTTCTGTCGATCTGTCTTGATCTACCATGATCCCTCGGTTCCTTGGTTAAGGCAACCGCTCCTTCGTTATCACAGAAAATCTCCATGGGCTCCTTTATGGCAGGTACGACTCCAAGATCACCGATGAAGTTCTTTAGCCATATTGCCTCCTTCGACGCTTTGCTCGTTGCAATGTACTCTGATTCGCACGTTGAATCAGCTACGGTTTCTTGTTTGGAACTCTTCCATGTCACTGCTCCTCCATTTAGGGTAAAGACCCAGCCTGACTGCGAACGGTAGTTGTCCCTGTCGGTCTGAAAACTGGCGTCACTATACCCTCGCACCTTCAAGTCATCACTCCCTCCGAGGACTAAGAACCATTCCTTCGTCCTCCGAAGGTACTTAAGGATATTCTTCACCGCAATCCAATGTGCTCTGCCAGGATTCCCCTAATATCTGCTAACCATGCTCAAAGCGAAGGCTACATCAGGGCGAGTACAAGTCATAGCGTATATGATTGAGCCAACTGCGGAAGCGTATGGTACTTGGCTCATTTCTGCTATCTCAACTTCGGTACTCGGACTTTGAGTCTTACTCAATTTGGCATTACTCTGTATCGGTAATTCTCCCTTCTTTGAGTTTTCCATACTAAAATGTTTTAGTACTTTATCCAAGTAAGTATTCTGACTAAGTCCAATTAGTCTCTTACTTCTTTCTCTTACTATCCTTATTCCCAAAATGTAAGAAGCCTCTCCGAGGTCCTTCATAGCGAAGCACTTCCCGAGCCAGGACTTAACCTCCTGCAGAGTCGGGATGTCGTTTCCTATGAGTAATATGTCATCGACATATAGAACGAGGAAGCTTACTATACTCCCACTGGCTTTGACATATACACAAGATTCGTCTTTACTTCATACAAATCCAAACTCTTTGACTTTCTCATCGAAGCAAAGATTCCATCTGCGAGATGCTTGCTTAAGTCCATAAATGGACTTCTCAAGCTTACACACTCTATTCGGATGCTTCGGATCCACAAACCCCTCTGGCTGAGCCATGTAAACATCCTCAGCCAACTTTCCGTTAAGAAAAACAGTCTTGACATCCATTTGCCAAATCTCATAATCATGAAATGCGGCAATTGCTAGCATCACTCTAATAGATTTAATCTTCGCAACTGGTGAGAAGGTCTCATCATAGTCAACTCCGGGAGTTTGAGTAAAGCCCTTTGCAACCAATCGTGCTTTATATGTGTGTACCTTTCCATCCACGTCGGTCTTCTTCTTGAAGATCCATTTGCACCCAACGGTCTTAAGTCCGGGCACATAATTAACCAAATTCCAAACTTGGTTATCATACATGGATTGGATCTCGTTATCCATTGCCTCTTTCCATTTCGCAGACTCCGAGCCTGCCATGGCTTCCTTATAGCTATTAGGTTCATCAAGATTTATTAGTGTACCATCACTAATATACATGTCCCCTTCGGTAGTAATATGAAAACCATAAAATTGGGGATGAACTCTAACTCTATCGGAACGTCTAAGAGGTAAGGATTCGTCAATCGGTTCAACCGGAGTTTCCTCCTCAGGTTGAGTGCCAGCGGTAGAGGTTCCTTCATCTACCGACTCTTGAATCTCTTCAAGCTCGATTTGCCTCCCACTGTCTCCTTGGCTTATGAGTTCTCGCTCTCGGAAAACTCCTCTCCTCGCAACGAAGACAACATTGTCCTTCGGTGTATAGAAGAGATATCCAAAGGATGTCTGCGGGTAGCCGATGAAAATACATCGCTCACTTCGAGGTTCGAGCTTGTCGTGAGTATCTCGTCTTACGAAAGCCTCGCAACCCCAAACCTTGATATGTGCCAACGAGGGAGCTTTCCCTGTCCACATCTCGTGAGGTGTTTTGGCAACCTTCTTAGTAGGGACTCGGTTAAGGATATGGGCGGCAGTCTCTAAGGCATACCCCCAAAAAGAGATAGGTAGTGAAGCACGACTCATCATAGAGCGAACCATATCCAATAAGGTTCGATTACGCCTTTCTACCACACCATTCAACTGCGATGTCATAGGAGGTGTCAATTGCGAAACTATTCCACACTCCTTGAGATAATCGTGGAATTCAAGACTTAGGTACTCTCCTCCTTGATCGGACCGAAGCATCTTGATTTTCTTGCCCAATTGATTCTCCACTTCATTCTTGAACTCTTTGAACTTTTCAAAGGTTTCTGACTTTTGTTTGATTAAATAGATATACCCATATCTACCATAATCATCGGTAAAGGTCACATAGAAGCGGTTCCCATCCTTCGTGGTTGATCTAAACGGTCCACATACATCGGTATGTATTAGGTCCAATAGACCTTCACCCCTTTCACATGTACTCGTGAAGGGTGACTTAGTCATCTTTCCAAGTAAACAAGACTCGCATGTGTCATCTTCCCTAAGGTCGAATGACTCCAACACTCCATCCTTTTGGAGTTGGGCTATGCATTTCTTATTGACATGTCCAAGACGACAATGCCACAAGGATGCTTTATCCATACTAGTGGAAGAATCTACATTCAAAACATCATTTCCTAAGTTATCAACAATCATAACAGTTTCATATATTCCATTACATGGTATAGCTTCAAAGTAAAAGACACCATTTAGATAAGCCAAAATAGAACCATTCTCATTATTAAAAGAAAATCTAAATCCTTGTCTATATAAACCATGAAATGAAATGATGTTTCTAGCCATTTCTGGAGAATAGCAACAATTGTTCAAATCTAAACACAAATTATTCCTAAGCACTAAAGAATACACTCCAATCTTGGTCACAGGCGACGATCTTCTGTTCCCCATGATTAGATTGATCCTTCCTTGCTCCACATCCCTACTTCTTCTTAGTCCCTGCACATTAGAACAAATGTGGTAACCACAACCGGTATCAAGAACCCAAAAAATAGCATGATTAGAATCGTTAGATTTAATTGTGTATATACCTGCGAAAGATGGCTTGATCTTTCCTTCTTTGATTGCTTGCAGGTATTCTGGGCAGCTTCTCTTCCAATGTCCTATCTTATGGCAGTGGTGGCACTCTGCCTCCTTCGGGTTAGGACAGGGCTTAGCAGGATCAACTTTGGTCCCACTAGAAGAGGCACCATCTCGGGCTTTGACCTTGCGATAGTTCTTTGATGAAGCCTTCCTCTTCTTTCCCTTTCCTTAACCAATAGCCAAGACAGGAGCAACAGGTGGATTGGGAGTCGGTGCAACAGACTTGTCTTTGAAGTTGCTCTCAGCAACCCTCAAGAGACCTTGGAGTTTGCTTAGGGTGACCTTTTCTTTGTTCATGTGGTAGGTCATCCTAAATTGGTTGTACATTGGAGGCAAAGAGTGAAGCACCATGTCGATCGCCAAGTCTTCTCCAAAGTCAACATTTAACTTGCGAAGGCGGTCGACATACCTTTGCATCTTTTGCAAGTGCACGGTAAGAGATTCTCCATGACCCATCTTAGCGGAAATCATGTTGGTGAAAATCTCATAACGCTCTTGTCTCGCATTCTGGTGGTATCTCTCCAACAAGTCTTGGTGCATCTCGTACGGGTACATGTCCTCGTAGGACTTTTGGAATTTGGAGTTCATGGTGGCAATCATGATGCAATGTACCTTCGTTGCATCTCGCTCATGAGTCTCAAAAGCGGTGATTTCGGCCGGAGTAGCGATTTCAGGGTTGATTTTCTCGAGCTTCTCATCAAGGACATACTCCTTGTCCTCATAGCGAGCAATGGTGCGAATGTACCTTATCCATTCGCTAAAGTTCGTTCCATCGAAGGTGACCTTTTGGCAAAGGCTCATCAACGTGAAAGAACTCGCAGCAGCGTTGTTTGCGTTTGACATCTACAAAAGAAAATGACAAAGATAGATTAGAATAAGAATCCCTAATTATCACCCAATAAGAAAATTAGGGCTAGGATCCAACAATAACATTTACATACTAGAAAAGGGATGCCGTAATCCAACATGCAAATAAATTTAAGGTAAGTGAATGACAATTCACTAATTCTCCATCACAAAACTTAACTATTAGTCCTAAGTGCATTGAGAATTCCTTGGTTGGAATGAGATTCATTGAAACTATTCAATGGCATGTTTAAATCTCGATATGCCCCTCTTATTTGTGATAGGGATGCCGAGGATCACAAAGCGGGTGTGAATTACCATGCAAATTCACATGGTGCCTTCATTGTTACAATCACCTATTCGATGTGCCGGTAAACCACACACGCTCCATCGAACTATGATAAACAATGAATCACCCTTTGCCACCTTTGCTTAGAACCAATTAGTGTGCCGGTAAACCACACACGCTCCACTAACTTCTTAGCAAGGGTGCAAAGTGTAATTTCATGGGATTGCATCAATTCACTTTTCCTAAAGTAACTAAGATTGGGAAATTTTTAAAATTGTGTAGTTACTTTGTATCACTTATTATACTTTTAATGAGAGGATGGGGTTGCCCTATCCTACCCGTTCGGCTAACGACCCTCCACCAATCAAGCAAGCGGTGGGTGTGAGTGTACACCCATTAAGCGCCATTTTATAGGCCGCAACCTTATACCCACCTTATAGATCGGCTTCGTGAATGAGGCCTACTAACGGTAAGACTAGCATTTAGTTTTATATATATATATATATATATATATATATATATATATATTATTCTAGTAATATCATATTAGTATAGGGTTGTATTTTAAACCTTTTAAAATCTAGGGTTTGAAATTTAAGTTGTCTAAATTAAAACTTTTAATAACAAATATAAATTTCAAAACTTGAGGGCAAGTTTTAAAACATAGAGGATCAAATAACAAATAATTCCAATTAACAATTAATATCCTAATTATCTATATTTGATTTTATTCAAGATTTCTTTGAAAGATAATTACCAAAATAATTAAAATAATTAATTAATTTTCATATAAGGAAATTAAATATTTTATTAGTTGATAATTACCTTTAACTAGATCAAGATAATAGTCATATATATCAAAAAATCGGATTTAGGTTGATCTATTATGATTAAGGTAAGTTTCCATAAGATAATTATGAAAAAATCCCGAATCTGGCCATTCCTGACGCCGGCAATACGAAAATGTATAGAGATCTAAAACCCTATTACTGGTAGCCGACGATGAATCTCTAAGTTGCTAAAGTATGTGGCTGAGTGTGTAACTTGTGCCAGGGTTAAGGCACAACATCAGAAAACGTGTGGGAGTTTAGAACCTTTACCTGTACCCATGGGTAAATGGGAAGATATCACTATGGATTCTGTAACTAAACTGCCTAGAACAAGGAATGGTCACGACATGATTTGGGTAGTCGTTGATCGCTTCACTAAGAGTGCGCATTTCATAGCAGCCAACAAGAAATGGTCTATGGATAAACTTGCGAATTTTTATGTGAAGGAAAGTGTCAGGCTTCATGGTGTTTCGATAACGA
The DNA here is from genome assembly GCF_051521515.1 of Lactuca serriola. Taxonomy (NCBI): domain Eukaryota; kingdom Viridiplantae; phylum Streptophyta; class Magnoliopsida; order Asterales; family Asteraceae; genus Lactuca; species Lactuca serriola. Next base: position 25,407,915 of record NC_136411.1, read on the forward strand.
TTGTATCCGATCGTGACAACCGTTTTACCTCAAGGTTTTGGAGGAGTCTATAAGAGGAATTGGGTACCAAGTTATGTTTGAATACAACTTACCATCTTCAAACCGATGGTCAGAGCGAATGGACGATTCAAATGTTGGAGGATATGCTGAGAGCATGTACCCTAGAATTTCAAGGTAAATGGGATGAACACTTACCTTTAGTAGAATTCACCTATAATAATAGTTTCCACTCAAGTGTCAAGATGGTACCTTATCACGCTTTGCATGGGAAGAAGTGTCGGATGCCATCATGTTGGCTGGAAGCTGAGGAAAAGCAGTTTATGGGACTTGAAATAATCCATTAGATTGCTGAAAAGCTGTAAGTGATTAGGGAAAAAGATGTTAGTTGCTCAAAAGAGCTATGCTGACAAGAAAAGACAACCGATATCATTCGAAGTTGGAGACTCGGTTTCACTTAAAGTCTCGTCGTGGAAGGGACTTATAAGATTTGGTAGAAGGAGAAAGTTGAGTCCAAGGTTTATTGGACCATTTAAAGTTCTTCAGAGAATCCGGAATCAAGCTTACAAGCTAGAATTACCGGAAGAACTAGAGAGTGTTCATAACACCTTTCATGTGTGTTATTTGAGAAATTTCACGGGAGGTGTGCCCAACATAATTCCCATTTCAGAATTAAGGTTGGAAGAGAACATGAGGTTAATTGGAGAACCTGAGGCAATCGTTAACCGTAAGACTAAGAAGTTGTAACGTAAGATAGTCGATTTAGTGCCTCTACGTTGGAAACATATAAATGGGCCAGATCCCACTTGGGAAACGGAGAGTAACATAGTAAGTCGCTACCCGTAGTTGTTTGTCGTTGTGTGATTACGGGGACGGAATCATCCTAAGGGGGAGAGAGTTATAACGCCCGTGTTTCTAGGCTAGGCATTAATATTGACATAATGGTCTAGGTTAACCTTTGTAACTCATTTGGAAGAAATGAAAAGGAATTATTGAATTTTATGTGAATTATGTGTTTTATGCTTAATTATTAGGGTTTAATTAATTAAGAATAAAAATAAGCGTCAAAATTAAAGTGTGAGATAAGACCGATATCTTTACATAAAGTTGTAGTGGTCGAAACAAGGATTTCGGGGATATAAAGAATGCCGAAATCCGAGTTATAACGAAGAAGTTATGACATGTCGAAGTTTCGCGACAAAACCGACAGGGTGCTGAATGTCGTAAAAATTGAGTTTTTGATAAACTACTTTTTAGCCTTAGTAATCTAAATGAAAGTCGTAGTATTTGTTAAACCGAGAAGTTCGATAAAAAGAACGCCCAAATCTGACTTCGTATGAAGAAGTTATGATTTTTCGAAGTTTCAACTTAGAAGTAGACAGCTAAAAACTTGAATTTTAGATCGAGCGATTTTTAGCCGACACAACCTAAACGAGAATCGAAGGTTTCGTCATTAGGAGCACAACGGTAAAAAGTCTGACGAAAACGGACGTCGGATGAAGAAGTTATGAATTTTTAACGGATTTCCAGTCCCGGTCTGTTAAAAATAATAATATAAAATTTAAAGTCAAAATTAGCCGACGATGTCTAAACGGTAGTTGTAGAGCGTATTTTTAGCTACGCGTGCATATAAAGAACGTAAAAAACGGAGCTCGTATGCCAAAGTTATGGATTTTAGAAGTTTTGGCGCGAAAAACGAGAAAATCCCCAAAACCGAGGAATTTCGCACACGTGGACTTCGGCCACGTCACCCTCGCTTCGCATCCGACGCGTGTCCAGAAATTGTTGAGTCACCGAAGCCACCTGGCGAGGCATGTCATGATCTTCGCGAGTCCGAGGTTCGGTCCAGTAGAAATGCGACGCGTGCCTCTTTCCCTCGTGCGTCCGAACCCTCGCACGTGCCACGAACCCCCTCATCGGATCCGGACTTCGGTCCAATCACCAGCTGCCAGCGAGGCCTTCGCATGCGCAGCCCACGTGCGAGCCACCCCCTGCGAGCTTCGGATCTGCTGCCGCGTGTCTTCTTCCTGACCATCCGATCAGAAGCCTCGCCCCTATAAATAGAAAGGTGCGAGACCTACCGGGTAACTTTGAAAATTTGTCAATTTTAACCCCTAAACCCATACTTTCTTCATCTTAACATCCCGCAAAGCCCCCGTATCGATTGTAAAGCCCGGAATACTCCACGAAGTGCCCGAGAAGCCCGAAAAATTTATTTTTTTTCGGTTTCGAAGCCCGACTTTTGCAAAGCCTGGTTTCTCAATAAAACTCCCGGTTTATTAGAAACGATCATTTTAGGAAACGAATTGTTGTCCGATTATCACCAAATCATGTGAGTGTATAGTCACTTTCATTTTACACATAGATATGAAATATTTTACTTATAATACGTGCTATGTGTAAATATATTAATTGTTTATTTGAGGTGACTGTTGAGTTGACGTTTTATACAAGTTTTAAACTGTATAAGTATTTTTATCTACAAATATATTGGGTAGAACATGGGTTGATAGTGATGTGTGATAAAATAAAATTTGAGGAGAGGCCTCGATGAGTTTTGAGATCAAGTCATCTCGCGGAGTTTTGATGACGACCACGGACGTTCTAGACGGTCCAGTGGGAAACATTGGCAGGTCCGCAACCTGTAGGTGTTAATGAACTTGGGTGTTCATTCGTTGTACTCCATCCCCCTCATGGTTGCCTTTAGGACATGTATGGCTGAGGAAACACCTTAGCAGTAGTGTCATCCCGATGATATTCTTTAGGCTAGGTCCCTTGTGAAAAGTGTTTAGGGACATAAAGTAAGGATAATGGGAACGGGTAATTAGGGTTATTGTTGATTGATGAACTTAGTAAGTTTATTATTATTGTGGGTTGAAAACCCTATATGCTCACCAGGCTCCCAAGCCTGACCCACTCAACATTTTATGTTACAGGAAGTGGACCCCGAGCATAGTCGGAGGACGATGAGAGATTTTTGGATTATAGGCCAGTAGTTGTAAATAATTGTTGAAAGGCTTATAATGTCTTGTTTATGCTTTTGATCTGTATCGGAACATGACATCCCGAGGTTTTGATATATATGGAAAATATATACCTTCTTAATGAAGGATTTTGATAAACTTTTATCATATGTTGTTTGGGGACCAATTCCGCAACATCTTTTAAAAAGATTTCTCTGATTTTATTTTAAAAAGCATAAATTAGATCGGTCTTTTCTGGCCGAGAAATTAGGGGATGTCACAGCATTCTAATATTCTCCCCCTTAAAGTTAGGATTGGACGCCCGACTTCAATATCAAATGAGCTCGCGCGATCAAGACCAAACTCCCATTTGAATTAACACCAGTTTTCAAAATACGCAATGAATACCCGAAAAAACCCTCTTCGAATACCCGTCATTCTCCCCCTTTTTATATAAAAAAAATGATTATAAAACCCATTAAGGGTGAGAAGCGCCCGATGAATGAACTAACAAAACTCCCCCGTGATGTGTACCAAAAATGAAATTCCCGAAAAACTTGCACGGAAAAACAGTCACAAAAAAACCTCGAAAATTTTCCAATTTAAGAAAGTTTTTGACTTTTTGGGTGAGAGTTGCAAGATTTTCCAAAATCCGGGTAAAAACCGTCAATAATAGAATTCTACAGGGACCCGTTGCACCAAAAACAGTTAAAGATGCGAAACACTCCCCCACTTGCGAAACTTGGCATCAAGTGTAAATTCGCATTAACTGCAGGGGCCTAAAATGTAAATGCTTCAATTTCTCAACATTATAATGCCATTTTCGAAGTTGGGTATGGTCTGTTAAATTTTCGAAACTTCAGGGACTACTTTCGAAACTTCTGCACACTTCTTTAAACTATCGAAAATTTGATCCAAATTTCGAAGGTGGGTAAAAGCTAATAAACTTTTGAAACATAAAGGTAAGTTTCGAAACTTTTTGATTTTTTCTCCAATTACTGTTGAGTTCGAAACCAGACCATTTAAGCCATATCTTCGAAACTTCAGGGACCAATTGCGAAACTTGGTTTTCTTCTTTAATTCGTTAATTCCAGTAATATAAAAACATTCGCTAGTTCCAGTCACGTACATCACCAAAACCTTCAAAACTTTAATCTTCAAATTTTCGACTATCAAGAGTCGATTTCTCAAATCACTTGCGAAAATGAAGCATATCGGACGCTTAACCGTGATCAACAGTAACATCTTAATCATTGAGATTGTTATTCACTTTTCATTACAGTGCCCTAAAATCATCGACATCAATCCTTCGCTTCTTACCAAAACCTTCGCTTTTTCTTCTCAAAAACTTCGACAACAAAGCATAAACGAACCCACTATACAAACGAAATCGATTCCAACACCATCTGTATACCCAACAAACGAACATCTGAGTTCGTTATTTCGTGCGTTCTCAAATCGTTTAACCAATATGAGTCGACCTTTCCAATTAAACCATTCGACATCAAAACGTTCACATACTCATCAACTATTAATCCTTCCAAGTCGATGCTTAACATCGAACTTAGTTTGACCAGTGTCGAATATCACAGTCGTCATCATCAAGAGACGATCCCAATCACTTTCGAAACTAAACCCAATTTTAACCTTGATTTCGACATCCATAGCCCAAATACAACCTGTATTAACCAATTTCAGCCACAAATTCATCGATGCGTCTCTTAAGTCTCGAGTTTGACTATTGTTCAGTTTGACTTTCCGAAGTCAAATATCAAAAAACACTAAATTGATGATTCTAATGCCCGATTTCAGATCAAAAACGTGATAAACCAACCCTTCTTCACATGCTCTTCACAAAAATTTCAAAGTTTTTGACCAATTTTATCAAAATCAAGAGATCAATTTCTGACTTCTTTGTTTTGACTTGATCATAATCGATCTTTGAGATAAAACTTAATACATATGATCGATTCACAAGTTCATCTATTCAATCAAAACTCATTAATTGTTCAGAATGATTAGAAGAAATCGAGACTCCAAAACTCGAAAACAAAAAACGAGTCACGAACATGAGAAAAATGCGTACGACGAGCCAGTGATGGACCAAAGAAGGTATCTGATTGAAATAAAGTTGGAGCTCAATTTTAATGAATAGTGATAGATTCATAAATTGAATCAATATGAATTGTGGGCGTAATAATGGATGAAGAGTATTGTATTCATTCTCACAGATTGGGCTTCGAAAATTAACATGAACAGTACTTGTGATTTTAACGTGGGCTCGAGATTTGAATCTATGAACAGTAAGTGTTTCAAATCAAAATAGAATAAATTTTGATTTCGAAATTAAAACGAAATATGAGAATATGATTTTGGTTTTGATATAGACAATAATAATTGGATCAATCAACGGGGTTGAAACAGATTTGATCCAATGAAGCAAACCGATCAAAATTTGAAAAACGTAAAATACAACTCGAAATCACGGAAGTTTGGAATCCATTTGAGAATTTGAGATACCTTTTTGAAGAATTGAGTTCCGTTTTCAACGAACGAATCAAATTTAGAAGATCTTGGTTCTTTTGTTGAAACAAGAAAATCCCCAATTTGAACATTGTACCATCCACGATGCGTGATGTACAACTCGTTCTTCGTGTTCTTCAACGATCGGAGAACATCTTCAAAAGAACCACCAACACTTTTGGGTTTTGACTCACAATTCAATGCAACCTTTGGAGATTGTTGCTTTGGAACCCAAATTTGTTTCACGGATTTCGGCTTCACAACATTTGATGATTTTTGTGAGTAAATCCGCTTGTTTTTGCGTTTAATCTTCTTCTTCTTTTTCTTTCTCATCTTTTTTCATCTTGAAGATTTGATTTCATAAACAAACCCAATTTCCACGACTTCAACTTTGTGAGTTTGAATCAAGTCTTTTGGAGTTTGATACTTGTGAATTTCTTGGATCACCGGCTTCCGATAAGGAATCATTCCTTCAAACGAATCACAAGAACACAAAATATCATCGGTTTGAACTCCAATCGAGCAAAAAACTTTTTCATCTTCATGAGAATCAACTTGAACTCTTTTTTTTTAACATCAAGAACATCACATTGAACTCTATTATCAAGAATTTCAACAAACTTAAGAGCAAGAAGATCATTTGGGTTTTCAATAAGAGAAATGAAATGCTTATCAAACAAATTTTTTTCTTACTTTGTATCTCTCTCAGTCATCAAGTTATTGCAAAGTTTAGTAACGCGTTCGATCTTCGAAAGAGGTTGAAAAATCAATCCCCCATGATCATCCTTAAAACCACTATAAGAGATCGAAGTATCACTTTCAATTATCCCACCTTTCAATATTAATCCAATGAATTGTTCTAAGCCGACTTTGTATTTGACATCTTTAACAATCACAATCCAAGAATCATACTCCAAGTACAAATTTTCCACCATGATTACAAGAACTGGACAATTTTTAAAGAGAGAAAGTGATTTTGAATGAGTTTTCTAGAGAGAGAAAATAAAAATCACTTGAATTCTAGTGAAGAAAATCGAATTTTGAATAGAATCAAAGATGAATGCGATTTCTAGAATCCAAAAACTCTAAATAATGAAGATCAAAGCTCAAAATGAAGAATCACCGAATCTAGATTGCCACCGTGGATCAATTCTTGATCAAATTAAGAACACCCGCTTTGATACCAATTGTAGTGGCGTTGATTATGATGGCATGTGCGGAATAAGAAAAGATCTAGTGAATCGACATATAAACCAAGAGCACACGAAGTAAATAAATCTGGGTTTAGCCCTCATTAGTATTGATAGAAAGAGTACAAATGGGTCTTGCAATTTCTCTCTCTAAACTAATGCTCTCAAAGTGTTCATTCCATAAATGAATGTCACTCACTTCCTATTTATAGGAAAAGAAACTCATTACACACAACAAGTGGGTAAAGCACAAATACATCCAAGCGTGACTTTGCACCCTAACAGTGTGGCACCACTCATTGGGTGTGGTATGAAAACACACTTTTGTAGTAAAGGGTGAGACGACGCCTATGTAGCGTTGCGGTTTCATGAGAGAGTGTGACACTACTCCATCCCACCTTAGACCGGTGGGAGTGGACGCGGTAGACACCGCATTTGAGGTGCAACCTCGGTCGGAACACCCCCTACACACACACACCATGGTTTGGGTGCGGCTAGGGCCGCACTATGGCAGCAGACGAGAGCAATCCTTGGGTGATTGTGACTGGATGACTTTCTTACCCTTTGGAACACAATCAATGAATATTTTTATTTATTAAAAATAAAAACCCAAGTGTGGCACCACTCCTTGGGTGTGGTATGAAACGACACGTTTATGGTAAATGGTGAGGTGGCGCCTATGTGGTGCTGCAGTTTCATGAGTGAGTGGGACACCTCTCCCTCCAACCTTAAATGTAAAAGAAAGTTAGACCCAAAACACAATATTCCTTTCTTGTGTTTGTTGTGTTAATATCAAGGCTTCCATGAATGGGGCATGGAGCCCCCATGACATCTTGGAAAATCGAGTAATCTAATCTCTATAAACGATAATTTTAAAAAAAATCACCAATATTTTTCATTTTGGTAAAATGACAACAGGTTCTAGAAAATAGTATTTCTGAGTTGTTGTCTCTATTCTAGAGTTCCTTTTCCAGATTATAACCTCAGTTTTTTTCGCTCCTATATATATATATATATATATATATATATATATATATATATATATATATGTGTGTGTGTGTGTGTGTGTGTGTGTGTCCATATATGGTTAGAACCTTACATTCAACCAAGTAATTCGTAATTATCTCTTATAACTGCTTCAAAATGAGTTTCTCAGAGAGTCAACACGAAGAAAGCACGCCCGAACCAGACGGTGGGCAACCCAGACGGTCACCCAGGGACCATGTCTCTAAGAGGCCCAAATTTTTTGAACTACATGGTATATATAGAAAAAAAATAGCTTATCTAAAAAATTTAGAAGTGTTTTTCTTTAAATTAGTTGTTTTTGTAATGTTGTGACCATACTTTTGCTTTTTAATATTAATAGTGAATTTTGTGAATTTTATAACGGTGTGTCTATTTTCGATTTAATTTTTTTTATATTTATGAATTTGGGGGCCCATTTTTTCCTTTCGCCTTGGGCCCACTGTATCTTTGAACTGACCCTGGAAAAAGGCTTTAACAACCTGCTTATTTACCTTCACAAACTTAGGCGAACTAATAGTATACTTACACTCACATAAAAACTGATTTCATGGATCATTTCGAAGCTTGTTTTGTGGCTATTAGATGGGCGGTATATTTGTTTTTTGTTTTATTTTTTTTCTTCAATTTTCTATTGTTTCTTTAAAATTGATAATGCTTCTACATCTAAATCAGTTCGTTTTTGTTCCCAAAAAAATACTGGTCCATGTATTCATTGGATGCTTCTTGCCTGACATCTTCATAGGTAGTGTCCCTCTTAGAGGGGCATACCTAAAAACAATGTTTGTAGTGGTTGCTATTGATAGGAACAACTAGACCTCCCTATAGCATTTGGTCAAGCCGTGGAAAAAAATTTATACTGTTGTACTTGGTTCCTTATGAGGTTAAGAGAAGCTTTGAGACATGGTAGGTAGGTATCATTTATAACAAATATGGACGGTGTAGTTAGTCCTTGCATAGAGCATGTATTCCAAGATTTTTATCATGGGTATACTTCTAAAAGTGTGTTCAAGTATATGCGCACAAGTGGCATCTCTGGTAGAAAATTACAACCTTTGTTCTGGATGACATCTAACTCATATACTGTGTCTGATTTTGAAGAAAACTTCTGTTGGCTGACCCCTAATGCTCGTAAAGTGCTTTCCAACATTGATCATGTGAAATGGGCAAAAGCCTATTTCCCTAACATCCATTGGAATGTAGTCAACATTGATGTTCCCCATTTTTTGTGTTATCAGTAAAACAACGCAATATACTGATAATAATGCTTACCGAGGTAATTTGTGACTACATTCAACGAGCTTTCGTTGAATGCAGTTTAATGGCAGATAAAATATCGGGTAAAATATTAAATGTATTTAATTACTTGTACAAGAACCTTATTTGATCATATTTACTTTCATGGAGTTTGACTACCGTACTCACCCCGTATGCTGACATGGTGCTTCATAAAAGGTTGAAAAAGTCTATTAAGTGGGAAACAACAACGATCCCGCCAGAGATCCCGTCTTTGCTCCCGTTTGACATTTATCGAGTTTTTTATTTTGAAAAAACTACGTTGTTGATCTAAATCGTCATACATGTCCATGTGGGAAATGGTGCAATCTGGGTAAAGCGTACGGTTGTGCTATTGTGGCATTATGTCATTCGAATATCCATGAATTACCTGATATGGTTCAGATATATTATCGGGCTACCAGACACGAATCGTGCACCCTCTTCCCCTTCCATCAGAATGGGAAACACCGGACCCTTTGATTTCAGTTTTATTGTCAATGTAATTGCAATTAATTATGTTTGTAATTGATTTGCAGTGTGTAACGAAAAATATTATTATTGCCTTAAGATTTGTTACATATTATAAAGATAGAAAAAACATAATTAACAAGTACAATAGTAATACTAACAAACAAGCAAACGTTGCATATTAAAAAGATTAATAAGTGTGACAAACAAAAACTTAGTTGATGAACATAAAGCTTATAACTTGTACATAACAATTCCAAAAAAAAGAAAATCCAACTACAAATTAACGCTATCTTCAAGTGCATATTTTGGGTTTCAAGTTTCTTCTTCAATCAAAATAAGTTACTGATTATCAACGAGTTATTGACTTTTTCTTTTGTCAACCCAATAGATAAACCCAGACTATGGTCCCTAAAAGTTTAAGATCAAACACATAACATATATTGTGTAAATTAATATTAATACAAAGAAAAATAATAAAAGGATAACCTACATACCTCTATAGGATAAGCGTAAAAAAGCCGTCCAGGGTTATTTCTTGACGTTGATGTCCTTATAATACCTTAAGAGCCACAACCACAGTATGCCATTTCTTTGGATTATGATAAATGAATTTTTAGTATTAAATTTAATAAGGTAAAGAGTTTGGACGATTGAATTACTTTACATAATGGCATTTACTGCGGTTATAATTCCTGACACTATTCTAGAAACACATTCTGGAGTCACATTCCAAAATTGCTATTTTGGACCCCAAATTCGGAACAATAATTGTCATAGATTCTTGACATATGTGTAGTCATTCTTAATAGTAAAATTCATAGATTCCTGACATACGTTTAGTCATTCCGAACAGTAAATGTCATAGATTCGTGACAATATTTTGGACCCTTATTCCGGAGCCACGTTCCGGACTGGCTATTTCGGGCCCTTATTCCAGACATTGCTTTTGTACGTAATTGTCACAGATTCCTGAAATATGTGTAATCATTTCCCAATAATAAAACTCATAGATTCCTGATATTATGTGTAGTCATTTCGAACAGCAAATGACATTGCTATTTCAGATACTTGTTCCGGACATTGCTTTTGGACCTTAAAATGCACCTATCATGCGTCGTCAACGTTGAAAAACAATTGGAATGAGTTCATATCACGATGACTTTTGGCATTGTGAAGAAGAAGATTGTTATGTTTGTTCAAATAATAACCCGTCTCTGGATGGCCTAGATTTCCTACTCTCGGATAAAATGCCTGATGACATTTTCCATGCAATGAAGGCTGATGATGAAGCAAAAAAAAGGACTCTGAAAGAAGTTGTACACTAAATCAACATGCAGACGATCTAGTGGCACATGTAAATGAAAAATATAAATGGGATGCTGAAGCTATGAAAGAAGTGAAACAAGCTAAGAAGTGGATTGAAAATGCAAATACGGAGAACAATAAGCTTTGTGTAGAATGGGACCGTCTAACAGATGTTGTTAGAATTAGAGAAGATTTTATTGAATGGGAAGAAAATAAGTATCCCTTACAATTTCCTAATTTGTGGAAACCAATCTAAGTATGTATTATGATTTATAATACTCTTTGCAATAATGTTAATGAAAAAAATTGATAATTGTCATTTTAGATAATCATACCATTCCTTTTAAAAAAGTTAGTTTCAAAAGACATTACAATATCCATATTTAAAAATAGATTACATTTTTGGCTGACAACTGGGAACTTGCATCCGATGCAAACTAGTCGTGTCTACATGATTTTCCAACAATTCCATGTAGATCTCAATTAGTTTCAAACCATTATCAGTCAACTCGACTTGATCTTCTATTGTTGGAGTTGTCGTATGTGTTTCCTCGATGAAGTTCATTTTGTTTACAAATTGTCGTATATCTTTTTCAGGTACGGCTCAACCAATTTAAGGGCTCTAAGCGAACCAAAAATTTGGGGCCCTTTGGCCTTTACTATATTTATTGCATTATCCTTTTCTTATTTAAATCCCCTGATGTATATTTTCTCTTAGACATGATTATTATTTATTTATAATAGTAATGAACAATCACCAATACAACTACTAATGAACAAAAACTAAACTTGAAGTAATGAAATATGGATTAATAAATATACTTGTTGCCTTGAGAATAGAAGATAATGGGAAGCTCAAAACTAGAACACTCAAATTCGTTCCAACCCTGTCTATATTCTGTAATAAAAACAAATATAAAAGCGAAGGTTGTCTTTTTTTCTATTTAAACTTGCAGTGTTTTAACTAAAAGGAGAACTTATCTATAATTTAAGGGAACTCAAACTTGCAGGATTATTTTAACTCAAATCTCTACACAAATAAATGAACAAGCCACATAGAAATCAATCAATAACCAACATTTCTTAGCTCCAATGCTTAGGTGTGATGTAAAAAACAAAGGAACTCAAGTACATGATATTATAATTAAAAAGGGAAACATAAAAATCAAGCAGCAAGTCAGCAACACAAAAACTGGGTGGAAATACTAACTCAAAAAACAAAAATCAAACAAAAACGAAGAAATCGAGTATTAATCAATGAGCAAAGAACAATGGAAATCAGATAATGGTAAAAATCAACCTTAATAGATAATCAAATAATGGAAAAATCAAGTGAAAACATGACTACACATACCTTGAATCAGTTGAATGAATCATCAAAGATTTTTCAACAATGGAGAATCAATGAAATTCATCAGAAAATACAAGAATGGAAAAGGAAGAAAAACAATGAAGGTATTTCAACAATTAGCAGATCATGTAGTTTTTCACTCTCCAGGAACCAAGATTGGAGAATCCTAAATTGATAATCAGTCAATCAGTGACATCGAGAATGGAGAAGAAAGGAAGAAGAATAGAAATCATACCGACGCTTTTAATCTTTAAGGAGACGTGCGTGTTAGTAATCAACGGATTGAGTTGGAGAAAAGAAGTATCCACATTGAGGTATTTAGGTTAAATGGGGCCCTTTAGTAAATAGGGACCTAAGCTCTAACTTAACTTAATAACAAATAGAGTCATGATCTTTATATATGGTAATGAGGACCATTTTCATGTTATACAATGCTACTTTTCTCCGGACCTCAACCGGTGAAGGCGATAATGTGATTTCCAATATTACCTTTCGTTTTTTAGGATGCTGATAATCATGAATCATTTCTAATGCAACCGTATCAACAAGATGTAGTTGCTCGTCTTCAAGACGTGGTATAACATACTCTATAGACAACTCATCATCATCGTTCGAGTCACTAGATGTTGGAGAGTGAAAATAGAATATACATAAATTATATTAATATACTATTTAAAAACCAATGTGCATAAAAGTATTTAATCATAATAATAAGCACTTGGAGAAACATATCCATAATGAAAAAAAAACATAATTGCAACTAGTCTATCATAACAGGTTTCTCTGCACTTGCTTCGGTGCCATCTTTCGGAGTCCTATCTGCTTTCAAATTAAGTTCTAGCACCCTTTCTGATTTCTTGCTTAATTTTATGGGTGCCTTTGTTGGTTTATTTTATCTTATTTGAAACTCAGCATCTTTGTTTTTTATCCCCAAAAACAAAATTCCAAGAAAATTTTAATACATTACCGTAAAAATAAGTTATAATTATAAAACTATTGTTTTTCAGTTTTACCTTTATCGGCGTAAATTCAGAAATCTCCTGTAAATGGAAAACAACTTCGTCCTCCGTAAAACCCACTTTTTTTTAATAACATCCACGCTAACTCGTCTTTGGACTAACATGGGTTACTAAACAATACTTAGAAAAAAAATTATAATTATAGTTATTCAAAATCATCATTTTGGAATAGATCATCAGGTTTCAGACCATGTTCATCATGTTTTGGACCTACATTACCATTCTAGACCCCCCATACAATACCAAATTCCGGACTATAACAACTGATCCAAAACACATTACAAAGTACTTACATGAAATTCATACACGTATAACAAAAAAAAGATAAAGAAAAAGCATAATTTGGATATTCCGGAGTTGTTCCTCGTATTCTGGACCATTTTGGACAATTTCGAAATACATAAATCGTTCTACAAAATCAAATGCAAAGTAACTTAAAGTGTAGAACTTACTTGGTTTGACGAATCCATGCTGAAAATTTGGTCCGAAATGCAGGTAGAGTGTGCTTCGGATCTGCAAATTTCGGAATGTATACTCCAAAATTTTTGTGTGTGAGACCCATATATATACCATTGGGCTATAGTATTGGGTTTGGATCGGTTTCAGGCTTCGGAATGACCCATTCTTGACCAAATGCTTAGTTTTAAAAAAATGATTACATATTTAAAATAAAGCCAAAAAATTGTTAGATTACTCGATTTCCCTAAGTTTTTTGTTTGTGTCTTAAATCTATGTCTAATTAATCATTAATTGATTATACGTTTGTGTGTCCAATAGATCAGAGATGGATTGACTTTGTTTAATTTTAGTTTCAAAAAATCCTTTTTGATTATGGAATTTGGAATTAGGTCTTAGGAATTCCAAAAAAAGTTTTGTAGAGGTTGCACCTATAGATAATAATAATAATAATAATAATAATAATAATAATAATAATAATAATAATAATAATAATAATTATAGTATTAAGGTTGTGTTTGGCATGCCTCAATTAGCTAAAAAAAACTAGCTTATTTTTTAAGTTTTTTAAAGTTTTAATGTTTGGCAAACCAAAAAGTAATTATAAGGTAACTTTTTAAAAAGCTACTTAGAGTAGCGTTTTAGGAGCTTTTTTAAAAAATTTCAAATATAACTCTTAATTAATTATAAAACACATTTTTTTAAATGTCCTTTTTATGTAATTTCATGTTTTTCAGCTAGTTTTACCAAACGTCATTTTTTATCAGCTAGCTTTTCAGCTATCAACTAGTTTTTTATTTAACAGCTAGTTTTTCAGTTATCAGCTAGCTTTTCAGTTAACAGCTGGCTTTTTAGCTAGCACGCTAAACATAGCCTAAGAAATATTTGAAGGGTAGATCCTATAACCGCTTACTACTAACTAAGTCCTTCCTACAATTTTGTATCAATATCTTTCTAAAAAAACACATAGAAATGAATTACATATCTTGTAATTCACATTTCACTTAACATCTTAACACCATATATTTTGCAATGCATAAGGAACTTACCATTCAGATTGATTGTTTCTTTAAACCTCTATCTTACTATTTCTTATTGGTATCTTTATTCATGCTCCTTTTATGGAATACAAATACCATTGATTGAATACAAACGCCAACAAATACTAACGATTGAAATTTATCTCTTTTCGTTTAATCAATACGTAAAATGGGTTTTTCAACAATTTTTTTAGAACGTCGAGTGTATATTTATAAAACTAAGATTATATTACATGATTATAAGAAAAACATAACCATCCATGATTTATTCATTATGCTGCAAAAATACTTGGTTGTTGGTTGTGGATTGTTTTTTTTATTTGTTGTTGTTGTTGTTGTTTTTGTTGTTGTTAGAGAAAATATCATAAATGTCCCTTTGCTTTCCAGAAATCTGTCATATCGTCCTTAAGTTAAAAAAACCTCACAAATGGTCCTTGTGCTTTCAAAAATTTTGATGTCTGGTCCTTATTTCTCAATCCGTCAAGTTTTATCCGTTAACTACAGGGCATTTCCATCATTTCACTACAACAATGACCATTTATGTAGTGACAATGAAATTTGGTAATGATTACAAGTGATTTGGATTTTAGATGTAACTAGAGAATGATTGCAGGTGATTTGTGTTTCAGATTGATTATTCTTTTAGAATTAATTATAGGTAAGTTGGCAATGAAATTTGGGAAATAAACAAACCAAAAAGGGGTAAATCATTTGTAGCTCCTGAGTGGTCTATAAAAAGAAGTGGTCTTCTACTTCGATTCTTGACTACACTGGATATATATCTTATGAAGTAAAGTATTTGTTGGCTGCTTCTTCTGATCTTAACAAGGAATAAAGACTTTGAATATATTTTAGTGTTGTACTTGCACGTATAATATCTCTGTTTTGGAATAGAGTGTGCATATTAAGATGCTATTATCCTCATCAACATCCAGCTGCATGAATGATTTTGGAATGAAATGTTAAAATCATAAGAAACCCTTTTAAACTAAAGTCAAAGATCTTGAAATACATACATGGTTGTATGGCAGTTGACATGAGATTATTCCTATAAAAATTTTAACGATACATGCCTCTATAATCTGAGTTTTTTTTTTTTTTTTTTTTCACATACAATAAAATCAAAGAGCTTATGGAATTGACGTTCCATGAAAGAGATGCCTCATGAAAAAAATCATGGTTTGGCCTCGATTAGAACAACCAAGAGAGAGAGAGAGGGAGAAAGAGAGAGAGAGAGAGAGAGAGAGAGAGAGAGAGAAAGGATAAGACCCTTTGTATATTATATATATATATATATATATATATATATATATATATATAACAAAAAACTTTATAAATTGTCCTTGTGGTAGTGAAATGATGTAAATGGTCTTTAGTTAACGGATAATACTTGACAAAGTGAGTAATAAGTACAACACCTCAAAAGTTTTGAAAGCACAATGACCATTTATGAGGTTTTCTGAACTTAATGATAATATGTCAGATTTTTGAAAAGCACAAGGACCATTTATAATGTTTTTTTCTTCTTATTATTATTATCTTGAAATTGCCCACACCCCCGTTCCCGGGGTATATATAGGTGGTGTACAGTGGGCACAATCTGTAAATTTTCTGTCAGGTAGCGACCATTTTTGTAAATTTTAAACACATGGACCGTTTTTGTAAAAACAAAACTGCATAAGGACCTTTTTCTATATATTTTATGTAATTTATTTTCTACATAGGATCCAAACCTACTAACATATGAAAATCTTAAACATATAGACTGTTTGTGTTAAAAAAAAAAGAAAAAAAAAGAAAAAAAAAGCACTTTGTAGTGACCTTTTTGTACAATACAAAATTATAGGGACTAAACCTTGCAAAATACAAAACTTTTGTGGAAAAACTCCTAAAGCATGAAAATGTATTAATTAATAAGAACTTCTAAATTAATATATAGCTGGAAAATGTCATATCCCTGCTTCACGGCAGATGCAGGCGAGGTTTCATGAAAGGGGGCTTGCGTAACTATGAAGTGTTGAGAGCAAACATCCAAATACAAAAAAGTTATATGACAAAAACGTGAAACCCCAAAAGTATAAAGGCGAAACATGACAATATATTACAAAGGGCGTAATCTACAAACTTTTTGTTATGTAGAGACTACATTTGTAATTTTTTAAAAACATGAATCGTTTTTATAAAAAAATACACAATGACCTCTTCTATAAATTACGAGAACCATTTTGTAATTTATTTTCTATGTAGGGGCTAAAACTGCCAATATACGAAAACTTTAAACGCATGGACTATTTATGTAAAAAATAAAGTTTATAAGGACCTTTTCTATAAACTAAATAATTAATGAGACTAAATCTTTTAAAATATAAACTTTTAATCGTAGCGATTAAATTACATGGACTAAATTTATCAAAAATGTAAAAACTTTATTGAATAAAGTAAATCTATCAAATTATAAAACTTTTGTTTATATAGACTAAATCCATTAAAATATAAAATATTTATTGCAGAAACTAAACTTGCTAAAATATAAAACATTAATGGTAAATTTCTAAAACCCAAAAAAAAATAATGTTCATAAGACCTTTGCTTTTAATATATAGTATAATATTGTTGTTGTTGTTGAATTATTATTATTATTATTATTATTATTATTATTAGTGCAGCTTGCAAACAATATTTTTTAGCCGCCGATCTACATTGAATTTTTTAGCCGGCCTAAAATTGCGAGTTGTAGCTTCACCTTGCTCCGGGCTTTACATCGGCTCCGATAATACTTGTTGATTTCTTCTTCTTCAACCACATGCGTTTGTCAGTCCTTCTTCCACATCTCTTAGTCGATCAGATCGATCGGTTGTTCTTATTAAACACTGATCACATTTTTCTCTCAGGTAACATCATCGTCACCACCAGCCTCAGCCACTGCCACGATTCTTACAGTCGTGTTTCCGATTCTTCCTACCTTCCACTTTCTATTACACATACATTACTGAAATTTCCGTCTTCCATAGCTTCCGTCATTTCATTCTTCTACAATTACGTGTTTTCTACTTCTTCTGTTTTTGTGATGTTGTGGTTGTTTCGATTGCGTCATTTATGTCTTTTGTAGTGTGCCTTATGTTAGATTTCTTCAGGGTTTAATAATCAATTATGTTTTTTGATGTTGTATGTATGTGTTTCTTTATTGTACATCACATGCTCGATGAAATGCAACATTGAAGAATATTGATTATTTTGCACATTGTTATTCATATGTAGTGTAAACTGAAATTTGAATTCATGTATCACATAGTTGGTAGTGAACATTGAAGTCATTAATTTTACTATTTGTTTTTTGGAATATCTACAATAATTGACTTTTATTTGTTGCATTTTGACCTTCGTAGGTGATATGTGCATAATTAGTTAATCATTTAGCATACATTTTTATTTATTTTTAACTAATTATGTGTATAATGTGGACAAAAGGTACTTAATATTGTTTAAATTTTGTTTTCAGTCCAAAAGACATGCTTGGGATTGAAAGGGGACAAAGGGGAGCAATTAGAGACCAAATAATGAAGAATGAGGGACAAAAGCCTTCCTACTCGGCGAGTACACGAGCTTACTCGGCGAGTCCATCAGAATACTCCAGAAGATAAGTCAAGACTCCTGGTACGAGACGGATAACTACGATCTACTCGGCGAGTTGGGTCTGCTACTCGTCGAGTATACCCTGTTTTGTGATAATTATAAAAACCGAGTCTTTATTCGATGGGAATACTTTTCTGGCGTTTTTGGAGATTCATCTACGATTGAAGGACCCTTGGAGGAGCTGAGGAACCCTAATCTTCAATCTCTTGAAGAATCAAAGCAACTAGGTTAATCATTCCACTTAGCTTTAGGAATTAAGTATGTTTAGCTTAGTTAAATATGTTTTTGTGTTTGTTTCTACTGCAACTATGAACTAAATACTTTTTTGTTTCTGTTTTGGGAATACCAAGTAACTCCTATGGTTTAATTCTTAGTTTTTGATTGATTGTTTATTGGTGATTTATTAAATTAAGTTTGTTAAAGAACCTTATGCATTAATCACAACTATTTTCTGTTAATTGGAAGACAATTAAGCTGCATGAACATCTCTTAGTTGTTAACCTCATATGTCTATGTTAACACTTAATCATATGCTTAGGAATAATGAATATGAAACTAAGATTAACAAGATAATGGGTAGATTAATGTGTGAGCTTGTTTGAGAAACCAACAAACAAGAGGTTAATTGAACCACCAATTTGATTAACCACTACAAATCTTATTTAATCCAAATCATTAATCTAGGGAATTAATTAGTTTAAACACTTGATCACCGCTTGAATTAATTGATTGTCTAAGAGTTAGGGGTAATGAACATGAACCTAACCACTATAGTTGGTAGCCAATAGCAATTAATCTATCATAAATTCAAAATAACCATAGGAGTGAATTGGTTGAACCTAAAACGGAAACATCTTTATCAAATTTGATGAATTAGTTGTTTTCTTTAGTTACTTAGTTAATTAAGTGTTTTTGTGGTGTGTTTAAGTTTCTAGTCTTGCAAAACTAGAGAAAAAACCTTTTACTTTTATTATTTGTTTAGCTAAAATTAGTCATTGGTTTAATTTTCCGTTCCCTGAGTTCGGTACCTTACTTATCCAACTATACCACTAAAAGACAGGTTCACTTCCTTTGTGTGCTAATTTATTAATTAAAAGTAGGGATAAAACAAGTGCATTTCACACACATCAAGTTTTTGACGCCGTTGCCGGGTAACGGTTCTAAATAATTAATCTAATCCCTAATTTTTTCAATCCTTTGTGTGAGTTTACTGGCACAAAGTTAATTTATTGCAATTTAGTAGTTAGTAATTAGGTTTTAGCATCTGTTTTAGTTTTAATATTCAGTTTAGAATTTCTTCAAAATTACACTGATACTCGCCGAGTGCAGTCGCACCTACTCGGCGAGTACAAGTGAATTTTACATTTAATTTTTGTTTTTTTAGTTGCATTTTTTGTTCTTTTTACGTTTTTATCTTGTTTATTTCAGGACTTTCATGACCAGAGGATCAAACACCCCGCTGGTACCCCCGTTTGAAGATCCCGAATCCGCATTGAAAAGGAACAAAGGAAAGGACGTGGAGAGCTCGAGTACACCCAAGAAGTCACCTTTGTCTAACTTGAAGACTGTTTTTGGGAAGAAGAAGAGCAGCAAATCCGGAGCATCCAACGCATCTTTAGCAAGCAAAGACCCGATCAAGGAAGACACCGAGTACGATACCGAGGAAGAAGAAGAGCCCACATATGGGCACGAATCCGATTCCGGCGACGAGTTAGCTCTTACCATGGCTAACATTGATGAAATCCCCATGGGGGAATGGAAGAAAAGGATGCGCGACGACACTGGCCCGCGACTTGTGCAACCCGCAATTCCCGCGACTGCTACTTTTGAGCTCAAGGGTCATATCCTAGCTTTACTTAAAGAAATACCTTTCTATGGAAAAGACCACGAAGATGCCTACAAGCATTTGGATGAAGTTAATGATGTAGCTGATTACTTCAATGTTCCAAATGTGCCTCGCAAGACTCAATTACTGCGCATGCTTCTAGTGACATTCAAAGGTGCTGCAAAAGACTGGCTCAAGTCACTTCCCCCCGGATCAGTCACCACATGGGCCAAGATGAAGGAAAAATTCATTGATCACGTTTGCCCACCTTCCAAGATAGCCAAGTTGAAGAAGGCCATTGCTAACTTTGAAAAACAAGCTGGGGAGTCACTATATGAAGCTTGGGAGAGGTACAAGAGCTTACTAGGAAACTGCCCACACCATGACCTAAACAGCCAACAAGAAGTCTCCATCTTCTATGATGGAGTCAATGTCACAACCAGGCAGTTACTAGACTCGCAAGGCCCACTCACTAAGAAGCCGCCCCTGGTGATCAAGGAATTGATTGAAGAATTCTCTAAACACTCTAGAGAATACCACAACCCTAGAAATGATGTTACTAGGGGAGCCGCATATGCAGCTACTGAAGACTTATCCACGATCATGGCTATGCTAAAAACCATGGATAGGAGGATGGATAAAATGGATCAAACGATCCATGCTATTCGGGTGGGTTGTGAAAACTGCAATGGGCCTCATCTTACTAGAGATTACGACTTAGATGAAAATGGCAACAAGAAGGTGCAAGTTTGTTACTCAAGTGGAGACCGATATGATGAAGACTGGAGCAAACAAAAGAAAGAGTGGCTCCCTTATGAAGAGTACAAGAAGTCCAAGGAGGAGAAATTCAGGCAAAAAGGGAGAGGTTTCTACCAAAAGGAGGAGCCGGTACAAGAGAGAAAGCCAAGCTTGGAAGAAATGCGAACCAAAATTGTAGTTGCTTCAGAAAAAAGACATAGTGATCATGATGCTGCAATTCAAGAAACAAGGACCATGCTAAGGAACCAACAAGCATCTATCCATAATATAGAAACGCAACTTGGGCAACTTGCTCAACAAATCAACCAAAGGTCACCGGGCGAACTTCCTAGAAAAACCGAAAATAACCCACGAGGCGTGCACATAAACATAGTGTGACAACCCAAAATTTCCTTTTGTACGAACAATATCTATTCAATAGAAGCCAGTCCAGTTTCAGTGATTTTCAGACTTTTCCGAACAAGTTTGTGTACATTAGGGTTTACACTTCAGGAAATATCAGGAGAGTGGATGCCCCTGGGTTTGTGAAATTTGAACATTTCAAGTTTCATAATGTTTCAGTCCAAGTTCGAGAATAGAAATATTTTCTGACAAAATATTTTAGGACTATAAATAGTTTTCTGAATTAAATTAATTCATTATTCACAATTCCAACTAGAGAAAAACCATTTTCTCTCTGACGGATCTTCGGGTTTTTATCCCAGATTGTGAGTAACTCTTTCTAGTAGTGTTAGAATACTTATTAGATACTTATAACATGATTTAGATGGCTAAATCATTAGATCTAGGAGTTTACACCCTAAGGTGTTCTTGGGCGGTAAACTCCCGAAACGAAGCCAAAACCGACACTTGTGTTATGATAAGGCCTTAGATGTTTATGTATGCATGTTAGGGACAAGAAAGCAAGCCAAAATCCACCCAAGATTGGGAGTTTACGTCCCAGAACTCTCATAGGCCGTAAACTCCATTTTCTAACACTAAATGGTGATTTAAGGACTCTAGGACTTTAAGGCTTGCATCTAGACTATTTTCCCAAGTAGTTTAAGGTCTTAAACACATCAAATGACACAAACAAGGGTGAGTTTACGGCCCAAGTGAATATTAGGCCGTAAACTCCATATAAATGGACATAAGGGGTGTTTTCATGACACCTAAAGCCGTAGACCTTTACAAGAAATTGTTCCACTTAAAATGAAGGACCAAACCACATCAAAATCACTTAACCAAGTGAGTTTACGGCCAAGACATGGTTCTTGGGCCGTAAACTCCTAAAAAGGGCACTAAGGTGTGCCTAATGCCTTCATATGCTAGGAATAAAAGTCTAGAACATATCCCACAAGTGCAAGAGGCTTGAAAGCAACAAAAACAACACCCCAAGGGAGTTTACGGCCGTAAACTCCAAGGGGAAATGGCCTTGAGGCCGTAAACTCCTATTTGGAGTACTTCTAGACCTTAAACCCTTCCAAGGACTTAGCCACTAAGTTAGGATAATTCTAGAAAGCATTTGGGACTTCAAAACACACCAAACACACATGTTTGGGAGTTTACGGCCGTAAACTCAAGAGTTTACAACCGTAAACTCCATGTGTGATGGTTAATGGAGAGTAAACTCACTTATAGGGTCCTTTGGAAACCCTAAACACAAATACCCTGTCCCACAATAGCTTAGATGAAATCCTTTCGGCTTAAAACACTTATATAAAGTGTTAATTATGTCTAGGATGTCTTAAACATTATCAATTAGTCATTTGAGTCTAATTGAGTGCATATATGTGTGATTATATGTTCATTAGGATCGTAGTGTGTGCACAAGTCCTCGCTTGACACCTAGCCATCCTATACCATTCAGTTCATTCCAATCACCAACTACATGTGAGTTCATACCCCTAATCAATGTTTTAAATGATTTTAAATACTTTAATGGGGGAGAATACAAGAAGAAACAAACATGTTATTAAATCATTGATATGTATTTTATAACTGTGTTTGTCATTTAACAGACTTCACATACTACAAAATGTGATGCATGAAATGGTTTTACATCTTAAATGCACATTGTTACCAAATGTTTTACTTTTGAAATGTATATTAAAATGACATCAAATCATTGTTAATTATTGTTCAAAACCCATAAGATGTCTTACAAAACCATTTTACATCCTTGAACTAAACTATGCGTATACACTTATATTCTTATATATGTATTGATGTTATAGTTTACATCTTTCATTTAGTTTCCCACACCCTTGAGTAGTAAGAGTGTATAAACCTACATGATCAACCAATTATATTACAGTAAATTATCATAGGGATAGTTTGAAGATATCAAACATTACTTCCATTACAAGGAATCACACAAGAGTCAGTTCATTCATGAGTCTATACTAGTACATTACCTGATACATGAGTACTTACAGATGTTTACCTGATACATGAATATGTTTACATATACTTACCTGTTACATGGACACACATACATGAATACCATACAGGAACACTTTTACATAGGTGCATTATCCTATATTCACTTACCTGGATACTTGTACTTAGAACTACGAAGATGATTTATTAGTATTTACTGTGTAAATTGTCTTTCCTATCTCGGTTCAATGGGATAGCTAGGCGGGACTTACCATTCCGAATCCCACTGATTAGCACTAATGGTCGATGACCATCTACGGAGGTCTAAGGTTACTACATATATTAGGTAGATCGATTTGGGACTAACCCTTCCACCCACCTGCTGCTGCTACAGAGGACAATTAGACAATCTTCGGATGTTCATTAGGTTATACCTTTCGCTTGTTGCGATGATTGTGTTACTCCTAGTACCCAGTGATGACACTTACAATAATACTTGTTTTGGACAATCTTCAGATGTTCATTAGGTTATATATTTCGCTTAACGCGATGCTGTGTTGGTCCTAGTACCCAGTGACAACACTACATTTTTCCTGTTTACTTTATTTTGTGATACATTCACATAATCGATGAGTTAGACTAAGCACTTTTAGTACTAGTCAACACAAAGGAAAAACTATCATTTTACAAACAGAACATTCGGGTCTTGGTAGAAGACTACACTTCATACTTACAAAACATTCGGGTCTTGGTAGAAGACTACACTTCATACGTACAGAACATTCGGATCTTGGTAGAAGACTACACTTCATACTTACAAAACATTCATGTCTTGGTAGAAGACTACACTTCATACTTAGAAAACATTCGGGTCTTGGTAGAAGACTACACTTCATACATACAGAACATTCGGGTCTTGGTAGAAGGCTACATTTCATACTTATAGAAAATAAGGGTTTTTCTAGGGATTTCATACTTACCTCAACATTTTCATTTAAAGGTTTACATGGCTTTCATAACAGATTTTCACAAACAAGGCAATGACACTTATATACTTATGAATTCACCAGCTTTAAAGCTGATACTCGCTTTCAAAATAACTTGTATTCTCAGGTCATCAGTAGACAGGTACGGAGGCCAGGTTTTGAGAAGACGGAGGAGACAAGTCTCGTCTTTTATTTTGATTGTATATTTTTGGTGTCTTATTACAATGAAAGAACACACATGTATTAAACTTTACTTATAATGCAATGGATGATGTTGTTGCTTGTTTATTATATTACACTGTTGTGATACTGTACATGACGTCCTCCACCCCTGAACGTTTCCGCCGTTCGTGGTTTTGGGGTGTGACAGATTGGTATCAGAGCATTGTTTATAGTGAATTAAGTATATCAATCCATAAAAGATATACTAACTATAAATACATGGGATTAAAACACTCTGTCTCAGAGTTATACTTTTAAATAATAAAATATGTAAGTAAGTATACGTGCCTGCATTCATACTAAAATCAGTGTCACAACGACAAGAACAAAAGTATTATGATTGTTGAATATCACAAGTAAGCCTGGGGATATATGGTCAGTCTTGGGAATGGCATAGCCTGATCAACTATGCTGGTCCGAGGAGTGATTAGAATATGCCCAAGAATGGTTGTGATATGGCAACAAGTCTAAGAACTTACCAACACAACCATAAAAGAAATACCATATGGGTATTTAGTCTTACTATAAGTACCTTAGTTAGTCGTCTATTTTAGCTATTCCATGTGTTGTTGGACTATAGGGATTAGTCCATGAGACACATTCATTAATCATTTATTCTTATCCATGTCGTCATCTTTTAAACGTATAGTTAAAGATGCCGCCACGCAGGAACCCAAGGAGGAACCCAAACAACGCAGCACCAATACCACCACCTGTACCTCTTCAACCACCAAATCCTTTTGATGCCAACATGTTCCAGGCAGCTTTCACAGCAGCAGTTGCAGCTGCTGTGTCAGCAATCAACGCTCCTGCCCCTAGCGGATCAGGATCAGGTGCACCACCCTCGAACCACGGCGAAAGCCATGGACACCCTCGGGAGTGCACCTACAAGGACTTCACTAACGCCAAACCCCGCAGCTTCAATGGAACTGGGGGTGTTATGGTGTTGAGACAATGGATTGAGAAGATGGAATCTGTCTTCAAGATCTGCGGATGCCAAGAAGGCAACAAGGTCAAGTTCGCAGCTTGTACCTTCTCTGACTGAGCACTAACATGGTGGAACAGCCATGTTAACTATCTAACGTTGGTGGTGGCGTATTCCATCGGCTGGGAAAAGTTGAAAGACATGCTGATGAAAGAATACTGTCCTCGAGGTGAAATACAAAAACTCGAGCAAGAATTCTGGGGTCTACAAATGGTTGGATCCGACATCACTACCTACACAAATAGGTTCTGTGATTTGGCAAACTTATGCCCTGATATGGTTGCTCTCCAGAGCAAAAAGATCGAGAGATATATCTGGGGACTGTCGCCCCAGATCCAGTCAAGTGTGATCGCTTCCAGGCCTATTACCTTTGATAGTGCCAAGGAACTGGCACAATCTCTAATCGATCACCGGAAACCTCATAACACAACAATCCCTACACCCGTACCCCAAGAGTCCAGCCCTGGCAACAACCAGAAAGGGTGGTCTAAGAGGAAAAAGGGGGATTCGCAAGGATCCTCCAAGAGACAACAACTTGTGGCAATCAATGCTGCCACAGTGACTCCCGCTGTCCTTGCGAACCCCTTACCAGCAAGAACTTATGCTGGGTCTCTCCCGAAGTGCACCAAGTGCAAATTCCACCACCGCGGGCCTTGCAGGGAGATGCAATGCACCAACTACAACCGGAAGGGGCACACCGCCCGTTTCTGCCAAATTCCAACAGCTCAAGCCGCCCAGGCTCCTAACGCTGGTATAGGTCAAACTTGCTACAGTTGTGGTGAAGTGGGCCACTACAAGAGGAACTGCCCTAAAGCAGGGATGGCTGGAGGAGTGGGAAGAGTTATGGCTCTAGGCCACAAGGAAGCAGTAGCTGATCCAACGATAGTTACTGGTACATTCCTCCTCGATAACTCATATGCTTGCATACTTTTCGATAGTGGAGCCGAGAAAAGTTTTGTAAGTCACAAATTTGCACACCTGCTTAAACAAAAACCATGTGCATTAGATAATTCATTCACAGTAGAAATGGCTAACGGGAAAACAGAGAGTACAAACTGCATATACGTAGGTTGTACCTTAATTTTAGATAGCCATACTTTCAAGATAGATCTCATGCCAGTTACCATTAAATGTTTCGACGTTATCATCGGTATGGATTGGTTGAGTCTTCTTCGTGCTGACATTATGTGCTTCGAAAAAGCAGTTCGTCTTAACCTTCCTAACAACGAAACTTTAATTATCTACGGCAACAAACCTAGTACGAGCCTTCGCATCATTTCGTGCATTCAAGCCCATAAGTGCTTGCGGAAGGAGTACCATGCATTTCTCGCACACGTCGTCGATACCAGTCAGGAACTGAAAGACATTCAGAAAATCCCAGAAGTACGCGACTTTCCCGACATATTCCCAGAAGAACTTCCCGGTTTACCACCACAACGCCAAGTCGAGTTCAAAATCAACTTAGTGCCAGGGGCTACCCTTGTAGCCAAATCCCTGTACCATCTGGCACCGGCTAAAATGCAGGAACTTTCCAGTCAACTTAACGAACTTCTCAAGAAGGGATTCATTCGACCAAGCTTCTCGCCATGGGGAACACCGGTCTTGTTCATCAAGAAGAAAGATGGATCGTTTCGCATGTGCATCGACTATAGAGAACTCAACAAACTTACCATTAAAAATCGTTACCCCTTGCCCCGCATTGACGATTTATTTGATCAACTTCAAGGAGCCAACTACTTCTCGAAGATAGATCTGCGATCCGGATACCACTAACTACGAGTGTTAGAGGAGGATGTTCCCAAGACAGCCTTCCGAACTCGTTATGGGCACTACGAGTTTGTAGTGATGCCATTCGGATTAACTAACGCGCCCGCAGTATTCATGGATCTGATGAATAAGGTGTGTCGTCCTTACTTGGATCAGTTCGTCATTGTCTTCATTGATGACATACTCATCTACTCTCGAAGTAAGGAGGAGCATGGTCAACATCTCCGAAAAATCTTAGAAACATTGCGATCGGAGAAGCTCTACGCGAAGTTCTCCAAGTGCGAATTTTGGATTCGGCGAGTCGAATTCTTGGGCCATGTAGTTAGCGAAGAAGGTATACACGTGGACCCTTCCAAAATTAAGGCCATCGAGAACTGGTCAGCACCAAAGACACCTACTGAAATTCGTCAATTTCTAGGTCTAGCTGGCTACTATCGCAGGTTCATTCAGAACTTCTCCAGCATAGCGAAACCTCTTACAACCCTGATCCAGAAAGGCGTGGCCTTCGACTGGGAAGAGAAACAGGAAAGAGCGTTCCAAACACTCAAACGAGCCTTGTGCACCGCCCCGATACTATCCCTTCCCGAAGGAATAGAAGACTTCATTGTCTATTGCGATGCATCCAATCAAGGACTCGGATGTGTTCTGATGCAACGAGGTAAAGTCATAGCCTATGCCTCGAGACAGCTGAAGACACATGAGGTTAACTACACAACCCACGATCTCGAGCTAGGAGCAGTTGTGTTTGCTCTAAAGATCTGGCGACATTACCTATATGGTACAAAAAGCACGATCTTTACAGACCATAAGAGTCTACAGCACATTTTCGACCACAAAGAGCTCAACATGAGACAACGACGGTGGGTCAAGCTACTTAGTGATTACGAATGCGAAATTCGTTATCATCCGGGTAAAGCCAATGTAGTAGCCGACGCCCTAAGTCGGAAAGAATATACTGGTCGTAGGGTCAAATCTTTGACTCTAACCATCCATTCACACTTGTCCACGCAAATAAAGGAGGCTCAGCTTGACGCTTTGAAACCTGAAAACATGGCGGGTGAATCCCTTAGAGGGATGGATAAGAACTTGGAAGTCAAGGGTGGCGGAGCCTTATACCTCATGGATCGGATCTGGACACCGAAACACGGTGGCTTCAGACACTTGGTCATGACCGAAGCTCACAACACTCGTTATTCCGTCCACCCGGGTTCATATAAGATGTATCTGGATCTTAAAAAGCTATACTGGTGGCCTAACATGAAAGCAGATATTGCTACCTTCGTGAGTAAATGCCTTACTTGCGTAAAGGTCAAGGTCGAATACCAGAAACCCTCCGGTCTTCTACAACAACCGGAGATACCAGAATGGAAGTGGGAGCGGATCACTATGGACTTCATAACCAAGTTGCCCAAGATGACGGGTGGACTTGATTCCATATGGGTCATCGTCAATAGACTAACCAAGTCTGCACACTTCCTACCGATCAAGGAAACAGACAAGATGGAGAAACTTACCAGAACTTACATTAGGGAGATTGTAAGACTGCACGGTGTTCCTTTATCTATCATCTCAGACCGAGATAGTAGATTCACTTCGAGGTTCTGGCAGTCATTACAAAGTTCCCTAGGAACTAGGCTGGACATCAGTACAGCCTGCCATCCACAGACCGACGGGCAAAGTGAGAGAACTATCCAAACCTTAGAAGATATGTTGCACTCCTGTGTGATAGACTTTGGAAAAGCTTGGGATACTCATTTAACCCTTGTTGAATTTTCCTACAACAACAGTTATCACACGAGCATAAAGGCAGCTCCATTCGAGGCCCTCTATGGCCGAAAGTGCAGATCCCCTCTGTGCTGGGCTGAAGTGGGTGATACCCAGTTAGCTAAGGGACGTGATCCCGAAAGCACTCTCACAGGTCCGGAGATCATTCGGGAAACGACAGAGAAGATCGTTCAAATTCGTGAACGATTAAAAGCCTCTAGAGACCGACAGAAAAGCTACGCCGACAAGCGTAGGAAACCATTGGAGTTCCAGGTGGGCGACCGAGTCCTACTGAAGGTCTCACCCTGGAAGGGCTTGATACCCTTTGGAAAGCGTGGGAAGCTCAATCCAAGATACATAGGGCCTTTCGAGATTCTCGCA
This sequence comes from Lactuca serriola, assembly GCF_051521515.1. Lineage (NCBI taxonomy): Eukaryota > Viridiplantae > Streptophyta > Magnoliopsida > Asterales > Asteraceae > Lactuca > Lactuca serriola. Next base: position 25,437,214 of record NC_136411.1, read on the forward strand.
AGAATCGGCCCTATGGTTTACAAGCTCAATCTACCGAAAGAACTCAGTAACGTACATCCTACCTTCCAAGTGTCAAACTTGAAAAAGTGCCTATCCGACGAGACTCTTGTTATTCCACTCGACGAGATCGAGATCAACGAGAGCCTCAACTTCATGGAGGAACCAGTAGAGATCATGGACCGAGAGGTCAAGCAAACAAAGCAGAGCCGTATCCCGATAGTGAAGGTGCGCTGGAACGCAAAGGGTGGACCGGAATTCACTTGGGAACGTGAGGATCAGATGAAACTGAAATACCCTCACCTTTTTTCTTAATTATTTGTAATTTCTTACTTGCTTAAATTCTAATTTCGGGACGAAATTCCTTCTAACGGGGGGATGATGTGACAACCCAAAATTTCCTTTTGTACGAACAATATCTATTCAATAGAAGCCAGTCCAGTTTCAGTGATTTTCAGACTTTTCCGAACAAGTTTGTGTACATTAGGGTTTACACTTCAGGAAATATCAGGAGAGTGGATGCCCCTGGGTTTGTGAAATTTGAACATTTCAAGTTTCATAATGTTTCAGTCCAAGTTCGAGAATAGAAATGTTTTCTGACAAAATATTTTAGGACTATAAATAGTTTTCTGAATTAAATTAATTCATTATTCACAATTCCAACTAGAGAAAAACCATTTTCTCTCTGACGGATCTTCGGGTTTTTATCCCAGATTGTGAGTAACTCTTTCTAGTAGTGTTAGAATACTTATTAGATGCTTATAACATGATTTAGATGGCTAAATCATTAGATCTAGGAGTTTACACCCCAAGGTGATCTTGGGCGGTAAACTCCCGAAACGAAGCCAAAACCGACACTTGTGTTATGATAAGGGCTTAGATGTTTATGTATGCATGTTAGGGACAAGAAAGCAAGCCAAAATCCACCCAAGATTGGGAGTTTACGTCCCAGAACTCTCATAGGTCGTAAACTCCATTTTCTAACACTAAATGGTGATTTAAGGACTCTAGGACTTTAAGGCTTGCATCTAGACTATTTTCCCAAGTAGTTTAAGGTCTTAAACACATCAAATGACACAAACAAGGGTGAGTTTACGGCCCAAGTGAATATTAGGCCGTAAACTCCATATAAATGGACATAAGGGGTGTTTTCATGACACCTAAAGCCGTAGACCTTTACAAGAAATTGTTCCACTTAAAATGAAGGACCAAACCACATCAAAATCACTTAACCAAGTGAGTTTACGGCCAAGACATGGTTCTTGGGCCGTAAACTCCTAAAAAGGGCACTAAGGTGTGCCTAATGCCTTCATATGCTAGGAATAAAAGTCTAGAACATATCCCACAAGTGCAAGAGGCTTGAAAGCAACAAAAACAACACCCCAAGGGAGTTTACGGCCGTAAACTCCAAGGGGAAATGGCCTTGAGGCCGTAAACTCCTATTTGGAGTACTTCTAGACCTTAAACCCTTCCAAGGACTTAGCCACTAAGTTAGGATAATTCTAGAAAGCATTTGGGACTTCAAAACACACCAAACACACATGTTTGGGAGTTTACGGCCGTAAACTCAAGAGTTTACAACTGTAAACTCCATGTGTGATGGTTAATGGAGAGTAAACTCACTTATAGGGTCCTTTGGAAACCCTAAACACAAATACCCTGTCCCACAATAGCTTAGATGAAATCCTTTCGGCTTAAAACACTTATATAAAGTGTTAATTATGTCTAGGATGTCTTAAACATTATCAATTAGTCATTTGAGTCTAATTGAGTGCATATATGTGTGATTATATGTTCATTAGGATCGTAGTGTGTGCACAAGTCCTCGCTTGACACCTAGCCATCCTATACCATTCAGTTCATTCCAATCACCAACTACAGGTGAGTTCATACCCCTAATCAATGTTTTAAATGATTTTAAATACTTTAATGGGGGAGAATACAAGAAGAAACAAACATGTTATTAAATCATTGATATGTATTTTATAACTGTGTTTGTCATTTAACAGACTTCACATACTACAAAATGTGATGCATGAAATGGTTTTACATCTTAAATGCACATTGTTACCAAATGTTTTACTTTTGAAATGTATATTAAAATGACATCAAATCATTGTTAATTATTTTTCAAAACCCATAAGATGTCTTACAAAACCATTTTACATCCTTGAACTAAACTATGCGTATACACTTATATTCTTATATATGTATTGATGTTATAGTTTACATCTTTCATTTAGTTTCCCACACCCTTGAGTAGTAAGAGTGTATAAACCTACATGATCAACCAATTATATTACAGTAAATTATCATAGGGATAGTTTGAAGATATCAAACATTACTTCCATTACAAGGAATCACACAAGAGTCAGTTCATTCATGAGTCTATACTAGTACATTACCTGATACATGAGTACTTACAGATGTTTACCTGATACATGAATATGTTTACATATACTTACCTGTTACATGGACACACATACATGAATACCATACAGGAACACTTTTACATAGGTGCATTATCCTATATTCACTTACCTGGATACTTGTACTTAGAACTACGAAGATGATTTATTAGTATTTACTGTGTAAATTGTCTTTCCTATCTCGGTTCAATGGGATAGCTAGGCGGGACTTACCATTCCGAATCCCACTGATTAGCACTAGTGGTCGATGACCATCTACGGAGGTCTAAGGTTACTACGTATATTAGGTAGATCGATTTGGGACTAACCCTTCCACCCACCTGCTGCTGCTACAGAGGACAATTAGACAATCTTCGGATGTTCATTAGGTTATACCTTTCGCTTGTTGCGATGATTGTGTTACTCCTAGTACCCAGCGATGACACTTACAATAATACTTGTTTTGGACAATCTTCAGATGTTCATTAGGTTATATATTTCGCTTAACGCGATGCTGTGTTGGTCCTAGTACCCAGTGACAACACTACATTTTTCCTGTTTACTTTATTTTGTGATACATTCACATAATCGATGAGTTAGACTAAGCACTTTTAGTACTAGTCAACACAAAGGAAAAACTATCATTTTACAAACAGAACATTCGGGTCTTGGTAGAAGACTACACTTCATACTTACAAAACATTCGGGTCTTGGTAGAAGACTACACTTCATACGTACAGAACATTCGGATCTTGGTAGAAGACTACACTTCATACTTACAAAACATTCATGTCTTGGTAGAAGACTACACTTCATACTTAGAAAACATTCGGGTCTTGGTAGAAGACTACACTTCATACATACAGAACATTCGGGTCTTGGTAGAAGGCTACATTTCATACTTATAGAAAATAAGGGTTTTTCTAGGGATTTCATACTTACCTCAACATTTTCATTTAAAGGTTTACATGGCTTTCATAACAGATTTTCACAAACAAGGCAATGACACTTATATACTTATGAATTCACCAGCTTTAAAGCTGATACTCGCTTTCAAAATAACTTGTATTCTCAGGTCATCAGTAGACAGGTACGGAGGCCAGGTTTTGAGAAGACGGAGGAGACAAGTCTCGTCTTTTATTTTGATTGTATATTTTTGGTGTCTTATTACAATGAAAGAACACACATGTATTAAACTTTACTTATAATGCAATGGATGATGTTGTTGCTTGTTTATTATATTACACTGTTGTGATACTGTACATGACGTCCTCCACCCCTGAACGTTTCCGCCGTTCGTGGTTTTGGGGTGTGACAGATTGGTATCAGAGCATTGTTTATAGTGAATTAAGTATATCAATCCATAAAAGATATACTAACTATAAATACATGGGATTAAAACACTCTGTCTCAGAGTTATACTTTTAAATAATAAAATATGTAAGTAAGTATACGTGCCTGCATTCATACTAAAATCAGTGTCACAACGACAAGAACAAAAGTATTATGATTGTTGAATATCACAAGTAAGCCTGGGGATATATGGTCAGTCTTGGGAATGGCATAGCCTGATCAACTATGCTGGTCCGAGGAGTGATTAGAATATGCCCAAGAATGGTTGTGATATGGCAACAAGTCTAAGAACTTGCCAACACAACCATAAAAGAAATACCATATGGGTATTTAGTCTTACTATAAGTACCTTAGTTAGTCGTCTATTTTAGCTATTCCATGTGTTGTTGGACTATAGGGATTAGTCCATGAGACACATTCATTAATCATTTATTCTTATCCATGTCGTCATCTTTTAAACGTATAGTTAAAGATGCCGCCACGCAGGAACCCAAGGAGGAACCCAAACAACGCAGCACCAATACCACCACCTGTACCTCTTCAACCACCAAATCCTTTTGATGCCAACATGTTCCAGGCAGCTTTCACAGCAGCAGTTGCAGCTGCTGTGTCAGCAATCAACGCTCCTGCCCCTAGCGGATCAGGATCAGGTGCACCACCCTCGAACCACGGCGAAAGCCATGGACACCCTCGGGAGTGCACCTACAAGGACTTCATTAACGCCAAACCCCGCAGCTTCAATGGAACTGGGGGTGTTATGGTGTTGAGACAATGGATTGAGAAGATGGAATCTGTCTTCGAGATCTGCGGATGCCAAGAAGGCAACAAGGTCAAGTTCGCAGCTTGTACCTTCTCTGACTGAGCACTAACATGGTGGAACAGCCATGTTAACTATCTAACGTTGGTGGTGGTGTATTCCATCGGCTGGGAAAAGTTGAAAGACATGCTGATGAAAGAATACTGTCCTCGAGGTGAAATACAAAAACTCGAGCAAGAATTTTGGGGTCTACAAATGGTTGGATCCGACATCACTACCTACACAAATAGGTTCTGTGATTTGGCAAACTTATGCCCTGATATGGTTGCTCTCCAGAGCAAAAAGATCGAGAGATATATCTGGGGACTGTCGCCCCAGATCCAGTCAAGTGTGATCGCTTCCAGGCCTATTACCTTTGATAGTGCCAAGGAACTGGCACAATCTCTAATCGATCACCGGAAACCTCAGAACACAACAATCCCTACACCCGTACCCCAAGAGTCCAGCCCTGGCAACAACCAGAAAGGGTGGTCTAAGAGGAAAAAGGGGGATTCGCAAGGATCCTCCAAGAGACAACAACTTTGGGCTATGCAATGCACCCGCGACTTTTCAAAGGTGTATGACAGCCATATTCCACAATATGGTGGAAAAATTCATGGAAGTTTTTATGGACGACTTTTCTGTTTTTGGATCTTCTTTCCATGATTGTCTCACAAATCTTGACTTAATGCTTGCTAGGTGTGAAAAAACCGACTTGGTCCTCAACTGGGAGAAATGTCACTTTATGGTAAAGGAGGGTATAATATAAGGCCACAAAGTTTCCAAAATGGGAATTGAAGTGGATCGGGCAAAGATTGACACCATTGCCAAATTAGCCCCACCGACTAATGTGAAGGGCATTAGAAGTTTTCTAGGACACGCGGGTTTTTACCGGCGTTTCATAAAAGATTTTTCCAAAATAACTAGACCTTTAACACAATTACTATTAAAAGATGCACCATTTATTTTTACTAAATAGTGCTTAGAGGCATTTGAATTTTTAAAGGAAAAATTAACTAATGCCCCGATCATTGTTGCACCCAATTGGAGTTTACCCTTTGAGATTATGTGTGATGCTAGTGACTTTGCACTAGGAGCTGTCCTTGGTCAAAGGGTTGATAAGCACTTTCGACCCATATATTATGCTAGTAAAACTCTAAATCCGGCCCAAGAAAATTACACCACCACTGAAAAAGAGTTATTAGCTGTGGTGTATGCCTTTGACAAATTCCGCCCTTACTTGGTTTTATCCAAAACTACTGTTTTTACTGACCACTCGGCTATCAAGTATTTGTTTGCCAAGACAAGGTTGATACGATGGGTTCTACTTCTTCAAGAGTTTGATATCGAGATACGTGACAAGAAGGGAATGAAGAATGTAGCAGCCCAAAATATTACTTTTGGGATGAGCCATACCTCTTCCAGAGTTGTGTGGATGGGATCATACGAAGGTGCGTATTCGGGAAGGAAAGCCGGAAAATATTAGAGCATTGTCATAGCGGGCCCACGGGTGGACATCATGGAGCACATTACACTGCAAAGAAGATCTTTGACATTGGGTTCTATTGGCCCACAATTTTTAAAGATGCAGCCCAATTTGTCAAAGAGTGTGATGCTTGTCAAAGAGTGGGAAACATTTCATCCTGAAATGAAATGCCACAACATAGTATCTAAGTGTGTGAGGTCTTTGATGTGTGGGGTATCGACTTCATGGGACCATTTCCCATGTCTAAAGGCAAAAAATACATATTGGTGGCGGTGGATTATGTATCCAAATGGGCGGAGGCGCAAGCGTTACCAACTAATGACGGTCGGGTAGTGGTGTGGTTTTTAAAGAAGCTATTTTCACGATTTGGAGTCCCAAAAGCTCTTATAAGTGACCGAGGCACACATTTTGCCAATGATCAACTAAAGAAGGTGTTAAAGAAATATGGGGTAACCCATAAATTTTCTACATCTTACCATCCACAAACTAGTGGACAAACCGAAGTGACGAATCGAGTGTTAAAGCGAATCTTGGAGAAATCGGTGGGGAGGAATCGCAAAGAATGGTCGGATAAGCTAGACGATGCACTTTGGGCCTTCCGTACAGCTTTCAAAACTCCTATTGGTACTACACCATATAGGCTTGTTTATGGAAAGCAATGTCATTTTCCGGTGGAGATAGAGCATAAAACATTTTGGGCTTTAAAGATGTGCAACTTCAACATGAAGGAACTCAAGAGCAATCGGTTGATGCAAATGAATGCTCTTGAGGAGCTTAGAAATGATGCATACTCTAGTTCGTTGATCTATAAAGAGAAGACCAAGATGTGGCATGAAAAGAGGATAAAAGAAAATAAAGAATTTCATGAAGGCCAAAAAGTGTTACTCTTTAATTCACGACTAAAGATTTTCTTGGGAAAACTCAAGTCACGATGGGATGGTCCTTTTCTGGTAAAGACGGTGTTTCCACATGGTGCTATAGAGCTATTTTCAAGAGATGGAACACCTTTCAAGGTCAATGGACATAGGGTCAAAAAGTATGAAGAAGGAGTCCCCAGGAATGAAGGTATGGAAGAGTTGTTGTTGTTGGAAGGGATTGCAACCACGTAGAAGGGGAAGAGTCCAACTAATGACTCCTTAAAAAGAAGCGCTTCTCGGGAGGCAACCCGAGTCTCAAGTTTGCATTTTCTTTCCTTTTCTTTAGTTTTATTTTTATTTTATCTATTTCATTCGTCTTCTTCTAAGAATATAATTGCTTGAGGGCAAGCAATGCCTAGAGTATGGGGTGGATGGTTAAACAAATGAGAAAATACATTAATTTTTCAAAACAGTCAATTTTTTTTACAAACTGCAAGGATTACTCGCCGAGTAGGCACGTATACTCGGCGAGTACCTGCCTGAGTAACCCGATAAAACGCATAATGGCAGTTCTACTCGACGAGTAGGAACTGTCTACTCGGCGAGTAGCCAACTTACACAGTTGATATATAATCTGTAAAATAATGATTTTCGCCCATTTAACCCCCATACTCGCCGTGCACAGCAAAAACTCGAGCCCTCTCTGCGATTTCTTCAATTTCCGCTTAATCTTCGTCTTTCAAAGGAAAAGGTAACATCTTTACAATTCAAACTCATAAAAGGTTCAAGCTTTATCGTTGATTTGCCCCTATTTTGCTTAAATTCGGATTTGGGGGTTTCCTCAAATTCTAGGGTTCTAATTTAGCCATGAATTAGGTAATGTTAGGAGAAATTTCTTTTAGATTTATAGTTATTTGACTCATTACAACAAACCCCTGTGAAGAATTTGGAGTTTTGGACAGCCTATATATACTCGGCTCAAACTGTTGCCGATGTTCATCCTTCTCGCCGAGTAAGGTCGTGTACTAGGCGAGTAGAGGACTATTCAGGCCTGTTTATTTCGTTTTTAATTACTGGGTATTGTTTGTTTGTGTTTCCTTGATGTTGTTATGCAGGTATCATGTTTAAACAGGGACAATCTTCAAGAGGGGGAAACCAAGGTGATGTCCCGTGGCTCTCATTGCGACAAATCACATCCAAATCATCCAAAGCTCGAGCCTTAAACAAATTAGAGGCGCTGAAACAGAAGGAGATACATTTTCCCAACGCTTTTGACTGGGATTGGTTTGGAAAAGTGGGTTTGGAGGAGGAGCTCACACCATATTTGGTAAAGGAGTGCAACTTGGGGGATACCACCATCATATGTGATGGCTGGTTGCGGTTATTCCAGCTTCAAGAACCTGTTTATGCTGAATTGTGTTGGGAATTTTTTGCTACCATCTCATTAAGAGGTGGTAGTGAGTACTACAACTCCAACACAATTTCTTTTTCTCTTGGTGGTGAGCTGCGACAATGCAGCATGGCTGAATTTTCCTGGAGGCTGGGGATTTATGATCAAAGCACTATGCTGACTGAGCTCTTTGAAGCCTTTCTAGAGAACTGCCATAAGGATCTTCCCGAGGCAGTGGTTGCCTCTACCTGGTGGAACACTATTGCCAACCGGGTGTATATTCCTTCTACCGCTCAGGAGGGTCATATCCGCTCGCCGATCCATCGTCTTATTCACCGCTTCGTGGCCAACACCATCAACATGCGGAAGGATTGGGACAAGGTCCCAACCCTTGATATCTTCTATCTTTGGAGTATTATTACTCCAGATGTTTTCTGCAATCTCCCCTATTGCATCGCCAAGTTTCTTGTTGAAGGGGCGGTTAAGGAAAAGGTGAACTCCAAGATTAATGGAGGCATGTATGTTACAAGACTTGCCAGGTCGTTTGGGGTCTTAGATTTACAAGAAGCAAGGGCACTCACAGTCATTTATCCTCCCCCGTTCAACACTGCATTATACAGGAGGGCTAGGATTGTGGAGAAGTATGGTGATTCCTTTTCCATTCCACATGCGGATGAGCCGACAATCACCGAGGAGCCGGGAAGGCGGGTAGGGCAACGTAGCGAGCGGGTACGAGAAGACCCACCGGTTATTCTGGTGGAGGATGACAACGATGGGTGGAATCAAGTGGAGTATCAGTGCTATTTGGACGATATTGGAAGAGGAGTAAATTATAATAATCAATCTCTTGAATACCTCTTCCAACAAATGAACATTGCGCCAAGACCCGAACCCGTCTATCCATATATTATGAGTTGGGAAGAAAGAATGAGGAGAGGAAATGAAGAAGGAGGAAGCGGGGCTGGAGGAGCCGATATGGAAGAAGAAGAAGATTGAGGACTTTATTTGTATTTTTATGTTTTGTGTTTTGTGGTGTTTGTTTTGAACAATTGTTAAAACTTGGATGATTTTTGTTTTTAGGATTTTTATTGCTTTCACTTTTAGTTGCTTATTTTTCAGGGATGGAAGGTTAGGAAGCATAATAAAGTGTCAAAGGTCAAGTAAGTAATGAGAGATGTTCAAGAAAAAGTAGAAGTCTTGTCCTTAGGATTGAGTCTGTTAGAGTCGAGAGTAATAGAGGGTGTTGTTGCTGAAAGGTTTAGAGAAAGGCTCAGTGAAATTTCCAATTTCAAAACCTGAGTCAAAAAGAACACGAGTTGGAGAAGTTTTAGCAATACAGTGCCTACTCGCCGAGTGCACAAATTCTACTCGGCGAGTAGATGGGATATTACACGTTATAGTTCCAAGTTAAGAGCTACTCGCCGAGTAATCGACTATACTCGCCGTGTAGACTTGCAATTTTCGAGTTCCAGAGCTGTTTTGAGCACTTTCATTGCAGCATTTATCCATTTTTCGTGAAGAGTTGTTACTGGGGATTTTCTAAGAAGCTTGTCCCTTGATATTTTCGAGCTGTCAACCACACGAGACGCATGACACCCAAGGCATGGATGAGCTGTTCCCATGTCTAAAGTCAAATGGAGATGGAGCTGAAAAGGAGAGTTATCAACCTATCGACTGCTACCCCAGGGGAGTTTGTTCCAATTCTCTCTATAGTTTGCATTTTTATTTTATTGCATAATATGCAATGAGGGCATTGCATAAAATAAATGTGGGGTAGGGGGTTGGTCACATATTAGAAAATTTAGAGTCTTAATTTAGGCCAAAAATATTACTTAGGAATTAATTTAGAAAATTTTGGTAAAAGCAAATTAGGATTCTATGTTAGAATTGTGTTGATAGTTGCATGAAAACCCAAATGTTTAGTTGAGCCTATATACGTTTTAGTGCATTTGTGGCTTCCTTATTCTAGTGAAATCATGGGACAAAAACACGACCTCGCTCAGCCCGAAGGATGCAATATGTTTAGCATCGTGTACCAGAAATGTATCCAGGAAAATTGTTATCTTTAGCCAATAAAGGTTGAAGTTGAGCGCCCCTACTTAAGCATGTAGGGATTTGAGTGAAAAAAATGTGAAGAACATGTAAAAAAAAGAAGAGAGAAATTACAATAAAAGTTTGAAGAATTCTTGGAGCATCAAAGTCAAATATGAAATTAGAAGATCAAAAATTCCAAAGAAATTCAAAAAGTTGAAGATACCAAAAATCAAACAACAAAGTGGTGAATTCAAAGATATCAAAGATTAAATGCCAAAAAGTGAAGAATTCCAAAGAGCTCCAATGTGGTATCATAAATTGTAATTATCTAGATTATGTATGCTTGGGTTGCTCAAACAAAAATACCTTGAGGTTAAGAGGTTTTCTGGGGATGGATTCAGAGGGATGCATAAAATGAGCATTGTTCGGGGTGAGTGGGCGAATGTTTATGAGGATTGTGAGTATTTAGAGTATGGGGGTATTTAGGACAATTTTAGACACAAATGCATGTGTTGCGTTCTTGGCATAATGGTTGGGTTAGATTGGAGTTGTCATATGTGGTTCTAATATGTTAAAATTCAGTTTTGCTTGGGGGCAAGCAAAAGTCAAGTGTGGGATATTTTGATATGTGCATAATTAGTTAATCATTTAGCATACATTTTTATTTATTTTTAACTAATTATGTGTATAATGTGGACAAAAGATACTTAATATTGTTTAAATTTTGTTTTCAGTCCAAAAGACATGCTTGGGAGTGAAAGGGAACAAAGGGAAGCAATTAGAGACCAAAGAATGAAGAATGAGGGACAAAAGCCTTCCTACTCGGCGAGTACACGAGCTTACTCGGTGAGTCCATCAGAATACTCCAGAAGATAAGTCAAGACTCCTGGTACGAGACGGATAACTACGATCTACTCGGCGAGTTGGGTCTGCTACTCGCCGAGTACACTCTGTTTTGTGATAATTATAAAAACCGAGCCTTTATCCGAAGGGAATACTTTTCTGGAATTTTTGGAGATTCATCTGCGATTGAAGAACCCTTGGAGGAGCTGAGGAACCATAATCTTCAATCTCTTGAAGAATCAAAGCAACTAGGTTAATCATTCCACTTAGCTTTAGGAATTAAGTATATTTAGCTTAGTTAAATATGTTTTTGTGCTTGTTTTTACTACAACTATGAACTAAATACGTTTTTGTTTCTGTTTTGGGAATACCAAGTAACTCCTATGGTTTAATTCTTAGTTTTTGATTGATTGTTTATTGGTGATTTATTAAATTAAGTTTGTTAAAGAACCTTATGCATTAATCACAACTATTTTCTGTTAATTGGAAGACAATTAAGCTGCATGAACATCTCTTAGTTGTTAACCTCATATGTCTATGTTAACACTCAATCATATGCTTAGGAATAATGAATATGAAACTAAGATTAACAAGATAATGGGTAGATTAATGTGTGAGCTTGTTTGAGAAACTAACAAACAAGAGGTTAATTGAACCACCAATTTGATTAACCACTACAAATCTTATTTAATCCAAATCATTAATCTAGGGAATTAATTAGTTTAAACACTTGATCACCGCTTGAATTAATTGATTGTCTAAGAGTTAGGGGTAATGAACATGAACCTAACCACTATAGTTGGTAGCCAATAGCAATAGCAATTAATCTATCATAAATTCAAAATAACCATAGGAGTGAATTGGTTGAACCTAAAACGGAAACATCTTTATCAAATTTGGTGAATTAGTTGTTTTCTTTAGTTACTTAGTTAATTAAGTGTTTTTGTGGTGTGTTTAAGTTTCTAGTCTTGCAAAACTAGAGAAAAAACCTTTTACTTTTATTATTTGTTTAGTTAAAATTAGTCATTGGTTTAATTTTCCGTTCCCTGAGTTCGGTACCTTACTTATCTAACTATACCACTAAAAGACAGGTTCACTGCCTTTGTGTGCTAATTTATTAATTAAAAGTAGGGATAAAACAAGTGCATTTCACACACATCAGTAGGACAAAAAGAACATTACTGAGCTTAACACATTCAGCTGTTCCTACGATTCCATGGACTCCAAGACTCAGATCTAAACTTAAATGTTATCAAAAAGGATAAACTTTCCAACTTTATCCTTTGGGGCTACTCCAAGTGTTCAAAAACCCATCCAGAAAGCTTGAAGATTCAAGGGCTTAACCAATCAGCACAAAATCCTTGAGATCTGAAACCCAACCTTTTCAGAAGAGATTCTAGCATCAAAATCAACCCAAAGGTTGATGCTTTATAGACATGCATGTCCAATGCATTAAAAAGGGGAAATATGACCTAAACTCCATGCATGGCATCAAAACTTGGTGAAAGACCAGATCCAAACCACTACAAGGTCACCTTGACCCGGAGATTCATAAAGTTGCAATGAGATCCATGCATTGTAACATCCAAAAATAAGGAGGAAAATGGACAAAACTCAAGATCTAGCTACATAGAGGAATAACAATCGGACCTTGGACACTTACAAAGGTCCAAAAGGGTGTCAAACTGAAGATGAGAGCTTTCTTTGCTAGATCCTTGCTCCAAAATACCACACTAGCTCACAAATGAGAGGGAAGGATGATTAGGGTTCACAAGGGCCGATATGGGGGTTTGGAAGCTGATAAAAGATCAACCCAAGGGAATTAAGGAGATTAAATAGGGTCCAAAACCCTAAAATTTAGGGTTTCTCATCCAGCTGCCAACACTCCCAGTTTCCCTCATCAACACGCCGTGTTGGTCCACAAAAATACACGACCCAAAAGTCCTTCAACACACCATGGTGAGGCTTCCACCACGCTGTGTTCCAATGGAAAAACATGCTTAATGAATACATCTCATACCTGGGAATCGGGATGTTATAGACACACATCGAATCGGTTCTGCGATAAGATTAACTTTAGTGTAAACTAAAATTACACGTTTTTACGCTTTCGAGCTTGTGAGTAGTATTGAACGTTATTAGGAACATTCGCACAAAACTTAATGCGATTTTTCAGTCTATGTCTAAGAGAATGTTTAAAGTATGTTAGTAAGCTTAGGTTTATTTTCAAGAGCTTGTTTTATCAAACAAATTGGTGAATGGATAACGCTAGAGATTGTTAGTATCATTAAGTACTAACTTAGACTAGAATTGGGTAAATAGAACTCAGATGTGGATTTTTTTGCTCTTATTTCTAATTTTTTTCTTTATTGTATGTTAATTTAGTTTACTTGCTTTTAAATTCTCTAGGTTTATGTTTTATGCCATGGAATAAAACATGATAATTTTGGTATATTTACGGATTAAAAATGAGTCTCTGAACATTGACCATGTTTTCCCCGGAATAAAAGTACTACTATTATTTATTAAATCATATGTTCAGATAAGTTTTTTTTTGTTTGATAGATGCGATACTCATCAAACACCACGACCATCACCCAGTTCGACAGTGGTGGAATGCGTGATATTTTTTAAAATAGATTAGGATGTTGGTTGTATTGTCCAAAAAAAATAGAAGCTAATGCGATAAAAATGAAATTAAAAAAATAAAATAAATTAATAATCCAATAAAAATAATATTTATTAATATATAAGTATTATATATATTAAAATAAGATTTACTAATAAATAATAAGCTAATAAGAAGAATTAATCCAATAAAAATAATTATTTAAAAGAAAATAATAATTCAATATATATATATATATATATATATATATATATATATATATATATATATATATATATGAAAAATAATATTTAATGAAATATAATAATCCAATAAAAAATTTAATCGATTAAAAAAATTAAAAAAAAAAACTGAATTAAATGAAATTAATATTCCAATAAAGTAATATTTATTATATATAAATATTATATATTAAAACTTATATTTCTTAATATATATTAATCCCATAAAAATAATTCATTAAAAAAAATAAAAAAAAAGAGTTATTTAAATGACATTATAAATCCAATAAAATAACAGTTATTAACATATAATATTATATATTAAAATCCATACTTATTAATATATAATAATCCAATAAAAAAGAATTCATGCATTAACAAAAATTAAAAAATGAATTAATTAAATTAAACTAATAACCCAATAAAATATTATTTCTTAATATATAAAAATTATATATTAAAAGTGTATTTATTAATACATAATAATAAAAGAATTAATCCATTAAAAGAGAAATTACAAAAAAAATTAATTAAATGAAATATTTATTATTATATTAATATTGTATCTTATAAACAATATATATTAGTACATAATATTACAATAAAAATAATTAATCCAATAAAAAAATTAACGATGAATTAATAAAAAGAATTAATCTATAATAATTGGAAATTTTTAAAAAAAAGAGATGCATCAATGGTTCTTATAGCTTGGTTATAGAAATGATATTGTTGTGTGGATTTGTAAAAATGATATGGTTCTTGTAATATGGTTGCATACACTGAACCTTTAATAAATCATCAAACATTTTTAGATCAAAATGACATAATCTTAACAATTATATAGATCATTTTTATAATTTTGTCTACATTTTACTTTGTCGCATCAGTATTATATTAATTTGACCCCTATATGCATATATTTTCAATTTTAAAGCACTGTGGTATTTAACAAAGTTATCTATTTTGTTAAATATATGATATACAAAATAAAATTGAAAATCTAGTTTATCGATTTTATTTACTTATTAACGTCAATATCAAATATAACTTGTCTTTAAAACCGATACAAGTTTTAGACAATATTTCAAACAAATAAAAACTAATCCTTACTATAAATAAAAATAATTTTGCTATATGTCAATCTCTTGTTAACTTGGACACATATCATTTTTTTGGTATTTTTGAATGACTATTTTTTCATTTATTGTTTTCTCTTTTTTTTTTCTTAATTAACTCATATATTATTTAATATGTTTCCTTTTAAATTTTAAATTTTAAATCTAAAATTTTAAATTTAAATAAAATATTATTTAAACTTTGATATTTAATTTTTTATTTTATCAAACTCGTATAACATACGAGTCTCACACCTAGTATGTAAATATTAAAAACAAACATCAACAAAACTTTTGCACCGTATATAATATTTAAAGATAGAAATTTCTAAGGTAACTTAGTGAAAATCTTATATGTCAAAAATATAGGCTACGACAATGGGAAATGGTTAATCGGATGATTTTATATCCCAAGTTTACTATAATCGAACATATTTGGTGCTTATGTTACGTAGCGAAACCAAGATGTGAAATTATTCTTTTTGGTTTCTTCCATCATTTTATTCAGGAATGATAAATTGGACAATCGTGTCATATATTTTACTATTTAGTTGATAGGATGCGACATAACTTTTTATATAACAAGAACATGATACAGCATGATGTTGTCTGCTTCACTTTAGTTAGATGAAAGCAACCACATTAAAACGTGATAAAAATGACAATTGTGACAAACACAACAAAAATAAAAATAAAAATAAACTTTTACTTAATTTAGTTCATAATTAGTTATACAAAACAGATAAGAAAAACACGACAAGCACATATGTTAATATCATATCAATTTTATGTCAAATTTCGAAAATGAACACGACATGAAGTCATGTTTTTACAATTGATAAGAACACGAATTCAATTTCATTTCATATTGTGCATTTTTAGTGTGTCATATTATCACCCCTTACCTCGTAGAAACTTTTCATTGCCTTTTTATTTTGTCAAAACGATATCAATAACAAAAGGAATACTTTTCTCATTCAATTCATGCAAGAAAATATTTTTTTCTTTGTCATGAATATAACAACACCAAAACGTTTTTCTTTGATTGGTTAAACATTTTTTCTCTTGCTCGCGTGATTTTCATTTGGTAGAACTACCTTATGAGATATCTAAAAATAAATTCATTCAAAAACCCCTCGCCCAACATGAACCAAAACTAAGGCCCAAATCCATTAACTAAAAGGTCCAAAATCAAAAGATCCACAAAGGCCCACTAATGGTCCAATTTTCCAAATTGGGCCCAACCTCATACGAGTCTTATCCTAAGCCCATAATTTCCTTTATTACAATTTAGGTTACCTTAAGTACCCCCTTAGGACAACCTGGTCGAAGACAAAGGTCAAAAAGTCAAGGTCAACGACCCGAGTTGACCCAACTCGCCAAGTTGTTCCTTCAACTCGCCGTGTTTTTCCATTTAACTGCAAAGTAGGGAAAAACCGATCCAATTCATCGAGTTCACTCAAAACCCAACAACTTAATACAATAAGCACTCAATCCATGAGGACATGACCTCAAAACCTAGATCTGACTTCCTTGAGCTGAAAAACCACATAAACTTGCCAACTATACGTTCATGCATGTCTAAATGAAGCTCTTAAGCTTAAAATGGACTTAATAATTGGCTTAATGCACGCATGACACCAAAATCCTCATAAAGCTTGCAACTTTAAGCCATATTAGGCCATAAAATGGCCAGATCTAAAATGACAACCCATGAAACACTCAAATCCTTGGACAATCCATCAATGAATCCAATAATCAAAATAAAACCCCAAAAGAAGAGATCTAATCAATGAAGAAGCAAGGTACAAGCTTTATACCTCAAAAAGACTGCAATAAGTGGGGAAGTTCTGGATCTAAAGCCTTTCCACCAAGCTATACACCTTCACTTCAAGGCTCTTTCAAAAGAGGACCAAAAATCAACCCTCCAAGCTCCCCACAAGCTCACACACTCAACTATGGAAGATGATACTCAAATTTAGGGTTTCTAGATAGAGGAGGCTGATAAGGAGGCCAACAAAGGGACTTAAGGCCTTTAAATAGGGTGCAAAAAAATTAGGGTTTCCTTCCCAGCTGCCAACTCATCGAGTTGAGGCTCCTCAACTCGTTGTGTTGGTTCATTAAACCCATGGCCAAAAAGCACCTCGACTCGCCGAGTTGAGGCACCCCAACTCGCCGAGTTCCAAAGATAAATTACACACTTGGCAACCACCTCATATTGGTAATCGAGCGTTAAAACTCTCCCCCACTTAAATTAGATTTTGTCCTCGAAATCATTCCTTTCTAACACTCATATCAAAACAATCAACTACCAACCAAAGCCTTACCTCTCACCCATTGATTCGAACATATCCATGGTCAAGCACGCACACGGCCCAACACTCAAGCTGAACTCCAGTCATGACTAGAACCCCAACCTGGTTTCCACAAAGCCTGCTATCAAGAACCAAGAATACACAAACCCAAAGTTGTGAAGTTTCCTGAACTTCCAATTCACATAATCCTTAATTCAAACAACCTCTTGGGCTGCCTTCCTCCCCGACAGAGATGTGAAACTCATCATAGTTTCACAACCGCTACAGCTCCTGAATACCTGGACGATTCTCCCCCCACTTTGATTTGACTAAGTTCTCATAGCACATAAGAATTGAAGGATTACCAATCCCTCTTAACCTCCAATGATCGATCTGCTAACAACCAGTGCTTACCAATGCTAGTGATCCATTACTAACCTTCCAAAGACCGCACAACCCATGAAAAACTAGCTGAACACTTCCAGAATCTCAGCAAACTAATAATTCCAGATGATATTACACTCAAGTCTTGTTGGATTCCCACCCCATCGATCACATCTACCACGAACTACCTATGACCTGCGCAAATCAAATATAGTGTTCCATTGCTCGCCACACTCAACGATCGTCCAACTCCTGAATTTCAAAAGAATACTCTTAACACCTTAACCAGTTTGATAATCCAAATAAGCTCTAACGTTACTATACCAATTCCTTGAGTTCTTATACCGGCGGTCAGGAACCATAACCATTGCCTTGACTGACGAATCCTCATCCTAACTTTTATTCTCAGAGAATCACTGAATTCTAACTGTCTACAACCTATGTGAACATAAACTTCTCGCGACATTTCCGATGAAAAAACGACTCATGCAATTGACACCACCTTCTTCCTGCTAGGCTGCTACTGCCCTTCTCCAAGCAATGACATTGTTGAACCCCAAGAGTTCATCCATAGACAACTATCGATCCCACTATATCAAGGATAAAACAACTGAAACCTAACATGCAAAAGACAGAAAACAATCCCCGAAGATACAACCCAAAGATAACGCTTACCCAAATCAATATAAATTTCCAATCAACAAGAAAATTGATACAACCGAAAGGACCGCAAAAGATAACATACTCGACAAATCATTTGTTGGAGCACGGGCCTACCCTGGCTAACACTGCAATGACCGGATCCTCCCTACTGGGCTCTTGCCCTACCCTCAGCAACCAAATAGCTAGAGCATCATGTAGTTTCCCACATACACTGCATTGACCACGGCCATGCTGACCTCTCAACCCTAATAAAAAATTCTTGGGTCTTTTCCCGGGACCCCCCACTACATGCACCTGATCTGATCCCCCACTCTCAGGCTCTGGAAACCATGTCATTCAGGGTCTCGCCCCCTGAAACACTCACAAACTCCTTGATGACATCCTACAGCATGTCATGATACCTTACCTTCTCCATTTCCTCAACTGCTGCTTACTACGGAACCAATAAGGCCCTCTTTCGGGAACTTGGCAATGATATCTGCCACAATCTCAATAGTCTGGCGGAGGTCCTGAAACTCTCACACCCACTGTTGCACCTCAATCACTGGTGTGAACTCAGCTCGGAACCTGGTTGAAAATCATCCCACGGCATAGCATCGAAAGCATCATCACCCAAATCACTACCAACCTTTTCCTACCAATCTCGTGACCGGTCCTTCAACAGGAAGGAAGCATATCTGACCTTCGCCTCCTCAGGGCAGAAACTCATCCTGAATGGCTTAGCTATATCTGCTAACCACGTCCTATTAACAATGGGATCCCTCACCCCATGGAACACAGGAGCTCCACAAGCACGAAACTCTCGGAAAGGAAAACTGTGAGCTCTAATAGTAGCCATAACCTCATCATGGAACGCGTCAAAGTGTACATCTAAGATGTTCGAAATACCGCGAGAGATCTCTAATGAGATGAACTCCCGCAACCGTTCACTAACTGGCTCAGCACCTGCACCTGAGCCGGAACCCGAACCAGATCCAGAACCAAAACTTGAACCACCTCCCTAAGAGCTCACCTCTAAACTAAAATACAACAACCCAACGATCAAAACATACCCAAAAATCCTTTTCCCATAACCTCCTTAGGTTCTCCAAGACTCTTACCGATTCGAGTATGGATCCTGTGCTTTCAGTAGTACGGGCCTAATACTACCTTCCACACCTATCTATACTTTCCTTAACAATCATCCCAAATCCTATAAGTCACTTCCTCAAACCAATGCACCAAAACTTACTAAACCGCACCACTAAACCCACCGAAGCATATCCTAGGCTCTCTTAGGTTGCCGACCTTACTCTGCCATCAGCTGCCAAAGAACTCCTCATAATGCTAGTCATCCACCTCATGAATACCATCATATTCACTTAGTAGTTGACTCTCATCATCAAGAGACCCACAAAGAACAAAGCAAGCAGGATTCATGCAGTAACACTCCAATCCATAGAACGATCACATAACATTCAACCCACACACCACCACCTATGCTAGAAATTCAACCATTACTGATGGTTGACTTATGCATGCAAATTATAGACAGAACAAGATCAAATAGATTGTCGAATAACAAACTCTACCCTAGAACCACAACCAGAAAAGGAACCGGAAATAAGGCCAAATCAATTATTCTATGGCTATAAGATCCCAACCGTATACAATTTTTAAAGCATACACTTAGCAATTATTTATTCCAAAAGATATTCCCATCTCAAGATAACATCTTGTTAACCCAATGCAATAAGGTATCACATATCAGGCCAAACTACCACTAACTAATCAGCGCAAGCAGTCAACTCTACCAACTCATACAATATACATACATAGGAATCTCTCTTAACATTCAATCATTCAAGAACTAAGCCGATCCATAGCCCTAACTAGCATGAAATTCATAGATTCATAAATCAGGTCATAACATATAACAAGTATGGGTATTTTGGGAAAACTTACTTGAGCTCGGCCGATTGCTCGCATCACACCCCTTTCTTTGATTAGAAACATCTTTTTAATTAAATGTTCATTTTATAAAAATCCTTACTAAACCCTTAGTTTGAGTTCAGACATACTCGAGAGTTTCCCCAAATCCCTCAAACCAAGGCTTTGATACCAACTTGTAACATCCCAAAAATCATAGGGTAATAAAAATATTTTAACATAATCAAAACACTAATGAAACTATATCCAAATATTTTAAAGCATTTCACATTAAAGCAATT
The DNA here is from genome assembly GCF_051521515.1 of Lactuca serriola. Taxonomy (NCBI): domain Eukaryota; kingdom Viridiplantae; phylum Streptophyta; class Magnoliopsida; order Asterales; family Asteraceae; genus Lactuca; species Lactuca serriola. The sequence goes on from NC_136411.1 coordinate 25,457,897, forward strand.
ATCATATTTAAATCCCAAAATCACATGTTACGGAAAACACGGGTGTATGCGTTGTGATCTAGACCTCTTTATATAGTGTGGAGATTAGGGTTAAACCCTAATACCCATGACCTTTCATTTCTTATGATCCATGGGTTAAACACTCCATAGACTATCCATGAAAGCTTAGCCCGACTTAAATGATCTTGGCCCATCACACATATATATCTAAGAGTCCATATTTAATTAGTTCCTTTTGATCACTTAATTACTTCCAAATTAATACTTGATCAATACTAATTAAATAATATGATTATATTAATATATTAGAACTTATAATATATTAATATAAATCACTAGTGTTGGGATTATTATGTTGCGTCATGGGCTTGGTCCTTAGCCCAGTTTTAATTGTCGGTATTCGGCCTGTCCAACTGTGCATGTTTTGTTCTAGGGTTTTGTATATAAGCTGCATGCATGCAGTCTTTGTAGTTAAGGCTTTTGATTATTCTCCTCATTGTACTGTAAACCCTAGCTCGCCTCTATAGTGGAAGTTCTTTGTTGAAGTCTGCTGAGGCGTGACTTTATTTGAATCATAAGCACACCTTTGATTCCATTCCGTGTTCATATAATTATTGTGTTTTTCTTGTTTGATTTTCGTATTATTACCTGTGAAAGATCTAATCGATCTAAGAGATTTATTCACATCAATTGGTATCAGAGCTGGAGACTATGTAATTCATACACATCTCTTCTATCGAAGAAGCTTTTAGGGTTTTTAAATTCTGCATTGATTGATATTGATTGAGCCATCATTCCATATTGACGCATCTCATTAAATGTTGATCTAACCCTAACGATATATTACAAGTCTGATCTGAAATAGGTAATCGATCAAAGTCATAACAATGTCAATGGACGATTCTCAAACCAATCCATTCAACATCTCCAACAACATTGGTTCTACGACAAGGATCCCAATCTTGTATACCCAAGATTATGAATTTTGGACACATCACTTTAAAGATTATGTGATTGGATCGGAAGATAACGGGTACTTGATCTGGGAAGCAATCACTGTAGGCCCATTTGCTCACTCAAGCATCTCAAAGATTGTCAAAACTCAGAAGGATTACAATCAACTTGTTAACGATGTCAAAGATATTCCTCAAGACAAGAAGGAAAAGTTTCAATGCAACATCAAGGCATTAAGTATGATAGGTTTGCCTTGCATTCAGATACGTTTCGTTTGGTAAGTTCCTATGCTACTGCTAAAGAGATTTGGGACAGATTAAAAGAATTGTATTCCACTGATGAAGATCTGGAACATTCAATTCAAACTCTCCTGCTTTCTGAATTTGGCGATTTCAAGTAGACGCTCAAAGAGAAACTGGTTCAAACCTTTGATCGCTTTAATCATCTTTTAAGTAAAATGATAAAGAATGGGATTAAAAGAAAGGTTATTGAACAAAAAGGTTACTTTCATGAACGATCTTAGATCTGAATGGATGGCTGTTGTATCTACTGTTAAAGCACATGAACAGTTCAAGTCATATTCTCTGGCGAAACTAGTGGGTATTTTGAAATCCCACGAAAGTGCACTGTCTAAGGAAACGAATGTGGTTTCCAATTTGGGTTCTTTAGCCCTTGTATCTAAAAGAAAAAGCTCTATTGAAGAAGAAAAGGAATTGGATCTTGCTGATTATGATCTAACAGGTGAAGAATATGCCATGATGGTTTCCAATCCTAGAAAATTCATTAAAAAGAAATTCCCAGCGAACAAGAACCGAAATTGGCAGGGAAGTTACAGTGTCGAAAAGATCAAGAAGGAACCGAAAATGGGGTCGAAGTCTGAAGAGTCAAAGAAAGAAGGTAAAGTTAGTGGGGACTTAGGATTTAATTGCCATTAGTGTGGAGGCAAGAACCATATCGTAAAAGATTGTATGTTGAAAAAGAAAGAAGAAAAGATAGAGGATGACGATGAGGAAGCGAGCCTCCTGAGAAGACTGGAGGAAATCAAGAAAAGAAAGTCTGCTGCTAACGATACTACTATGAATGCTTTAATTGTGCAGGATACAGACAATCGAGATGAATTTGGTGGTGTGGAAGTATGGTCCATAGATTCAAAGGATGAAGAAGTCAGAAAGCCCACACATGGGAAGGAAATTATGGTGAAAGAAGAACATGTGATAGGAAGGTGTTTAGTGGTAACCGAAGGTGTGTCTCAAATGAGAGGATATACAACTGATGGCGGAGTAGAAGGCGAGAAGGAGCGAGAGGACAAGTGTTTTGCTCCTAAACCTGTCAGTACACAGATCAACGAATGTGATGAGTTGATCAAGAAGATACACAACATTCTTGTCTCTTTGAATTTCCCTATTACTAACTATGAAAAAGAATTAAATAGCTTAAAATCTAAAATTTCAAGTATAAGTAGCAGTCTTACCCAAACCCGTGTCACAAACTCTAACCTAACTAGTCAAATTAGCAGGATATCATTGAAGAGTAAGGAAAGGAGGATGTGGATTGAGCAGAAGGAGAAAGAATTGATTAGGTCTAAGGATGATTCGATTTATTTGCAAAGAGACAATCTTAAACTTCTAAAACAGCGAAATGTGTTTTGTTTGATTGCAAAAAGACTTTATTTTAATATCACTCAGTTACATCTTGATTGTGAAACAGGAAAGAAGATACATCGCATGATTTTACCCTTTCTTGAGTTAAAGTAGGATGAAATCGATGCCGAAGCCTACAACTGTGAAAGCGTTGTATCTTTTGACGAAGTATCTCCTGCTTATAAAATCGGACTTGACAAAATTGAATCCTACATAAAGTCCAAAGACCACAAGGACATGCTCAAAAATCTGTTAGATGAGAATGATAAATTGAGGTTAAGAACCGAAACTGTACAAAAATTTGACTCATTGAATGCCAAATTAAGTTCAGAAAATAAAATTGATGTTGAAAATGCATCTGAACTTAATGAGGATGATGATCTGAGTGAAATCTCTGTAGAGTATGTTGTGGACTGTTCTGAATTTGTCAAAAGCGAACCTAAATCACGCAAAAACCTGATTTCTGAAAATTCTGTTGAGTTCGCTTGCTCGTCAACTGACAAGACCAAAGTTCTCAAAGCAAAAGCTGTTGTGTATCAAAAGGTACAAACCACTCCAAATCAAGTCTACATGGTCCCTGGTGTCACTCCATAACAAACTGCAAAATTGACAGCTATGATGGAACAAGATAATGCAGCCGGATGTGACGAGTTCTTTTGGTCAGCACCAATAGACAACGCTGATGAAACGAAGGGCCTATCTCAGAAGACTTCATGGAGAGTGAAAGGTAGATATATACCCGAACCACTAAATGAGCCTGAAAGATATGATGTGCCAAGTACTAGTGGAACCAAAACTTCATTGGGCGAATCTGCGCAAACCACTGATGAAACATCCTCAGCTAAAAGTGACTACTGAAAAGATGGTAACACCAATCAAGATACTGAAAAAATGTCATCCTTCGAGGGGGAGAACACCATCGTTCATGATGATGAAATTCTGTCAAAATTGGAAGAAGAAGAAATTAATGCAGAATTGGATCCCACTTGTGATCCAAATTACCCATCGCTTATCAAATGAACCAAAGATCATCCTCAAAGTCAAATAATCGGGGAATCTTTAGAAAAGGTGTTAAATCGATCTCAAATCAAAGCAAACAGGCTGCAATCTTTTCACAAGTAGAGTTTTGCATGTTCAACTCGTTTGTTTCCAAAGTTGAATCGAAGACCGTTAATTCTGCCCTTGATCATTCAAACTGGGTTCAAGCTATGCAGGATGAGTTAAATGAGTTTGAAAGAAACAAAGTATGGCGACTTATTCCAACTCCAAAGGATGCCTCGGTTGTCGGTCTCAAATGGGTATTCCGAAACAAGATGGATAAGGAGGGAAATGTCATTCGCAACAAAGCCCGGTTGGTTGCCAAAGGCTACTGTCAGGAAGAAGGCATCGATTATGAAGAGACCTTCGCTCGTGTTGCAAGATTAGAGTTTGTTCGTATCTTTCTTGCCTATGCTGCACACAAGAACTTTGAAGTCTATCAGATGGACGTCAAATGTGCCTTTCTCAATGGGGAACTTGAAGAGACTATATATGTCGAGCAACCGCCAGGGTTCGTGAACGAGAAGTATCCAGATCATTGTTATGTCCTTGACAAAGCGGTATATGGCCTAAAATAGGCTCCCAGAGCATGGTATGAAACTCTAACTCGATTTTTGAAAATGTCCAAATTCAAACAAGGTTCGGTTGACCCAACCTTCTTTCGCAAGAGAGAAGGTAACCACCTTATGATAGTGCAAATTTATGTTGATGACATCATCTTTAGCTCCACGAATCCCAACTTAACAGCTGAATTCAGGAAGTTGATGGAAACTAAATTTGAGATGAGCTCAATGGGTCCAATTAACTTTTTCCTTGGCTTAAACATTAGACAGGGACCCGAAGGCATTTTTATTAATCACGAGGCATACACCAAGACTCTTTTAGCTAAGTTTGGGATGACGGGAGACTCCAAAGTGAAAGTGCCAATGGCCTTTGGGACAAAGCTTACACCCTCATTGGAGAACCCAGCTGCTGATATGACGCTCTATCGTCAAATGATTGGATCTCTGATGTATCTCATAGCTAGTAGACCTGACATCATGTTTTCAATCTGTTACTATGCAAGATTCCAAGCTAACCCCCGCGAACCTCATCTGCAAGCAGTGAAAACATCTTTTTCTATCTGAAGCGAACCTCCTCTCTCGGTCTGTGGTATCCAGCCAACTCAGGATTCTTTGTTCAAGCATTCTCAGACGCTGACTTACGTGGCTGTCGATTAGATCGTAAGAGCACCACTGGAGGATGACAATTTCTAGATGGCAAATTGGTCAGCTGGCAATCGAAGAAACAAACTTGTGCCTCTCTCTCCACTGCAGAAGCTGAATACATTGTTGCAACATCATGCACATCTCAAGTGGTATGGATACAAAGTCAGCTTAGGGATTACGGGCTAAATATGAAGAAAATCCCACTATATTGCGACTCTGAAAGTGCAATTAGGATTTGTCATAACCCAGTGCAACACTCGAAGACTAAACATATAGCACTAAGGTATCACTTTATCAAGGATCACGTTGAAGATGGCAACATAGAATTCACTTCGTCAGAACGACCGATCAACTGGCAGACGTATTCACTAAGGCCTTACCTGAAGCGACCTTCAACAAGATTCTACAAGGCCTAGGAATGATGGAAGCAGAATCAGTACCCAAATTGCCTTCGCTTCAATAAAGGTAAGCAGCGAAATAGAGCGAACCGAACGTTCGGTCTATTTCGAGTGACGTTCGACCAAGAACCGAAATGACCCGAACGTTCGGTCTATTTCGGGTTCGATCCTTCAGAACTCGTTTGCTTCTTTTTCTTCTCAGGGCATTTTGATGGTATTACTATGTATATTCTTTTCAATATTTTTTTTTATTATAAAACTCAAAAATATTTTTCTTTTTGTTCAAATAATTCTTTTTCACAAACTACAAAAATATTTTTCTTTTTAATTTTTTATGTTTTTTGTTTTTTTGTATTATTCTCAATATTGAAGATCCACAAGGTATGATTTCTCCGCCTCATCTTATCCACTCGTCCCTAGAAGCATACTGCGTATGTTGTCCAAAGCCTCAAAAGATTTGGAGTGAAGCCTTAATAACATGATATATACAAATCATGTTTTCCCAAACTAGGCTACAATATTCACTCTAATCAAGACCTACCTTACTCTACTCACATTGAGTTTAGAGTTTTCTGCTTGGTCCTTTTTATAAGCAGAGGTACATTCGCTTCTTTTACCAACTCCATCATTTTTCTCCATTACACCTCGTTTCACCATTATAACCCTTGAGACTCTCAGAATATACCACTGAGGTTTATGGTTATACAAAATCTATGTTAATGATCTTAGTTTCGTGCCACTATGTACTAAGTGAAATTCACAATTCAACACCAATAATGCATTGACGGTTAATTATCATATTCAAGATCTTACTTGTTACCCAATGAAATCTCTTTTTATTTTTGAGTGATCTTTTATGAATTAGTCTAAAACCAAGGCCTTTCTTCCCCCAAAGATCCAGTTTATTTTTGTTTTTGAGATTTCTACAATTTCTTTTGTCATTATGAAATATATCCTACCTACTTGTTCAACAGATCACATTGATCTCACAAGTACATCATTCAGTTTTGGTCTTACGTCAAGTATCGAAATTATGAATTGAAGCGAAAGCCACCCTTAATAACCCTCAAAAAGATGCCTTTCAATACTTCTTAACAAGTTATTGATCGTTATTTAATGGGAGACCAAACAAGCACGTTAATGTCTCTCTTGACTTTGAAGGAAGCGATTCGTTCCCAGAATCAATCGTTTTATGTCTCTTTAAGACATCACAATTAATCACAAAAAGTTTGCTTTATTTCTTTATCTTTTCCACTCTATGCACGAAAAATTTTAATTTTCCAAACTCTGGTTCTTTTATGGCTGTTCAATAAAGCACACCAGGCATTGGCGATTCAAATGGGTTTTGGGGTGACGATTGGGATAAAGTGAAAACTGACTCAACATTTATCTACTCGTTTTGACGATTTGAAAAAGTGAATTTTATGGAATGGCGTGTAAAAAGGAAACATTTTTCTCTTTCCTGCGTCATCATCGGTATGCCAACTGTTCATCCGTCAAGTCAGGCGCTATTTTTGAAATAATCCAAGATCTCAGCCGGATTTTTCTCTTTCCTCCTTGTATGTTTAAAAAGAATTGGAACGGTACTATTTACCCTTTTATCGCTTACAAAACTCTCTCAAAGAACAAAGGCAATTTCTCTTACTGTTCATCATCTTCTCCAAGCTTCAACAATGGCAGACTCTTCATCTGTTCATGACACTTTTGTTCGTCAACCACTTCTCACAATCAAACCTCAAAAAAACCTGATCATCAATATTTCTCCTTTTATCTATGAACCCTACATGCTATATGTGGTTGAGTGTCTCAAATACTCCCCTTTAGTCGAAGCTCTGACCAAAGTTGAAGTCGTGCCAATGTCCTGCCTTTCATTTGTCTACTCCACTGCTTACTATGACAAGGTTCATGAACGCATTCACTTTGAAATCCACAATGAGAAGACCTCCATCTCCAAGCACTGTTTCTGTTCCCTAATTGGTCTTTCTCAAGAACCAACTCTGGTTAACCCTAAATCCATCACTACTGGTCAACTATTTTCTATGTTTTATCATATGGGGTATACATAAATCCTCACCACCATAACCAAGTTGAAGAAGTCCTTCCTTCCTCCTCAATGGAATGGCCTTTTCACTTTGTTGTTCAAAGGACTTTCTGAACGCAGCGCCGGATCAGATGGGGCGAGCAAGTCTTTTATGACTGTGCTATATGGACTGTACCATGGGATAGATTTGGATTTTGGAACCATTATCTGGCAGCAACTAGTACAAAGCTTGGTCTCTTCATCCAGGCACTCAGAGATTTCTTGTGGGCGATTTTTTTCAATAATCACTAACTGGGCAATGGATCCTCTTCACGTTCCAATCATGGCGGATTCTCTTTTCTCCTCCATCGCTACTTTTCATACAACCAAGATCATTGTCACAGATCCCACCAAGTACTCCTTCATTGGATCTGTTCCTGAAGCCATGCTCGCTCGTGTCTCTGCAGCGAGTAATGTTTTGCAACAATACAGGAAGATTTCGTCTTCGACTCCAAGGGAGCTCACGCCAGCCATGGTTCGCTCCATTGATGAGGTTGACAAGCCAGCGACAAGGGGCAAGAAAACTGAAACCCAGAAGGAGGCACATGTTTCCAAATCTACCAAAGGGCAAACCCCTAAGAAGCGAAAGTCTGATAAGGTTGCTCCATCACAGCCTCAATCGATAAGCAAAAGAAGCCTGCTAGGAAGCTCATACTCCAATCTTCCAGTGATTCTGATTCAGAGTATGTTCCTCCCAAAAATAATTCTGCTCCTCCTTCAGAATCTGAGAGCGAAAACTCTGATGATGAGGCTTCGAGCCGAGGTGATACTCCGCCTCGTTCCCCTACCCCAGAGGTTTCGGCTCACTCTCAACCTCCTTCTCCTCCACATGTCACAATACCAGTATCCATCCCTCCAGTTTTCCCCATCCCCACTACTCAACCTTTCACAACTATTCCCATCCCTCCTCCTATATTCACAGACACTACTACCACTACTACTACCATAGGGGCTCATTCTACAGCTCCCACTCCACCCGTTACAACCGAACCTCCAACTACTACCAAACCCTTATCCCCTACTCCATCTACAGAAACCACCCCAGTTCTAGGCGGTGAGGACTTGGAATTTGATTCCACTTATTTTAGTCCTTACCGTGTCCAAAGTGATGAAGATGATGATGAGCCTGTTACCAAGCACCATCTTAAGGCAGTAAACAACAAACTAGATCAATTGTTTTCCTCCTCTTCTTCTGGTGCTTACTCTGAAGCTGCTTTAAAGGCCTTGTTCTCATCTATTGTTCAAGAACACAGTGCCTCGTTCTCTGCTGTAGCTAAGGCTATTGAAGCCTCCACCTCTCAATGTCAGCAAGCCTCCCTAGCTGTTGATGCATCCACCAAGGAGTGCAAGGAAGCGACCACAAAAGTCGATAAACTAGTCTCTGATGCTCACCCTTTTCTAGATTCTTTGCAGGCGGCTGCTTAGAAGAATGCTCAAACTGTCAACGCTTCGGTGGATAACCTTCAACGGTCTCTTCACTCTAAAAGATCTAACCTTGAAGTTGCATGCCAAGCGATTGAAGCTGCCAACGAATCTCTACATGCTACTGTTAATGATCTCCTGACTCAACTTGAAGCCAAATTAGCTGTTGAGAATCGCATCATGGATGAGCTTGACAGGAGAACCTCTCAGCTGAAGATGCAAAATCACAAGCTTCGTATTGCAACTATTGAGCTCAATGACCTGAAGTCCGAAAGGGAGGTTATTCGAAGCTCTTCTGCTGATGTTCACTCCATTCTCCTCCATCTCCTTGAAGCGCATGATCCAATCATCACCATCATTCTCAGGCGACACCTGGCTGGCAAGCTCAGGCCAACATTGGACATCCTTAGTCGTATTGAGGGTGTTTCGGTGACTGGTGTCCAGTCGAAACAAGGGGGAGATAAGGACGCAAAGAAGACACAACTGAAACCATCCACTGGACCGAAGGTTAATGAAACTTCGGTCAGTGATTGTGACAAGAAAAAGAAGAAGAAGATTGGTGAGGATGACTCTGATAATGAAGAGGATGTCTATGAAAAGAATCATGAAAATCCTTTTCAGAAAACAAAGTCCTCTGACAAAGAGCTAACAGAAAAAGTCAAGAAACAACAGGCTGAGCTTGAGCAAAAGCGAAAGGAGAAGGAGCTCCTAGAAAAGAAGAAGTCCATGTTTCCTGTCTGGACTATAGATTCGCTTCAAAGATGCGCCATCGATGAGCCAAGCATTCTTTGGCTGGAGCCTGTGATGTCATTTGGGCTCGATAATTCCAAGGATACGCAGTTTGATATGCCGATCACGTGAAAGGCCTTCATTTTTCACTACTTTAATTCAACTGCTGCCATTCCCTCTCCAGAACCTAAGGTAGATAGGGAGCTGTTGGAGTTCTACTTAGAGTTTGCTCAACCCCAGTACTTGACCTGGAGTTCGAAGAAAATTACAACTGTCAAGGTTTTGAAGCCCTACTCAACGGGGAAGTTTATCAACGTTAAATTCAAAGTGACTCGAGGGACCGAAGGCTCAGTTCACAACTTCATCCTTGCTGATATACCGAACCTTAATCCCCATGACTGGATACTCCTCAACAATATTTTATTGTCAAATCCACGTGAGTACCAGCCAATATTCGACCATGTCAAGCAAATGCTTGTGTGCTACATTCATGAAGTAGCGAAGATGGACCAAGAGATTGCTTCTGCCATTCACAAGCGAACCATGATCAAGACTATGGGCAAAGCGGGCAATGTCAACACAATGGTCAAGGGGAAGATTGATTCGAAGAACCACACTGTGATGTTCATCATAGGCGAAGGTCAGAAATTCCTGTTCGCTCTCGTTGACAAACACCTCTTCTCAACTTCTTGCCTGGAGCATATTTTGGAGACTATCCAGAGGTGTGATCAGAACAGTGCAGCTGACAAGAAGTTGTTCGCTGATATGCTGAGATGGTATATCCAGTTTCGGCAGACACTTCTTGCAATAAATCGTCGGCTGTTCAAGGTGATAAAGACAGTGAAACCAACACAGAAGAAATAATCTCTCACCTCATTTGACGCAAAGGGGGAGATTGTTGGGATTATTATGTTGCGTCATGGGCTCGGTCCTTAGTGTGACAACCCGATATTTCAACTCTTTGTAATGGCCCAATAAGTCAAGTATTGTAACCACTTTTGAGTTAAAGAAATTAACTTTCATAATAAAATGTCCAAAAAATTTCTATTTAACTGCCTACTATGTTTAATATCATTAAACTGGGATCGTACGTAAAAAGAATGCCCAAATCCGGCTTCGTATATTGAAGTTAAGATTTTTCCAAGTTCGGCTTAGCAGCAGACAGCTAAAAACTCGAATCCGAGATCGAGCGACTTTTGGCCGGAATGACCTAAACGAGAATCGAAGGTCTCGACAATGGTATTTCAGCGGTGAAAAGTTTGGAAAAAACCGACGTCAGATAAAGAAGTTATGAATTTTTAAAGAAATTCCTTAATCACATCATTTTATAAATAAATAATAAAAATAATTTCGGAATTTGCCAACGGAGTCTAAACGAAAGTTGTAGAGCGTAGTCTCACCTACGCGTGGATATAAAGACCATCGAAAATTGAGTTCGTATGAAGAAGATATGATTTTTTGAAGTTTATTAAATAAATTATATATAAATTTAATTCAAAATCCGGTAATATCCGAAGGAGGAGTCAGCGTCCTCATCCGAGTTACGCGCCGCGTAACCTCGTACGCCCCACGTACGCGAGGGCCTTGGTCTCGGTCCGTCCACGTCGCCCCTATGCGAAGCTACTCCCTTTCGGTCCCATCCGAAGCCGAGGCAGTCGAGGACTCGGTCATGCATGACGTACGAGTACGCGCTGCGTACGAGCGTACGCCCCGCGTACCGAGGCGGTTCAGCCCTTTATAAATAGAAATGCGAGGGTTCCGGAAAAATCACCCCATTTCTCTCATTTCTCTCACGATCTTGCCTCGTTTTCCGTGCCCGCACTACCCCGAAGCTCTGGTCTTTTTGCTCAAGTCCCGAGGGTCGATTTTACTCCCGAGATTCCCGAGAAAAATCTGTTTCCCAAGACGAAACTCTGTCCGGTTTTCCATCTCGCTATCTTCAAACTTTCAAGTGAGTTCATACCCCTTAATTAACCTTTTTTAAATATTCTAAATGCTTTTATATGCTTTCTAAGGGGGGGAAATACAAGTAAAACACACGACTACTATCGGGTGTTATATATAAAGATTTTTATACACTTTTATTAAGTAGAATCATATGTGATTTATAAACTTTATAGGGAACTCTCGTATACAAAATATATTACAATAGAATCCTATCTTTAAAAATATAAATTGTTGTAATGCATGTATAAACTAAACATTTTCTTAGATTATATGTATACTTGCCTACCTTAGGCTCTGCAAAAATCTATACAGTTATAAAATGTGATTCCTTTTCTAGGCATTTTTCTAAACAAACAAGTCACACTTTTAGAAAACTATAATAGGTATAGTTTTACGAGGATATTGCTAACTTTTACATACTAGAAACATGATTTTCAAAAAGTCACTTTCATATACAAGAACAAACGAACATTTTAACACGTAAATCTGTTTTTATACCACGGTTTTGTGAGACATAAACTTCACGTACGTTCGAGTACACATTTCAAGTCCTGTATTATATACCAGAATCCCTTGGAGGGGGAGCATGGTGTTTGTGTATAGATCTATACGGGCTTGACAACCCGCGCCCTGACTGTTAGCTACAGTCCACCATTTGGGGTGACAAACGTCATAACATTCCAACGCCTGAAGAATGTTGTGTATAGGCATTCCGAGTCAATAGTATGGTTATAAAACTCACATGGGGTATTCAAAATGCATTGATTTACAAGGTTTTCAAACACATTGGTTATTTTACACTTACATACATTTTAGAAACCAACATTAGTCTTGAGAGAAGGCTACTTTTATACTAGTAGAAAATATAGGATTTTTTAAACACAACACAACCAAGGACCAAAACATTTCATTTGATACAAACATTTTCATTTAAATACTTATGAAACTCACCAGCTTAAATGTTGATCTACTCTTTCAAAATTACTTGTATGTCCCAGGGAATCAGTAATTTCAGGTATCATTATGCTTTTGATGAAGGGATGCTGCGGCGCCAGTTTAATCTCATATTTTGACATCATATTGTAATTGGTTTTGAGCATGTAACTTTTGACAAATGTAAACTTTCAATTATATATGTGATGGTTGTATTGCTTTCTTTACTATGTATTCATTTGTTACGTTACCACATGAAGTCATCCGCCCCCGAACGTTTCCACCGTTCAGGTTTGGGGTGTGACAGATTGGTATCAGAGCAATGTTTATAGTGAACTAAGTATATCGAACCACATAAGATATACAAACTATAAATGCTTAAGGGACTAACACTCTCTGGCAAAACATTTTTCTTTTTACGCTTAAGCAGCGTTAAGTTTAACTTAAATTGATAGTTAATTTAAGTACAATTACATGCATACAACAAATTATTTTCATGATATCTAACTATACAACAAGTATTTAAACAAGTTGAGACTACGATTAAGCCTCGATATATGTAATCAGATTTTGGACAAATATAGCGTGATCAACTATATTTGCCCGAGATTGGACCAACGTGTATCGAGGAATGATCGTAGTAAGCAACAAGTCAAAACTTACGAAACCGTTACTAGAATCAAACACAAGAATTTAAATACTATAGGATTATTTGCTACCTAAACTAGTTTAACTTACATGTTTTGCAAGTTTCAACTTTATTCAACTCTTATAACCCTATTTCTCGTACAGTCAAATGGCTGGATTTCACCACCCCGGCGACCCCTACTTTCCCAACCAAGGCAACGTAGGATGGGTCGAAGATGATCCCGAAGAGGACGAGGAACCCATAGAAGTGGATGATGACTCCGGTACCGACTCAGAACCGAAAGTGATCGATCCACCACCCGTTCAACCTCCCGTCTTCGTAAGGAACTTTCAAGGACCGACTCCCGTCTGGGGAAGTCACCTCCATCATTGGAGCCAACAAGAGAACTTACGCCCTCCCTACGGCATGTGCCGGGACTTCTATGATGTCCGCGGCGGAGGTTCGGCTGATCGGGCACTCCCAGTAATGGTGGGTAAGCTAGCCAATCAGTCCTATCAGTCCGGAGTTCAAGCTAGCCGACTCCGGGATGTCAACGTGGAAGTGCAGGTTCACACTTCTGACATCCGTAGGCTGGACAAGATACAAGACAATGCTCAACTCCAAACCGAGGCATTCCAAGCGCAAATGATTGCAGCCCTCGCTGAACTGAGGGAACAACAAGCCGCTTTTGATAGGCGTCTAATGGAGTCGAAGCAATCAGATGCAGAGTCAAGCTCCAAGCGCAACCTACGTCGCAAGTAGTGCTTGTCAAAGACTCAAATTTTGTTATAGCTTAGGACCTCGGCTAAAAGTCTTTAAATTTCTCGAACTTTGTAATCAGAGACCCTTATAGGGGTCAAATTTTCATGATCGTTGTATCAACTTTTATATTAATATAAGTGACACTATTATTACTACGTTGAGTATTTCGTTCAAACCTTGAAAAGTCTTTGAGAAACCAAATACTTGTTTCATACTTTCAGTCTTACAAATAACTTTCATTCTTCTATTTTAAGACTCATACTAGCATCTGTTGTTCAACTATAGCAATTTAGTTCATGAGACACATTAATTCTCTATTCTATGGAATTCTTATCTTTACCTTTTCAACCTATAGTTGAAGGATGTCTCCGCGTAGGAATCCAAGGCGAAGCAACGGTGGGGAAGCACCTGTACCACCACCACCTCCACCACCTCAATTTGATGTTGTTATGTTCCAAGCAGTAGTCACCACAGCGGTAGCAGCTGCCATGTCACAGATCAATAACTCGAGTACTAATGGCTCGGGATCTGGCACACACCCATCCAACCGTGGCGAGAGTCATGGACCGCCCCGAGAATGCACATATAATGACTTTACTAATGCCAAGCCCCGGATGTTTTATGGATCTGGTGGTGTGTTAGCCCTGAGACAGTGGATTGAAAGGACAGAGTCAGTCTTTGAAATCTGCTCCTGTCCCGAGCACAGCAAAGTCAAATTTGCAACTTTCACCCTTATTGATAGAGCTTTAACTTGGTGGAATGGCCATGTTAAAGTACTTACCCTGATAGTGGCAAACTCCATAAGCTGGGAGAGCCTAAAAGCCATGATGATGAGAGAATACTGCCCACGGGGAGAGATTCAAAAGCTCGAACAAGAACTATGGACTCTCGGAATTGTTGGTACCGACATCGCAACTTATACCAACAGATTCTGCGATCTGGCAATCCTTTGCCCAGATATGATTGCTCCCAAGAGCAAGAAAATAGAAAGATACATCTGGGGACTGATGCCCCAAATACGATCAAGCGTGTTAGCTTCCAAACCTGACACCTTTGAAAGTGCTAAGGAACTGGCACAATCTCGGATTGACTACGGAGGTCATCAGAACTCAACCTTTTCTGCACCAGAACCACAGAAAGGAAACAACAACAACAACAACAACAACAAAAGGAAGAGAGTATGGAATAAAGGGAAGGGTGGGTCTTCCCAAGAATCCGCAAAGAAACAACTGGTTTCAGTGAATGCTGCCACTGTACCTACTACAGTCCCTACAAATCCCTACCCCACAAAGCCTTATGTGGGTAACCTTCCAAAGTGCACCAAATGCAGTTACCACCACCACGGACCTTGTCGGGAAATGCAGTGCGCCAACTGCAACAGAAAGGGACACACAACCCGTTTCCACAAGGACCCCGCAAAACCGATCACTCAAGTTTCCAGTGCAGGTGTAGGCCAGACTTGCTACGGTTGTGGCGAGGTGGGCCACTACAAGAGGAACTGCCCTAAGGCAGCAGGCACCGGCGGTGTGGGACGAGTTTTGGCGATAGGCCACGACGAAGCTGTAGTTGACCCAACTGTAGTTCCTGGTATGTTCCTTCTCGATAATTCATATTCATGCATATTATTCGATAGTGGAGCGGAGAGAAGCTTCGTGAGTCAAAACTTTATTCATTTACTTAAACCTAAACCTAGCAAGTTAGAAAAATCATTCACTGTAGAGATGGCCAACGGAAAAACCGAAAACACTAACTGCATATACATGGGCTGTACGTTAACTTTAGACGGCCATTCTTTTCCAATCAATCTCATGCCGGTCCAAATCAAAAGTTTCGACGTCATAGTCAGCATGGATTGGTTGAGTCTTCTTCACGCCGACATCATGTGCTTTGAGAAAGCAGTCCGTCTTAATCTCACTAACAACGAAACATTAGTTATCTACGGCGACACATCAAGTACAAACCTTCGCATCATTTCGTGCATCCAAGCTCGAAAGTGCTTGCAGAAGGATTATCAAGCATTCCTAGCGCACATCGTTGATACAAGTCAAGAACTGAAGGACATCAAGAACATTTCAGTAGTACGCGACTTTCCCGATATCTTTCCAGAAGAACTACCAGGATTACCACCACAACGCCAAGTCGAATTCAGAATCGACTTAGTTCCAGGGGCTACCACAGTAGCGAAGTCACCTTATCGTCTCGCACCAACAGAGATGCAGGAACTTTGCAGTCAACTTAATGAACTCCTTCAATAAGGATTAATAAGACCAAGTTTCTCACCTTGGGGAGCACCGGTCCTGTTTGTAAAGAAGAAGGACGGATCATTCTGTATGTGCATCGACTACAGAGAGCTGAACAAACTTACTGTCAAGAACCGTTATCCTCTAACCCGTATTGACGACCTATTCAATCAACTTCAAGGATCAAACTACTTCTCAAAGATAGATCTACGATCCGGATATCACCAATTACGAGTTCTAGAGGGGGATATTCCAAAGACAGCTTTCCGAACTCGTTATGGACACTACGAATTTGTAGTGATACCGTTCGGATTAACCAATGCACCAGCAGTATTTATGGACCTAATGAATAGGGTATGTCGTCCTTACTTGGATCAGTTCGTCATCGTCTTTATCGATGATATACTTGTCTACTCCCGAAGTGAGGAAGAGGATAGTCAGCACCTACGAAAAGTCCTAGAAACACTGCGAACAGAGAAACTCTATGCGAAGTTCTCTAAATGCGAATTTTGGATTCGAAGAGTCGAATTTTTAGGCCACGTTGTTAGCGAGAAAGGTATACACGTGGACCCCTCCAAAATTAAGGCCATTGAGAACTGGTCGGCACCAAAGACACCTACAGAAATTCGTCAATTTCTAGGTCTCGCTGGCTACTATCGCAGATTCATAAAGAACTTCTCTAGCATTGCGAAACCTCTTACTACATTAATCCAGAAAGGCGTGGCCTTTGGCTGGGAAGCGAAACAAGAGAAGGCATTCCAGACACTAAAACAGGCCTTGAGCACCGCACCGATACTATCCCTCCCCGAAGGGATAGAAGACTTCGTAGTGTATTGCGATGCGTCAAATCAAGGACTTGGTTGTGTTCTTATGCAGAGAGGGAAGGTTATTGCTTATGCCTCCCGACAGCTTAAGACACACGAAATGAACTATACGACACACGATATTGAGTTAGGAGCAGTGGTATTTGCTCTGAAGATATGGAGACACTACTTATACGGAACAAAGAGTACTATTTTCACCGATCACAAGAGCCTTCAACACATTTTCGATCAGAAGGAACTCAACATGCGACAACGACGATGGGTTGAGTTACTAAATGACTACGAATGCGAAATTCGTTATCATCCTGACAAGGCCAACGTGGTAGCTGACACCCTCAGTCGAAAGGAATACACTGGTCGGAGGGTCAAATCTCTGACTATGACTATCCATTCCCACTTATCCACACAAATTAAGGCGGCACAAATGGAAGCTTTGCAACCTGAAAATGTGGCGGGTGAATCCCTGTGAGGAATGGAAAAGAATCTAGAAGTCAAGGGTGGCGGAGCCTACTATCTCATGGACCGAATCTGGACCCCGAAACATGGTGGTTTCAGAAACGTAGTCATGACCGAAGCACACAACTCAAGATATTCCGTTCACCCCGGTTCAGATAAAATGTATCTGGATCTTAAGAAACTGTACTGGTGGCCTAACATGAAAGCGGAAATTGCTACCTTCGTAAGTAAATGCCTTACTTGCGCTAAGGTTAAGGTCGAGTATCAGAAACCGTCAGGATTACTACAACAACCGGAGATACCAGAATGGAAATGGAAGCGGATTACTATGGAATTCATAACCAAGTTACCCAAGACGACGAGTGGACTCGATACCATATGGGTCATCGTCGACAGATTAACCAAATCCGCACATTTCCTACCCATCAAGGAGACTGACAAAATGGAAAAGCTTACAAGAACTTACTTAAGGGAAGTAGTGCGACTGCATGGTGTTCCGATATCCATTATCTCCGATAGAGATAGTAGATTCACTTCAAGATTCTGGCAGTCACTACAAAGTTCCCTGGGGACTAGGCTAGACATGAGTGCAGCCTACCACCCACAAACAGACGGGCAAAGTGAGAGAACGATACAAACTTTAGAAGATATGCTAAGAGCCTGTGTGATTGACTTTGGAAAGGCATGGGATATCCATTTACCCCTTGTCGAATTTTCATACAACAATAGTTATCATACAAGCATAAAGGTTGCTCCGTTTGAAGCCCTCTATGGTCGAAAGTGCAGATCCCCTCTGTGCTGGACTGAAGTTGGCGATACCCAGTTAGCTAGAGGAAGAGTTCCTGAAAGCACTCTCACCGGTCCGGAAATCATACGAGAAACGACAGAGAAGATCGTTCAGATTCGTGAACGATTGAAAGCCTCTAGAGACCGACAGAAAAGTTACGCTGACCAAAGGAGGAAACCTTTGGAATTCCAGGTAGGAGACCACGTTTTATTAAAGGTCTCACCGTGGAAGGGTTTAATACGCTTTGGAAAGCGTGGGAAACTAAATCCAAGATACATAGGGCCTTTCGAGATTCTTGCCAGAATCGGCCCTGTGGCTTACAAGCTTAACCTACCGTGTGAACTTAGTAACATACATCCAACCTTCCACGTCTCGAACTTGAAAAAGTGTCTGTCCGATGAGACTCTTGTTATTCCACTCGACGAGATCGAGATCAACGAGAGCCTCAACTTTGTGGAAGAACCGGTAGAAATCATGGACCGGGAGGTCAAGCAAACAAAACAAAGTCGCATACCCATCGTGAAGGTTCGCTGGAACGCCAAGCGGGGACCTGAATTCACATGGGAACGCGAAGATCAGATGAAACAAAAGTACTCATCTCTTTCATGTTCACTAGTATCTTTATTACTTTAAATTTCGGGACGAAATTCCCTCTAACGGGGGGATGATGTGACAACCCGATATTTCAACTCTTTGTAATGGCCTAATAAGTGAAGTATTGTAACCACTTTTGAGTTAAAGAAATTAACTTTGATAATAAAATGTCCAAAAAATTTCTATTTAACTGCCTACTGTGTTTAATATCATTAAACCGGGATCGTACGTAAAAAGAATGCCCAAATCCGGCTTCGTATATCGAAGTTAGGATTTTTCCAAGTTCGGCTTAGCAGCAGACAACTAAAAACTCGAATCGGAGATCGAGCGACTTTTGGCCGGAATGACCTAAACGAGAATCAAAGGTCTCGACAATGGTATTTCAGCGGTGAAAAGTCTGGAAAAAACCGACGTCAGATAAAGAAGTTATGAATTTTTAAAGAAATTCCTTAATCACATCATTTTATAAATAAATAATAAAAATAATTTCGGAATTTGCCAACGGAGTCTAAACGAAAGTTGTAGAGCGTAGTCTCACCTACGCGTGGATATAAAGACCATCGAAAATGGAGTTCGTATGAAGAAGATATGATTTTTTGAAGTTTATTAAATAAATTATATATAAATTTAATTCAAAATCCGGTAATATCCGAAGGAGGAGTCAGCGTCCTCATCCGAGTTACGCGCCGCGTAACCTTGTACGCCCCGCATACGCGAGGGCCTTGGTCTCGGTCCGTCCACGTCGCCCCTATGCGAAGCTACTCCCTTTCCGTCCCATCCGAAGTCGAGGCAGTCGAGGACTCGGTCATGCATGACGTACGAGTACGCGCTGCGTACGAGCGTACGCCCCGCGTACCGAGGCGGTTCAGCCCTCTATAAATAGAAATGCGAGGGTTCCGGAAAAATCACCCCATTTCTCTCATTTCTCTCACGATCTTGCCTCGTTTTCCATGCCCGCACTACCCCGAAGCTCTGGTCTTTTTGCTCAAGTCCCGAGGGTCGATTTTACTCCCGAGATTCCCGAGAATCCCGAGAAAAATCCGTTTCCCAAGACGAAACTCTGTCCGGTTTTCCATCTCGCTATCTTCAAACTTTCAAGTGAGTTCATACCCCTTAATTAACCTTTTTTAAATATTCTAAATGCTTTTATATGCTTTCTAAGGGGGGGAAATACAAGTAAAACACACGACTACTATCGGGTGTTATATATAAAGATTTTTATACACTTTTATTAAGTAGAATCATATGTGATTTATAAACTTTATAGGGAACTCTCGTATACAAAATATATTACAATAGAATTCTATCTTTAAAAATATAAATTGTTGTAATGCATGTATAAACTAAACATTTTCTTAGATTATATATATACTTGCCTACCTTAGGCTCTGCAAAAATCTATACAGTTATAAAATGTGATTCCTTTTCTAGGCATTTTTCTAAACAAACAAGTCACACTTTTAGAAAACTATAATAGGTATAGTTTTACGAGGATATTGCTAACTTTTACATACTAGAAACATGATTTTCAAAAAGTCACTTTCATATACAAGAACAAACGAACATTTTAACACGTAAATCTGTTTTTATACCACGGTTTTGTGAGACATAAACTTCACGTACGTTCGAGTACACATTTCAAGTCCTGTATTATATACCAGAATCCCTTGGAGGGGGAGCATGGTGTTTGTGTATAGATCTATACGGGCTTGACAACCCGCGCCCTGACTGTTAGCTACAGTCCACCATTTGGGGTGACAAACGTCATAACATTCCAACGCCTGAAGAATGTTGTGTATAGGCATTCCGAGTCAATAGTATGGTTATAAAACTCACATGGGGTATTCAAAATGCATTGATTTACAAGGTTTTCAAACACATTGGTTATTTTACACTTACATACATTTTAGAAACCAACATTAGTCTTGAGAGAAGGCTACTTTTATACTAGTAGAAAATATAGGATTTTCTAAACACAACGCAACCAAGGACCAAAACATTTCATTTGATACAAACATTGTCATTTAAATACTTATGAAACTCACCAGCTTAAATGTTGATCTACTCTTTCAAAATTACTTGTATGTCCCAGGGAATCAGTAATTTCAGGTATCATTATGCTTTTGATGAAGGGATGCTGCGGCGCCAGTTTAATCTCATATTTTGACATCATATTGTAATTGGTTTTGAGCATGTAACTTTTGACAAATGTAAACTTTCAATTATATATGTGATGGTTGTATTGCTTTCTTTACTATGTATTCATTTGTTACGTTACCACATGAAGTCATCCGCCCCCGAACGTTTCCGCCGTTTAGGTTTGGGGTGTGACAGATTGGTATCAGAGCAATGTTTATAGTGAACTAAGTATATCGAACCACATAAGATATACAAACTATAAATGCTTAAGGGACTAACACTCTCTGGCAAAACATTTTTCTTTTTACGCTTAAGCAGCGTTACGTTTAACTTAAATTGATAGTTAATTTAAGTACAATTACATGCATACAACAAATTATTTTCATGATATCTAACTATACAACAAGTATTTAAACAAGTTGAGACTACGATTAAGCCTCGATATATGTAATCAGATTTTGGACAAATATAGCGTGATCAACTATATTTGCCCGAGATTGGACCAACGTGTATCGAGGAATGATCGTAGTAAGCAACAAGTCAAAACTTACCAAACCGTTACTAGAATCAAACACAAGAATTTAAATACTATAGGAGTATTTGCTACCTAAACTAGTTTAACTTACATGTTTTGCAAGTTTCAACTTTATTCAACTCTTATAACCCTATTTCTCGTACAGTCAAATGGCTGGATTTCACCACCCCGGCGACCCCTACTTTCCCAACCAAGGCAACGGAGGATGGGTCGAAGATGATCCCGAAGAGGACGAGGAACCCATAGAAGTGGATGATCACTCCGGTACCGACTCAGAACCGGAAGTGATCGATCCACCACCCGTTCAACCTCCCGTCTTCGTAAGGAACTTTCAAGGACCGACTCCCGTCTGGGGAAGTCACCTCCATCATTGGAGCCAACAAGAGAACTTACGCCCTCCCTACGGCATGTGCCGGGACTTCTATGATGTCCGCGGCAGAGGTTCGGCTGATCGGGCACTCCCAGTAATGGTGGGTAAGCTAGCCAATCAGTCCTATCAGTCCGGAGTTCAAGCTAGCCGACTCCGGGATGTCAACGTGGAAGTGCAGGTTCACACTTCTGACATCCGTAGGCTGGACAAGATACAAGACAATGCTCAACTCCAAACCGAGGCATTCCAAGCGCAAATGATTGCAGCCCTCGCTGAACTGAGGGAACAACAAGCCGCTTTTGATAGGCGTCTAATGGAGTCGAAGCAATCAGATGCAGAGTCAAGCTCCAAGCGCAACCTACGTCGCAAGTAGTGCTTGTCAAAGAATCAAATTTTGTTATAGCATAGGACCTCGGCTAAAAGTCTTTAAATTTCTCGAACTTTGTAATCAGAGACCCTTATAGGGGTCAAATTTTCATGATCGTTGTATCAACTTTTATATTAATATAAGTGACACTATTATTACTACGTTGAGTATTTCGTTCAAACCTTGAAAAGTCTTTAAGAAACCAAATACTTGTTTCATACTTTCAGTCTTACAAATAACTTTCATTCTTCTATTTTAAGACTCATACTAGCATCTGTTGTTGAACTATAGCAATTTAGTTCATGAGACACATTAATTCTCTATTCTATGGAATTCTTATCTTTACCTTTTCAACCTATAGTTGAAGGATGCCTCCGCGTAGGAATCCAAGGCGAAGCAACGGTGGGGAAGCACCTGTACCACCACCACCTCCACCACCTCAATTTGATGTTGTTATGTTCCAAGCAGCAGTCACCACAGCGGTAGCAGCTGCCATGTCACAGATCAATAACTCGAGTACTAATGGCTCGGGATCTGGCACACACCCATCCAACCGTGGCGAGAGTCATGGACCGCCCCGAGAATGCACATATAATGACTTTACTAATGCCAAGCCCCGGATGTTTTATGGATCTGGTGGTGTGTTAGCCCTGAGACAGTGGATTGAAAGGACAGAGTCAGTCTTTGAAATCTGCTCCTGTCCCGAGCACAGCAAAGTCAAATTTGCAACTTTCACCCTTATTGATAGAGCTTTAACTTGGTGGAATGGCCATGTTAAAGTACTTACCCTGATAGTGGCAAACTCCATAAGCTGGGAGAGCCTAAAAGCCATGATGATGAGAGAATACTGCCCACGGGGAGAGATTCAAAAGCTCGAACACGAACTATGGACTCTCGGAATGGTTGGTACCGACATCGCAACTTATACCAACAGATTCTGCGATCTGGCAATCCTTTGCCCAGATATGATTGCTCCCAAGAGCAAGAAAATAGAAAGATACATCTGGGGACTGACGCCCCAAATACGATCAAGCGTGTTAGCTTCCAAACCTGACACCTTTGAAAGTGCTAAGGAACTGGCACAATCTCGGATTGACTACGGAGGTCATCAGAACTCAACCTTTTCTGCACCAGAACCACAGAAAGGAAACAACAACAACAACAACAACAACAAAAGGAAGAGAGTATGGAATAAAGGGAAGGGTGGGTCTTCCCAAGAATCCGCAAAGAAACAACTGGTTTCAGTGAATGCTGCCACTGTACCTACTACAGTCCCTACAAATCCCTACCCCACAAAGCCTTATGTGGGTAACCTTCCAAAGTGCACCAAATGCACTTACCACCACCACGGACCTTGTCGGGAAATGCAGTGCGCCAACTGCAACAGAAAGGGACACACAACCCGTTTCCACAAGGACCCCGCAAAACCGATCACTCAAGTTTCCAGTGCAGGTGTAGGGCAGACTTGCTACGGTTGTGGCGAGGTGGGCCACTACAAGAGGAACTGCCCAAAGGCAGCAGGCACCGGCGGTGTGGGACGAGTTTTGGCGATAGGCCACGACGAAGCTGTAGCTGACCCAACTATAGTTGCTGGTATGTTCCTTCTCGATAATTCATATGCATGCATATTATTCGATAGTGGAGCGGAGAGAAGCTTCGTGAGTCAAAACTTTATTCATTTACTTAAACCTAAACCTAGCAAGTTAGAAAAATCATTCACTGTAAAGATGGCCAACGGAAAAACCGAAAACACTAACTGCATATACATGGGCTGTACGTTAACTTTAGACGGCCATTC
The DNA here is from genome assembly GCF_051521515.1 of Lactuca serriola. Classification (NCBI taxonomy): domain Eukaryota; kingdom Viridiplantae; phylum Streptophyta; class Magnoliopsida; order Asterales; family Asteraceae; genus Lactuca; species Lactuca serriola. The sequence continues at coordinate 25,481,746 of NC_136411.1, forward strand.
TTTTCCAATCAATCTCATGCCGGTCCAAATCAAAAGTTTCGACGTCATAGTCAGCATGGATTGGTTGAGTCTTCTTCACGCCGACATCATGTGCTTTGAGAAAGCAGTCCGTCTTAATCTCACTAACAACGAAACATTAGTTATCTACGGCGACAAATCAAGTACAAACCTTCACATCATTTCGTGCATCCAAGTTTGAAAGTGCTTGCAGAAGGATTATCAAGCATTCCTAGCGCACATCGTTGATACAAGTCAAGAACTGAAGGACATCAAGAACATTTCAGTAGTACGCGACTTTCCCGATATCTTTCCAGAAGAACTACCAGGATTACCACCACAACGCCAAGTCGAATTCAGAATCGACTTAGTTCCAGGGGCTACCCCAGTAGCGAAGTCACCTTATCGTCTCGCACCAACAGAGATGCAGGAACTTTGCAGTCAACTTAATGAACTCCTTCAATAAGGATTCATAAGACCAAGTTTCTCACCTTGGGGAGCACCGGTCCTGTTTGTAAAGAAGAAGGACGGATCATTCTGTATGTGCATCGACTACAGAGAGCTTAACAAACTTACTGTCAAGAACCGTTATCCTCTAACCTGTATTGACGACCTATTCGATCAACTTCAAGGATCAAACTACTTCTCAAAGATAGATCTACGATCCGGATATCACCAATTACGAGTTCTAGAGGGGGATATTCCAAAGACAGCTTTCCGAACTCGTTATGGACACTACGAATTTGTATTGATACCGTTCGGATTAACCAATGCACCAGCAGTATTTATGGACCTAATGAATAGGGTATGTCGTCCTTACTTGGATCAGTTCGTCATCGTCTTTATCGATGATATACTTGTCTACTCCCGAAGTGAGGAAGATGATAGTCAGCACCTACGAAAAGTCCTAGAAACACTGCGAACAGAGAAACTCTATGCGAAGTTCTCTAAATGCGAATTTTGGATTCGAAGAGTCGAATTTTTAGGCCACGTTGTTAGCGAGAAAGGTATACACGTGGACCCCTCCAAAATTAAGGCCATTGAGAACTGGTCGGCACCAAAGACACCTACAGAAATTCGTCAATTTCTAGGTCTCGCTGGCTACTATCGCAGATTCATAAAGAACTTCTCTAGCATTGCGAAACCTCTTACTACATTAACCCAGAAAGGCGTGGCCTTTGGCTGGGAAGCGAAACAAGAGAAGGCATTCCAGACACTAAAACAGGCCTTGTGCACCGCACCGATAGTATCCCTCCCCGAAGGGATAGAAGACTTCGTAGTGTATTGCGATGCGTCAAATCAAGGACTTGGTTGTGTTCTTATGCAGAGAGGGAAGGTTATTGCTTATGCCTCCCGACAGCTTAAGACACACGAAGTGAACTATACGACACACGATCTTGAGTTAGGAGCAGTGGTATTTGCTCTGAAGATATGGAGACACTACTTATACGGAACAAAGAGTACTATTTTCACCGATCACAAGAGCCTTCAACACATTTTCGATCAGAAGGAACTCAACATGCGACAACGACGATGGGTTGAGTTACTAAATGACTACGAATGCGAAATTCGTTATCATCCTGACAAGGCCAACGTGGTAGCTGACACCCTCAGTCGAAAGGAATACACTGGTCGGAGGGTCAAATCTCTGACTATGACTATCCATTCCCACTTATCCACACAAATTAAGGCGGCACAAATGGAAGCTTTGCAACCTGAAAATGTGGCGGGTGAATCCCTGCGAGGAATGGAAAAGAATCTAGAAGTCAAGGGTGGCGGAGCCTACTATCTCATGGACCGAATCTGGACCCCGAAACATGGTGGTTTCAGAAACGTAGTCATGACCGAAGCACACAACTCAAGATATTCCGTTCACCCCGGTTCAGATAAAATGTATCTGGATCTTAAGAAACTGTACTGGTGGCCTAACATGAAAGCGGAAATTGCTACCTTCGTAAGTAAATGCCTTACTTGCGCTAAGGTTAAGGTCGAGTATCAGAAACCGTCAGGATTACTACAACAACCGGAGATACCAGAATGGAAATGGAAGCGGATTACTATGGAATTCATAACCAAGTTACCCAAGACGACGAGTGGACTCGATACCATATGGGTCATCGTCGACAGATTAACCAAATCCGCACATTTCCTACCCATCAAGGAGACTGACAAAATGGAAAAGCTTACAAGAACTTACTTAAGGGAAGTAGTGCGACTGCATGGTGTTCCGATATCCATTATCTCCGATAGAGATAGTAGATTCACTTCAAGATTCTGGCAGTCACTACAAAGTTCCCTGGGGACTAGGCTAGACATGAGTGCAGCCTACCACCCACAAACAGACGGGCAAAGTGAGAGAACGATACAAACTTTAGAAGATATGCTAAGAGCCTGTGTGATTGACTTTGGAAAGGCATGGGATATCCATTTACCCCTTGTCGAATTTTCATACAACAATAGTTATCATACAAGCATAAAGGTTGCTCCGTTTGAAGCCCTCTATGGTCGAAAGTGCAGATCCCCTCTGTGCTGGACTGAAGTTGGCGATACCCAGTTAGCTAGAGGAAGAGTTCCTGAAAGCACTCTCACCGGTCCGGAAATCATACGAGAAACGACAGAGAAGATCGTTCAGATTCGTGAACGATTGAAAGCCTCTAGAGACCGACAGAAAAGTTACGCTGACCAAAGGAGGAAACCTTTGGAATTCCAGGTAGGAGACCACGTTTTATTAAAGGTCTCACCGTGGAAGGGTTTAATACGCTTTGGAAAGCGTGGGAAACTAAATCCAAGATACATAGGGCCTTTCGAGATTCTTGCCAGAATCGGCCCTGTGGCTTACAAGCTTAACCTACCGTGTGAACTTAGTAACATACATCCAACCTTCCACGTCTCGAACTTGAAAAAGTGTCTGTCCGATGAGACTCTTGTTATTCCACTCGACGAGATCGAGATCAACGAGAGCCTCAACTTTGTGGAAGAACCGGTAGAAATCATGGACCGGGAGGTCAAGCAAACAAAACAAAGTCGCATACCCATCGTGAAGGTTCGCTGGAACGCCAAGCGGGGACCTGAATTCACATGGGAACGCGAAGATCAGATGAAACAAAAGTACTCATCTCTTTCATGTTCACTAGTATCTTTATTACTTTAAATTTCGGGACGAAATTCCCTCTAACGGGGGGATGATGTGACAACCCGATATTTCAACTCTTTGTAATGGCCTAATAAGTGAAGTATTGTAACCACTTTTGAGTTAAAGAAATTAACTTTGATAATAAAATGTCCAAAAAATTTCTATTTAACTGCCTACTGTGTTTAATATCATTAAACCGGGATCGTACGTAAAAAGAATGCCCAAATCCGGCTTCGTATATCGAAGTTAGGATTTTTCCAAGTTCGGCTTAGCAGCAGACAACTAAAAACTCGAATCGGAGATCGAGCGACTTTTGGCCGGAATGACCTAAACGAGAATCGAAGGTCTCGACAATGGTATTTCAGCGGTGAAAAGTCTGGAAAAAACCGACGTCAGATAAAGAAGTTATGAATTTTTAAAGAAATTCCTTAATCACATCATTTTATAAATAAATAATAAAAATAATTTCGGAATTTGCCAACGGAGTCTAAACGAAAGTTGTAGAGCGTAGTCTCACCTACGCGTGGATATAAAGACCATCGAAAATGGAGTTCGTATGAAGAAGATATGATTTTTTGAAGTTTATTAAATAAATTATATATAAATTTAATTCAAAATCCGGTAATATCCGAAGGAGGAGTCAGCGTCCTCATCCGAGTTACGCGCCGCGTAACCTTGTACGCCCCGCATACGCGAGGGCCTTGGTCTCGGTCCGTCCACGTCGCCCCTATGCGAAGCTACTCCCTTTCCGTCCCATCCGAAGCCGAGGCAGTCGAGGACTCGGTCATGCATGACGTACGAGTACGCGCTGCGTACGAGCGTACGCCCCGCGTACCGAGGCGGTTCAGCCCTCTATAAATAGAAATGCGAGGGTTCCGGAAAAATCACCCCATTTCTCTCACGATCTTGCCTCGTTTTCCGTGCCCGCACTACCCCGAAGCTCTGGTCTTTTTGCTCAAGTTCCGAGGGTCGATTTTACTCCCGAGATTCCCGAGAATCCCGAGAAAAATCCGTTTCCCAAGACGAAACTCTGTCCGGTTTTCCATCTCGCTATCTTCAAACTTTCAAGTGAGTTCATACCCCTTAATTAAACTTTTTTAAATATTCTAAATGCTTTTATATGCTTTCTAAGGGGGGGGGGGGGGGGGGGGGGGAATACAAGTAAAACACGCGACTACTATCGGGTGTTATATATAAAGATTTCTATACACTTTTATTAAGTAGAATCATATGTGATTTATAAACTTTATAGGGAACTCTCGTATACAAAATATATTACAATAGAATCCTATCTTTAAAAATATAAATTGTTGTAATGCATGTATAAACTAAACATTTTCTTAGATTATATGTATACTTGCCTACCTTAGGCTCTGCAAAAATCTATACAGTTATAAAATGTGATTCCTTTTCTAGGCATTTTTCTAAACAAACAAGTCACACTTTTAGAAAACTATAATATGTATAGTTTTACAAGGATATTGCTAACTTTTACATACTAGAAACATGATTTTCAAAAAGTCACTTTCATATACAAGAACAAAACAACATTTTAACACGTAAATCTGTTTTTATACCACGGTTTTGTGAGACATAAACTTCACGTACGTTCGAGTACACATTTCATGTCCTGTATTATATACTAGAATCCCTTGGAGGGGGAGCATGGTGTTTGTGTATAGTACTATACGGGCTTGACAACCCGCACCCTGACTGTTAGCTACAGTCCACCATTTGGGGTGACAAACATCATAACATTCCAACACCTGAAGAACGTTGTGTATAGGCATTCCGAGTCAATAGTATGGTTATAAAACTCACATGGGGTATTCAAAATGCATTGATTTACAAGGTTTTCAAACACATTGGTTATTTTACACTTACATACATTTTAGAAACCAACATTAGTCTTGAGAGAAGGCTACTTTTATACTAGTAGAAAATATAGGATTTTCTAAACACAACACAACCAAGGACCAAAACATTTCATTTTATACAAACATTGTCATTTAAATACTTATGAAACTCACCAGCTTAAATGCTGATCTACTCTTTCAAAATTACTTGTATGTCCCAGGGAATCAGTAATTTCAGGTATCATTATGCTTTTGATGAAGGGATGTTGCGGCGACAGTTTAATCTCATATTTTGACATCATATTGTAATTGGTTTTGAACATGTAACTTTTGACAAATGTAAACTTTCAATTATATATGTGATGGTTGTATTGCTTTCTTTACTATGTATTCATTTGTTACGTTACCACATGAAGTCATCTGCCCCCGAACGTTTCCGCCGTTCAGGTTTGGGGGTGTGACACTTAGCTCGGTTTTAATTGCCGGTATTGAGCCTGTCCAACAATGCATGGTTTGTTCTAAGGTTTTGTATATAAGTTGCATGCATGCAGTCTTTGTAGTTAAGGCTTTTGATTATTCTCCTCATTGTACTGTAAACCCTAGCTTGCCTCTACAGTGGAAGTTTTTTGTCGAGCTCTGTTGAGGCGTGACTTTATTTGAATCATAAGCACACCTTTGATTCCATTCTGCGTTCATATCATTACTGTGTTTGTCTTGTTTGATTTTCGTATTCTTACCTGTGAAAGATCTAATCGATCTAAGAGATTTATTCACATCAACTAGTATCCTTTTTTCCTCATCTTGTCAATCCAATTGTCCCGATGCCATGCAACCCAAATGGACCATGCCGGGTCGAGTCAAGTCTTACCAATTATAGTTATGGACTTAGACATTAATCCAACAGTCTCCCACTTGGATAAGTCTAAAACTATTATTGCAAGTATGACTTCATAACCCGACTAGCAATCGTAGCTCTCAAAAGCTTCTGTCGAACTCTGACCTTGTCGATGATCTCTAAACTTTGTCAATAACTTGTCCATTAGAAAAGGGATCATATATTCCTCCATTCTAGATATCATATGGACTGATACATGGATTATAAATCATTCCCTCTGTCCATTTGTTGTTTCCCGATTTCTGATTCATGATGACTGACTGATTGAACAGATCAAGTCAATCCTGGCTTGGCCAAGCACTCACATGTGTCATCATTAAATCATCGAGGGGCCCATAGATATCGCTTTTATCCCGAAGGTAAAAGGAATGGATAAACTTTGACTCATATGGCTTGTTCTACTACTTGTTGAATCATACACAAAGGCACGTTTTATAACATCGAGTTACCAATGCGTTTTCGTGCAATCAATGTACAACCAATTCATAATAACAACTCATATCTCTAGGTTTGAAGAATATAAGATATTATCGTCTCATGATCACTCATGATAAAATCCATGAAGTGATTCCAATGAGCGTGGGTTGAATCCAATACTCAAAACTCATGAGTACTCATGAGTGTTGTAACACCACATTGTCCAACATCTTAGACCTCTACAAGCCCAACCCATGACAGTCTTGATTCATATCTACTTCCAACATATGACCTAGTATGGATGGTTTGAATAACTTAGTCATTCAGGAAGAACGACCTAGTTATTCTGGAAGTCAAAACATGCAAAATGAAACACATGAATAATTGAATCCAATATGGTCTCAGAACTTATGAATATAAATAAAACACCTTTTATTTATCACCATATGATTACACATTATTCATTGCATACTATTTCAGCTTTCAACTTTATTCTTGAATTAAAACAATAGTTGTCCCATGCTCCAAGCATGTGCACTATGTTTTCTAAACATTAGTCATGCCATAAACCAAGTATGCACACTATGTTTGTCTAAACATTAGTTATGCCATACTCCAAGTATGCATACCAAGTTTATCTATGATCTTTACATTGTTAAATAGGTCGATTGAATATAACTCCAATGATTCTCATTTCACAGTCCCAAGTCCTTACAACAATGCAAGAATTCCATATTCATGCCTTTTACCGAAATCTGTTCGATTCTAAACTTATAAGCATTAGTCCTCTTGTAACGATTATGCACAAAGTCACAAAGACTTGTCAACAAACATTACAAAGTATTCCAATGGAGATTAACTCCATGGAACCGAAGTCTCATATTCAAAGTTTATTGCCTTTGAACATACTTCTTGCATTAAGTTTCATAATCTTACACAGATAACTTCCACCTACAGAGACAACTCCATATTCCCATTTTGATACCCCTTCTGAACAAGAGTTGCCTCTTTTCAGATTAGGTCATTATGGTCCTTTCAAAGTTAACACTATACGTCCAACTGTCCTTGAGCAACCAATCCTTGGTAAAACCTTAGATTGTCCTCGACAATTTCTTAATCACTTTAGTCATATCCAATTCTAGACCTTTTCCCTACTTAATGCCCCAGGCATTTGGAAAATTTTAGAAAGGATGAATATTATAGCACATGCAATCGATCCTGTACCCAAAGCAAATGGGACACGATTCATGATGTCTCAGATAAAGACATGATTCTAGACCAGTCTTTTGCTACAATATTTTTATTTGCCATGTTTTCAAAATTTGACTATGAAAAGGGATGTCGTAATCATAATCGAATTTTAAGAACGCAATACATAGAATTTTCTTAAGTTGAACCAAACCAACATAGAATTCATATATATATATGTATATATATATATATATATATATATATATATATATATATATATATATATTCATGACTAAAGATGATTAAAATCTCAATCTAAGCCTTTTAGAATTGAAATGAAGCATAATTTCCTCTCCTTTAATTATAGCAAAACAACTTTTTTCAACCCCTGCATCTTCACAAATTGAAACCTTTTGTTTTCTATAATTAACATTGCTAACTTGCAATACTCATCATAATTATCATGCTCCCACTAACATGATGATTATTAGCATAACACTTATACTCCCACTAGGCTTGACATGTATCCAGTAAACAATTGGACTTCTAGAAGTCAATACTTTATTGATTTTCAAAGTTCAGATTTCTGATACGAGATTGCTTTGATAGGTCCTTATCAAAATTATACACCTTATCTTAGATAGTTCACATGTGTGTCTAAACAATTTTAGAACTATGAAAAGGGATGTTGTAATCATAGTCTCGATTTTTTAGACCTTTTGCTATTTCTCATAATTCCATGTTAGTGTGCTCTACTAACGACTTTGAGAATGCAAAGATTGCTATCTACTTAAAATCTACTTGATGGAAGTATTTCCTCACCATCATTTTCGTGAATCGGAGAGAAACCTTATGACCCTTAGATATTATGCTGTATATGTTCTTATCCATGTGAATTTGTCAAAACCACAATCACTAGACTAGGTTAGTGACAAATCCAAACTCATATGGATTGAACTTGTGCAATTTTAACTTCTCGCCACCTGCCATTGCTTCCAAGTAGTTATGCAAACAATTGAGAACATGTAGAACTCAAATGTATAGCCAACTTCAATTGGAATGGGGCACAGAAACGTCAACACGATAGGTTATAAACCTCTTGTGTGCTAGTGATGAAATACATGTTATTCTTGATTAGATCTTGAAATTCTTTTCAGGATCTTCAAGACTCCCACTGTCTTCTTAACCTATAAGACTTCCTTGCCAAATATTCAAGAGATAGTGTGGATTCTAATCAGACAAACACTTCACACAATTGGCCTTAGTTGGTCTTTGTTTTATCCAAAACATCACGACTTACCAATTTCAAATGTACAAGAGTAGAAAACCTTTTACTCTTACATATGAATAGTGTTAATAAACCTTCTTTAAGATGTGTCACTCAAGTTACAATCTTGGAGTATAACTCTAAGAATTGTTTTTGGAACGAAGTATGAATCATCTTCTTAATTTAACCACTTCAACAATTCATAATTCCTCTTCTTAGCTATCAGAATGCACTAAGATGACCATAGAGGACTAATTGTGATATGATTTCTAAATCAATAAGATGATCATAAACATGATACTAAAGTACTCTCCCATCTTTTCAAATTTGAGAAACTTTTATCCTTCTGGCAAATTTGATTCTTCTTATTCGTTCTTCCATAAATTGAATCTTTTCCAATGTTTCAGAATTATACTTAAACTTGTAAGTATAACCATATTTACTAAAATTTAGTAAATCATGTTGAATAGTCTTATCGATCTTTGTGGTGGACTTGACCAGTGCACAAGAGTGTGTACTCGATTCCTTAGTCCTTTCACTTGACTCACACATCCATGTGAACAAGTAGTTAGTCTTAATTTTCCAATGCTTGAAAGTTCTCATTCATCATACTATATAACTTGCATGATTCCAAGTTTCGATCCAATTGAGACTTGGGTGATGAGAATCTTTCCTTATTTGGTAAATTTAGACACTACCACAAATGAAAGAATCAAATTCATATTTCCAATATTGCTATTAATGGAATCATATAAGCAACACCTTTTTTTTCAAATTCCATTATAAGGATATTTTAAAATAAATAAAATTAAAAACTTTTCTTTTATTTTAAAACTTTTCGGAAAAAGTAATCCTTACAATGAAAATGTATATAAAAACTTGTTGTCATCTATTCCTAAGCAATATATCATAACTCCTAAGAAGTAGCTCAAGAATCCGATCTTAAAACTATGCTATAGAAATCCATCTACGCGATCAGATTCAACATACTCTTTCTTTAAGTTTCTTCACTTTTCTTTGATTCTTAAGACATCAACATGTGACCCAGTCACACCATGTATCAATAATCTCGGAATAGAAACTCAACAGAGTTAGATAGTGGACTTTACCTGAAGTAGAGTCAAACTTATTAACTTTAACATCCTTAGGTAAATAGGCTGTTTCGCAAACAATGCCCCTTACTTTGGCAATATAAACATATGGACCCTTCGCTAATGGTACACGGGACTATCACAGACTTAGATTTTCTCTTTACCGTTTGGTCAACCGAGTTAACTATGGTCGATCCCTTTCCAATGGGAAGAGAATGCTTTTTCTGGATTTCCAGTGTCATCACTGTCAATGTCCATAAAGTTTTGGGAAGTTGATCTTAGCAAATAGATAAGATCATTAAGGGTCTTGTCATAGTCTGTTTCATAGGAGTCCTAAAGGAACTCACTATGTGACTTAGAAAGTGATTGGACATCCAACTTTCCCGCGACTTTCACACCCAACTCTCCCAGCTTGTCAAAATGTGACTTCATTTCCAAGATGTGAGCACACATAGACCTTGCTTGCCAATAGGGCTAGAGTGACATTGAACTTGTGGGATAGGGAGAATAATTGGAGGAGGTGGAGGAAGTGAAGTTCCAAGAGATTTGGGAGGATCATAGATGTCTGAACTAGACATCTTTTGGGAGATATTCAAGACAGTTGATCTAAAGTCCTTAATATAACACCCAATATGAAATATTAAGGCTAGGACCCTACAAACTAGGGATGAAAGTGGGTCCAAACCTGGACCCGATGGACCCGGACCCGGAAAACCCGGAACCGGTTAACAGGATTTTATAGAACCGGAAACCGGACCGGTATATAGGAACCGGTTCCGGTTCGGTTCCGGGTATGGTTCTGGGTAAAGTGGGTCTAGAACCGGAAAATCCGGAAACATCAAAGTGGGTAAGTTGGAACCGGATAAAGTGGGTTTAGACCCAGAAAACCCAAAAAAACAGGAATTTTTTGGTAATTAGTTACAACTTAGTGGGTTGAACTTTGAAAATTTTCATATTGATATCCCCACTTTGGGGGGCTGTAACTTATTGAATACGAAACCACAATTAACAAAATTAGAGTCTAAAATCATCTACAAATTCTAAAATACACTCTGGAAAAACCCGCATGTCAATCCGAATTTAAACGAATGAGATATACTTGTGTTAATATTTTCACATAATACAAAGTACAAAAACAAATAGCTGAAAAGTTGAAAATTTTCAGTTTTGATATCCCGACTTCGGAGGACTGTAAATCATTCCAAAAATGACAAAATTATAGTCTAAACTCATGTACAAACTGTAAACTAGAAGTTGGAAAAAACCACATGTCAATCCGACTTCAAACGAATTAGATATGCATGCTTTAAAACTTTCACCGAATACAAAAAAACTAAAAAACTAAAAACTTTCAGCTTTGGTATCTCAACTTTTGAGGGCTGTAAGTCAATGAATATAAAACTAAAAATGAAAAATTTATAGTCTAGAATCATGTACAAACTCTAAACTACATGTCGAAAAAAACCGTATGTCAATTGGAGTTGAAACGAATAAGATATGCATCTTGTAAACATTTCACAAAAAGTGGTTCCGGCCCTAAAAGTGGTTCCAGTTCCAAAAACCGGTTCCGGATTTTAGACCCGGTTTAACCGGACCCAATGGACCTAAACCCGGATTACCCGGAACCCGGATAAAGCCAATTTTTAAACCCGGAACCGGACCCGGTTCTATATATTCCGGTTCTAACGGGTCTGGTTCCGGTTCGGTTCCGGTTCCGGTCCGGTTTTCCGGTTCTAAATCTCATCCCTACTACAAACTATTTTATAACTTGGAAGAGGGATGTCGTAATCCAAGATATAAAATATTTGAAGGTAGGTGAATGACGATTCACCAATTTCCACCAAGATAAACGAAATGTATTATTAGGTTTTAATTGGTTTTTGAAACTCCTAGATTCTTTTGAGATTCATTGAACTGTTCAATGGCATGTTTCAATCTCGAGTGTGCCCTTCAGGTTTTATGACTAAGATGTTGAGGATCACAAAACAAGGTGTGAATAACCATGCAAATATACTTGGTACCCTTAATATTTACCCCTCAATCGATGTGCTGGTTAGCCACACGCACTCCACTGATACTATGATAAATATTAATTTACCCTTTGCCTACCTTGTTAAGTCCAGGTTAGTGTGCTGGTTAACCACACACGCTCCACTTACGGCTTAAACAAAGTGCAAAGTGTAATTTCATGGATTAGAACCTTGTTCGCATTTTTCCTAAGTAACTAAGATTGGTATTAATAAGAGTTTAGTTACTTAGTATTTATCATTAATACTTTTAACGAAGGGAGAATTCTAGTCCTTGTCCTACCTGTTCGGCTAACGACCCTCCACCGGTCAAGGAAGCGGTGGGTGAGAGTAGACACCAATTAAACTGCCATTTTATAGGCAGTAACCTTATACCCCCCTTATAGATTGGCTTCGTGAATGAGGCCTACTAACGGTAAGACTGACTTTACTCTTATACATATATATTATTATTAACTTATAATATTATAGAGTATAAGTTTTGAATTTTAACTTTTAAAATTCTAAGGGCTTAACTTGGAATTAAAGTATTCATGAAAGAAAACTTTTCAAATTCCAAAACTTGAGGGCAAGTTTTGAAACTATTCAAAACTAATTAATTCCATAACTTATGAGTTTAAAGTAGTTTTAATTAAAAAAAATCTTCAAGTTCCATAACTTGAGGACAAGTTATGGAAGAATTTAAACTATTAAAGAATGTAACTCTTCTTCTTTTGTAACTTATGGAACTAATTAAGGCTACACATTTTTTATTATTTAATTAAGAGACTCTTGAACCTCCATTACTTGAAAACAAGTTATGGAGTCATAAAACCATTTAATGAGGACAATACTCTTCATTTTGTAACCTTTGCCAACTTTTATGAGTTTTAAGAAACTTAAATGTGACCTTTCATGTAACTTGAGGACAAGTTACACAAACACATTTTAGGATCAAATCTTAGATTAAAATGGATTAAAGACACATAATCAATTAACTTTTCTATTAATCTAAGCAACTCATATGAACAAAGATAATTCACATCAAACTTTTTCATGTAATTAGCATAACTTTTAAACTAATACAAAACATGAATCTATTGGCAATTATCTTTGAAATTGGATTAGCATGAACATTACCACATCAAAAACAAGTTTACAAGTCCAAAAAACAACTTAGGGTAATGTTCCTAGTCCAAATCCAGCCAAAACAGTCGAATATATGTTGTCAGGGGGTCCAACTCGGCGACTTGGATGTTTTTTGCCTTGGACATGTCAAGTCCCTTCATGGACTTGACGAGTCTGCTATGCAGACAACAACAAAATTCGATTTTTCAGCTAAATTTGCAAGTATAACAAGAAAACAAGCCTAGTCTCTGGTACCACTATTGGGTTTTGAGCATTCTAACACTCCTAAGTGTACATGCAACCCTAAATACCTTGGATCTATGTTTTCTCTATTATACATGCAAATATGAATATTCCAAGGTATTACCCTATCTAGCATACAATCTATGATACTTGGGTAATAAATCAAGTTAGAATACATCCCTTGTTGTTGTAACTTGTCTTCATGAAGCTTGAGTGCCTAGTGCCCCAAGTGTGACACCTCAAATGGTTCACACAACACCATGAACACTTGGAATAACCTTGAGAATCAAGGATACTTTGGTTCTCTCTAGTAAAACCGGCTAGCCCTCTTAGTGTACCCACACTAGTGCAAATTTCACCAACCAAGGACCTCTTTATATAGTGTGGAGATTAGGGTTAAACCTTAATACCCATGACCTTTCATTTCTTATGATCCATGGGTTAAACACTCCATGGACTATCCATGAAAGCTTAGCACAACTTAAATGAACTTGGCTCATCACACATATATATCTAAGAGTCCATATTTAATTAGTTCCTTTTGATCACTTAATTAATTCCAAATTAAAACTTGATCAATACTAATTAAATAATATGATTATATATTAATATATTAGAACTTATAATATATTAATATAAATCACTAGTATCCTTTTTCCTCACCTTGTCAATCCAATTGTCCCGATGCCATGCAACCCAAATGGACCATGTCGGGTCGGGTCAAGTCTTACCAATTATACTTATGGACTTAGACGTTAATCCAACACTAATATCCCAGTGCCACGTGAAGAGAATTGTTATCGAGATTATGAAAGTAATTATGATTTGAGTGATTGAAAAGTAAGAACACAAAGAGTAAATATTAATCAGATCTTATATTGATAAAGACTGATTACAGGAATAAGTATAAAGGATATTTGCGTTTCAAAAGTTATCCTCTAGTTCTATCCTCGGTCCCTATTTATAGGGAACCTGAGTGTACAAAAAATATACTAAGTCTAAACAATACACTTCGCATAAAACTGACTTAGTAAAATAACTAAAAATGCGAAACTAAACAAACACACAATACTTTTGTAATTTAAACTCTACAATCTCCCCCTTTGTAGAAAGTCAAAACTATTCAGTCCATAAGCTTTTGAACAGCTGAGTGAATAGTCTTTCTCACTTCTCCATACCAGGAGATCACCTTCTTGAGCTCTTTCTTGTCTCCTTCATTATTCTTCTTGCAGTTGTTCATACGAACAATAAAGTGCATATATTGCGAAGAAGTATATCTTTCAACCTCTGAGACTTTAAAAAAAAATTTCTTAGGCTTTCCCTTTGTATCTCTTCCCGAAAACACCATGTCGAAAGGTTTCAGGCATATTTCCCCAACAACATATTTTAATACTGCTGACCGGGTTAAGGTTTCTTCCCAAGGGACGTTAACTTCTCTTCCCAAAGTGGTTGCCAATTCTTCATCAGTTAGAGCCAAACAATCGAAGTAATTGTCGATATACGTCTTGACATGTGCGAAGCCGATCTTAAACACTTCAGTCTTAGATCCTTTGAGCTTATTCTCTTTCATATGTTTCAAAATGAGAGCCACTTGAATCAAATCACTGCAATTCATCAGAGGGAAGTCAGTAACTGTGAAGTCATACTGCTTGTTATCAGCTCGAATAACAAAGTAACGAAAATTCCGAAGCATGTCTTCAAACATCGCATCTTTCTTGATCGTTAACACCTTTTTGATCTTCATTAAAGACCATACTTCATCTGGATTTTTCCCCAAAACAGCATGAAATCTGATTTTCATGTGTATGTAGTCATCAGGATTATCAAACTTCTCGTTAATCTTGTATTAAGCTATAATGAAGAGCATTTCATTGATTGGAAAATCTAGCTGACAATTGTCTGAATTCGCAATATCATAACTTCTCTTTGGCTTCTTCTCAAATTCATACATTTCCCTTCCCACAACTTTTGACTCTATGGTTTCATAAGAGTACAGCTTCGCAGGATCTCCTTTGTTCATCGTGGGAGGATCACTTGCCCTTTGCCTCATAATACTTTGGACTTGTCTCATTCTTTCCAACTCTGCCTCTGCCTCAGCTTTCTTCTCCTCCTTCGATTTTTCGTATAAAATTCCTTTTCCTTTTCCCACAGTATCAGTTTGAGGTTTCGTACTTGAACATCCTTCTTTTGCCCCAATCGATATTCCTTTGGCAATTGGTCTTGTGGTTATTGTAGTTGAGGAAATTGGCATCATAAGTATTGGAAGAGTAGATTTAAGCTAAGTAGATATTACTTTTCCCACGGTCTTTGCATCCTCCTCTTTACTTAAATTTTTCTCTCCCCCTTGCACCCTGTGAAAGCAGGTGGGGCACTCTTTGGTAGTAAAGAAGTAAAATTGGCGATTGGTGCAAGAGCTTTCTGAATTGCTTGTTCCAAAGTATTAACCTTTAGAGACAAGAACTCAGGAGTGAGAATTTGTTGAGATGAAGATTGCGAAACCACAGTTTTCAGCTCAGTCACCAACTTGATCAACTGATCAAACTTCTCCTGGGTTTCTTTGTGGTTAGCTTCAAGGATAGGGGCAGCAACAACCTTCTGCATTTCTGTAGCAACCACATCAACCTTCTTTTGGACTTCGATATGTTGAGAAGTAATATCCCAAAGCTCCTTCGCAAGTTCGGTTTTCAACTCTTCAAGCTTAAAGTTGACATCCTCCCGAACTTTCTTCACATCATGTACAAACAGAACATGGCGTTCTTTTGCTACAGCTTTTAACTCCTGGATCACCCCCTGAAAAATTTCTTCCTTGAGCTTGAATGCGAAGCTCAGTGTTTCCATATGGCAAGTATGGAAATGTTTCCATATTGGGAGTTGGATATTGAGAATCTATGTCTAGATTAGAAACTTTTATGCAAGAAGGATGTTCAAAGGAATGTACTTTGAGTGAGAGACATCATATCTATAGAATTGTTTCTGATAGAGATTGGCCAAGTCTTGATGATTTTGAGCTGTGACTTTACGAAATGATCATTGCATAAAAATGTTAGAATCTAACATATTCTATAAGTGGCAAGAGTTTAATATTCTTACACTTGTGATAAGGATTGGGAGTTGTGAAATGAGTATGATTGGAAATGTGTTCATTTGATCTATTTCACAAAGTAAGGACCGTAGGTAAACATTGTGTGCATGATGAGAGCATGGGACAAGTGTAGTTATAATTCAAGTAAGAAGTTGATTACCCGAAACAACAAATAATGAGTAATCAATATGGTGATTAAATAAAATATTTTATTTATACCCAGAGTTTGGGGCCATATGGGATTAGTATTATTCTTGTGTTTCACTTTGCATGTTTTGAATTCCTGAATAATTAAATTGGTTCAGAACAATCAAATTATTCGAACGGACCACAGTCGTTTATATGTTGGAAGTAGGTATGAATGAAGACTGTCGTGAATTGGTTTGTGGATTGTCTAAAGTGTATTAGACATAAGCAAATGTTTGTTGCAACGTTCATGAGTGTTTATGAATATGATTTGAGCATTGGATTAAACCCACGCTCACTTGAATCACTTCATGGATTTTATCACGAGTGATTGATGAGACGATAATATCTTATATTCTTGAAACCGAGATGTGTGAGTTGTATCTTGCGAGTCAGTTACACATTGATAATACGTAAACGCACCAGTAACTTGGTGTTATAAAACATATTGTTGTGTGTGATTCGGTAAGTGAGTGCAAGCAAGCATTGAATCAAATTTTATCCGTTTCTTTTATCCAAAGTAGGATGAAAGCGATATCTGTGGGACCCTCGATGATTTAGTGATGGAACCTAAGCGCTTGGCCAAGCCGGTACTAATTTGATGTGTTCAAATTGCAGTCTGTTGTCATTCGTCATAAATCGGAAATCGGGAAACAGTATAGAGAGAATGATTGAAATCCATGTCTCATATCTATACGATATCTAGAATGGAGGAATATACGATCCCTTATCTAAAGGACGCGTATCTGATAAGATCAAAGTTGACAGCGGCTTTTGAAAGCTACGATTGCAGATCAGGATCTGAAGTCATACGCAGAATAATTATTAGACTTATCCAAGTGGGAGACTGTTGGATTAGTGTCTAAGACCATAACTATTTTGGTATGTACTTGACCCGATGGTGCATCGTCCTTTTAGGTTGCCTTCACCAAAGCAACTTGATAGGATGAATTATGGAGAGAAAGGATTAATTATGATTTATTAATATATTATGAGAATAATATATTAAAGGAGAAATCATATTGTTTAATTAACATTAGTCAAAAATTAATTGATAATTAATTTTGTGGCTAAAAGAGATTAATTAAACTTAAGAGACTGCAACTTTAATTATAAGACAATTGCATTTGGGCTATGGATCACCTTGGAATAATAGGTTGGACGAATTCTATGAGGAAACCCATTAGAAATCGTCCAAGGGATATTCTAAAAGGGTTCATGGGATGCTTAGGGCTTAAGCAGTCAAATTAGGGTTTCCTAGTTGAAAACCCTAATAGCCTACATGTATATATAGTACCCTTAATCCCCACAAACGTGTCTAAGAGTTACACTAGGGTTTCTGGACGTTTTGGGCAGCCTCCTCTCTCCTTATTCTTCATCCTCTTGCTCTTGGTGTTTGTGAGCCATTAGAGGAGTGACAATTATGACTCTAAGCTTTCTAAAGCCATTACAAGGAGGATTTGAGATTGTTATTGCTACATAACAATCAAGGTAAGATCTAAAACCCTTTCACATGTTAATATGATTAATTGTATGCTAGAAATAGGGTTTAAAGTCTTGGATAAATTGCATGTACAATAGAGAAACCTACAGGTCTTTCATACTAATGCCAAGGGTCATCCCGTTGGTCTTCCTATAACACATAAACCTAATGGTCCAGAATTGGTGCCTTCGACCCATAGTATAGGGAGGAGACTCACCTCAAATACTGAAGTTCACTGCAAGAATCCCTAGCTGCTGCCTGGACAACACCTTCGATCTATCAGATCAAAATAACACCAATTTAGCAATTGGGTTCCACTCGAAGGCCCACCAACCAAACTTGGGGTAAAATGACCATTTTACCCTTGGCCCAACATGAACCAAAACTGAGGCCCAAATCGATTAACCAAAAGATACATAAAGGCCCACTAATGGCCCAATTTTCCAAATTGGGCCCAACCTCATATGAGTCATAATCTAAGCCCATAATTTCCTTTATTAAAATTCATTTACCTCAAGTCACCGCTTAGGACAACATAGTCAAAGACTAAAGTCAAAAAGTCAAGGTTAACGGCCCGAGTTGACCCAACTCGCCGAGTTGTTCCTTCAACTTACCACGTTTTTCCATTTAACTGCAAAGTTTGGAAAAACTTATCCAACTCGCCGAGTTCGCTCAAAACCCAACAACTTAATACAATAAGTACTCAATCCATAAGGACATCACTCAAAAACCTAGATCTAACTTCCTTGAGCTGGAAAACCACGTAAAGTTGCCAACTTTACGTTCATACATGCCTAAACACTACAAGAAAAAGACCCTTTTACGACGCGCAAACCATGACACTCATTGATTTATGTTACGCAATAGCGAGGGACATTAAAAAAGTGTCATCTCTCCAAAAAATTGAAAGATTGACATCACGCATTATTGTGCGCCCTTAAATTAGTGTCTCATGTAAAAAAAACTTAAAAACACGGAGGGCACTTTATCTAAAATCGTGCGTCCTCTGTGAATGTCGCTTTATGTTTTTTACTCAAAACGCGCGTTCTTAGGAAATCCTCTTAAAATTCTAAAATTTTTAAATACCCCGCTTCAAGGTCTGCCTTCGTTCTCTTCTTTTCCCTTCTCTCTATAAACCCTAATCACAAAACCATCTCTGCTATAAACCTCGACAACTCATATAATTGTTCTATAACTTTTTTCTTAAAAACTCATGTTCATTCCTGAAGATCACAAATTGGAGACCAGCAACTAGGGCTTTTGTACGTGCTCCCAAAGACGAACATTGCAGAGCTAGCATTTGGGGTTCTGCGACTCCTAATGCTTACAACCGGAGATATAGTGTTCCTCATCCTCTCCTCTTCCCATCTACCCTACTTTCCGACAATATAATTGTTAAGAACCATTTAGGGTTTGTTAATTGGTTAGAAACATTTATTCCAAAAAAATTAAAACCCTTTTTTGGTCGATCATGTCTCAGTATTCCATGTTCCCCTTAACAACCCTAAATCCCCCACACGATAACTAGGGTTTTTTCATGTCAACATTCTCTAGACAATAGAGCTAGAGTACGAGTGCAACACTTCATCTCACTGGCCGGTGGCCTTATCAGGCATGCCTTACTTCACCGGCGATTGCGACTCATCAGCGTCACCATCTCGGAGACTGCATCCCGAACCTATTTTGGTCGAATCCCTTGCCTCTAATACCATTTTTTTAGGACGGCGGCATTGAACGAAGACGAGGGCGGTGACGTCGTCAGCCATGCCACAGTCCACCACCAAGATAATTATCGACGATCCTATCTCCACATTTTGAGTTTTTTGTAAAGCATTTACAGATTTTCACTCCTCTTTATTTGATCGATCTGAATATGGTGGGTGTAGTGTTACTTAGTTTGTTGGATCGAAATCTGTGAATTAGGGTTTCAGTTTCTTTAGCCCCCCAGTTGGTACTAGGGTTGGTATTAGGCTATCTCTCAGGGGTATTCAGTTGCAAGAGTTGTGACACCAACATCATTTCTGTTTATTCAAGTTTCTAAGGTTTGAGCTTTTATTCTTGTAAATAGTTTTTTATTTTGTATAATATTTTCATTTTAGGATAAAAAGAAAAAGATATTATCGCACAGTCCTAAAACAAGGATGATTGGTTTTGCTGTGACTAGTGGTCAGGGTTCACCAATATGGAAATCCCAAATCCCAAGTGGTTAATACAACAACAAAAAATCAACAATTGATTCTATGTTTACAGGGAAGTGTTTAGATCCTAAAAAACTACAAGTGAATTTAGTTTAAATTTCTCAACTTATGTTTCAGGAAGGATAATTATAAAAATGATATGGTATTTGACTTCTTGGGTGCTCTTCATACACAGGATATATGTAACGACCCAAAAATCACAACTAAAAATTTCTTATAAAACATTACTAAAATCATATTTATAAAAACCGTATCATAAGCCATAACATAATTTCTCGAGTATTAAATCAAAACATAACATCATTATCAGAGTCAAACGTTCCCAGGCTAACTGACTATGGTGTGTGCACTGCAATCTTCCCGAGCTCCTCTTTTGAAAACCGAGTACCTAAAACCAAAACTGAAAACGTAAGCATGAAGCTTAGTGAGCTCCCCCAATCTACCACATACCACACAATAACATATAAAGCACATACTGGGCCTTGCCCACTGCATCAGACCGAAGTCCGGGCTAACTGGGGCCTTGCCCCCTACATCGGACCGAAGTCCGAAGCTGACTGGGACCTTGTCCCCTACATCGGACCGAAGTCCGGGCTAACTGGGGCCTTGCCCTCTACATCGTACCGAAGTCCGAAGCTGACTGGGACCTTGTCCCCTACATCGGACCGAAGTCCGAAGCTGACTGGGACCTTGTCCCCTACATCGAATCGAAGTCCGAAGTTGACTGGGACCTTGTCCCCTACATCGGACCGAAGTCCGAAGCTGACTGAACATAGCATGAACATATCCACTAGCATGAACACACATATACTACATCGGGCCGTAGCCCGGCTCACATAACACATAAATCCTGTCTGAGCCACGAAGGCATCAAACATGCTAACTACTGCATCGGACCGAAGTCCAGAAACTACGGCTAACTGAACGGGCCGGCATTGTGGCCTTAGACCCGTTCCTACTGGAAGGAACTCACCTGAGATTGCTGAACTGATGATGCTAATCCTTTGACTGCTACTTGACCTCCGACTCCAAACAGCTGCTCCACTAGCTCCTCGAGCTACCAATGCCAAGATAACACTTAGTCCAACTGACCTCCAAAAAGGTCAACTAGGCCAACTCTAGCCAAGGTCAAAATCCTGGTCAAATTCAACCTTCCAGGTCAACCCTACTCGCCGAGTCCACCTAATAACTCGCCGAGTTCATATGCTCAGGGTCCTTCTATTCGCGACTCGACTCGCCGAGTCAGCCCATGACTCGCCGAGTCAACTATTCCCGAGTCTTGACCTGTCCAACTCGCTGAGTCTCCACCCGACTCGCTGATTCGAGTTTCAACTCGAAGGGTTTGGGGTTTTCGCGACCTGACTCGCCGAGTCCAAGAATAGACTCGCCGAGCCCAAGGCAATCTTCATCTAATTCGTCGAGTTGTTCATCCAACTCGCCGAGTTCATGCCTAACTTCATTCGACTCGACGAGCTGTTCATCCCAATCGTCGAGTTCCTCCTCATCTTCAAGCTACTCGCCGAGTCCACTCGAAGGACTCGTCGAGTCTATCCAGTCCTTAATCCATGCAGTGGCTTTTCGAGCCAAACAGGGCTTCCAACTCATAGATCCATACTTCTAAGGCCTATCCCCCACGTAAAGTGGCAAACTTTACGTGTAGATCAAGAGATCTAGGCTCAAAACACATTCAAACTAGGGTTTATGGCAACATACTTCTTCAACATACCAAGGGCTGATAATTTAGGGGATTCTAGACCAAAACAAGCATGGATATGAGGTAGCAACCTCAGATATGGACCTCTAACTCGAAATGGTTACTTATCATGCCAAAAATGTCCAAAACTCACACATAAGAATAGATCTAGGTGCAAAGGGAGTCCAAGCAACAGCTTATTACCTCCAATTGGTCTGAAATGTCTTCTCAATCCCAAATCTACAGTCCCTTCTTGCACCTCCAAGGCCTTTCTTCCTTCTCCAAGCTTTAGTGCACTCTTCAAGGCAAGATCTAGCTCAAAAACGGATATGGTGGCTAGGGTTTGGTGTTCTGGGGTAGAGAGGCAGTAAAGGAACCCTAGGGAGGAGAATGGGACGTTTAAATAGGCTCCAAGTCCGGATTTAGGGTTTTCCTTGCTCAGGCTTGACTCGCCGAGTCACCTTGGCCGACTCGCCGAGTCGGTCGCTTACACCTCAACCCGGATCCCGCTCGGACTCACCAAGTCCCTCCTTGGACTCACCGAGTCTCCCCTTAAAATTTGGGGTTTTCTTTCCTTTCTTGGCTTTCCAAACTTTGGGTGTTACAACTCTCCCCCACTTAAACTAAACTTCGTCCTCGAAGTTTGCTATGACCAACTGTCCTGCGAGCTACCTCCAACTCTCTGTCTGGGAAATCTAACACCCCCTTCTTGCCCATCACTCCAGCCACTTGTAGTGCTGGTCACTACTGTAGGTACATACTGAATCCTTCTCTTTTCCATAATTTCCTCAACGTTACTTCCTCTGACTAAAAATCCTGTTGCCCCTCATCCGCCTACCGGATGCACTGAGACTACCCAGGTCTAACTAATCTCCCGATATCTGAGTTACCGGACTCCCACCGGTCACTACACTCCATCGCAATCTCCTAGTCGCTCCCAGCGACTCCGCAAGATTCCTTGACTATTTATAACTGTTCTGTCCACTCTGCTACTCATACTGAAACGATGCCGCTGGAACCAGCTTGCTTATCTCCCATCTGATTACTCGACTCCTACTAACTCGAGCCTTCCATCCTTAAGGAAAAACTGCCTGCCTAGCTATCCTTACAGATCACTTATACTTGGAAGAAGGCTCCACTAATCCTGCTGAGAGGGACTTGCCATTACCAAATCAACCAACTATACTAACACTGACCCACACACTGCAACTATCCGCAGCACGGAACTGCCTGCAACACCGAGTTGCCTAAAACACTAAGCTGCCTGAAACACTGAACTGAATGAAACACTGAACTGACTGAAACACTGAGCTCCAACTCAACTGTGGAGTCAAAGGACTCCCCACTTAGTCGCTCCCACGACTTCTGAACGAAATCTTTCTTTGGAGCTAGTTTCCACTAGTTATCTTGTCACTGTGGCTCTAACATCCTTCCGATCCAACCGATCGGGTCCATACGTCACATCCTGACATCATCAATTCCGCGACTAACAACACGATGGCTCCCAGACTGAAGGTAGCCCTTAACATGCCCGAACCCCATCGGTCCACTACTACTCTGATCTCATAACTGAAATACTTGGAAATCCGAAATCTAACCCATGGATTCCCATATCCTCACTGCAGCACCCGAACGGGTGGGAACTACTGCTTCCCCGCGCCCAACAACGCGCTCATGCTGCCTACCAATCTAATAAAGGCCATGGCTACACCCGCAGACTTACAACTCTCTAATACTATTTGGCTGCTAATGAATGCTACGGCTACCCCCGCAGACTTACAACACCACTACTACTACCTGACTGCTAGTGAATGCTACGGCTACCCCCGCAGACTTACAACACTACAACTACTATCTGACTGCTAGTGAATGCTACGGCTACCCCCGCAGACTTACAACACTACTACTACTACCTGACTGCTAGTGAATGCTACGGCTACTCCCGCAGACTTACAACACTACTGCTACTACCTGACTGCTAGTGAATGCTACGGCTACCCCCGCAGACTTACAACACTACTACTACTATCTGACTGCTAGTGAATGCTACGGCTACCCCCGCAGACTTACAACACTACAACTACTATCTGACTGCTAGTGAATGCTACGGCTACCCCCGCAGACTTACAACACTACTACTACTACCTGACTGCTAGTGAATGCTACGGCTACTCCCGCAGACTTACAACACTACTGCTACTACCTGACTGCTAGTGAATGCTACGGCTACCCCCGCAGACTTACAACACTACTACTACTATCTGACTGCTAGTGAATGCTACGGCTGCCCCCGCAGACTTACAACACTACTACTACTACCTGACTGCTAGTGAATGCTACGGCTACCCCCGCAGACTTACAACACTACTACTACTATCTGACTGCTAGTGAATGCTACGGCTACCCCCGCAGACTTACAACACTACTACTACTACCTGACTGCTAGTGAATGCTACGGCTACCCCCGCAGACTTACAACACTACTACTACTACTATATGACTGCTAGTGAATGCTACGGCTACCCCCGCAGACTTACAACACTACTACTATCCCGAGGACATCCTGACTGTCCCTAGTCCCGCTAGTGATTCCTCATCCTGATTCCTCAAAACCAGCCCTCAGTCTTTGAATACTGCATCATCCTCGACATCTTATATCCTTGATATACTTAGCGCTTCGTCGAGGAACTCTTCGGCTTGGTTCCCAAACCAACCGTCTACGAATCTAGATACAATAAGCTATTGTTGGGAAGTTTCCAAACTCCCAACTCCTGAATTTACACAATCCTGCATGCTAACTCTGCCACTGGCTACTAATACGAAGGCATCTCTTGCTAACCGTTCTCAGGATCCTCATTCCGACTCACTTGAGCCTCTACAGGTGGTCCTCCAATCCTGGATTCTCCACCAGCTTCTAACCATCTCGATTACGTGAACTAATTGCTGTGAAGGTCCTCAAACTTCCAGTTCTAAACCTCTCGATCCATCGATCACTGTGCTACTATCATATCCTCTCAGAGGACGCGCACTCACTCTGAGTCTACGTGGCTCTTATCCTTGTATACTCGGAGGGTTCTCCCCTACTTGGATTCGACTAGATCCTTACTGCTCACTGCTCAAAAGGATTTCCAACCTTCCTTCCATTAAAAGGGCGATATGCTGTCCGCCGACGTTTACCCTTGCCAGCGCTCCAACTAACTCTTACCAGATCCGCACCCTTCCTGCTATCTGACTGAGCACCCATCGATCCTTAACTATATTTGCTATAGGGACTACATCCCGAGAATCTGCGTTTGGGGTGCACATCCCCAACCCACTTCCTTACTGAACGCTAGCTACTCCACTAAAAACTCTAAGTTATCACTACTGAAAATATAACTGATCATTGCCCGACTAACGCCTTCCGCAAGTAGTAAGGCACTACTGCATATTACACATACATGCTACAGTTACTGTATCCGAAGTAACCTGATCTGGAGGGAACGACCTCCAATTCACCATTCTAATTCCAAGGTATGCAGATGGCATAAAACTCAACCACAAGCAGGTAATACAATACCCCAATACTTAAGCTTATTGATAACAATGCAGCAACATAACAATAATATCACAATAATAGATGACAGAAAAGCAAAAGATACATATCTCCATCACTCAGTGTTGCTTGAATCCCGGCTGAAATCTACCGAAAACTCGGCTCCGAGCCGTAGGCGCCCTTGCCCGACCCTGATGTCCACTGGTGGCTCTCGAAGTCCCAGGGGCAGGAGCTGGCACCTGCCCTGCTGAATACAAACTCGGACAGTGGGCCTTCTTGTGGCCCCTCTGACTGCAATGGAAACATAACGGATCAAGTCCATGGGCGATGGTAAAAACACAGTCTCTGCTAAAATGACCAATCTGGCCGCACTTGAAACATCCAACATCGCCACGACTTCTACGCCTGCACACACCCATGTGCGTCCTTTCGCACTTCCCGCATCGACTGCGGTTCTGATAGTTCCTCGTCCTCAAATCTGAACCCTTGAGACTTTTACCCGAACCTGTGGCTACCTGAGTCTCATCCGTTTTCCTCTTCCTTTCCGACTCCCTGCCCGATGGCTGAACAACAGCTATCTGATCCTGGAGCCTCTCGATCAATCTATCAGTGATCCTCACGACCATGTCGGGTAGATCCTCGCGAATGGCTCGCGTAACCTCCTCAACTATCCAATCATGCAAAGATCTCTCTTGGAGACAGGGTGCCCCACTCACTCCTGTCCCCTGATGGCAAAAACTAGAAATGGGATCTCCTCTCCCGATGGATCCCTGAACTCCATAAGAATCAGGGTCTAGATGAGCCCCAATCTGTCCTGAAACTATCCTGGCCTTAAAGGCCTCAAGATGACTGTCCATGAGCTCCACAATGGCCTCCCTAACTGAACCAAAAATCATTGGAGTCTGATCAATGATGTTGCGCGTGATCTCTGTGGAAATGAAATCCCTCATCTGATCATCAAGCTGTTCGGCTCTAAAGCCCGAGCCAGATCCCTCCTCGACGCCTGAACTGCTAACTGGTAGCTCGCGCAATGTCACCATGCTGAAAATATAACAATTTCTGATCAATTTACACACTACTGCTGAGGGATTTCTCACTCACTCCACCATTCCCTGGTTTCGTCTTGTCCCCTCTTGAATCGAGTACGGATCCTCTACTTTTAGTAGTATGGGCCCCTACTACCTTCCACATCTATCCATACTTTCCTCAAGAGTTACCTCAACTCCACCAAATCACTTCTACTAATACTGATCTCTGCTACTCTCATCCTAGGCTTGCCCTAGGGAACTTCTGACTCCACCTAAAACCAGTCCTCAGCTGCTGAAGGTCTCCTTGGGATGCCAATTAGCCACCACCTGAATACCATCACATGTAATGAGGCTCGGATAATCCTTCGAGTAAAAGTCTCGTCCCTACAACAGTTGGACTCAGACAAGAGTTGCGCCGTAGGGCCATATCCAACACTCTGAGATTATTCAACCCTGATCACATGTGATGTGACGTATTCATCTAATGGCTAACTCCCATCACTCAGAGTCCCACAAAGCAGAAAGCAAGCAGCATTCGGATAAAGGAAACATACTCAGGCAAAGCTATTCTCATAACAAGCAGCTGCACTAGCATACAATGCTAAGCTCACACTACCAGACATAACCTACGCAGGCTATCCTACTACTGTCTACTCAATACTAGCATGCAATTCTCATCAAGCTGGAACACATAAAGCAGGCACATAAGGCATCATCCTAGATCCTTAGTCCTATTCTAGCATGTTGTTCTACTGAAGCTGAAACTGAAACTGAAACTGAAACTGAAACTGAAACTGAAACTGATACTGAAACTGATACTGATAATCATAACATAACTTGTATGGGTGAATTGGGAGTACTTACTTGAGCTCGGCTGATTGCATGCACCACACATTTATCTTGTTTAAGAATTCTTTTCTTTCTAAGTGCTTTTTAAAATTCCATTTGAAAACGTTTTTCCTTTTTGAAAATCTTTTTATCTTTCCCTTAGTTTGAGTCCAGATACACCCGGAGGTGCATCCGAATCCCTCAAACCAAGGCTCTGATACCAACTTGTAACGACCCAAAAATCACGACTAAAAAATTCTTTTAAAACATTACTAAAATCATATTTATAAAAACCGTATCATAAGCCATAACATAATTTCTCGAGTATTAAATCAAAACATAACATCATTATCAGAGTCAAACGTTCCCAGGCTAACTGACTATGGTGTGTGCACTGCAATCTTCCCGAGCTCCTCTTTTGAAAACCGAGTACCTAAAACCAAAACTGAAAACCGTAAGCATGAAGCTTAGTGAGCTCCCCCAATCTACCACATACCACACAATAACATATAAAGCACATACTGGGCCTTGCCCACTGCATCAGACTGAAGTCCGGGCTAACTGGGGCCTTGCCCCCTACATCGGACCGAAGTCCGAAGCTGACTGGGACCTTGTCCCCTACATCGGACCGAAATCCGGGCTAACTGGGGCCTTGCCCTCTACATCGTACCGAAGTCCGAAGCTGACTGGGACCTTGTCCCCTACATCGGACCGAAGTCCGAAGCTGACTGGGACCTTGTCCCCTACATCGGATCGAAGTCCGAAGCTGACTGGGACCTTGTCCCCTACATCGGACCGAAGTCCGAAACTGACTGAACATAGCATGAACATATCCACTAGCATGAACACACATATACTACATCGGGCCGTAGCCCGGCTCACATAACACATAAATCCTGTCTGAGCCACGAAGGCATCAAACATGCTAACTACTACATCGGACCGAAGTCCAGAAACTACGGCTAACTGAACGGGTCGGCTAAAGTGATGCTGCTAATCCTTTGACTGCTACTTGACCTCCGACTCCAAACAGCTGCTCCACTAGCTCCTCGAGCTACCAATGCCAAGATAACACTTAGTCCAACTAACCTCCAAAAATGTCAACTAGGCCAACTCTAGTCAAGGTCAAAATCCTGGTCAAATTCAACCTTCCAGGTCAACCCTACTCGCCGAGTCCACCTAATAACTCGCCGAGTTCATATGCTCAGGGTCCTTCTATTCGCGACTCGACTCCCCGAGTCAGTCCATGACTCGCCGAGTCAACTATTCCCGAGTCCTGACCTGTCCAACTCGCTGAGTCTCCACCCGACTCGCTGATTCGAGTTTCAACTCGAAGGGTTTGGGGTTTTCGCGACCTGACTCGCCGAGTCCAAGAATAGACTCGCCGAGCCCAAGGAAATCTTCATCCAATTCGTCGAGTTGTTCATCCAACTCGCCGAGTTCATGCCTAACTTCATTCGACTCGACGAGCTGTTCATCCCAATCGTCGAGTTCCTCCTCATCTTCAAGCTACTCGCCGAGTCCACTCGAAGGACTCGTCGAGTCTATCCAGTCCTTAATCCATGCAGTGGATTTTCGAGCCAAACAGGGCTTCCAACTCATAGATCCATACTTCTAAGGCCTATCCCCCACGTAAAGTGGCAAACTTTACGTGTAGATCAAGAGATCTAGGCTCAAAACACATTCAAACTAGGGTTTATGGCAACATACTTCTTCGACATACCAAGGGCTGATACTTTAGGGGATTCTAGACCAAAACAAGCATGGATCTGAGGTAGCAACCTCAGATCTGGACCTCTAACTCGAAATGGTTACTTATCATGCCAAAAATGTCCAAAACTCACACATAAGAATAGATCTAGGTGCAAAGGGAGTCCAAGCAACAGCTTATTACCTCCAATTGGTCTGAAATGTCTTCTCAATCCCGAATCTACAGTCCCTTCTTGCACCTCCAAGGCCTTTCTTCCTTCTCCAAGCTTTAGTGCACTCTTCAAGGCAAGATCTAGCTCAAAAACGGATATGGTGGCTAGGGTTTGGTGTTCTGGGGTAGAGAGGCAGTAAAGGAACCCTAGGGAGGAGAATGAGACGTTTAAATAGGCTCCAAGTCCGGATTTAGGGTTTTCCTTGCTCAGGCTTGACTCGCCGAGTCACCTTGGCCGACTCGCCGAGTCGGTCGCTTACACCTCAACCCGGATCCCGCTCGGACTCGCCAAGTCCCTCCTTGGACTCGCCGAGTCTCCCCTTAAAATTTGGGGTTTTCTTTCCTTTCTTGGCTTTCCAAACTTTGGGTGTTACAATATAACCTAAATTATGTGAATGCTGAATTTAACTATTCAGGGAATCCTTACCCTGAAAGTTATGGCATTAGTTCCATGAATCAAATGAATCATGTAAGTTATCTCATTTTCTTACTTTCTTTCTTGGGGGGTATTTCTTTTTAGGTCTCAATATTTTTTATTACTGTGACAATCAGGTGCAGCCTATTACAGAAGGTTAGTGTTATCCTATTGCAACGGGAAGCAAAAGCTGGAGATTATGACGTACCATTACCAGACCCTTTGGTCAATAATGAAGAATCTAAAGCCAATGGTGGTGATGGTTTGAAAAATAGAAATAATGATGAATTGTCATCTAATGAACCTCAGACTCATACCAATGGGCTATTTCGTGCTTTAGTTATTTCGGGGTATCTAAAGTCCAGATCTCAAGCTTCTAATGATATGACACGTGGCATGCATCGGTTGCTTGAGGGAGGGGGTAGCATGCTTGAAGAAAAAGTTTCACTTCTACGATATCCTTTGCAAAGGGATTTTCAGGCAGCGCCTAACAGGCTTATGACTAACAATGCTTATCTGGCTTTATTGAGTAGCTGCAGATGAGGTTTGAGCTTTTATTCTTGTAAATCTGTGGCAACTTCAATCCAGAGGGTATGTTCTTTATCTTTTATCTGTTTCATGTTACTATTTTTGAATTTGTATTATGTAAGAGACATGAAAGATGATATGTAGACAACACCTAGTGGCATGTTGGTAAAATTCATGAACTTTTTGTTCTTAATGTTGACATCATAAATGAAGGCTAAAATAGAACATTATGCAATTCAATTTGTGTACCAAGTAACACCAAAACTTTAGGTGGAGGAATGAAAGAAACATATGATTTGATTTTATAAGTTTCTAATTTGGTGTGTTTTAAAAAAAAAAACAGATCAAGTGCATATCTTCTTAGTACAGCCGACTGTGCATCCACCAAACACAGAAGCTGGCCAGAAGATGTAGCATGGCATCCACATGGCGGCAGCCTATTTGTTGTTTACACTACTGATGGTGGCGACCCTTAAATATCAGTCCTCAACCTGAATAAACCAAAAGAGAAAAACTGTGTAACTTTCCTTGAAGATAAACCACATGCGAAGGGCATCATCAACACCATATCATTCATGCCATGGGAAGATAGATGGTATGATGATACTAAATGTACTTCATTTCTGATTTCTCAACTCTTTTCAAATATCCCCAAAAAAGACCCTTTTGCCCTTGTTAAATTTATATATTTTATAGGCAAAAAAGACATGGAAAGATTCAATGCTGAACAAGATAGTGCAACTGACAGAAGAAGCTCAATCAAGAAAACCAAAACTTGAAAGATGGTTAGATGAATTTGGTGAAAGTTATAGCAAGGCAGTTATTGTTTTATCAATTTCAATTGCCCTTATTGGTCCCATTCTTTTTAAATGGCCTATTTTTAGTACTCCATGTAATCTGATTTTCTTGTTTTGTATTTTTTTTTTTGACAAATGTTAAAAAATGGTCCCTGTAGTTTCCAAAAAGACATAAAAAGATCCCTGTGGTTTCAGTTTCTATTGTTTTTGGTCCCTCACCCACGTAAAAAGACATTTATACCCTTCTCATTTCAGTTTCTGCACAACACCGATGCAGATACTCGATTCAATTATCTTCCATAAGAAAGGATTTGCATTTGAAATTGACAGATTTGAAGACAAAAAGAGGCTACTGATTCCTGGTCTGGCTGAGGCTACGGGTCGCCGTGGCCGGAAATCAACTGTCTCTTCGAACAAAGCTTATCGGTTTCATATGGTTATTATCCTAATCCTTGCTTGCTTCTTTTCTTTTAACTTGTATTCTCCCTATTAATCGTCGTAGCTGAGAGTTTAAGGGGTCTATTTCTTCGTGTTTTTTTTAAATGTTCATGTAGGTTTTAATCTATTATGAGAACCTTGTTGATAACAATTGGAAATGGAATACAGTGGAAAAGGCAAAAGAAAACATGGGATGGAAATGGAATACCAAGCAGCAGAGTCGGCATTAGGGGCAGTCAATGACTGCTATTTAAGATTGTTAACTAATTTGTTTCCTTTCAATTCATGTACTTCAAAATAATCAGCTGACATAACAACTATTTAGTTCCCTATATGGACTATGGAATCCTTAAACAGAGTCTGGAATGTTTTACTGGATCTCAAATTTTAGCTGACATAACAACTACTTAATTCCAAAGCATGTATGTATCATATGCATTAACAAGTTGTTTAATTGACTTGAGTAAACTATTATTAAAAAAAAAGTGTTTGTTAGGTGATAAGAGAGGATGGTGCTTCACATGTGAGGTTGAAGGCCTTGTTATGAGGGAAAAAGATGGGAAATCTCCTTCTCCGTTGTTTCCTCTTTGCATACTTACCCATATTGAAAACATTGGAAGCAATCTTGGGATTGGGAAAGAAGAAGATGCACATGAATTTCTAAGGTCAACTTCTACTGTTACTATTTGATACGGAACAATAACAACTTATCTATTTATTTATTTATCTATGTTTGTGTGGTGTGATTAAACTAGTAGTAAATTTATAATTACAGGCATGTTATTGATGCTCTGCAAGTAGTTTGCATCAAGGAAGCTGTAGGACCGAATGTTTTGCAAGCAGTTTGCATCAAGGAAGCTACGGTCGAAGGTGATTTTTGACTTTGAGATATAAATTTAAATAATTACTAGACTCTTTTTATTTATTTTAGTTTTGGATTTTATATATATATATATATATATATATATATATATATATATATATATATCATTTGCATCAAGTGTGGCGGCAAATCGGAGATGCATGAAAGGATGATGGATCTGACAGTTGAAATAGAAGGCGATGTCGGAACTTTAGAAGAGGCTTTGGATAAGTTTAGATGTACTGAGATTCTGGATGATAATACCAAAAAAGAATGGAGTCATGAAGAACTGAATAAGCTATATGAGACACATGAAAGGCTTCTAGATCTTGTTTCATTATTCTGTTATGTTCCAAGAACAAAGTATCTATACATTGTATCTACATTAACTAAAATACTTTTTAATTTTTTTAATAGGGACAATTCCATGGAAGAACTGAAATAGCACCAGATCAAAGAGAGAAATTTCTGTAGAGATTCCAACAAGTACAACAAGGAAGCAGCACCCTTCTTGGTATGCCTCCTATATCTGGAGGAACAAGTCAATGATGTTAAGGACTTCATTGATGTTAAGGACTTCATTGAGGTTCTCTCCTCTATGCCACCTTGTCAAATTCATGATAAAAGATTCTTGTTGTTTTCACTTTTCACAAAGCATCTAAAACCACCACAAACCATTTCATCTACAGGAGGATTTTGATGAGTTTGAGGATGTTGATATATACAACACCTTATCACTAGACAAAGTAGAAGCACTTGAAGATCTTGTTATCATTGGTCCACCTGGCCTCGTTAAGGTAACAACATATCTGTTGTTCAAACTTCAAAACCCTACTTGAATTTATATTCCATTCATCATCTTGAAACTAGTTTCAATTAGAAACCATGTCAACTTAGTCAAGTTAGTTGGCTTAATTGCCCTATGTAGAAGGAATTCATATGAACAAAAAATTTCTTGAAAATGCTTTGTCTTCACCTCCAGTTCAGTCACCGGTATGTCAAATGAAAAATCTACCCCCATAGGACACCTCCCCATGTTCCCATATGCATAGAAAAACATAATATATTCAACAGGGAGCTTCAGTACATGAACAAGGTGAGGAGACATTATCCCTATCAACCCTACAAATAGTAACATTATTTCTACCAATAATGCTCTTGGTGTTGGTCAAGCTCATAGATAATAGCCTTATGGACGTGTATGTCATCATATTACATCCTCCAAATACTACCTTAACATATATTAGTTTTTTTGCAGCTCTCAATCTGATCTGGAAGCTAATTTGTTTAAGGTATATATATCTATCCCTGTTATCTCCATTATAGCCATGTCTGAGTTTTTACAGTATACCCTCCACATCCTTATCATTATAAATACTATGTTTTGTTTGAAAATGAACTTGCCTCTACAATGGATGTTGCTCTTGGGATTTTGATTATTGAGTAAAGACTTGGAGTTGAATTTGATTTAAATCTTGCAGCATTATCAGCAAGATGTAGTAAAGACTTGGAGTTGAATTTGGCTAAGTCATTATTGAGTGAGATGGGCCAATGTACAACTGCTTATCCATATAATTAGTTGTTTGGAGCATTAGTCTTAAAGAATTATGAAAGGCAAGATGCAACTTTAGTTAGTTGGAATTTGATGTACATAATAGATTAGATGCAAATTTATATATTATAAGAAATAGAATTGTATGACATTAAATTTATGCAATGGATTCTATTTTTTCTATATGATATTTTATTTTCAATTATGAAACATTAAATACAAATTTAATTTGAAAATAAATAAATCTATAAATAATATTTTTTTAAAAACATTTAAAATTATGATACGCAAAAATGTGCGTCATCTTCATTTATGACATGGCCTTTCTTGACAGGGGCTTTCTTGATACGCATTGCGTGTCATTAACACGCGCGTCGTAAGTTTACGACACGTGAATGCGTGTCGTCTTCCTTTATGACAGGGCCTTCCTTGATAAGCATTGCGTGTCGTAAACGCGCGTCGTAATTGAACGTCGTAAATGCGCGTCGTCTCTCTTTATGACAGGGCCTTCCTTGACGCGCATTTGCGCGTTGTCTGAGCCTCTTACGACGCGCAATGAGCGTCGTAAAAGGCTGTTTTTCTAGTAGTGAAATGACACTCTTAAGCTTAAAATGGTCTTAATAATTGGCTTAATGCATGCATGACACCAAAATCCTCATAAAGCTTGCAACTTTAAGCCAAATGAGGCCACAAAATGGCCAGATCTAAAATGACAACCCACGAAATACTCAAATCCTTGGACAATCCATCAAAAATCCAATAATAAAAAAAACCCCTCAAAAGAAGAGATCTAATCAAGGAAGAAGCAAGGTACAAGCTTTATACCTCAAAGAGACTGCAATAAGTGGGGAAGTTTTGGATCTAAAGCCTTTCCACCAAGCTAGACACCTTCACTTCAAGGCTCCTTCAAAAGATTACTAAAAATCAACATGCCAAGCTCTCCACAAGTTCATACACTCAACTATGGAAGATGATACTCGAATTTAGGGTTTCTGGATAGAGGAGGCTGGTAAGGAGGCCAGCCAAGGGACTTAAGGCCTTTAAATAGGGTGCAACACGCTTAAAATTAGGGTTTCTTTCCCAACTGCCAACTCGCTGAGTTAAGCCTCCTCAACTCGGCATATTGGTTCATTAAACTCACCGCTAAAAAGCACCTCAACTCACCGAGTTGAGGAACCCCAACTCACCGAGTTCCAAAGAAAAATTACACACTTGGCAACCACTTCATATCATAAATCGAGCGTTACATAGTCTCTACGGGATCAAAGAAGTCATCATAGTTAACTTTGATTAAGTTTAAGGGTCCCGATGATGGTGGAATGTCATTTTCAAGGGTGAACTTTGTTTCGTTGGTGGGAGTTGTGATGTGGACATAATAGTCATCAAATTTGACGTCAAAGCTTTCAACTATTTGTTTGTTCTGTGGATGAGAACCTGGTATGCAACCTTGTTTTTTGAGTAACCCAAGAAGATGACTTCATCAGATTTAGATGCAAATTTGTTGAGATGATCCCTGTTGTTGACCACAAAGCACCTGCAACCAAAAATGTTAAAGAAACGTACACTGGGTTTTCTATTGTTAAGACCTTCATATGTAGTTTTATTGAGGCATTTGGAGATTATAGTATGATTTTGAACAAAACAAGCGGTTGCCACTGCTTCAGCCCAAAACTAGAGAGGTAAGTAGCCAAAGTTAAGCATTGATCTAGCAGCTTCGACCAACGTTCTATTGCTCCTCTCCACTACTCGATTCTGCTGTGGATACCTTGTCCCTTCGGCTTTGGATTTGATCAAACAGTTATTTCTGTCATTTGTCATGATATAGCAATACTCACTGTCGAATTCTACCCGATGACTAGCTTTGCACAATTGACCAACACTGATCAAGTTATGTTTTAGACCCTCTACGTAAGCTACTCATTGAATTGAGAAGCTACTCATAGTTAACACTCCATATCCCCTTATTATCCCTTTTTCATTATTCCCAAAGGTGACGTGCCCGCCACCACTGATCGGCCTGAAGTCATGAAGGTATTCTAACCTTCTGGTCATGTGCAAGGAGCAGGCACTATCAATTAACCATTCTTCTTCACGGTCCTCCTTGCACATAGTCTGCATGATCAGTTGGTTAGTTTGGGCACCCAAACTATTTTGGAGCCCATGGTAAAATAGAAAACATTTCTATTAAAGGTATACATCTGAGAGTCATGAATATATTTCTTTTTCAACGTTTGTCCGAGTCCATGATGTTTTACTCCTTTTTGAGTACTTTGTGTTAGGATTGGACATGTCTCTTTTTATCAGTGGATAAAAGAAAAAAGTGAGGTTCTTTTGAAAAATCCATAGTTCATACTTGGTCAACGGTCAAAAGGGTGTGGTCTTCTTCTGTGGATTGGTCCTTGAGTTGTGTTTTTCAAAAGTGTCCAATGAGTTTGAAAATGCCTTGTTAAAAGACTTGGACTTAGGTTTTGACTTTTTGATTAATTGATGGGTTTTCGAAGAATGTGAAGTGTGTAAAATACCCTTCATTTTTGGTTCTTTTAAGGAATTTTGTGAAAGTGACTTGACTCCTTTTTGAAAGGGTACAGTGGTGTTGGTTTCAAAATATTTTCTCACTGTAAATGCCTTTTTGCAAGATCCATTGACTGCAGTGTGATTTTGAAAAGTTTTTGCAGTGATGGGTTTTTTGAAATCCCTTTTGTTTGAAAATTTGGTCTGCTTTTTGAAAGTTTTGTTTTTGGATTAAGCTTCCCGCTTTGCAAGTCGAGATCTGACTTCATTTTTAAGAGCCAATTTTGCTTCAACTTTTGGTGGAACAACATCAGATACATTTAATTGATGTTTTTTGAAATTCTTTGATCTAGATTTTAAACTAAGAGCTGAGTCATCAAAACTAGAGAGTCCATGACTTTGGGAGCATTGTCCAAACCCAAAATTATCAATGGACACTTCATACGAAATAGGTTGAAGAGTAAATATGAACTTGACTGGGGTCTACGGTAACGAGGACTAGAGTACCACATAGTAAGTTAAGGACAGATCTTTGTTGGGACTTGTCTTGGTTTCGGGTTCTTCCATAACAATTTCTTCATCTACTACTGAACTCAGTACTAGAAAAATACCCTTTGATGACGCGCAAAGCATGACACTCGCTGTTTTACGATACGCAAAAGTGTGTGCCCTAAAAATAATGTCAGCTATCCCAAAATGTGAAGGATTTAGGACGTGCATTTTTATGTGCCCTAAAATTAGTGTCACAACAAAAAAAAAACGCGGAAGGCATCTATCATAAAAATCATGTCGTGAAATCATGTCGTTTTATATTTTTTTAATGAAACGTGCATCTTCATCTTTAGCAGCAGCAGGAAAAAGAATTCCAAAAAAATTAGAAAAGTTGAAAACCCCGCCATGGCGATTTAGGGTTGGTTTCGTCCATCTCTCGTTCACTTTTATCTCCTCTTTCCCTTCCATCTACAATCTCTCTTCCCGGAGATGAAGCTTTCTCATGATTTCACAAATCATTCAACACGAGCTCCACACAAATGCTTCTCAACGTTGGTGACCTCAGGATCATACGCGCCTCTTCTTCTCTTCATCTGTGTTCTCTCATATCTCCCGCTTCAAATACATCCTCCTTAATTCTATGCTTTTTGTTCAGGACCTCACAAAAGCAAAACAAACCAGAGCATGGGTGGACGATTCACCTTCATTTTTCGGCTTCCCCACCATCATCGATATACTAGGTTTGGTCGTCCTTGGAGTCACCATCTCCATCTGACATGACCCTAGAAAAAATTGATATCCCAGTATTAAGAATTAAGAACTGATTTGTCGATTTCTGATTTCTCTCTAAATATGATTGTAGTAGTGTGCGTTTACATCTCCCTTTTTTCCACTGGTGCACAGCCTCCCGTCTCCGCTTAACCCTCATTGGTGCGCTATCCTATGGTCGCACACCACAGGTAGGCAACTCCCTTCTTGATTTTTCTGAAATCAATCAACTTGGGTTCATGTATTTTGCTAATGGGTTCTTCCATACAGGTCAAGGGTTTGTGGCATTCAAGCTTCTGCTTTTAAGATACGCTCATCTACTTTTTTCTTTTCTCCACCCACATTCACGTCCCTTAACCGACTAGAAGCTTGAAAATCTATTACATTAACAGATGAGGGCTTCAACTGAAGAAATATCAAAAAATGAATCATGGATTCCAGTTTCTGTTCTTGAGAGAAATAAATATTTATACACAATTTCTCACTTGCCTTTAGCATTCCATTCAGTTATGGTCATAGCAATGAATCAGATAGATATGTAAGTTTAAGAAATATAAAAGTAAGAGATTACAACAAACAACATATCAATAAAAGTAAGAGATTAAAATCAAATGCTATTATTGTAGGATGATGCAGTCTTTAGGGAGCGAGGAAAGAAAGTCAGAAGATGCGTTTATACTGTTTCAAGAAACTCAAGAATCCGTTAGGCTTTCGTTCTTAAACTGTTTGCTTGATTTTTCCGGTATGGAGAGGGGTATTTATGTCCTTTTCTTCCAATTTTTTTAACTTATAATGGATCCATACCATATGATGCAAATTATTAGGTTACTTGGAACAAATTGGAAGCGAGATTGGTCAAAATATATTAAATAAAGAAAATTCATCTTTTCAAAATGGGTATCATGTTCATGATTTGAAAGAACGTTTATCTGATCCTCTTCCTCGAAGTATTACACATCCACATCAAAAGCTGCTGATGGTGTTGAGTAACCTAGGATTTTGCAAAGATGATCTTTCGTGTGAAATGCATGATAAATACAAACACATTTGGATGCAATCTAGGTATGTTTAATTTTGTTTGATGTGGTCTCATAAGTGTTGGATTAGTGTCTAAGACCATAACTATTTTGGTATGTACTTGACCCGATGGTGCATGGTCCTTTTGGGTTGCCTTCACCAAAGCAACTTGATAGGATGAATTATGGAGAGAAATGATTAATTATGATTTACTAATATATTATGAGAATAATATATTAAAGGAGAAATCATATTGTTTAATTGATATTAGTCAATAATTAATTGATAATTAATTTTTTGGCTAAAAGAGATTAATTAAACTTAAGGGACTGGAACTGTAATTATAAGATAATTGCATTTGGGCTATGGATCACCTTGGAATAATAGGTTTGAGGAATTCTATGGGGAAACCCATTAGAAATCGTCCAAGGGATATTCTAAAAGGATCCATGGGCTGCTTAGGGCTTAAGCAGTCAAATTAGGGTTTCCTAGTTGAAAACCCTAATAGCCTACATGTATATATAGTACCCTTAAGCCCCAAAAACGTGGCTAAGAGTTACACTAGGGTTTCTGGACGTTTTGGGCAGCCTCCTCTCTCCTTATTCTTCATCCTCTTTCTCTTGGAGTTTGTGAGCCATTAGAGGAGTGACAATTGTGACTCTAAGCTTTCTAAAGCCATTACAACGAGGATTTGAGATTGTTATTGCTACATAAAAATCAAGGTAAGATCTAAAACCCTTTCACATGTTAATATGATTAATTGTATGCTAGAACTAGGGTTTAAAGTCTTGGATGAATTGCATGTACAATAGAGAAACCTAGATCTAAGTATTAGGGTTTGCATGAGCACATCAATAAGTCATATATTTAATTGGAAGTTTGCCAAAAATAGCAACATGCCTTACTCTGGCTACCGGTATATACACAATCTGCTTTATTTTTGATTTTATAATAACATGTTTTTGTTTCTTTACTGAGAATAACAATATATATATATATATATATATATATATATATATATATATATATATATATGTAACCTGAAACATTTGTTAATAAAAAGAAGAATATGAGAAATGAATGAAAGCATTTAACCTTGTTTAATGATGATCAGAGAGATTATCAATTGTAATTATTTCTAGTTAATGAGAACCTATAAAGATCATTTCCCTTATGGTTACTGTGGATGTAGGCAAAATTCTTATATGGGAACAGATTTAGTGATGAAGAGCTGCAAAATATCAAGTTGGTGATCCAGAGCAACAGGTAGTTTAAATTTATTTTTTTACCATCAAACACCTTTACCGTTTGAACTCAATAGGCTGTATAGAATAAGGAAAACGATGATGAAGATGTTAAAGGACAGAAATTACTTGGTTGGAGATGGATAGAAGGCAGTTTATTCAAAAGTACGGAGATAACATAAAACATGAAGATTTAGTCATCAGCAAATCCTTGAAGAACGATAGCTCTGAACAGGTTCTAATCTTTCTTAAATGAAATTATTCCTATATGATTTATTGATTCGATTGTGTAGAAACTTTCGTAATTGGTGCCTATAGAATGTAATTCTGAGTATCCTCTTACTGTTGTGAATTACTTCTACTAGCTATAAGTTTGAACCATTTGTAGTTATCTGTCTGATTCCTCTTAATGACACTGATTTCTTGCTCACTCAGTATCAATAGCATATTTCTATCTTGTATTTGTATATAAATTCTTCCATTTAACTTTGTTACTAAGATGGGCGTGTGCTAATTTGCTATCAGATCTATGTCTTCTCTAGTATGCTAGTCAACATCAGGAAGATCACCTTATCAACTAAGTCTTTTCAGTATTTGGTGAGATTATGCATAACCACATACAAGATCAGAAACCTACTGATTTTGGTGAGTTTTTATTACAATTCAATTAGTTTATTCACATAATTTTGATCATTTTTTTATTTTAATTTGTTATATC
The DNA here is from genome assembly GCF_051521515.1 of Lactuca serriola. Taxonomy (NCBI): domain Eukaryota; kingdom Viridiplantae; phylum Streptophyta; class Magnoliopsida; order Asterales; family Asteraceae; genus Lactuca; species Lactuca serriola. The sequence continues at coordinate 25,522,266 of NC_136411.1, forward strand.
AGAGCTTGAAATGACGAAAGAAAGATTTTCAAATCTTTTTTTGGGGGAGGATATTTTGGATAGTAGGGACAAAATTTACTACATATAAGAAGCTTATGACTTGATCATATCAGAGAAAGAGGAAGCAGAATGGAGACAACATCTTCACAAGATAGTGACATAGCTGAACAATGATGTAGATGAAGTTGGGTATGTAGGCAAGGGAAAATCTGTCAAGTTAGTCTCTTCCCCTCCTAAATTGCCCAAGAGTGGGCGGATGAACTTGTGCCTGATTTTCCTTCCACTTCCCTTCCATTCCCTCCACTCTTTTAAAATACCTCAAGAACACTTTTCCTCTCTAACTTACTTTATTTCCTGCTATTTTTTTTAACATTTTTTATGTTATGTATCTGTGTTTGTGTAAATTAACAACACTAGTTGTATAGATTTTCAATAGTTATAGTCTATTATTACCTTATATGAAAATAGTTATACGATATGGTATTTTAAACCCCATGACCTAATTTTTATGCTATTAAAATTCTACCAATTAATTGTCTATTTTGGTTAATTTTTACTAGGATAAGGTGGGATGACATTGGAGAGTCTCAACGAGGAGCACATGAAATTCAAGGTACTTTTCATCAATCATTTTACTGTTTAACTAAGTTCTTAACTTGAACTCCCACTGTTCATCATTTTAACTTATTTTTTATTTGATTTCATAATGCATCACAGTGTCTTTAATTTTTATCTGGTTGGCTTGGTGTATAGATGCTTCATGAAGGATTATGCATTTGTATGGCTAGTATGATGTTTTCCTTCAATGTTGATGGAAACCTTCAAGGAAATAACAAAGAAGTCTTCAACATCCAAGTGCTTGTTGTATAGATCCTTCACTGAACTTTTTTTTATAACTCATTTGAAATCTTCTATATCCATGTGATGTTGGTGGCAGCAGCAGGGGCAAAGATGTCATTCACCCCTTAAAATTTCCCATGAATATCTCTTTAATTGTACTTCCCATAAAGTCATGTATATATAGATTATGGAATCATTTTTTAATGTTTTGCAGCCTGACATTGTTAACGGTGATATTAATTTTAATTTTTTTATTTAAAATGATACTTATCATAATTATCTCATATTTTTTGGTCTTTGAAGGGTGATTGTACAGGAACTACTATGTTAAAATTTGGTTGCCAGGTACTTTCAACCTCATATTTTACCTCATTACCCCATTCTTAAAGTTTTTTTTGGCTTATTTTTACATATTGGGATTTGTTGGTTCATATGAATCTAATGGTTGCATTATTCAAATTTGTAGGTCTTGTTGATGTGCATAGTGTCAAGCAAAGTAGCTCGGATGTTGTGAAGGTGGGCAACAAGTTCTTGTAGTTCAAGTATTATTTGTTGATGACTTTCATGTCTTTCACATTTGATGTATTGCATTTGTCTACTATTAGAATGATTGTTTGTATGACATTAACTTTTGTGCAACAGATTGTATTTTTTGTATATGGTATTTTATTTTCTATTATGAGACATGAAATGCAAATTTAATTTGAAAATTAGTAAATCTATAAATAATTTTTTTTTAAAATTTAAAATTACAATACGCAAAAATGTGTGTCATCTTCATTTATGACATGACCTTTCTTGACAGCGGCTTTAGTGATACGCATTGTGTGTCATAAATGTGCGTCGTCTATAGATGACACGCAAAAGCGTGTTGTCTCTCGTTATGACAGGGCCTTCCTTGACACGTATTTGCGCGTTGTCTGAGCGTTTTACAACACGTATTGGACGTCGTAAAAAACTGTTTTTCTTGTAGTGACTGGACTGAGAACTAGGACTAATTGTACCGATGGCAAGTAAGAAACTTTCTAAGTTTCTCGAGGATTCAGGATGAATCTACTTGATGACACAATTGTTGCTGAGATCATGAAGTCTACCGAAGTGACATCGAACATCTTCGGCAAAGGTCTTGTCATTGAATGGATAATGAAAGGCCCGGTCTGGTGGGACATAAGGACGTTCAACATCAAACCGAGGAGGAGATTTCTCTTCAGTAGAGTACCCATTGGATCATCCATAATTATATGTGTTATCAACTGTCCCATTATTAATTAAGTTTTCAACGGCCTCGCTTTCATTAAACAGCTTCTCAATTAAACAATTCAAGCATACAATTTCTTTTCGGGCAAGATCCCGTTGATTGAAAGAACCTTCTAATCGAGTTTCACTAAGTAACCTAGCATCTTTTTCTAACAACAAATATTTTTCTAACATAGTGACCTTAAGCTTCTTGTCTTCTAGTCTTCCTCTTACAAGATATAGCTATTGGGTCGCTATGTTCTTTTCATCTAAGGCTTTGTTGTAGTCTGTAAGGACGACAGCACACGTTTCATTAAGTCTTTCTAAGCGAGGTTCAAAATCATGCATGCTATAACCATTAGACTGAATCATAAATTTTACATGCTCGACGATGCAGAGGGTCCCTTTCGTTGTTATGTAGTAGTACTTCCTCTGCAGGTTGGTCGATCCATCTTTGTCACTTGCTGCTACCATGCATATATTTCCTCTCTTCCTCTTGTTCTCAGGCTCCTCGTCTTCATCACCCGAAGACCAAACCTGATGATCCATTCAAACCAAAGCTACACATACCCTTGTCTTTTCTTTCTCCATATCCTCCATTGCCTGAGCCATTCTAAGATAGAATGCTTTGTCTTTCACCACATTTGCTTTACAATCCCGTGCAAAGTGATTTTCTTTGTGACATTTGTGATAGACAAGAACTCCATCTTTGTTGTCATTGGTAGTAGTACTAGAGTCTAGTGATTTGTTAGTCTGCGGAGTTTCCTTTATCTGCGAAGCATTCTGAGGCTAAAGATTATGATGAGCGTTTCTGGGATATCGTTGGTGGCTGTTCTATGGGTTGAAGTTTCGGTTGAATGGTTGTTTAGTGAACTGTTGGTTTTGCGAAAAGTGGGTGGTGGGAGTCGATTGAACTGTTGAATGACAAGGGCTATGGAGTTTTGGAATTCTTCCTCATCAATTAGCTCAGTATTTACTTCATATAACTGTAGAGACTTGTCATATGACGGTTGGTATGATGATTCTCCAGGATAGGGATACCGAGGATCTTTGATGGCATACTAAGGAGTTTGAGCCATTAAAGCAAGTGATCCACCCAATTAATCACATTCTTTTAACACCGTGAACTCTTGATCCTGGAGTTCTCTATATATTTTCAAAAGTGAAATAGTCTGGATCTTCCTGTCTCCCTGAACTATCATCTTTGCGGTCATCTAATGTCTTCCTAGTCCATTCAGGAACTACAGGTTGGTTTCACGGTTGCTTCTGATGATACCAGCATTTGACAGTTTTGAGATTATGAGGTTGAACCATTTGAATGAATAGTTAAGACTCTAATCAGGCAAAGCTTTGAAGTTGGCAAATTCATTGAGAGCAGTGGTGAGTTTATTGTCTTGATCTTGTTCAGAACCTCGGTAGAGATTTTTTAGTACATCCCAAATCTCTTTGGCAAATATACAGTTGATGATGATGCCAAATTTGATGGGTTTTTGGTCCTAAGAACATCCTATGTGCTCATACAAACGCTAATGCTTGGATCTAGGTTTCTCTATTATAAATGCAAGTTATCCAAGACTATAAACCCTAATTCTAGCATACAAGTAATCATATTAACATAAGAATAGGTTTAAGATGTTACCTTGATTGTTATGTAGTAATAACAATCCCAAATCTCCTTGTATTGACTTTAGAAAGCATAGAGTCACAATTGTCACTCCTCTAATGGTTCACAAACACCATAAGCAAGAGGATGAAGAGGAGAGTGGATGGAGGCTACCAAAACTCGTGTGAAACCCTAGCAAGAAGCTTAGCCACGTTTTTGGTCCTTAAGGTATCTATATATAGTGAGGCAATTAGGGTTGTCTAACATGGAAACCCTAATTTGGATGCTTAAGCCCTTAGCAACCCATGGAGCCCTTTCCATAACGCCTTGGACGATTTCATATGGGCTTCCCCCATAGAATTCGTCCACCTTATAATAAAAGGCAATCCATGGCCCAAATTGCAATTATCTTATAATTACAATTTCAGTCCCTTAAGTTTAATTAATCTCTTTTAGTCACAAAACTAATTACCAATTAATTATTGACTAATATTAATTAAACAATATGATTTCTCCTTTAATATATTATTCCCATAATATATTAATAAATCATATTTAATCCTTTCTCTCCATAATTCATCATATCAAGTTGCTTTGGTGAAGGCAACCCAAAAGGACCATGCACCATCGGGTCAAGTACATACCAAAATAGTTATGGACTTAGACACTAATCCAACAGTCTCCCACTTGGATAAGTCTAATAACTATTACGCGTATGACTTTAGATCCTGATCTGCAATCGTAGCTTTCCAAAGTCGCTGTCAACTCTGATCCTATCAGATACGCGTGTCCTTAGATAAGGGATCATATATTCCTCCATTCTAGATATCATATGAGATATGATTTCAAATCATTCTCTTTGTACTATATCTCGATTCTGGTTTATGACGACTGACTAATTGAACAAATCAAATTAGCCCTAGCCCGGCCGAGCATTTACGTTTGTCATCACTAAACCATCGAGGGGCCCAAAGATATCACTTTTATCCTACCTTGGATAAAAGGAACGGATAAACTTTGATACAATGCTTGCTTGCACTCACTCACCGAATCACACACAACAATATGTTTTATAACACCAAGTTACTAGTGCGTTTACATATTATCAATGTGCAACCGATTTGCAAGATACAACTCACACATCTCGGTTTCAAGAATATAAGATGTTATTTTCTCACCAATCACTCATGATACAATTCATGGAGTGATCCAAGTGAGCGTGGGTTTAATCCAATGCTCAAATCATATTCATAAGCACTCATGAACGTTGCAGCAAACATTTGCTTATGTCTAATACTCTTTTAGACAATCCACACACCAATTCACGACAGTCTTCATTCATATCAACTTCCAACATATGAACGACCGTGGCCTGTTCGAATAATTCGATAAATTCAATTATTCTGGAAGTCAAAACATGCAAATGTGAAACACAAGAATAATACTAATCCCATATGGCCTCAAACCTTTGAGTATAAATAAAACTCCTTTTATTTATCACCATATCGATTACTCATTATTTGTCGTTTCGGGTAATCAACTTCTTACTTGAATTATTACACTTGTCCCATGCTCCTAGCATGCACACAATGTTTACCTATGGTTCTTACTTTGTGAAATAGATCAAATTGAACACATTTCCAATCATTCTCTTTTCACAACTCCAAATCCTTTTTCATAAGTGTAAGAATATCAAATTCTTGCCACTTATAGAATATGTTGGATTCTAACATTTTATGCAACGATCCTTTCGTAATGTCACTGCACCAAAGTCACAAAGACTATTGCCAATGATATTACAAAGTTCTCTATTGGAGATTGTTACAAGACAAATCCTTAGATATGATGTCTCACTCAAACTACATTCCTTTGAACATCCTTTTGCATAAAAGTTTCTAATCTAGACATAGATTTTCAATATTCAATTCCCAATATGGACACACTTCCATATTTTCCATATGACAACTCATTCTTAATAGAATCTTATCTATTCGTAATGATGTCGATATGGTCCATCCAATACCATGCTTCCAACTACTCACAAGCGACCAATCCTCGTCAAACTTTGGATTGTCCTTTGATAGTTGTTTAATTATTTTAGTCAAAAACAATTCTAGTCCCTTTTCCCTCTAAATGCGCTCGACATTTGGAAAATTTTAGAATGGTCAAACATAAAATCATTTGCAATCGATCCTATACCCGAAGCGTATGGGACACGACGCATAATGTTTTATTTGCTATGTTCTCAAAATTCGAATTGTGAAGAGGAACGCCATAATCATAATCGAAATTTTTAAAACACACTATGTACCTTTGACTAAAGATATTAACATTCCACAACCTAAGCCTTTAGATTTGAAATGAAGCATAATATTCTCTCCCTTAATTATAGCAAAACAACCTTTCAACTCTTACAACTTTGCAAAGTATGACTCTTGTTTTCTATAATTAATATTGCTAACTTGCATTACGTGCCTTAATAATCATACAATCATAACATTTATGCTCCCACTATCATGATGATTATTATAAACATAACACTTATGCTCCCACTAGCTTTGACATGTATTCAGAAACATCTTAGCTTTCAGAAAAACAATGCTTATTGAATTTCTTAAGTTCATGTTTCTAATACTTAGTGCTTTGATAATCTTTTATCAAGGCTTCTTGAACTTATACACCTTTGCCTTAGATAGTTCATATGTGTGTCTAAACAATTGCCAAACCTCACAATTCAAATCATGGAAAGGGATACCGTAACCATGGTCGAATTCGAGAATGCAATTTTACAATCACTATCTTCTTAAAATCTTTCTTAGTGAAAGAATTTCCTCACAATCATTTTCATGAAGGAGGAAATCTTATGAAACTTAGATTTAAACGGTGTATTTGTTCCTATCCATGTGAATTTGTTAAAACCAAAGTTTATGACAAATTCAAACTCATATGGATCGAACTTTCTTGATCTCGATTTCTTGCCTTTATGGTAGCACAGCTGCCCACCATGTCTTCCAAGTAGTTAAGCACCTCACCTTTTCTTATCAATGTACTTTCCATTGATCAAGGTCCTTGCCTTTTATGCATTCAAATGAGAACTCATAGAACTCTCATGCATAATTAACTCGATTGGATTGGCACAGAAACAAAATAATGTCAACACGATAGGTTGTAAACCTCAACTCGTGTGCTAGTGATGATCGATAAGGTTTATTTGATTTGTTCTTGAAACTTTTCAAGACCATTAAGACTCCCACTGACTCCTTCACATATAAGATTCTTTTGTCAATAAACATTTCTTGACAAACAAATATTCAAGAGTTAGTGTAGTTTTTATCATAACATTTCATAAAATGGTCCTAGTTGGTCTTTGTCTTATTCAAGACATCACAACCTTCCATATTTGATGAATGTTATAAACCTTTAATACTTTTCACTCATTGTCACAATCTTAACTTTAAGACTTGTTATTGGAACGAAGTATGATAGACTTCTTGATTTAACCATTTCTTCAATCCTTGATTCCTCTTCTCAAACATACAATTGTACTAAGACTCACTTAGAGGATCAATTGAGATATGGTTCTTAATCATTAAGACCTATCATAAAGCATAAAGGCTACACTCTCTTCTTCTTAGAATGGAGAAACTTTTATCTTTCTGCCTACTTGATTCTTCTTATTCGTTTTGCTATTGATTTAAACCTTTTTAATCAATTCTAAATTACACTTAATCTTGTAAGTATAATCACATTTACTAAACATTTAGTAAATCATGACGAATATCTTTGTTACTCTTATGGTGGACTTTGACCAACATGCAACTTTGTGTGCTCGATCTCCTAGTCCTTCACTTGACACTTTGTCAATGAATTAGTCTAATTTCCAAAATATGAAATTTCTCATTCATCGTGCAACCAAGTTGCATGATTCCAAGTTTCTGTCCAATTGTAACTTGGGCGATGAGAAACTCTCCCTATTTGGTAAATTCTCGACTTTCCATAAATAACATAATAAGAATCAAATCCATTATTGCTAATATTAGAAGGATTCAAACATCAATTTTTCATATACGCCATTGCAAGGATAAATAAATAATATAAAATCAAAATTTATTTTATTGCGGAAAAAATTGTCCTTACAATGCAATTCATTGAAAAACTATGCTAATACATCTTTCTTAGCAATCTAATTCTAACTCTAAGTAGTAGCTCAAGAATCTAATCTTCGAGAAATGCGATTGAAATCCATTCCTTCACGGTTAGATTCTGCTCACTTCTTCCCTTAAGCTTCCTTTCTTTTCTTCGATCTTACAAAACATCAATTGTAATCTTATCACATTATGTATTAAGAATCTAGAATAGAAGCTTAAAAGAGTTAGTTAATGGATTTTACCTATATTAGAGCCATACGTTTCAACTCTCCCATCTCTTAGATCTCTTAGGTAAATGGGGCAGCTTCGTCTCCAATGCCCTTTCTCTTGGCAATAAAAGCAAATTGACTCTTTTGGAACATGATATGGAACTACTTCAGACATTGCCTTTCTCTTATGATCAAACTTTTCGATCATAGCATGTCTTTCGTTGCCATTGTCCATATCCATAGAGGTCTTGAAGGCAGATTCACCAATCAACTTTGCTTTTCTATTGCGCCAAACCATTGATGATTCAGCAGCAATAAGCATATAGGTGAGATCTATAAGGGTCACATCGCGGTTCATCATATAGTACTCTCTTACAAACTCACTATATGAGTTAGGAAGTGACTGAAGAACCCAATCAACAGCCATTTCCTCACAGATGACGGATCCCAACATTCTTAACCTATCAATGTGTGACTTCATCCCTAGGACGTGTGCACACACCGACTTTCCTTCTTTATGTTTACTTGCCAAAAAAGCTTGAGTGAGTTTGAACTTTTCAAGCCTTCGAACTTGTGGGTTAGGGAGAATAATTGGAGGAGGTGGAGGAAGTGAAGCATGATTTCTTGTTCCTCGATCGAATCGTGGAATATCATATTCATGTGGAAAGCTTGTTCCACGGGATTTGGGAAGACCATAGTTGTCGAACTTTGACATCTACAAAACGGGAGAAAACGAATTCAAGTTAGTTGATTGATTGAGTCCTTAGTAAATCACCCAAATGAGATACTAAGGCTAGGATCCAACACAATATTCTACAACTCGGGAGAGGGATGTCGTAACCCAAATTGCAGAACATTTGAAGGTAAGTGAATGACGATTCACTAATTTCCACCATGAAAAACGAAAAAGAATTTTAGTTTTAAATCTATGAAAACTCCTAGATTCATTGAACTTTCAATGGCATGTTTAAATCTCGATATGCCCCTCTTGTTTGTGACTGGGATGCCGAGGATCACAAAGCGGGTGTAAATAACCATGCAAACTTACATGGTGCCCTCACATGTTACAGTCACCTATTCGATGTGCTGGTAAACCACACACGCTCCACCGAACTATGACAAACATTGAGTCACCCTTTGCTACCTTTGCTTAGAACCATTTAGTGTGCCGGTAAACCACACACGCTCCACTAACGTCTTTGCAAGGGCACAAAGTGTAATTTCATGGAATTGCATCAATTCACTTTTGCCTAAGTAACTAAGACTGGGAACTTTATGAAAATATTTAGTTACTTTTATACTTTATTATACTTATAATGGAAGGTTTCGTCCTATCCTACCCGCTCGGCTAATGACCCTTCACTAGTCAAGAGTGCGGTGGGTAAGAGTGGATACCCATTCAATCGCCATTTTATAGGCAATTTCCTTAAACACTCCTTATAGACCAGCTTCGTGAATGATGCCTACTAACAGTAAGACTGACTTTTACTCATACATATATATAATGTTAGACTTTTAATGTTATATATAGTATAGGGTGTATTTTATACTTTCAAAATACTAGGTGGTCTAATTTAACAATTATACTTTTAATTCAATTAAATTGTAACCTAAACTTTTATGGATTTATTAAACCTCTTTTAATTATACACCTTAATTAATTAATAAAACCATAAGGGTGAGATTTGAACTTTTTCAAAACAATACTAGAGCTTTAGAATTTAACATTCCTAATTAAACTTTTAATCAACTTTTAAATTCCAAAACTTGAGGGCAAGTTTTGAAACATTACAATACATTAGGGTTTAGAATTTAAATATACATCAAATTAAACTATTAATCAAAAATTTAAATTCCAAAACTTGAGGGCAAGTTTTGAAACCTTTTTCAAAACATTAGGGTTTCAACTATTTAAATTTCAAAACAACAAAACTTTTGGGTTCAAATTTAAACTATAAAACCTAAGGGGAAAATATGAAACTTTTCATAATACAAGGATCAAATAACAAATAATTTAATCACATAATTATCCATATTTGATTTATTTAATGATTTCTTGCAAAACAATTTACCAATTTAATCAAAATAATTAATCAATTATCACATAAGGAAACAAATATTTTATTAATTGATAAATATCTTCAATTAGATCAAGAATATACTCATATATATATATATATATATATATATATATATATATATATATATTAAAAAACGGATTTATATTGATCTAATGTGATAAGGCAACTATCCATAAGCAAAACCAACAAGAAATCGCGAAGATATCCCCATCTGACGAGTTGACTCGTCGAGTCAAGCATGGACTCGTCGAGTCTGCATGGACTCGGCAAGTTCAGCTATGGACTCGGCGAGTCCGGCCTCTAGAAACCAAAAAATCGAATTTTTCAAACATATCAAGCATCAATACAATAGAAACCAGTCTAGGCTCTGATACCACTGATGGGTTTTTGGTCCTAAGAACATCCTATGTGTTCATACAAACGCTAATGCTTGGATCTAGGTTTCTCTATTATACATGCAAGTTATCCAAGACTATAAACCCTAATTCTAGCATACAAGTAATCATATTAACATAAGAATAGGTTTAAGATGTTACCTTGATTGTTATGTAGTAATAACAATCCCAAATCTCCTTGTATTGACTTTAGAAAGCATAGAGTCACAATTGTCACTCCTCTAATGGTTCACAAACACCATAAGCAAGAGGATGAAGAGGAGAGTGGATGGAGGCTACCAAAACTCGTGTGAAACCCTAGCAAGAAGCTTAGCCACGTTTTTGGTTCTTAAGGTATCTATATATAGTGAGGCAATTAGGGTTGTCTAACATGGAAACCCTAATTTGGATGCTTAAGCCCTAAGCAACCCATGGAGCCCTTTCCATAACGCCTTGGACGATTTCATATGGGCTTCCCCCATAGAATTCGTCCACCTTATAATAAAAGGCAATCCATGGCCCAAATTGCAATTATCTTATAATCACAATTTCAGTCCCTTAAGTTTAATTAATCTCTTTTAGTCACAAAACTAATTACCAATTAATTATTGACTAATATTAATTAAACAATATGATTTCTCCTTTAATATATTATTCCCATAATATATTAATAAATCATATTTAATCCTTTCTCTCCATAATTCATCATATCAAGTTGCTTTGGTGAAGGCAACCCAAAAGGACCATGCACCATCAGGTCAAGTACATACCAAAATAGTTATGGACTTAGACACTAATCCAACAAAATTTGCCTAGAGCAACACCACATGAAATCTCATAGAAGGCAATTGCATATTTCTCCATTTCTTGAGATCATCGTTGGTAGGTTTGTTCATGGATGCAGGACCACCACCATGTGTTGCCTAAGCACCATCAGCTTCAATGGGAGTGAAAATAAGGACATGAGGTCCTTCTTCTACAGATCTCCATACATCTCTTCCGAGTCTGTTCAAATATCTTTCCATTCTTTAGGACCAATGATGATATTCAATTGCAACAAGTATTGGAGCTCGGTTAGTGTAGCACCTGGTTCTTGGTACGTATTCTTTTTATTAATTATTTAAATATTTTGCATTTTGGCCTTGGACTCTGCGAGTTGAAGCACCAACTCACCGAGTAGAAGCGGGATGGGACGCGGGACTTAAGTTATGGACTTGACGAGTCTGACCGAGGACTCGACGAGTAGGCTCTGGCTGGATAAAAACCCTAATCTGAGGGTTTGCACCCTATTTAGGCAACCTTATACAGCCTCCATCGTCCCTTATGCTCCCAGAAACCCTCTATAGAAAATCCTAGCCGTTGTTGAAGCAATCTAAGTCATTTTGGTGGATTTTGGTGTTGGTGATCTTAAGAAGGAAGGAGAAGAACTTGAGGAAACAAGAGGAGACTAGAGGGGTTCGAGTTTGTGTTTCATCTTCAGTCCTCAGAAGGTATAAAGTTGCTAACTTGCTTGTTCAATTTCTAGATCCCATCTTGTGGAGATTTAGGGCTTTTATAAGCCATTTTAGGTAGCCAACCATGAATGCAAGCATGGTTGGGGACAAGGCTTCGGATCTAGGTCCTTTAAGGGGTCACAAGGCAGAAAGTGGGTGCTTTTACACCCAAGGAAGACTCCACGCAACCCAAGAGTTTTTTTTAGGACCTTTTGAGCTCAAAGTCCCATGCAAGCACGTAAAGTTTGTAACTTTACGTGCCAGATCGATTATAGAGGCTTGGATCTATCTTTTGATCAAGGGTTGTACATCAGAAATCGAAGATTTAGTGAATGGACGTGACCGACTCGACGAGTCCATTCTTGGGACTCGACGAGTCCAAGGCTTTGAGTCCCATATTTGTTGAGGGTCAAAAGGACTCAATTAAGTGTTGGAAGGGTTGTAACCGGTTAGAAAGAGTGACCCAACGCATTCTTCGTAATTTTAGACCTGGAGTTCATGGGACTCGACGAGTCCAAGGCAATCTTCTTAAGATTGAAGATGAACTCGACGAGTTGTTCATACAACTCGATGAGTCGAGGACAAGACGTGTTCATTAGATGAAGGTGGACTCGACGAGTGTTCATACAACACGGCGAGTCGGATGAGTTTCATGCAATGTTCATATGAGAAAGGAACTCGTCGAGTCGATGCCAAACTCAACGAGTCAAGACGTGGTTAAGGACGGGTAAAGGGTAGGGGACTCGACGAGTTGAGGGCCCAACTCGGCGAGTCGGGTCAACTTGAAATTGACTTTGACTGGACTTGGACTAACCCTGTTTAGGGTTGTATGTGTCGTGTGTTGACTTGAAGGTTGTCGTGTAGGGATCGAGGAGTTGTAAGGAGTCGACTGGTGCGCCGAGGATAATTCAAACATTGCACGACATTGATGTGAGTTACCTTCCAGTAGGGGTGGGTCTAAGGCCACAATGTCGGCTCACCAAAAAGGGGTATTTAGAAGATAATGGTCTTTGTGATAGTTATCTTGGTCTGGTTATGTGTTGGTTATGAGGCTTATCTAGATGATATGTTATGTATAGTAGGGATTAGTTTCCCTGACAGTGGTCCTTATGACCCAAGGGTAGGTCAGTACCTAGATATGCCTGACTGTATGCTTATATCTGTTGATTGTATGCTAGTGGTATGGGGTGAAATAGTCCCCAGTTACCGGTTGAAAGATATCAATGATAGATACCGATGTTGATTACCGGTTGAAAGATACCGATGATGGTTACCGGTTGAAAGATACCGATCAAGGTTACTGGTTGAAAGATATCGATGAAGGTTACCGGTGGAAAGATACCGACGATATTGTATGGTATGTGGTATGATAGGGGAATTCACTAAGCTTTGTGCTTACAGTTTTGGTTTTGGTTTCAGGTACCTCTTCGTCGAAGGGGAAGGAGCCGGCGGTGTAGCAGCGCATCACACACACACACACACACATGGTTTCTGCAAGGAGTTTCTGGGACTGTACTCTGATTTTCATTACTTTTGATATTTTGGTTTGAGACACAACAATATGATTTTGTAATGTGATGTTTTATCTACAATGTTTTGGTAAATGTTTATTAAATTTGTTCATTCAAAAATGAAATTTTTGGCCTTGAAAATTGGGTCGTTATAGTTAGAACCTCCAACACTGTTTGAAACGTTTAAAGAATAAGCTTGTGCCATTTTTTCCTTGTTTTTTATGAGCTTTAGTGGTATAGAAGGCCTTTTAATCTGAGTTTTTTGAAAAGAGTTTTGTTTTTCTGAAAGGAGCTAAAAGGCAACCACTTTGGCACTGATACCAATTGTTGAGAGAAAAACTTGATAAGAGTTAGTAACGAGATAATAAGTTGTGGAGTAATAAATTAATCTTAATGGATCTTATTAGATCAACAACAAAAGTTAGATAAGTTATATTACAGAAATGTAATGAAAGTAAATAGCAGCAAGTTTATATCAATAAGCATTAAACAAGTAGACACATAGTTGAATCGTAACATGGTTTGCATGCAAACACAAGTTAGCATATGATGAACAACATAAGAGAAGAGGGACTCGAGTTAAGTATTAGTAAGATAACTTGAGATATATAGATGAAAGATCTTATATTCATAAGCTCTCAATTGATAAGTAAACCAGAAATGGGAAGCTCTATTTATATAGAGTCTCAAAAGTTACACGAAAATAATACTAACATAAAGTAGCTGACTTTGGTAACCCTGAATGGTACACCGGATAATACTACGATTACAAGCAAAGTCGGTAAAAAGGTAACTTGTGACAGTCTTCATGTTTCGTTCATCTGCGGGTCATCTTCACGTCTCCAAGTTCATGTGATGATAAAAACAATCTTCAGGTAAGTCTTCTCTGGTTCACAAGGCATTGAGGTCTTCGGGTCCATCTTAGCTGAAGAGGGTCACTTTCTTGTTTCAACAACCTATGATGAGAGTCGATGTAATGTAACATCCCAAGTTTAGAAGCAAGAAGTTGAAGGGTGCTAAGTGAAAATAAAGGAAGGAACTCGGCGCATAGGTCTCTTGACTCGTCGAGTCGAAGCGGGTGCCGGGCACGTGGTTAAGTGGCCCGACTCGCCGAGTCGGCGGCTGGACTCGACGAGTCAGTACTAGACAAGGAAAAACCCTAATCTTCGGGGTTGCACCCTATTTAAAGGACTTAATGTCCTCCCCTCAGCTCCCTTAGCCCCCTTTGAGATCCATAAACCCTAAATCCATTGTGAGAGTCCTTGAAAACGAAACTGGAGCTTAGATAAGTGTTTTGTGAAGAGATCTTGAGGATCAAGAAGCTTGGATCAAGGAGATTGTGGAGATTCAGATTACTCTTCAGTAGGAGATCATTTTGGAGGTAATGAATAGTTATCCTTGTCCTTCTCCTTTCTAGATCCATCTTTCATGGAGTTTTAGGGTTTGTTTGGAGATGATATGATAAGATCTTGGTGCATAAGTTAGATCTGGAGTTGAAACTCCAGATCTGAGCTGTATTTGGATCAAAGATGCAGAAAGCCCTTTTGGTTGCTATGCAAAAGCCATTTCCCATGAGTTAAGTTCCTTTCTAGCTTGGTTTTCGGTATTATGGGACAAGAAGCACGTAAAGGTAGCAACTTTATGTTGCTAATGGACTCTAGAAACCCAGATCTATTGTTTGGAGCAAAGGAGTAGCTCTGTGACTCGAGATTATGGGAATGCACGTATGGACCCAGCGAGTTTGGGAGATGACTCGGCGAGTCGGGCTAGGGATCAGACTTTGAGTCACGTAGTGACTTAGCGAGTCGCATGGGTGACTCGGCAAGTCATATGATGATGAGCTTGGACTCGGCGAGTCTGATGAAGATTGTCGTGGACTTGGCGAGTCACGACACAGAACCCCCAACCTTGTCTGGTTAAGACTCGGAGTTGTGAGTTGAGTGGTGATTCAGTGAGTTGGGCAGATTGGGACTCGGAGATTGTTAGAGTCGACGAGTCATGGGGTGACTCGGCGAGTCGAGTCAATCGGAAGGTTGACTTTGACTGAGGAATTCGACTTTGACCTTCAGGGGTATTATGGTAATTTGGTAATTTATGTCAATGGATCATTGATGCCTTTAGGTGTTGGAGTTGGAGGCAGTGCTTCAGGATTTAGCTTTCACGGTTCGGTTCGACGGATTTCAGATGAGTTAACCTCACTATATCGACAGGGTCTATGGCACCAAGGCCGGCCCTTTATCGGATGGAAATCCGGGTATTGTTTGCTGTGTTATTGATTTGCTAGATCTGCATCCTGGTATTTAGGATGATATTATGTTAGTGACCTGGTTAAGGTCGGTACCCCCGGTATATAGGGTAATGTTATGTTAGTGACCGGTTAGGTCGGAATCCTGGTTAGGATGTTGATATGCTATGTGATCTGTTAGACTGTCTGTCTGGTTAAGGATTGTTACGTGATTAATTGTTTTATGTACACATGGTTGTTTGACTGGGGTTGGGTTGAGGCGGGTCCTGCTTTGTGCTGTAGGCCAACATACCTAGGGCGGACCGGATATTCCGAAGCCCCAACGAGCGGTCCGGATAGGCTGAAGGCCCTAAGAGGGCGGACCAGACGTGCCAAGGCTTGGAGAGTGGACCATGCCGACTGAAGGCCCGGTACGGGCGGACCAGTCATATTGTAGACTCAGAGAGTGGACCAGGTGAATTGAAGGCCTGATGCGGGAGGACCAATCACACTGTAGACTCGATGAACATGGCTAGACTCGGAGGGTGGACCAGGTAGACGGAAGGCCCGGTGCGGGCGGACCAGTCACATAGTAGAGTCGTTATGCATGGCTGTTCTATTTTACGATATGTTATGAGTATGGTTATGGGTGGTTGGTATTTTGGGGGTAACTCACTAAGCTTTCGGGCTTACAGTTTAGTGTTTTATTTCAGGTACTTCAGGAGATCATGGCAAGGCAATGGTTTGATCGTACTGCTCCTCATTTTATGTTAATGTTTCTGGGAGACTCTAATAATAAATATATTGAAATTGTTTTGTAATAATTTA
Organism: Lactuca serriola; assembly: GCF_051521515.1. NCBI lineage: Eukaryota > Viridiplantae > Streptophyta > Magnoliopsida > Asterales > Asteraceae > Lactuca > Lactuca serriola. Next base: position 25,538,813 of record NC_136411.1, read on the forward strand.
TGGATAAGGATTGTTTTGAAAAGTTTAAATTAGTTGGAAATTTTATGGTCATTACATATAAATTATAAAAAGTTTATTACATGTTATATTTATATATGAATGATACTTAAAATTTAAAAAAATTTAAACATATTTTTTATTCATAAGTGAATAAAGAATGTATTGTAATAAAAATCTGATGTGTTTTTATACACTTATGAATAATGAGAGGTGAAACTATCAAAAAGTAAATTTTTTATTTTATTTTAAAACTATATCAATATGGATGTCTATTTATAGAAAATAAAAAATTATAAATTTTGATATATTTAAAATCGTTTTTCGACAAAAATAGCTCCTTAAAAAAATAGTTTTTTTTTAAATAGTATGATAATGATTAGTATAGTTTAAATAAACGTATTTAATTTCAAAATACATGTTTATTCATTTCTTCTTTCCTCGATGGATGATTTTGTAGCAAAAATAAATAATTGGTTAAGAATATTTCATTTATTCTCAAATTCTCTTACTCTCTCTCTCTCTCATCTCTCTCTCTCTCTCAATTGAAATTACCTACCTATCTCTCGTTCAAGTGTCAAGTATGTTTAGTGTTTATAATTTTAAGATCAATGATTTTAGACATTAGGCATAGTCAATAGCTATTACCACATTGAATTAAAAAAAAAAAAAATTACTTAATACTATATTGTAGTAGTTATTATAGTTACATTACTAATTTATAAATTAGTGGCAAAGAAAATTGTAATAAAGGTGGTAATATACCATTATTAATTTGTATCAAAAAAATTTGTCGGTAGTCAAACAAGTTGATAAGAAGTATATAATTGATACCGTATTACTAGAAAAAAAGTTATACTAACTATAAGTGGTGGCGTAGCCAAATAGAGACAAAAGTGGACCTTGGCCTACTTCCTAAAAGTTCAAGTGTGTGTATATATATATATATATATATATATATATATATATATATATATATATATATATATTTGTTAAATAAAAGGAATTAATTTATGTCATTCAAAACATCATATCCCCATATCCGGCTCATACTTTGTAAATTATTTGGCCTACCATAATTCAAAACTTTAGATCCTATATATCGTTCATACATTGTAAATTTTTTGACCCACCCTAAAATAAAATTTTGGCTACGCCACTGCCAACTATAATTGTCATTGTAAACAGTTTGAATAAAAATAAATTGGTATCTTCAGCCCTAATAAAATTAATACTAACTAGATAAGAAACCCTGCTTCACGGGGGTTAGATTTGCCACTAATGTCAAAGAAAACTGATGGGATCCTCAATATATGGTTGGTGATTTGATGGCCATTGATCATATTGGTATCGAAGTGTAAGTATGTTGCTATTATGGGTAAGAAATAAAGTTACAAAAATTGAATTTGAATCAATTGTATAAGAATTAAAAGTCTAATCCTAAGTTACAAAAGCAATAGTACACTCGGTGATCCTGAAATGACCAATTCACCCCTATTTCCCTTCCTGTCATCATCACTTCTTATCCTAGTTACAAAAGGCATCATCTAGACATATAATAACTCATATAAAACAATCAATAGCCAAATATTTTATGAGAATTTCAATTTGCATTCGGTCATGTACCTATATCCCTTATACCCCTTACATATTAAACAAATTAATTTTGCAACATAGGGCATCTAAGTACTCATTTAATCTCAAAAAAGTAATTTCATGCCATAATTTTTGTGTCACCTCAACATATTATGTCAAATTGTTGAATTATATGCTAAGCCATAAGACCCCTTAAAACTATAACTTGTAGTAACCAAGCTTCTTGTGACATCCCCAAAATCACGGCCAGAAAAGACCGATTTTCATTTATGCTTTTAAATAATTTCAGAGTAAATCCTTTTGATTTGAAAGAGTTGCGGAATTTGTTCCCAAAACAAAACATGATAAAATAATATTTATCAAAGCATTTCATCAAGAGATGCATTTTCATTATATAATCAAAACTCGGGATGTCATGTTCCGATACAGACCATAAAGCATAAACGATAACATTACAAGTCATTCAACAAATATATACATATACAGACTTGTAAACAAAACAACTTGATGATTCAACCATCTTATGCCCTCGCGCCACTACCTGTAATACAAATAAAACTGAGTGGGTCAGGCTTGGGAGCCTGGTGAGCATATAGGGTTTTCAACCCACAATAAATAAGTTATATTTAATTTCACCAACCAATCACTATCTCGATTACCCATTCCCGTTATCCTCACTTTACGTCCCTAAAATAACATCTATCTCAAGGGACCTAATCTAGGATTTTCATCGGGACGGACATCACTGCTAAGGGGTTTCCTCAACAATAGATATCCTAAAGGCAACCATGAGGGGGATAGAGTACACCGGTGAACACATCGTTCACAACACCTACAGGTTATGAACCTGCTAGCGTTCAACTGGACTGTCTAGAAAGAGTCCGTGGTCATTATCCATACTCCGCTGAATAACTAGATCAACAACAACAACAACATCGAGGCCTCTCATCTGTTTATTACACACCAACTATCTACCCATGTTCTACCCAACATATTAGTAGATAAAATATATATACTTTCATACATAGTTTGAAACCTGTATATCATTTTCATTCAATATATATTCCACATAACAGATGAGGCATACCCACGTAACACGTATTTCATAGAAAGCAATTCAGATCTATGAGATGGAAGAGGGTGAACATACATTCACACACATAACAACAAATTCTACACATAAAACGTATTTCGTATAAAATACTTCATAATCATGCGTTAGAAGAAAGTAACTACTCACACATATAAACAACAATATACTTAATACACTCGAACCATACTTGTATTATTATCGTGTTTATGAAAGGTAGTATACACTCACTTGATCAGAAGACGATCGGACAGCACTACGACTTGCAGAAGTAGTAATCCTCAGCAGATCTGGAAGATCTTCACAAAAATCGAACTTCTCGCGGGCAGAGCTTCGACTTGGGAACCGCACTTCTCGGGATCTTCGGGATCTCGGGACTTGCCTCGGGGCTTGAGAATAATACCGGGGCTTCGGGGTATTTCTGGCACGCAAAACGATGCAAAACGGGAGAGAGAAGAGAAGAAATTAGCAAATGACTCGGCTGCCTTCGGATCCTATTTATAGGAGGCTGGAGCCTCGGAGTACGCGGGGCGTACAGGCGTACACGGGGCGTACTGGCCTCCGAAGTCGTCACTGCATGCGTCATCCGAAGTGTCAACACTCTTCGGAGTACGCGGGGCGTACTCGCGTACGCGGGGCGTACGTCGGATCGGACTGGTGACTCCCCCTTCGGATAATGCCGGATTTTTCAATTAAAAATAAATACAATTTATTTATCAAACTTCGGAAATTCATATCTTCTTCATACGAATTCCGTTTTCGACGTTCTTTATATCCACGCGAATGTGAGACTACGCTCTACAACTTTCGTTTAGACTCCATCGGCTAATTTCGACTTTATTTTTATTATTTATTTTTAATAGGCCGGGACAGAAACTTTCGTTATAAATTCATAACTTCTTCGTTTGATGTTCGTTCTCGCCTAACTTTTTATCGCTTCGATACCAACAACGAGACCTTCGATCCTCATTTAGAATGCTTCGGCTAAAAACCGCTCGATCTCAAATCGAGTATTTCGGGCTGCACACCGCTAAGCCGAAACTTCGATAAATCATAACTTCCTCATACGAAGTCAGATTTGGGCGTTCTATATATATTCGGAAACCTCGTTTCAACTACTACAACATTAACCAAAGATATTAAGTTTATTTTACACTTAAATTTTGACGCTTATTTTTATTCTTAATTAATCAGACCACATAATTAAGCAATTAAGCACAAAACACATAATACTCAAATAATACATTCTTATTATTTCAAAACAGGTTACAAAGGCTAACCTAGACTATTACATTCCTAAAAATGGCAAGCCCGGAAACACAGGCGTTACAATTCTCTCCACCTTAGAATGATTCCGTCCCCGGAATCACACATCAACAAACAAATGCGGATAGCGACCCATCATGTCACTCTCCGTCTCCCAGGTGAGATTCGGCCCATTCGTGTGTTTCCATCGGACAAGCACTAACCCAACCATCTTGCGTCGCAATTTCTTAGTCTTTCGGTCAACAATTGCCTCTGGTTCCTCAATCAACCTTTTGTTCTCATCAATTCTTAACTCCGAAATCGGAATTATGTCGGGAACTTCTCCCGTGAACTTCCTCAAATAACACACATGAAAAGTGTTATGAATTCCATTCAGTTCTTCTGGTAGTTCGAGCTTGTAAGCTTGGTTTCCAATCCTCTGAAGAACTTTAAATGGTCCAATAAACCTTGGACTCAACTTTCCCCTTTTACCAAATCTTATAAGTCCCTTCCACGGCGAGACTTTAAGCAAAACCGAATCCCCAACCTCAAAAGTCATCGGTCTTCACTTCTTGTCAGCATAGCTCTTTTGACGATCCTGAGCTGCTAACATTCTTTCTCTAATTATTTTCAACTTTTCAGCAGTTTGATGAACCATCTCTGGTCCCATAAACTGCTTTTCCCCAGCCTCAAGCCAACAAGACGGCGTACGACACTTCTGCCCGTACAAAGCTTGATAAGGTGCCATCTTAATGCTCGAGTGGAAACTATTATTATAGAAAAATTCTACCAAAGGTAAATGTTTATCCCAATTACCTAGGAATTCCAAGGTACATGCTCTCAGCATATCTTCAAGTGTTTGTATCGTTCTTTCACTCTGACCATCAGTCTGCGGATGGTAAGCTGTACTTAAACATAACTTGGTACCCAATTCCTCTTGTAGACTTTTCCAAAAACGTGAGGTGAAACGGCTATCACGATCCAACACAATCGTTAACGGAACACCGTGAAGCCTCACAATTTCCTTCACGTAAGAATTCGCAAGCTTTTCCATAGACCATTTCTCCTTGGCCGCTATGAAATGCGCACTCTTAGTGAATCGATCAACGACCACCCAAATCATGTCGTGACCATTCTTTGTTCTGGGCAGTTTAGTGACAAAATCCATAGCAATGTCTTCCCACTTACCCATAGGCACAGGTAATGGTTCTAAACTCCCGTATGGTTTCTGATGTTGTGTCATTACTCTCGCACAAGTCACACACTCAGGGTTAGATCTGATCCCACATCGGCTGGGAAGGAGAACTAAGCATTCCTTATAAGGGGTGTGGATACCTTCCCTATCACAACGCGTTTTAAAGCCGTGAGGGCAGCAGATCCCATAAGAACTCTGCAGTTAAGCGTGCTCGGGCGGGAGTAGTACCAGGATGGGTGACCCCTGGGAAGTCCTCGTGCCGAGTGGCCCAAAGCGGACAATATTGTGATACGTGCCAGAGGGGGATGTTACAAATGGTATCAGAGCCAGGGCACGGGTCGATGTGTTCGATGGGGACATCGAACCCTATAATGGGGGGGTGAAAGTGGGTTAGATCTGATCCCACATCGGCTGGGAAGGAGAACTAAGCATTCCTTATAAGGGGTGTGGATACCTTCCCTATCACAACGCGTTTTAAAGTCGTGAGGGCAGCAGATCCCATAAGAACTCTGCAGTTAAGCGTGCTCGGGCGGGAGTAGTACCAAGATGGGTGACCCCCTGGGAAGTCCTCGTGCCGAGTGGCCCAAAGTGGACAATATTGTGATACGTGCCAGAGGGGGATGTTACACTTCTTAACCACCATGGGTATTTAGAGGAATAAGAAATTATTAAGTTAGTCTTAACTCTTAAGGATGGTATGTCATCTCGTGTTAACTACCAAAACACATCAAAACGTTATCCTCGTGTAGCTGCATAAAAGCAATAAATGATGTATTAGTAGTGTGGTTCCATGAGTGCAATATCAGAAGCAACCAATTAAAATCACTGTTAACCTAAAACTCTAACCTGCTAATCATTGTATTGAACATAAATAACATACCCACCATCATTAGCTCCTATTCTCCCCATTCTAGTCCCCATTTATCATAATTTCTGTTTAGAATTATATGGAAAATGATAACAAAAAATTTGTGTATAGATGTTAAAACTTAAAACCCACACTATTTCTCATAGAACACGTTCTTGGTATTAGATAGACATCTAAATGTTTCAAATATGCATATAAGATGAAAAAAATCAAAAGACTGTCATTTTGGTGTTGGTCGTGCGTCCTTTCATGATACCCCATCAATAATTTTTTGGATTGTATGCATCTCAATTTAAAAAATCGTTCTTTTATGAAAAAAATAATTTTTTATTTATCTGTTAAGAAATAATCATAGTATATAACAAAAAAAAGGAAAACCTACCTTCCATTTTTTTGGAAAATACAATGTCATAGTTTAGTAGTCTTCTCAAAGTACAGTGGGGTAATATATGCATGTATCTTCAATGGTGAAGATAAATTAGACCAATAAAAAGATGGACGGTAGTTATTACCTTTTGTTTTTTTTTGGTCTTTTTTGGTTATATAATTTGAGTATTTCTAACCACCAAGCAATCACAAACTGGGTTCTATGAGCACAGTCTAGAATTTGATGTCTGATAGAACACCCGAATCAAAGGAAAGGTAAAGATCCAATATTTTAATGAAATCAGAAAAACTCGAATCATAAAGAAGCGTAAAGATTCAATCTTTCTACGAAAGTAGAAAAAACCCAAATAAAAAGAAAGGAAAAGACTAAATATTATTTATAAATCTATGAAGGAAAGATGACAAATTTATATAAAATTAATCTTTACCTGATAAAAAGATCATGTTGGAGGAACCTCCCAACTTGTTTCTCAAAGAAGCTATATAATTATGTAGATATAAACTAAAGCCATACATCATAGCAGGTTCTTGTCCGCAGAGACTGCAGTTTAAAAATTATCAAATTTACATGAAATGTTGAAATAATTCATTTTAAAAGTTCGGAAAACCATATTGAGAAGTGAAACGATTGTTTCGTGTTCATATGTATATATATTAGATACTTTTATACATATTCTTATACATACTTTTTATGACACAGGTGAGGTTTCTTTCTTGGTTTCTTTTAGAAAGACATAAAGCCAAATTGGAATTATTGAACATATTTCATGAAAAACGCTCGTTTAATTTAGAAACTTATAAACCAAGAAGAACGTGAGGTTTGAGTTTTTTCAACTGCAAAACATCATAAATTTGTCATCCCTATTTGTAAAGCAAAAATGTTGAATTTCACCAAATTAATACCAGGGGCAAAATGGTCAAAAGTTGAACCGGATAGGAGAAACCCATCTGTTGAAAAAGAAATTACTATTTATGTGAAGGAATGACCATTTCACCCTTATGTTTAGAGCAAATGACCGTTTTACCCTTATGTTAAAAGTTGCTCCTTTGTAGCTTAAACTAACAGTCACCCCATTTGCTAAAATGTGACATTAAATGTGTACTGAGTTTTTTTGTACTACCAAAAATTGTTTTCTATAATATATAAACAATTTAGTTTTTTTACGTAAATCTCAACCTAAAGTTGTTGTCATCCGTATTGGTTTTAGGGGAATCAAGATATAACAAAGGCATTTTATTGGTTGATATGCAAGAAAGGTACTTGGTTCTATATGATGGAACATAATGAATGAGATTCAACAACATATTTATGCATTGATTTAATATGATTATCATTGAGCAATCACCATCACAAATAAAAAAAATTTACTTGAGAAATTTATGTTCTCTAACAGCACTAGCATCATCATCACAACTGAAACCCAGTATAATTTTTGAATAATTGTTCACTATCATTTGAAGCATACAGAGAAATTACATAATTCACGAAAAATACTAATAAAATATAATCAAGTAATGAATGAGGTAAAGTAAAGTGGAATGAGTACCTTAATTGGCTTAGGCATTTCAGCGAACACCTTATGGGCGTGTATGTCATAAGGTTTAATTTTATAATGAGTTTTGATCGAGAACCTGCAACTTTGAGCAACCAAATCAACTTCCAAATAAAACAGACAGACGTTCTTAAACTATGTGAAATACTTAGAAAACGATGTAAGAAAATCATACCTACAATTGATTAATTCAGTTCGCTTGCTTTGGAAGCAATAGAAGGCATATGTCTAAGTGTTGTCTGGGGACCTTATCACGTCTGAACTATCATCAACAAATAGAGAGGAACCCCTATGAAGATGATCTTTAATGGTGTTCTTTATAGCTGAAGATTCGATCAAGGAACAGAAGAGAAGAAACAGAAGGAATGAACCAAATTAAAGAATATATGAAAATAAATTTCCAACAAACAATTACCTAAGAACTCTCTCAGCAATGGCACGATAATCTACTCTTTCACAGTGTCTTCCATAAGTGGTATAAAATCGGCGTATATAAATCCAAAAAGTGATCAATCGACATAATAGAAGTCCAAACGATAGGGATTGCTCCGATCGAACCCTAAATGACGCACCTGACCACGAAAATTGAAACTTGAAGAAGCAAGGTCAGTCTGCAGGTGGAGCTACAGCTAAGAGTGTTAACATGACGAAGGTGGCTGACTTTTCAAAAAAATATTAAATTTATGAATAGAAGTGAAAAAAGTGAACTCCTTACCTGGTTAGAAGTTGTTAATTGAAGTGCTACTAGACGGTGATGATGGTGGAAAGCAAAGGAAGATCGACTGGTGGAGTTTACATAAGAAGACGGTGCAGGTGAAAGATATCAATTTGATGTCGCCTCCTATCTCAGCCTCCACCTGGCACCGACGACCCTCGATTTCAACTGGTGAACCCATGTCATTTCTCACGGCTCAGATTGTTTTCATCAGGAGTATACGAAGGAAACTGTAGAGAAGGATCCAGCCACCTGAGAAGTATGGACTCGGCTTTGTTTCCCACTGAACCCTAATCGAATAGAAAAACCCATCCGGATCGATCTATTGTCTCTGCCTGTCGACTTCTTACAAAAGAAATAGAAAAAAAACTTAGATCAGGAGCGGTGGAAGGAAGAAAGAGAAGAGAACGTTTGGATAAGGCGGTGGAAGGAAGAAACTGGAAGTACTGATCAACGTAGGCTTATGGAGATACTAGACAAATGCCCGCGCGTTGCGCAGAAACACCTATATAGTCGAAGTCTTTACAAATATATGATTTTTTAAATATAATAATAACGTTGTTGTTAAATTTGATATAATAATTTATATATCCTAAATTGATATAATATATTGATTATTTTAAATTATATGATAATATATACATTTATTATAACTTCTTAATCTCAATCGTTTGAATGACTTCTACCCACGAGTTACACATGAATAAAATTAAATATAATATATGATTGATGTTATTTATAGTTGTTTTTATTGTTAATTAATTTTTTAAAATTTATTTGCTTAATGTTTTAATTTCTATAATTATAATTATTTAAAACATCAAACATTGTTTTTTTATTTTAAAGCTAACAATATAATCATTTATATAGAGTTGTTTTTAACTATTGTTTTGTAAGTTATTTTAAGCTACTTATTTGGAAACTTTTAACGATTATAAAAATATATTTAAGAAATATTTTAGTTAAATTAAAATTACAATTTAGTTTTTGCTTTTATTACTACAATTTATCACTTTTAACTATTTATAAAATATTCTTTAGTTTTTTAAATGGAACTGAAATTTATATTTGAGTTGACATTGTAATATGCAGAAGTACTTATATAGTTGAAGTCATTACAAATATACATTTTTTAAAATATAACATTAACGTTGTTGTTAAATTTGATATAATAATTCGTATATTAATTTGATATAATATATTGACTATTTTGAATTATATGATAATATATAAATCTATTATAATGTCACAATCTCAATCGTTTGAATGACTTCTACTCGCGAGTTACACATCAATAAAATTAAATATTATATATGGTTTAATATTATTTATAGTTGTTATTTTTAACTAATTTTTTAAAATATATTTGTTTAATGTTTTAATTTCTATCATTATAATTATTTAAAACATCAAACATTATTTTTTGATTTTAAAGGTAACAATATAATCATTTATATAGAATTATTTTTAATTATTGTTATTATAAGTTATTTTAAGCTACTTATTTGAAAACTTTTAACGATTATATAAATAAATTTATGAAATATTTTAGTTAAACTGATATTACAATTTAGTTTTTGCATTTATCACTATAATTTATCACTTTTAACTACTTACAAAATATTATTTGGTTTTTTTAGTGGAACTGAAATTTATATTTAAGTTGACACTGTAATGTTATATTTAAATTAACAATTTAAGTATTTTATCCAAACTGTTCAAAAATTGTAGCTTTAAACTGATAATGGTTTACATGTAACAACATTTTAAATCTAATAAATTCAGTATAATATGTTAAAATTTAAAGACATAACTTTATAAATAGAAGTAAATATATTATTTTAAAATTGAAATTTAGTCTATTTATGATTACACTTTAGGTTTGATATTTATTTAACATTGTTAACCAACTTACAATCATTATTAGAAAGACACTACAATTTAGCACTTTTAATTATTTATAAAATAATCTTTAGGTTGTTTAAGTTAAATAAAATTCATATTTAATTTGAGCCTATAATGTTATATTTTAATTAATAATTTAAGTATTTTATACAAATTTTTCAAAAATTATACCTTTAAAATGATAATGGTTTACATTCAACAATATATTAAAACTAATAAATTAAGTATAATATGTTAAAAGTTAAAAAACATAATTTTATAAGTAGAATTAAAGATATTATTTTAATATTGAAATTTAGTTTATATATAAATACACTTTAGATTTGATATTTATTTAACCTAATTACTAAATTATAATTATTATTATAAAGAAATTGAAAAGTCATGATAGTTTCAAATGAATGTGGTGAAAGGAAAAAAGAATGGGGGTTTCAAATGCATGAGATTCAAGAAAAAATGCTAGCTTTATAAGTATGTATGAAGGTGAAGAGGCATTAAACATATCGGAATTTGATTGGGTAAAAAAACGGTGAGGCAAAGCAGAAGCAAGCACGTGTACATACAACAGACATTCACAAAACTAATCCAGACATTTAAAAAATAATAAATGAATAAAAATAAAAAATAAAAAATTACAGGGACAAACTATATTTCTTAAAAAGAAATGGATGAATTATATCAAAATGGTTATGAACATTAATGCAACAAAAGGTATAGTTAAATGACCATTTTTGTCATCCTTTAGCCACTTTAATGTAGCTAAGGGTGGATAATATATATATATATATATATATATATATATATATATATATATATATATATATATATATATATATATATACATATATATATATTAGGGGTGAGCATCGAAATAGGGTACCCGCTTTTGAAACCGAAACCGCATCCGAACTGCCAGTTCCAAAATCGGAACCGCCTTAAGCAGTTCCGGTTCCGGTTCTCATTTTTTCGGAACCGTTACCCGCCGGGTAACCGCCGGAACCGATTTATATATAAACTAACTCGTATAATCATTGATTTATGTTAAATAATAAATTTAATTTCAATGGGTTATAAACCACATTTAAATAATTAACACTTTGTATTCACGTGTAAAATTCAAAAAATGGATAATACTTGGCCACATTTAAATAATTAACACTTTGTTTCACGTGTGTAAAATTCAAAAAATGGATAATACTTAGTTCTTATGTTATTATTCCTAATGTTAGATGTCAAGCATCAAATCGTTACAGCAAGTTTTTAAGAAATTACCTTTCTTATTTGTCTTACAGTTCATATTTGAAGTATGCTGCCAAAGAGACGTATTGACGAGTACAACAATAATACTAAACTTAAATTTTAATATGTCATGTCCATGAATAATAATGATTATTAACAAAATTAAAAGGATGGTTAGTTTTAGGGATTGTAATGATTGAATTTTATGAAACTTAATTAGAAACCGGGTACCTGGTATCGGAACCGGTCCCGGCGGTTCCGGTTCCGGTTCCAAAATCCAAGGAACCGATGTAGCCGGTTCCGGTTCCAAAGTTTCAAGAACCGGCGGTTCCGGTTCCGGTTCCAGACAATTAGGGCTGGTACCCACCTATGCTTTATATATATATATATATATATATATATATATATATATATATATATATATATATATATATATATATATATATATATATATATATATATATATAATTGATCATTAAAACCAAAAAAATCATGTCGACAAAAGTTGCCGAATTCATTCTGTTCACCTACGTAACATAAATAAATATAAGCAGAAAATTTGTAATCTGGAGAAGAAATATGTGTCCTATAGTCGGACGAAATTGCCCTAGGCAATTTCTCATTACGTTTGGCCAAACCGATTAAAATATGTATAATACTATACTAGTAATTCTATCCAAGTGGATAAACATCAAGAATGGCAATAGCAGACTTCAAGAATTGATCCTCTATTTCACATGACACTCACATATGAAGACAATAATAACCTCTTCAAAGCACTAACCTCTTCAAAGCACTTACAAGTCAGATCAGATAAGAGCACAAAAAACAATACCAACAACCGTTTGCCTCTCTAGACTAAATATAAACCTTCTTTTTGTTTTCAACTTTTCAAAACTTTAAGAAACCATAAGAGAAAGAGAGAGAGATTTATGTGTTGTTGCAGATGGCGGAGGATGATGTTGGAATTTCAGCCATAGATAGCCCCATGAAGAAATACAAGGTGATGGTGGCAATCGATGATAGTGAGTTTAGCGAGTATGCCCTCACTTGGGTCCTAAAAAACCTTGGCTCCACCATTCGTGATTCACAACTTGTTATCTACACAACCCGAACCCCAGTTGATATCGGCTATTTGTATGCATCTTCTTGGGGAAGTATGTCGTTGTTTATGTATCTATATATCAATTTATCCTTATAACTACTACTACTAAGGATGAAATGGTTTTAATTAGATTCACTTCCTTGTTATTGCAGCCGCTGAGCTGATAAAGGAGCTCAAAGAAAGTGAGAAGAAGGCAGCTCTTGAGTTACTCGAGAAAGCTAAAACTACATGCACTGATTACGGGGTGTGATTTCGTTTTCTCCAAACTTACAACTAATTACAAACTGAGTAACTTAGATTTTGTTACAAAGAAATGGATTAAGTTCTTCTTGAATAATTCACAGATCATTGCAGAAGGAATGACAGAGGTGGGAGACCCTAAAGTGGCCATTTGCAATGCAGTAGACAAGTTAAACATTCAGTTGCTCGTGGTTGGTAGCCATGGTCGTGGAGCTGTCACAAGGTTTGCTTCAATATATGTTTTTAAAAATAACTAATTTATTGTCGTAACTATGAACAATAGCTCTTTTTAATAGTATTAGAAAGTTGATATTTTTTTAAACAATATTACTTGAATCATCTTTAACATAGCATATGTATAACTTTATAGTAAAACATTTTTCGTGCTTCATTTGAACAGGACGTTGTTGGGGAGTGTGAGCAATTATTGTGTCCACCATGCCAACTGCCCAGTTCTTGTCGTCAAGAAAACAGACTAATTAATCTGTATACCTTTTCATATGTCCATAATATAAATAACAACGTATGTATAAAACAATAAAGAAGTTCATGTTTTGGAATTAAAATGATAACGCATGATATATCTGAAAAAATGTTAACACTAGAACAATATTTCATCTCAATATTATATCTTAAAATGTTAACATTATAAGAAGAATAATATCTCATCCAAATATTTTGTTAAGAGTTGCTGCCAATCTAACACCACCTTGAGCTAATCGCCAATTAACAATTGGTAAACGAGACAAAAAGTAATCTTCTCCAAGAACCGAATCATTCCCAACTCCTTTGTATGCCCAACTACATGCTGCTTTTATTCCTTCACTTGCGTATCTATTGAAAGCAATCAAATTTATAAAAACAAAAAATAAAAAATTTTCATTTCTAATTGTTTTTTTGCATCTATGTATTATATATATTGTTTCACGTACATGTTAGGACAAGTATTCTGATTTCTGGCGCATTTCTCCCATGCTGGAACTTGATCTGCCCATTCTTTCTGCCAAACAAAAAGTATAAAAAAAAAAAAACCAACTAAAATCCCCCAAAGAAAAACATCAAAAATTATTAAACAAGTCATGTAATATTGTAATGTAATAATACCGTTATGTTAGTCTGAATTGCGTTGACAAGATTTTCAACATTAGAATCATAGAATCTTTCTTCTGCAGTCTCAATTATGCTGTCATCCCAAACCTGTATAACATATTGTATGTATAATGTATTTTTGATCGTTAGTTTAATAAGATCAATCTTAATTTAAATTACGTAATGGTAATTATTTAAAGAGTTTTACATGATGAAGTTCTGATTTTCTTGTGAACCAATGAACATTAATCGAGTTCCCACCTCTATCCGAAGTGAATCCTACATGTAGCGGCTGTAACAGGGGCAATTTAGTCTTTTCACTTGTTAGATACTAAAGTCAAATTCGTTATTAACATATACCTGATGAATGTCTCCCATGAAATGAGAAAGAAAAAGCAATGCCTCTGTAAGATTATCTGCAAAGATATGTTTAATGTTTTTCATCTTCATAGTTCATTTAAGATCTAGAAACAAAGAATTAGATGAAGAAATTCGCGAATTTAATTACACTGAGTTGTTTGTTTGCCATAGTCGAGTAGCTGTGTGGTGTAGTTTTTAATTGCTCCGGCGACACATCTTCCGGCGACTCCAACTTCATCCTTACAGTCCCCTGTTTACAAAATCACCATTTTAGCACATAAAAATGGCGATTAACAGAAAAGAAAACAAGAATCTCGATTCTCCACGACTACTTACTGGTGTACTGATAAGTGCAGAGATTATCAGGGGTATCGATGTAATGAAGCGCCGACGACCAATGATATCGGAACTTGACATGATCGGCCCATGAACATTGACTCGCTAAGTCACCCTCTGCGTATTTTGGTAACAGATCTTTGACTGCGTTTGATGCTGCTTCACTCAATCTTCCCTGAGCTATCTTGCAGGTTGTGTAATGGCCGTCGACGCCCCAGCCGTGGACGGCGGCCGGAAAAAGAAACAGAAGGAGCAACGGTAGGGCGCTTCTCAGGGACTCCATTTGTGAGTTTGGGAACGTGGGTGTGGGATGATTTATCATGTATGTGATATGGGGAAGTGTGAAAGTGTAATGATGAGATCGAACTAACTTTTTTGGCGACTTGTGGGCGATTTGTTGTTTTTTTGGTAATGTGTTCACATTTGTTTACATGGTATGATTCTGAATTTTTGATTATTTTGTGAGATTATTGTTTTTGTATGTTTGGAGATCATAAGGAAGGTTGTTTTGGTTCTTTTGAAGGAAAACGTGGCAGATATGGCAATGAGTTGAATCAAATTGGTTTGTTATTATATGGATTTTGGACACAGATAAGGAACGACAATCAAGGGTATATATCTCTCTTTTAAGTTATATTTTTATGTTTTTGATGAAAGTATATACACTCGAATAAACTCAAAATGGTCAGAGTTCCCAAGCATTTGCTACATCATCTGATTTTGACATTGGAAAATGTTAATATCAATTGAAATGGAATCTAAAAAAGTGGTATGCGAATAATTATGGATAAATCAATTCATTGATCATATTAATTAAATGAAGGAAATAAAGGGGCTACGATTATGAATAAAATATAATATGCTAAAATAGGGTTAAAGATGACGAATAGGCTAACTTATAAAGTGTCTTAGGATAAGGCTTTAGATAGTAGAAAGGTATTTTGGTCAACTGGGTTAATGATATGATTTGGTAAGAAACAAAGTGCACCGAAGGGAAACGGAGTATTAAGGTGCAAACGTCACCCGGTTTATGCTTTATAGAACAAAACACATATAACACCTGTATAATAGATAGAAGTGATTATAATATTTAGTCTCAAATACTATTACAAAATACAACAATAGATATGTGGAATACTAAAAGATAAGGAAGGTGAATAGATCAAAAACAAGAATTTATATTGGTTCCCCCACTTTGAGGCTAGTTTATTTTGACAGATCTCTCCATACTTATCGGATTCAACGATGTTCCATTAGAAAAATCAACCTTAAACTCTGAAGAAAGAGATATTAACCCAACTTAACTTTTATTATTCACCAAACCAAAATTAAATAGAGAGAAAACAAACAAACTCTTAAACATACGGGAGAGATAAAAGGGAAAAAAAAAAAAAAAAAAAAAAAAAAAAAAAAAAGATAAGGCTACAAGAATCCATAAATAAATTACAATATTCCTTTTACCCCCCCCCCCCCCCCCCTCTCTCGATGGAGCATGAAGGTCACGAATGTTCAGCTTGTCAAGTGTAACACCCCGTTTCACATAGAAATTTTTCTGAATCTCTGATTTAATTACCTGGAGTTTTAAACTCGGGTCATGACGTGAGCACTTATGTGACACGATGTTACCACGATGGAAGAAATGAGCGTGTTTTTGGGATTCACGACATAACCACTTATCGGTCACAACGTGAGACCTGTTGCGAGCCAAACCCTGATTTTGGGGATTTTTCGGTATTTAAAGGAAGCGAGGGCTAGGGTTAGCCCACCCTCAGCCTCCATCACCCCCCCCCCCCCCCCTCTTAAACCCTAATCCTCCATAGTTGATTTTGAGCTCCATTGTGGTGTTTTCTAGGAAAGAAGAAGAAGAGGAAGAGCATTTGGTGCACCATCTCAACTTGCAAGCTTCATCATCATTTTCTCATATTTTGGACCATTGTGAGTATTCAAAGTTCCTTACTTTATGATTCTAAGTACTTAGATCTCAGCTTTCCATGGATTTTCTTCATGTTTTTTTTAGTGGGAGTGTTGGAGTTCCATAAAGTTGCCAACTTTATGGATCCCTAGGATCCTTTGATGGTTAGAGGTCATGGATCTGATGTTTTATAGGACTTTGAGCTCTTGTATGAGATCTTGGCTAAATTTTGCACCATTTTAGACATAGCTTGTGTTAAGACATGCATTAGCCATGCATGTCTAAAAAGCCAGGATTTTTATGTTATTTGGAAGTAGATAAGACCTTCTGGAAGTTTTGGTTTCATGGCTGAAGGGATTAAGAACTTATTTCACAAATATGTCTTATTAGGTCACAACGTGACCGATAGATGGTCACAACATGATAACTGACTGAGTGGTCTTGGAATATTGACTTTGATCCTTCTTTACAAGAATTAGACAAAAAAAAATAATGAATTTTCGGAAATGGACACCACTAATCATTTATATAAGCAAAAAAACACCTTAATTCAATTTTTGAATTTCACAGGTCATACTTACAAAATTCTCTAAATTGAGCTGTGGAATCATATTTTGCAGGTAAACAATCATTTGATTGGCCAAACCTACAAAACCCCATTTTGCAAGTTGAACCTGAAATTTTGTGTATTACGCCTAAAAGTGTGTCATTACTGGTATTTGTACTGCAAAATTGGTCAATCACACTAGAAAGAGTTACTAGTTTTTGTGTGAGAATTTTTATGTATTTGCATTTTTTATATAAAATTTGGATGAATTGTTGGGTGGATGTTAGTCAGGTGTAAGGTGATAGTTATGTGGATTTATAAATAATTGTGTTAGGTGGATGTCTTTAATTCATAGATTTTAAAAAGAAACATGTAAAGAAAGTGAAAAACACCAAAGATTCCCAACTTGAACAGTTTATTCATTATAAACGAGTTCGATCATACATCAGCTTACAACTGGAACCTCTCTACAATCACACTCACTCTTAGATGGTTACATAAACCTCAAGATCAACCATTACATAAGAACCTTCAAATCTATCTAACCCTAAACTGATAAAACCCTGATACGGAAGAGAGAATTGTATACATATTATAAGAAATGAATGAACAAAATGAGAATAAGAAACACATTAAAAATATCGGGGCAAGCAGCTCCATGAAGCAACCCAAGATCCAACAAGGATCCGTGTGTAAACCCAAAGACTCCTCACATGTATAATAATTTACACAACACACCCAACAGAAATACAAACCATACAAAACTTACCCTTTTACGAATTAATGTTACATTTGATTATGAGAGATTAATATATTTCAACAACCCCCCCCCCCCCACACACACACACAAACTAAACTTAATTAAAAACCAAATTATCATTATTTTTTAAAAACATCAATAAGCCCAAGTCGATTAGAAATATACTCATGTTGACCAACACCCAGAGCTTTAGTCAAAATATCTACATTTTGATTTAATGAATCAATTTTATTTATTTTGAAAACACATTTTTCAATCTTTTCACGAATAAAATGAAGGTCAATTTCAAAGTGTTTAGTTATTTCATGAAACACAGGGTTTAAAGCCAGCTTAATGGTAGAATCATTGTCACAAAAAACATTTAATGGAGTTAAACCTATTATCCCAAAATCAAATAACAACTTCAAAATCCATATTACTTCACAAGCAATAGAACCTAGTGTTGTATATTCAGACGCAATTGAAGAACGAGAAACTATACTTTGTTTCTTGCTTTTCCAGGACATAAGAGAACCTCCAAAATATACCAGAAAACTAGTAATCGATCTACGGCTAAAAAAACATTTAGCCCAATCAGCATCCTCAGAAGCAACAAAATTCAGAGAATTATTTTTGTTATATGAATACCTTTTCCTAGACTATCTTTCAAATATCTTAAAAGTCTGAATTCAACATTTAAGTGTGACTTATATGGCTTATGCATATATTGACTTAAGATTTGAACAACATATGATATGTCTGGACGAGTCATAGTTAAATAGATTAACTTTCCAATTAACTTTTGAAACTCAATAATATTAACTACATAATCAAAACCATCCAAATTAGACTCTCTTTTAAGAACTAAATTTGCTTCAAGATGACTTTTAACAGGCTTATAAGCAAGCATTCCAAACTCATTTAACAATTCCAAACAATATTTTCTTTGGTTTAGACAAATTCCTTTATCAGTTTTAATAACCTCAATTCCCAAAAAATATTTTAACTCTCCTCAATCTTTTATAAAAAACTATGATTTTAGAAAATTCTTGACTTTTTCCAATTCAATATTACAATTTTCCGTGATAATAATATCATCCACATAAACCAACAAAATTACAACTGTATTTTCATGATTTCTAACAAATAAAGAATAATTTTTCATTCCACTTTCTGGGAGCTTGTTTAAGACCATAAAGTGATTTTATAAGTCCACAAACTTTGATATCACCCTTAGAATGATGTCCTTCAGGAAGTTCCATATAAACATTTTCAGACAAATCACCATATAAAAAAAACATTATTTATGTCAAGTTGATATAAAGGCCAAGAATGATGAATAGCTAAAGACAAAAATATTCTAATAGATACCATTTTAGCTACAGGAGAAAATGTCTCCTCATAATCAATACCTTCCCGTTGACTGTAACATTTTGCTACAAGTCTTTCTTTAAATCTTTCTATTTCACCGTTAGATTTATATTTGATTTTATAAATCCAACGACAACCTATAGCTTTTCTTCCTTTAGGAAGATCAGTAATTTCCCAAGTATTATTTCTATAAAGAGCCTCCATTTCCTCATTCATTGTTTTTTCTCAATTTGGATCTAAAGCAACCTCACTATAAGTTATTGGTTTAACTGTTTTATTAAGATTTGAAACAAAACAATAATTTTCATTATTAAGAGAAGAATAGTTAACTGATCGTTGAGTTCCATACTTATGTTTTCCTTCCACAATATAGTCACTAAATCTAGCCAGCATATGTAAACACGACCAGAGCTAGTAGCCCTAGTAGACTGACCATCAGAAGGATACGTATTATATTACCACTTTCCTCAGTCAATGTAGAGGAACTAGGAAACGTCTCACCAGATGAAGGCACATGTGCCTCTCCAGTCTGGTTGCTGACATCAAAGGGACTAGTCTCATTTAAGTATTGGTCTGTACTAGCACCATCCAACTGATGGACATCTTTCAAGTTACCTATACTAGACTTATCAAGTAAAGAACTAGAATACAATGACTCATCATAGGAAAAAGGATCACTAGAGCACAATGGAACATTGAATTTGTTAGTCACAGATGAAGACTTCAGCTTGAAAGGAAACACATATTCATAAAACTTTACATCCCTGGAAACAAAAATGAGATCTGAATCAAGACTAAGAACTCTATATCCCTTTTTATCAGATGAATAACCAGGAAATATACATCTATCAGCACTTTTAGAAAATTTATCCGAATTATTCAACTTTATTGCAAAACACAAACATCCAAAGACTCTAAGCTTATCAAAGACAGGAGAAGATTTATAAACAAGTTCATACGGTGAAGCACCATTTAAAACTGATGTAGGTGTTCTCTTGATTAAAAAATATAAGTTAAAACAGCTTCTCCCTAGTATTTCAGAGGTAAACCAGACTGGAAAATTAAAGATCTAGCAACATTTAAAATGTGCATGTGTTTTCTCTCCATAACACCATTTTGTTGTGGAGTATGAACACATGAAGTTTGATGTAAAACTCCTTTAGACTCAAACAATTGTTTCATCCTATGATTTAAAAACTCAGTTCCATTATCTGACCTAACAGTTTTAATTTTAACTTCAAACTGATTGAAAAGAATGTTAAAAAACACAAAAACACAATCAAAAACTTCATCCTTAGACTTTAACAAATAAACCCAAGTAGCTCTAGTATAATCATCCATAATGATCAAGAAATATTTAAATCCTTCTGTAGTGGTCACTCTATAAGGACCCCATACATCTAGATGAATCAATTCACCAAGACTAGATGTGACATATTGACTAACAGGAAATGACTCTCTTTGGTTTGTTTAGCCTTATGACACACATCATAAGGAGGAAAAGTATCATTTTCAAAATTAAGTTTATGCTTTAGAGACCCTAAGGTAGTGTTTGTTTTTTGTCTGCAGATCTGCGTGACCTCTTCTGTCTGCGCCACGCAGACCACGCGCTGACATTAACATTCGCAGACTGTTTGTTTTTTTGAAGACTGCAGACCTAAAAATGTCTGTGCGCCCTCTTCTTAGCGCATATATGGACCAGAGTCTTCTAACATCTTCAAACATCTTCTAGCCTAAAAAACATATATATCTTTACTTTTTTTTAAGTTTTTTTTTTAATTTATATTTTTTCCAACTTTTATTAATGATAAACAATTTGAAAAAAAAATTACAAAACTTAAAAAAAACATTTGACGATACAAACATGATATTTTTGACAAATTTATAAATAAAGATTTATTACAATTATAGTCGTTGAAGTTGTTTATATAAATATGAAAAAAAATCATAATATATTCTTATATTTTTTGCCAAATTTTGTAAAACATTATTTAATACAGTATCGTCAATTTCTCGAAAAAATATTTGTAGTACGTTTTTAATGGATTTAATTGAAAAAATCGAAGTTTATTTCCATCCATTTATGTATCAAATTCTTTGATCACTAATTATAATGTTTAGTTATAACTTTGCAACCAAAGTTGTTGGTTTTTATCAAATATATACGTTAATTCATACCATTTTTATTTTTATTTTTTATACAATAATACATAAAAGTTGATCTAGATTAGTTAATTATTTATAACAAAGTCATAAAAATATTAAAAAATCACTTTGAAGTTAAAAAAAATCAGTTTATTTAGATTTCAGTTTATTTTAGTAGCCCGCAGATGTTAAAAAAACAAACAGTCTTCTTTTTTCAGACAGCAGACGTTTGGTCCACCTCTTCTACTGCAGAGGTCTACAGATGTGGTCCGCAGACTGCAGACATTTTGCCTCAGAAAAAACAAACAGCACCTAAGTCTTGATCAAAAGGATGACCAAGCCTGTTATGTCATGTAAGTTTAGAAGCACAACAAATAGATGAGGAATGATGAACCCTAAGAAGATTACCTGAAGGCACAATATTCATATAATAGAGACCTCCAGATTCTTTACCATTCCCCACCATCTCCTTTGATTGTAAACCCCAAATTTTACAACTATGCTCATTAAAAATGACCTCACAATTACTGTCTTTACAGACTTTGTGGACAGACAACAAGTTTACATTAAAGTCTGGAACAGCAAAAACATCAAACAAGGTTAAGGAATTAGATATTTTCATATCACCAATCTTCTCAATCTTAGCAGAAGTACCATTAGGATGACTAACAAGAAGATTCAATTTAGACAAATCCACAATGTTATGAAGAAGAGATTCAGAAGTAATCATATGTTGATTGGCTCCTGAATCAACAATCCACTTTTGACAATCAAAGGAAGAATTAAAAGCTTGAAACAAGCAAGTACATGCCATATTAGCACTATTAGGTGCTTCCTCATTAACTTGTTTATCATTTATTAGTTGTAAAAACTTGATGTACTGTTCCTTAGTAAGCTGATGAAACTCAGAATCTCCAATAGAATCAGTTAAGACAGGAGCATTAGAATTCCCAAAAGAAGTGGTAATAGTATTAGCAGAAAAGGTTTTTTGACTACTTGAATCACTTCTTTGCTTAAAATATTTTGGATATCCAATTATCTTGTAACATTTTTCAATTGAATGTCCTTTAATACAATAATTCTTGCACTGAAAAACTTGATTTTTACACTTATTAGAATTGTTTGAGTTGAATTTATTGTTAAACTTATTATTGAAAGCAGTAGACTGAGACTTAAATGAATGAAGAGAAGACGGAGAACCATTTCTTTGAAGAGACTCTTCTCTAGAAAATATAGAAAATGCAGTTTTGACATTAGGTAAACGTTCCATGAGTAGAATATGACTCTTGACTTGACTATATGAATCATCAAGACCACTAAGAAACTGCATAAGTTTCATAAGATTAGAATGATCCTTGAGTTTAATGGCAGCTTCACATGTACACTCAGTAAGACTAGTAAGACCATCAAATTCCTTCCAAAGAGAGCCAAGCTTATTAAAGTAGTCTGAAAGAGAAATTCCATTTTGTTTAAGAGTATTGATCTGTTGATGAATATTAAAAACTACAAACCCATCAAACTTGTTATAGGTTTCAAAAAGACTCTTCCAAATGTCCACAGTTACATAAGAATAAGCTTGACTTTGATAGATGGAATCAGAAATAGATGACAGGAGCCAAGAACAGACAACAGCATTAGCCCTATCCTATTTAGACTTTTTAGACTCATCAATACTAGTCTTCTTAAAAGTTCCCTCAACAAATCCAAGTTTGTTTCTGGCCCTAAGAGCTCTAGACATAGAACTTCTCCACATTCTAAAATTCTCATTACAAGTTAACTTTATTGTAACAATAGTAGTAACAGCATTATCAGAAGGATGGACAAAAAGAGGATCATCAAAATTAAGTTGATCATCCTTTCCATTTCCACTAGGAGGATCAGTGGAACCAGCCATACAGACAAGTTAAAGACAAACAACAAACAAATAACCAATTAATCAGACAAAGAGGGAATCAATAACCAAGAATCTGACTCACGTATTGACTTAAAGTCCAAATGGTCACCATGTTGTTGGGGCTCAAGACAATCAATACAGATTCAGGAAAAATGAAATAACAACAACAATAGAAACAAACAACAATAAGAAGCAAAAACCCTCACAGTGCTATTAAGATGAAAAAGAGATAAGAAATAAGGAACAAGAAACCCCTCACAGTGCTATTAATATGAAGCAACGAAGGATCGACTCTATTTGTCTGTTTTCTACTTACGGTTTATCGGTGATAAAATCCAACCCCTAGAGAGTTATTTCAGAAAAACAGATAATTGACTGAAGTTTAACCGATTATAGTTCAACAGACGTTCAAGTAGCAAGCGACCAGCACAAGCACCAGATGAATCAATCCTGCAATAAATCACAAAGAGACTCACATTACCATGATCCAAGGTTGTAAAAATCGTTTGATGCTAGCTAGTCGGTGGACTGGGGTCCAGGGATTAATCGGCTAGGCGGAGATTTATCGGGGGATTAATCGGGCACCATTAATTGCTAATTTGTTGAATTTTAAAAAATTAAATAGGACTAATATCATATCAAAGTTCGTAAATACCACTAATATGATAACAAAATAGGTTAATATGATTAATACAACACTAATCATGCCTCAAATAGTTTCCATTGAAATAAAACTTCTTCAAAATATTAAAATTTCATCGTTTTATAATGTTTCACTCATTATTTATGCAGGGATTAATCGCTAGGCGTCCTCTAATCGGTCGAGTAGCGCCTAAGGATTAATCGGGACCTAGTCAGGATTTTTACAACAGTGCCAGGATCTTAAGAGCAAAAATCAGTACCGATGTGAAAACACAGGGAGAAAACCCTAAATCGAAACGATCAACTAGAAACAAAACAGTTTAAGTAAATGATCCAGAGATTTCAAAAAATAAATCAATAGATCGAACATAAACTGCAAAGAAACAACAAAAAAGGAAGAAAGGAGTTAGAAACAACCTTTTATGACATTGTTCGGAGACGAAAACCTCTGATGAACATCGACAAAGAAGACGACGAATCCTGAAGCTCTGATACCATGTAAAGAAAGTGAAAAACACCAAAGACTCCTAACTTGAACAGTTTATTCACTATAAACCAGTTCGATCATACATCAACTTACAATTGAAACCTCTCTACAATCACACTCACTCTCGGATGGTTACATAAACCTCAAGATCAACCATTACAGAAGAACCTTCAAATCTATCTAACCCTAAACTAAGAAAACCCTAATACGGAAGAGAGAATTGTATACAAATTATAAGAAGTGAATGAACAAAATGAGAATAAGCAACACATTAAATATATTGGGGCAAGCAGCTCCATGAAGCAACCCAAGATCCAACAAGGATCTGCATGTAAACCCGAAGATCCAGCGATCGAAGAACTCTATGAATCGATTCTAGTTTTCTCAAAGAAAAGAAAAAAAAATTGATTCATAATAAATCAACTCTGGTTTTTTAACTCAACCTTCTGAATTCCAATTTCAATTTATGTTTTTTGATTTCCGATTTCAATATTTCTTAATACGTCATAATCTGATTTCACCAATCCTTCAAAAAAATTACACCATGTATTCATGTTAATCTGATTTCAGGCAGCCTCACCGATTCCAATTTTTGATTTCTGATTCTTGTTAATCTAATTTTTAATCCATGTTAATATGATTCCTGTTAATTGTAAGATTTTGTTATTGCTCTTCACTTTTTTTATGTTAGTTTTTATAATAAAAAGTTAATTTATATGTGTTTTTTTATCTGATTTTTTGTAGATAACTTGAAACCTTTTCTGAAATCTTTGTTGTTGGTGTCTGGAAAATGATTCCTAAAACGATCAACATCACAAGGTAACAACTAGTTGTTTTCGTTCCTTTACTTTCTTTTTTAGCATTGACATTTTATATAAGTTCAAAATAATAACATGCCGTCCTCTTTTACTAAAAGATTTGATTTACTATCACACGCCTCATTTTATTTTTACCCAAGGCCTCAAATCGAATTGGACGAGCCATACACTACTACCATAGACCATGTTTTCTCAATCCTATTTTCTAACAATTTGCAGCTCCTAATTTAGTCCAAAAATCTGGCCCAACTATGCAAACTTGAGATAAGGTCAAATTTTTAGACCGCTACAAGGTGGTATGTTTTGTTTCTTGTGGTCGTTCGATTGGTTGAGGGCTACCTAGCTTCATCATCCTCTTTTTGGATAAAGTTCATATTTTCATCATTCTAAAAGTCCACATTGATATTATGCCAT
The DNA here is from genome assembly GCF_051521515.1 of Lactuca serriola. Lineage (NCBI taxonomy): Eukaryota > Viridiplantae > Streptophyta > Magnoliopsida > Asterales > Asteraceae > Lactuca > Lactuca serriola. Next base: position 25,564,702 of record NC_136411.1, read on the forward strand.
TTTGGAAATAGATAGAAAAATATGTTGCATTCATTAGAATGTTGATGTCGACATAGATTTTTTGCTATACAAATATTTGTCTTTGACTTATATGATTCTTCAATAAATGCATGTGTAATTAACATTCAAGTCGTAGGCTTCACAATTTCAATCTTCAAAACTTGCTAGTCAGCTTGTGTGTTCCCCACGTAGATAAAAGATACACGCAACGATACATATATATGTACTAACAATTGGATAAATCAAGATAAAGAGAATACATGTTTTAAGTTGTTGTCACACGTATCAAAGATTTCATCACAAGCTTGCCATGATATAAAAACATTGATCAAATGTTTATGAACATAAGAGCAGATTGCGTAAATGCACTAAAAACTTCTGTCGTGTTACTGATGGAAAACTTAACTACAACATCCAACATTTTTTTTGAACACATGAAAATATTTTCTTTTTAATTTCTTGGAATTCAGTTTTATTCCAAAGAAAAAGATTGTTTTTTTTCGTCAAATCGTAAATTACCATATATATTCTCTTTTCCCCTTCTCGGAACTTTACCTTCAAGAAGCATTGATTTTCTTTTTCTCGATCACGAATCATGTATATTTCACATAATACTAAAAGTAACAAGAAAATCAAATCGAACTTCAAAAAGATAATTTCCATAGAAGAATCATGATCGAACTTAGGTCCATAAACTTAGGTGGTGTTTGTTTTTTCAAAGGCAAAAAGACTACGGTTTGTGGATCATATATGTAGATCTCTACAATAAAAGAGATGAACTAAAGATTTGCAGCATGCAAGAAAAATACAATTTGTTTTTTAAAGTTTGAATGCAATTAAATAAACTGATTTTTTAAATATAAACAAAAAATTTCAATATTGAGATTTAAATAGTTCTAGTTTCATAACAGTGAAATTTTCCATCAAATTCAAATTTCTTTCGGTTTCAATTCATTTAACAAAGTTTTTCAATATTGAGATTTAAATAGTTGTAGTTTCATAACATGAAATGTTCCATCAAATTCAAATTTTCTTTCAATTTCAATTCATTTAAGAGGTTCAGTATTGGAATCATACAGATCTTTTGTCGAAAACCATCTTTTGAACTTAGCATTTTTATGAATTTATAAATAGTTAACAAATCTAAATCAAAATATATGTATTATTCTATAACACTTTAACTTTTTATAACCACTTTTTTTTGTGACATTATATTATGATTATTGTTTTTTGCTTAAAGTATTTTGTATGTTAATGACAATAGCATAATTAACTCACTTTTTAAACAATAATTTGTAATATATCTAGTCATTTTTTGCATATATAAGATATCAACTCAAACCTAGGCATCATCTTTTGTGATTTTTATTTCCTTACTAACAACGATTAATGATGAGGCCCAAATGTGGCACAAATCATTTTTTTAATCTTAAGCAATATAAACAGTCAACTTTTTTGTTCTTAATCAAACCAGTTTAATATAGATTGTTAGTTATCCCATATTGGTGATGACAACTTGACATGTTGATAAGATACAAAAATGATGCAATAACACTTGGACTTTAATTTTATCATCTTTATCATGATGAAGATACACATCACTTTCCAAGTTTCTAGCTAGGAGTATTACAACCATTCGCTTCCTCACATCCAATAGATAAGACTTTTCTAAGTATGCAAAACAGCAAAAGTACTCAAATTCTCAACCTCTTTCATCATAATGTGGTCCAAGGGCAATAAAACATTTATGATGCCGATGTAGTCTAAACTTTCATAATAAAATGGGCCTACAATGTGTACATTTATTTACCTTTTTCTTCTGTTTTTATACATGACTTTTGTTGGTTTTTTGTAGGTCTTAATCAAACACGAGTCCTATATGATGAGGGAAGACATCTAACTTGGACCATGACAAAAGAATTGACATCTTAGGAGTACGAAAAGTAGCCAAATAGAGTTCAATTAATAAATGTATTTATTTTGTAAATAACCAGGTAATTAAGTCATATGAATTGGAATATATTTAGAGTATATACCTTTGGTGACATGTCACATGTGACATGTGCATTAGTATTACTACAACCACAAAACGTAGGATGGGCCACGGGGACCGGTCCAATAAATAATAGTGGTGAACTGGCTTAGCTGGTGAGTTAGAAAATTGAAATAGTAAAACTATAGGATATACTCTTCATGCTAAGGGTATAGAGGTGATTTGGCAACGCTACTTGAATGAAAACACAACCCCTTTGTGGTGTGGTTGTGGTATGGAGTATTTCCTAAGCTTGTGGTATAGAAGTGAAGATAATGTGGTGCTAAAGTGGAATTAGTTTTTGAATGACGATGTTATATACTTATATCCATACATGATAATCTAAGGCCAGTTCAAGAGTCATGTTTCATTATTTTGAATGTCACCTAAGTTTTTACTTAGTCTCATTTTATTCATGAAAGACAGAAAATTGTCATTTTTTATTACCTTACATTTTTATTTTTATTTTAAATAAAAATAAATGATTTTTAAGATGTATAATTCAAAAAATAAATATAATTTTTTAAAAATAATTAATAAACACAAAACTTACTTAAAAAAAAAAAAAAAAAAAAAAAAAAAAAAAAAAAAAAATCCAAACCAAGATTTAAAAAAAAAATAAATAAATAAATAAATAAAAAAAAAACTAGAAAACAACCAAGATTCCAAGATTTAAGAAACACAACTTGAATTTAAAAAAATAAAAACAAAAATAACAACAACAATAAACAAAAAACGAAACGATGTACGAGAAATATTTTTTCATGATCTTTTATTTCTTCTTCAAAATAGTTTAATGGTCAGTCCGGAAAGATGGTCGGTGTCTTCCATCAAAACTTTACATCTTCTATTTTTTGCCTTTCCGCACGCTTCTTTTTTCGGTTTATTTTTCTTTGTCGAATGTCAAACGTTCATCGAAATTCAAAATGTATTGGTCAAATGTTGCCGTCATTTTCTGCATGTCGTATGTGTCCATGTTGAAATCTGATGCACCGGAAGAAGTCTCATTCCCCTTCCACTTTGTTTTGTTCTTATCTATCGGTCGGACAATTTCTTCTAGCTTGAGTTCATCATCCTCATTTAAATCTAACCCGATACGAACATCGGAAGAAGTTGTGTATCCAATAGAGACCGTTTATGTTCTTTTTGATTGTCCTCCTTCTAATATATTGTCTCGTTCTTATTTTTTCCACCTTGGACAAAGTATTAACAATTTCCAACACTCGTACGACTTGAATGTCTTTCTCGTTTCCTCACGAAAAAAAATGCAAAACCGCTTAAAGAACTTCTCCATCTCCTTGGTCGCTCCTCCTTTAGGTTTTTAGGTTGGTGTACAACCCGTTCATTTTTTAAACGACTTTTTCTATTTCTCAAAACTTTGAATTTAGTTGGTGTTTGGTACGATACTCTTCATCTCCTTACCTAACTTCGGGCGAAATCTTTCAAGAATGTGAATCCAAAAAATGATCTCCTGGTTGTGTATTTCCCTTCGCTGAATTCTCTAAAATGTCAACCCAAACTTTTGTCAACACCAGCTCTTCTTGGGGAGTCCATGCTATCGACCTCTGCCTTTGTAGTCTCTTGCACCAGTTGTTTCCTTTACGGCATGGTAAGGGTGAGGGGTTGAGTTTCCTGTACAATTTCATCCTTCGACTGATCGATGCTTTGGTATTCTGGATGAGAGTGATGGTCAAGAATCATCTTTCATTATTTTGAGTGTCCCGTCAGTTTTTTCTTAGTCTCATTTCACTCATGAAAAGATAGGAAATTGTCACCTTTTATTACCTTTCATTTTTATTTTTATTTTAAATAAAAATAATTGATGTTTAAGATTTATAATTCAAAAAATATTTTAAAAAAATGATTAATAAACACAAAAATTAATTAAAATAAAAATACTTCACTACTTAAAATAAAAATCATATAAAAATAAACAAAGATTAAAAAAAACCTAGGACACAACCAAGATCTACACAAACACAACTTAAATTTAAAAAAAAAAAAAAAAAAAAAAAAAACAAAAAAAAAAAAACAAAAACAAAAACAAAAAACCAAAAAACAAAACGAAGTAAGGGAAATATTTTTTTCATGATCTTGTCTTTCTTCTTCAAAATAGCTCAATGGTTAGTCCCGAAAGATGATCGGTGTTTTCCATCAAAACTTCATATCTTCTATTTTTTGCCTTTTTGCACGCTCCTTTTTTCAATTTCTTTTTCTTTGTCGAATGTCAAAAGTTCCACGAAATTCAAATTGTATTGGTCAAATGTCGTCGCCATTTTCCGCATTTCATATGTGTCAATGCTGAAATCCGATGCACCGGAAGAAGTCCCCTTCCCCCTTCCAATTTGTTTTGTTCCTACCCATCGGTCGAACAATTTTTTCTAGCTCGAGTTCGTCATCAACATTTAAATATGGCCTGACACGAGCATCAGAAGAAGTTGTGTATCCACTAGAGCCCGTTTTTGTTCTTTTTGATTGTCCTCCTTCTAGTATATTGTCTCGTTCGTATTTTTTCCACCTTTCTAAGAATTAACAATTTCCAATACTCGTACGACTTGAATATCTTTCCCGTTTCCTCACGAAAAAACAATGCAAAGCCTTTTAAAGAATTTCTCCATCTCCTTGACCGCTCCTCCTTTAGGTTTTTAGGTTGGTGTACAACCCATTAATTTTTTAAACGACTTTTCTATTTCTCAAAACTTTAAATTTATTTGGTGTTTGGTATGGTACTCTTCATTTCCTTTACCTAACTCCATGCAAAATCTCTCAAGAATGTGAATCCAAAAAATGATCTCCCAGTTATGCATTTCCCTTGGTTGAATCCTCCAAAATGTCAACCCAAACTTTTGTCAACACCAACTCTTCTTGGGGAGTCCATGCTATCGACCTCTGCCTTGTAGTCTCTTACGCCATTTGTTTCCTTTGCGGCATGGTGGGGGGTAAGGGGTTGAGTTTCCTGTACAATTTCGTCCTTCGACTCATCAATGCTTTGGTATTCTAGTTGAGAGTGAAAGAGTGGTGTTTGGCTTTGGGTTTGAGATTGATGGAGTGGGGTTTGACTTTGAGGTTGATTTGGTGACAGTTGATCGAGAAAAACGACAAAGTTTGTGAACATATTTGAAGGAACATTTGGCACTTGCACGAGGTAGAATTGTCTAACACTTTGGTATTGAAATTGTGGATGAGATTGAATGGCGACATCAAGTTGGTTGATGATAAACCCTTTGAGATGGATCGATATCAAAAATATTTTGAATTAGGGAGCTTGAACTCGAAACATTGGTTTCTTTTTCTTCTATCGGAATTTGAGGTTGGATTGTTGGGATTCATTTTTTTTTAAAGAAAACAGAGAGAAATTGATAGAAGAATGTGTGAATTTGAATGTGAAAGTACTGAAGTATTTATAGATGTGTGAAACGGTAAAAAAAAAAAAAAACACACACACACACATATATATATATATATATATATATATATATATATATATATATATGAAATCAAGCTATTATTAAGGGGAAAAAAGTAAATATTTGAAAAACAACCATTGCCAACAGATATTAGAAAAAAAGGGCCACGAATCAAGTGGAGAGAGAAGAGGCGGGGACGCCTCCCCTCACTCAGTTCCTACATTGCAATTCCCGCACCCTCGATATTGTGTTCCGAGGTAGGAGAAATGTTCCCACTCATCCTTCCCGCTACACTCCCTGTGGTCTAATGTGGTATTTTCAAAAGGATGATGACTTATAAAGGGTAATATATTTTCGATTTGTATACATTTGGTCACTGCGTTTTTTTCATCCACATTACCCATTTAACTTGTTAAATTGTACACGTTACGTCCCTTATGACCGGCTACTCGGAAAAAATGACTTAATAGAGTAATATATTTCTCACTTTGTACACATTTAGTTGTTAATATATTTTTTTTAATTTAGTCCTTATATATATATATATATATATATATATATATATATATATATATATATATATATATATATTAAGGACTAAATTTATAAAAAAAAAATGTTAAGAACTAAATGTGTACAAAGTGAGAAATATATTACCCTATTAAGTCATATATATATATATATATATATATATATATATATATATATATATATATAATAAGTCATTTTAGTTTTTGTACACATTTATTACTTATGACTTATTTCTTTAGGTTTTTATCACAACATCTTACGTGGACAATCATTAATGAGTTTTTGGGGTTGTTGATGCTTATGTCCATCGCGGTCTGGATTGTTTGGTTGCTTAGGTCTTGTATTATGTTAAAATGTAATATATTTTACTTACATTAATAAAAAAAACATATGGATATAAAGTTCGTAAATAAAAATATATTACTTTTTAACATAAGTAATATAAATGAAAGTTGTAGTAAACTCAAACACAAACATAAGTATATAAAGTTCGTTAAAATCTGAGATCGTATGAAGAAGTTATGATGTTCAGAACACAAGACCTAAGTAACCAAGCAGTCGAGGTTGCAATGGACATAAGCATCGACAGCTCAAAACACCGCATTAATGATTGTCTCACGTAAGAAACTGTGAGAATAACCAAAATGTAAACGCTCGCAGATTCAGGCAAGTCAATTTAGAGACAATAAGCATTAAAAATGACTTTTTGATAGAAGATTATTTAGAATAAATAATCTTAACCAAAGTATAGTATATGTCACAAGGATTCCGTACATATAAAGAACGCTAAAATTAGACTTAAAATGAAGAAGTTATAACCCGTCGAAGTTTTGCGACAAAACTGGCACGGCTCTGTGTATCGTAAAACGTGAATTTTTGATAAAATACTTTTTAGCCTTAGTGATCTAAATTAAAATTGTAGTATACGTTAAACTGAGAACGTACATAAAAAGAACGTCCAAATCTGACTTCGTTAGAGGAAGTTACGATTTTTCTAAGGTTTTACATAGCAGTATACAGCCCAGAAATGGAATTTCAGATCGATCGATTTTTAGCCGGCACAACCTAAACGAGAATTGAAGATCTCATTCATAGGAACTCAACGACATAAATACAGCCAAAAACGGACGTCAGATAACAATGTTATGAATTTTTAACACATTTTAACCGTCTAAGCCTGTTAAAATATAACTTTAAAAATAAATTCAAAATTAGCTAACAGAGTCTAAACGAATGTTGTAGATCACATCGTTATCTATGCGTGGATATAAAGAACTCCAAAAACGGATCTCGTATGTGAAAGTTACGGATTTTAGAAGATAATTAGTTTTTGAAGTGACCAGCGAGTGACACGTGGCGCGATCTGAGCCACTGCTTCTTCCCCACGCCTTACCATCGGATGGTGACACCTGGCACCCCAACATGACATGTTAGGCTCAGTAACATGCCATGTTTCTTGATTTCCAACCTATAAATAGAGGCGCAAATCACTTTCATTTCCACACACCTTCTCTCATCTTATCTCTTAAACCTCCCCAAAGCCTCAAGGCTTTTCTCTAGTCCTTCTTAGGAGTAAATAGCGAGCCTCGAAGAGCCAGAAGGCTCTGAGAAGAAGTGATTTAGGCTCAAAAGTTCTGCCCGTTCAGAGCCCGGTTCCTCGCTAAACCCCCTTGTAAGTAAGTTATGCTTACCATAATTTAAGTATAATTTATGTTTAAGTTCATTATCATTATTATGAACCTATAAACAAGATTTATCAGTAATTCCAAGTCGTTATACTGATTGATCTACTTACGGGGATGATGTCTAGGCTGTAATTTAGTAAGGTGTTTAAAGTGAGTTTTCCCAAACAGTATACTTCGTATACCAAACGGACCCTACCTCCGATATGATCATATTTGGTAGTTCCTTACTTGATAGATCATGAAAGTAGAGTTTGAGTTAATGATTAATCTAGACTAATAATTAGTCGCAATAAATATCAGACTAAAATCTAGTGATAATAATACTAGGTTTCTTCAAAGGAAAAGATGATTCTTAGAAGCGAAACGCTGCCCGAATTTCAAGTCATCACTTTAACAAGTGAGTGCATAGTTACTTTCATCTTACACATATATATGTAGTATTTAATATTAATACATGTTATATGTGTGTATTATCTGTGTTCCTGATATCTATGCTAGATGAACAATATACATGTTTTTTGTGATTTAAACTTTATATGTATTTTTATACCTATAAATATATTAGGTAAAGATGGGTAGATGAAAGATGATATAGATGATGATAAATGAAAGATGGTATAGTATGATAAAAAAATAAGACGTCATAGTGTGACAAAAGAAGTAGGCAGAGATAGAATATCACGACTTTGGAATTGTTATTTTACCAACGATGTAGTCACTTAGGAGAGTATAGGTGACAACTACCAGACTAATTGATGATAGTCTCGTAGAACACTGGCAGCTATGGACTTTGTGCCATATAGATAAACATTGACAGCTATATACTTAGTGCCTTATGAAGGAACGTTGGCAACTATGAATTTAGTGTCTTCTAAATGAACACTGGCAACTATGGACTTAGTGCCTTACAAATTAACGTTGGCAGCTATGGATTTAGTGCCTTATAGATGAACATTGGCAACTATGGACTTAGTGCCTAATAGATTACATTAGAAGTTGTGCCTAATAGATAACATCGACAACTATGGACTTAGTGCCTGTTTGATAAACCCTGGTAGCAATGGATTCCGTACCTATTCCTTAGGACAATCCTTAGGAATGAATGAATGAAGAATAAATGATTCTTAAGGTAGATCCTTAAGAAGAAGATAACGGGGATGAGAAGTTGGGTTAATTGTTTGATGATTAAACATAATAATTATATTATTGTGGGTTGAAAACCCTATGTACTCACCAGATTTTCTGACCTGACCCACTTGGTTTATTTGTATCACATGTATCGATACGAAGACACATTACACTGAGAGATTAAAGATGATGTAAATCATTAGCGTAAATGAATGTAAGATCTGTTTATGTTTATGTTTTTGTATTGACGATAACATCTCAATGTTTTGATATAAATAAAATACATTTCTTCGGAAATGCTTTGATAATATATTTATTATGTGTTCTGGGAACAAATTCCACAATACTACTTTTAAAAAAGGATACTCTGGTTTTTAAATAAGCATGAATAGAATTTTTAAAATGATCGTGAATTTGGGGATGTCATACTAAAGAAACTGATCATAAGTATTAGATGTGTACAAAAACAAAAATGACTTATCTTGCAACAAAAAAATATTAACGACTAAATGTGTAAAAAATATTAATGACTAAATGTATATAAAGTGAGAAATATATTATCCTACTAGTTGTGAGACCCGTATATTATACGGGTTGATTAAAACATAATATTAAATAGGAGCGATTAAATGAGAAATTTATTTGAATTTGAAATATGAAATAAGTGAAAATTATGACAAAAATTAAACATGCAAAAAATAAAGTAATTAAAATTATGTATTTAATTGTCAGACCCGTGTACTAAACGAATTATTATAACAAAATATTAAATACAAATGTTAAAATGTAAATTTATTTGAAATTGAAATTTCAAATTTTAAATTTGAAATTAATAGTCATTATGGTAGGTTTAATTTATAGAAACTAAATTAATGATATGTTGGAAATGAAAAATAAAGTAAAAATGACAAGTTGAAAATTAATATATCTTAAAATTATGACAAAATGACATGTGGCCAATTAAATGAGAGAATGACAAGTGTCAATAACATTTTCATTTATTAGGGTAAAATTAAATCGTTTTTCCCTAATAACTTGGAGTAGCCGATCATAAGAACTGCATTTATACATTTTAACATGTTAAAAGAGTAAATATTGACAAAAAAAACTCAGTGACCAAATGTATAAAAATTGAAAAATATATTACTTTTAAAGTCATTATCCATTTTTCAAACCAACGTTCACTATTAACAAAAATATTGTTTAGTTATATATATTGGATTTGGAGTTTATACATTTATAAGCTCTTTGGTAGCTTTTTAATTTTTGAAAAATTGAGAAGCAACTTTAAAATTTTCAAATTTATAATGTGTGATAGCTTTTTAATTTTCTCGCAATTGTTCGGTCGTCTCTTAATTTTTAAAAGAATAACTTATATCTATAAAAAATGTTCCGAAAATACCTTAATTCAAAAAACTTTTTATCCTCTCTTTCTATTTCATACTGCCACCTCCTATTTTCCTCTTAGGCTGGAGGGAATGATGTCACTGAAACCGCACTCCATCCCCCGTCACATAAGTGTCACGTCATTTTTTACCACACAAATGTGGTTTCTTGCCACACCAAGGGAGTGGTGTCACATTTTTATTTATTTATTTATTTTTCGTTTTCTTAGCTATTTTAAGTGAAACTTCTTTTTTAATAAAAAAACATAAAATTACTTGAAAATTAAAAAAAAAAACATTACATTAAAAATTCAAAAAACGTTACATCGCATTACACAAAAAAAAACATACAAACAAACAAACATGGCATTAAAATAATCTTAAAAACTTAAAAAACAAATTAATATCGAGAGAAGATGATATTTTTGAGAAAGATTGGTGATTTTTTTAAAAAAGATTGAAAGAGAAGAGGTTGTATTGTGGTTAAAAAGAAATGAAGTGTATATATATATATATATATATATATATATATATATATATATATATATATATATATATATATATATAGAGAGAGAGAGAGAGAGAGAGAGAGAGAGTTAGGTTCAAATGTTTTCACTATCTATTGTGTGTCTGTATGATTGATTCTGGACCAATCATTTTAGTTATTTTAAGAAAGTAATTAATGCTTATTAAATTCTGAAGATGTAATTAATACCTATTATATCTTCAACATGTAATATATATTAATTACTTTCTTAAAATAGCTAAAATGATTGGTCCAAAATCAGTCATACATACACATAATAGATAGTGAAAACAAAATAACCTAACCATATATATATATATATATATATATATATATATATATATATATATATATATATATATATATATATATATATATATATGAAAGAAAGGCAAAAGAAGAAAAAAAGAATTCAACCGTCAAATATACCACCAACTAATCACACACCACGGTATTTTACAGCCGCAGTGCGGCGAAAACCACAGCCTGGGGGGCGGTTTGTGCGGTCCAGGTGGCACAAATCACAGTCCCAGACTGCAGCCACACCCTTCAGCCTTAGTGATATCTCTAACTTAAATTTCATATCTTTAAAATTAAGACTTTTAAAATTTTAAATATTAAAAATTCTGACCATACCAAACAACCTTTTAGCCGATGATTATAATGGAAATTCTTTTATTAAAATAAGTGATAAATTAAACATAAATTGTTCTCTAAACGAAGAAAGGTTAGTTTTATTTCTTAGAGATTCTTTGTATTCAAGTTACTTTATTTACTCTATAATTAGCGATGGTTCTTAATTAATAGATTAGCACGAATATTTCTGCTACAACCACTTTCTTTTGAACTTAAATATTCCAGATGTCCAAGAACAGGGTTTACTTTAAATGCAAACCCAAGTTTAAAATTATTATTTAATAAACGAATATCTAATAAATTAAAAACGGATCTATTTTTTATTTAACAGCACCACACTTATCCCAATAAGGCAATAACTAAAAGTTTTAGACATATCATTCTTTATGACAGATAAAAAATTAGGGTCGGCTTCTAAGGTTGAATAAACAAACTAAAATAGCAAAATATTTGTTTTGTTGAAGATTTTTTATTAGATTATGAAAAATATTGCTTGCTAGTGCGATATCGAGCTCCCTTCGTTGCTGAATGTCGCTGAAGTGCTTTCTTGTGTACAAAAATAAGAGAAAGGTACATTTTATAGATCTAAAACTTAGGTAGTGTTTGTTTTTTGTCTGCAGATCTACGTGACCTCTTCTATCTGCGCCGCGCAGACCACGCGCAGTCATTAGCCTTCGCAGACTGTTTGTTTTTTGAAAATTGCAAACCTAAAAATGTCTATGCGCCCTCTTCTTGGCGTAGATATGGACCAGAGTCTTCTAACATCTTTAGCCTAAAAAACATATATATCTTTATTATTTTTATTTTTTTTTAATTTATATTTTTTCTAACTTTACAATAATAATCGTTTAAGTTGTTTATATAAATATAAAAAAAATCATAATATATTCTTATATTTTTTTTGCCAAATTGTGTAAAACATTATTTAATATAGTATCGTCAATTTCTCGAGAAAATATTTATGGTACGTTTTTAATGGATTTAATTGAAAAAATCAAAGTTTATTTTCATTTATTTATGTATCAAATTCTTTGATCACTAATTATAATGTTTAGTTATAACTTTGCAACCAAAGTTGTTGGTTTTATCAAATATATACATTAATTCGTACCATTTTTATTTTTATTTTTATATAATAATACATAAAAATTGATCTAGATTCGTTAATTATTTATAACAAAGTCATAAAAATATTAAAAAATCACTTTGAAGCTTAAAAAAATCAGTTTATTTTAGTAGTCTGTAAATATTGAAAAAAAAACAAACAGTCTTTTTTTTTCAGACTGCAGACGTTTGGTCCACCTCTTCTACTGCAGATGTCTACAGATATAGTCCACAGACTACAAACATTTTGTCTCAGAAAAAACAAAAAACATCTTAATGTCATCAGTTGTGTCCCAATTCTGGCTATTATTGTGTAATTGTTTCCTTTTTTTAGATTTTAACTAGTATTAAAATGCAATTGTCCCAAAAAAAAATAGAAAATTTATATTCTAGTATTTTGTTTAGAGTTAAAAATTATAGGTATGACTTTGACAAAATAATAAAAGAAAAAGAGAAAAAAGTGCACCATGGATATCATTTTCTTTGCTGTAATGAAAACGACCTTATAACATAGGATAACCATACTTGGCATGTGTGAAACCACATACAATGATTTCATTTATGGTTGTATTTCATAGCGTGAATATTTATATTAATTGTATGTTAACTAATATGATTTTTTTTAATTATTCAATTAAATTTAGGTATTGAAATTTGAAATCAAGAATGGTTTTACATAGTCAAAATAATTAATATAAAATATTTTTGTGTTTTCCTATAGTAGTTTTTGCTTGCTATTAGTATTTTTTTTACAATAATTGATTTGTAATGGTAGTGTTTTTCTGATATAATTACCATTTTAAATAATATAAAATACGTTTCTTAGCTGGATCTAGAAAGTACATATTTAAACAAAATATTTATAATGAAATGAAAAAAGATAAAAAAAATCGCCGACCACAATCACGTAAGGGCGTGTCAGCCGTCTAAAGCTCAACTAGCCACAAAATTTCATGGTGCTGACTAGACTTAAATTACCAATTTGTTGGATCAACTCGAACCTGAGTCAGCTCATCCCAGCTGGGTGGGTCCCTAGAAATTTCCGCTTTTTCATATCATCTTATCCAATACACAACCGCCAAGTCAGCTTCTTCATTTCACCCACATTTTTTATGCTTTTGGAATTGAAAAAAAAATAAAAACTTAAATGTTTTTCAAATTAAAAGAACACTATTTACGAAGCATTACACACTACTATACATTTAAAAACATGACAAAACTACAAGATTCGTCTCTGTGATATTTAAAAAACTTTGGATACGGTCTAAAATTTTTTTCATTTGCATAAAAGGTCCAAAATCAAAGTTTTTCTGTGTTTTTGGTCTAAAAAACATGAAAAGACGGTTATACCCCTTTATTTTTTTAATTTTTCAAATACTATTTTAATTTAAAAATAAAAGGAAAAGAAAATAATTATCCTCTCTCTCTCTCTCTCTCTCTCTCTCTCTCTCTCTCTCTCTCTCTCTCGATTGAAATGTTTCTTCTCCAACACATTAAAACTAAATCGATCAACAATCCTCCAATTCAACCTAATTCAGGGATCTCAAAACACATACACACGCAGACGAACACAAAATCTGCCAAACCCAAGCACTCTATACCTCTCATCGAATCGCAAGACACCCACTGTATCTGGTGTTCTGATTTGGATCTCCCGGACCTTGTGCTCTGATAACGATTCCATCATCGACACATTCATGTCCGATATCCTCTCCTTTTCTTTTTGGTTTGGATCTCGTATACTCGAAAATTATTTCACTAGGGATAAAGTTGAAGAAATTATTATTGGGTTTGGAGTTCATGAGAGAACTTGTGATGAATCAAGATCGTTCACAACACTAGAAAGAATCCCCGTTGCTACACCCTCTTACATCTTCATCCCCTTCTTCAAGAACTCGTTTCCCCATTTTAATCGATCTATAGTCACATCCCCACTCCACAAAAGCCCCTTCATTAACTGACTTGATCCTACAACAATCATCCTTGCAACAAACCCACTGTAATCCTCAACATTTTGTGACAACGTCGTCTGCCAAGGTTTTTTTAACAACATCAAAAGAGAATAAGGTGATTGTTCATGGTTGTTGAAATAACAATTATACCTTTACAGATAATTTGATAAACCCACTTGTGGTTGATCGAAGAAAGTTAAAATTGAGTAAATCTTGCTCCTATACCTCAAAGGATTCTACTTGAAATTTATAATGAAAATCAATGTTACTGGGCAATCATAGCCCTGCTTTCACCTTCAAAGTTCATGCCACGAGCATTAGATGCAACCACCTCCACCCATCATCTCCACACCCATGTTCTTCAAATCAGGTACCACTTGCACGTTACAATCAGATTCAATAGAACCATGTTCATCGTTCTCTTCTGTTTACATCATGACCTTGTTCAACATATCACCAGACCTGTGGATCGAGAGAAAGGGTAAGAGAGATTAGAGATTAGAGTTTTACCCATTTTGGGGTTTGAGAGAGAGAGAGAGAGAGAGAGAGAGAGAGAGAGAGATTATTGAAATGTTAAAAAAATGTAAAAGTAAATAAATAAGGGTATAACCGTCTTTTTATGTTTTTCTGGACCTAAAACAACGAAAAACTTTGATTTTGGACCTTCTATGCAAATGAAAAAACTTTTTGGACCCTATCCAAAGTTTTTTTAATACCACATGGACCAATCTTACAGTTTTGTCTAAAAACATTTTTAGTGTATTATGTATAAATAAATATTGTATTATTATTTTGTCTAAATAAGAATGTGATATAGTATAACTTAACATATGATTTTAGAGAATATGTAACTTGGATTACATGTCGATATGTATTATTTTTTTTTTATATATATAAATACAGTAAATGATATAACCTTGTCAACCATAACTAATATTAATAATATGGACCAATGATTAACAACTGTTAAAGCGTATAACAAGTTTATAAAGAAATCAAAAGGTGTAGCATCCTTTTCAGAGACACTCAACTAAACTACGTTATACTCATTTTTAGTAATTTAAAAAAAACTTCGTTTCTACGCCATTCCTTAAACTTCAATTTTGTTTAATGAATTCTTAATTGCACGTCTCAATTCACGAAGTTCATCTTTAACCTATATTGTGCTCATCAATTTAGTTTTAGAATTGAAATTCTTCAAACTCAAAGGTAGCAACCGTAGATTTCAAATGTCCCAACAAAAGAGTTCTTGTTATATTTGACTAGCAATGGAGTTTAACAATATATATTTATAAATATTTTATATATATCATTTTATTTATGCAAAATATAAGAAAATTACTAATTTTATTGACACCTTTAGTGCCAAGATTGAGATCATATCGTTTTCTATTTTCTAAAATCGTTATAATAAAATTGAATTAAGATCCTATAAAAAACTATTTAAAATATAAAATATTCATCAATTAATAATAAATTAGTTGTAATTAGTTGTAAGACTCATGTATTACATGAGTTAATTTTAAGAAAATTAATATGTAGGTCTAAATAATTGAGAACTTTGAATTTATAAGAAAATAAGAAAAATAATGAATTATTAAAATTGAAATGTTTTTTATCTTTTAAATTTAAACAAATAATTTAAATAAATAAACAAAAGAAACCAATAAACTTAATTTAAAAATTTTGAAATTAAAAGATAAAAACTTGATATCCATTTATTATTATATTTATTGCAATTATTATATTAAATTATTATATGAAATTCAATAAAATGATATATAAAAAAAATTAATTCAAAATTACCATAAACTAACATTTATCAAATTGAAGAAGAACATGTGATGTAACAAAAAAAGGTTTTTATTTATTAGGAATGATAGTTTAAAACATTAAAAATACATCTACAATACATCATATAACAATAAATAATTGAACATGAGTTTTATAGGATTCATATTCAATTAACTTAATTCATATAGTTAGCCACAACAAAATATCATAATTATATTTAAATAAATAAATAATAACAATCTTACGATTGTTCTTACTACCTATTCTACCCAAAACAATGGTAATCTTGACTAGAATCGATTTGTCTAGATCATATTATCTTTATCATGATTTCAATAACATTTGTTTAGACCAATGAAAGTAATATTGTTTTTAATTGAGGGTTTTAATAGAGTGGAAACATTTACCTTAGCTTTAAATATAAAAACCTAATCGTGTCATCTTTTTAACCATTCTTCAACCCTTAAACCCAATCGTGTTATCTTTTAACCATTCTTCAACGCCTCCCCAAAATCCACCTACCCACCATTATATATTCCCAAAACCATCCACTTCCTTCAAACTCTCACATTTCATTTCAATCTTTCTTCCCCACTCTCTCTCTCTCTCTCTCTCTCTCTCTCTCTCTCTCTCTCTCTCTCTCTCTAATATACGATCACCATTATTGACCACCTCCAGCTGTGAAGCATCACATCAATATGGAAATCACGGAGCTCAATCTCATCGGCGATTTCGAAGCCGGAATGAAATGCTTACAGAACCCATCTTTACTTTCTACAGTTTCTCTAATCGATAAAGTTCCTCGGTTTTACAGTTATTGGACATGGGGTGCTTTGATTCTTGCTGTTTTCGCTACTTTCACTAGTGTATTTAATAGGATTAAATTGTTTATATACCAGATCCGTCTCAAACTTTTAACTTCTTGTCAAAAATCATGCCCCCAGCAGATTTTCGGCGATGATGATTTAGATTTTGACTTTTCCGATGACGACGGAGACGATGATACACCGTCGTCTGTGGCAGAGTCCGACGATGAAGAATTGGATTCAGAGGACGGACATCCGGATGAAGTTTTCCGGGCAGAGGGTTCTAGTTTTTGGGGAAACAACAGAGGGTCCGATGGTAATTTCACGCTCCGACGGCGTAACGGGTTTTCGTTGTCGGATTTTTCCGCCGGGAAGAGCGTTGTACAGTTGTGGGATAGTTTTGGTTTAGGGTTAGATTTTGAAGACGATGAATCCGAGTACGGGAGTGAAATTGCGATCTGGGATTTGGATCGCGACGTGAAATTAAGCTCCGGCAGGCGCTGCGAGGTTGCTGCAGTGGCGGACAATGTTGTCCTGACGGCGGAGATGAATGATAATAACGGCGAAGTGGGTTTTCGTACGTATGATTCTAGGGTGGACGGCAAGTCTCCGGCTATCTACGCGACGTGGCGGCCACGTCACCGGCAAATATGGGCGGACGATGAAAGCGTCACCGGTCAGAAGGAGGAGTGAGCGCGTGATTATTGCTACTTCTCTTATTCGCTGTAATTGTTAAGGACGACCAGTCCACGTTATAATGAATGAAACGGTGTCGTTCCACATATTGTTTAATTCTTGATTTTCTTGTTTATATTGCAAATAATCGCTTCTCCATACCTTGTGGTTTATATTTATCGAATAAAATGATTTATTCTTTTACTTTTTGAACTAAAAATAAAACAATAAACAAATTTGTTCATATCAATCAAACAATGACCAATAAGGGACACCATATCTGATTAGGCTCGACGATGAGGTTTTTGTCAAACACCACGTACCACTTACCATGGTTCATAGACGACCATCTAGCCCCATTGATCAACATCCTCATACAAAATTGTTAAACTTGGGTTTAAAAGGCAAATGGAGTTGGGATGTTTTGGTTGGAGTGAGCGCTGAAAAATCCATTATTAATTGTTCATACCTTTCAAATTCATTTCTATCATCCCATTCAAATCTTCGAAGGGGATACATTGTAATGGAAGGAAAACGATGAAAATCGGGAGGACATGATGAGAGGATGTTGTAATGGGAGAGAGGTTATGAAACCTTTTTTTTTTTTTTTTTTAAACGAGATGTTGCTAAAAATCATAATAATACTCGAAGAATATAATAATACCTTTCAAATTCATTTTCATCATCATTATAGATGGAGATAAAATCAAGTTTCGTTCAAATCTTTGAAGAGGGGACATTGTAGTGGAAGTGAAACGATGGGAACTAGTGGAAAAGGGAGGAGGACATGATGAGAGGATCCTCTAAAGGGAGAGAGATTCTAAAACCTTATTTTTATAATTTAATGAGATGTTGCTAAATAATCATAATAATACTCAAAGAAGATAATAATACCTTTCAAATTCATTTTCATCATCATTATAGATGGAGATAAAATCAAGTTTCGTTCAAATCTTTGAAGAGGGGACATTGTAATGGAAGTGAAACGATGAAAACTAGTGGAAAAGGGAGGAGGACATGATGAGAGGATCCTCTAAAAAGAGAGAGATTCTAAAACCTGATTTTTATAATTTAATGAGATGTTGCTAAATAATCATAATAATACTCAAAGAAGATAATAATACCTTTCAAATTCATTTTCATCATCATTATAGATGGAGATAAAATCAAGTTTCTTTCAAATCTTTGAAGAGGGGACATTGTAGTGGAAGTGAAACGATGGAAACTAGTGGAAAATGGAGGAGGACATGATGAGATGATCCTCTAAAAAGAGAGAGATTCTAAAACCTGATTTTTATAATTTAATGAGATGTTGCTAAATAATCATAATAATACTCAAAGAAGATAATAATACCTTTCAAATTCATTTTCATCATCATTATAGATGGAGATAAAATCAAGTCTCGTTCAAATCTTCGAAGAGGGGACATTATAGCTGAAGGAAACGATGTAAACGAGTTAAAAGGGGAGGACATGATGATAGAATGTTGTAGTCGAAGAGAGGTTCTGAAAACTGTTTTTTTTAATAAGATGTTGCTAAAAAAATCATGATTATACTTGAAGAAGCATCAACAACTTCTTTGATTGTCTAAAAATCATGAAAATAACTTAAGGACAAAACTACAAAAATGGTTCCTGTGGTATGCATTTTCTGAGATTTGGTCCAAACTTCGATTTTTTTTTGAATTAGTGGTCCTTTTGATTAGTTTGTATGTGGAAAATGTCCCTCCTAAAATTGAAAAGGCTAAAATACCTTTAATATTTTTATTTTTCATTTTTTAACTATTTTATAACTAATAAATAAATATAGAAAATAGATTTCTCTCTCTCTCTCTCTCACACACACACACACATACACACTCACTCTCTCTAGATATTCCTAATCCTACATGCACATCCAAAAAAACTAAAACATACAAACTAATTACTACAAATTCGATTAGAAGGTAGAAATAAAGAAAAGGGGACGTATGGTTCTTGTTTTTCCATCCCACGCCTTTCCTTCCTAAAGATCTCGGTGACATCTTCGGACAACCACCACTTTTCATCACCTCCGACCAATCACCAATCCACCACCATTCAGCACCCTCTGTTACCTGCATATCGTAGCCACTACTATTATAAATGAAGTTTGCCTTTCACGTACGATGCCCTCTGGTGAAACCCTTCAACCATGGACATGATCAGCTTCCGACAACCCCTCCAGAAAAGAAAAAAACCAGCTCCATGGAGAATAGAAATATGGGAGATAACATCGGGAATTGTGATGTTGTAGAATGTAGGCATTCGAATGGAAGTGGAGACGACGACGATGTGAACTCTGATGGCGATTTAGCCGTCGTGTGTACCATCGGTAACAACGGAAGCAGGGAAAGAGGTTAGTTATGATGTTGTTAACTGGTTAAGAAATTTCCTTGACGGAAGCTAGGGTTTGATGGAAGCACATCTCCGACAGCGTTGGGCGGCAGTTACCGACGTGTTCCAATGGCGGAGGACGAATCATCTATAAACGAGAGCTTTATGGTTTCACCCCTCGTCGGAAAATGATGCTCGAGTAGTTATATGTAGACCAAAATCATTATAGCCTCGAGTTTCAACTTTCACTCTAAAGATATACAAATTGAAACAAATAGTTGCAGGGGGATGGGGGGGGGGGGGGGAGAAAGGCATTCTTTAACTATAAGGGATGTTGATTGTTGATGACTAATGGGGGATGCAATCATCGGCTCAACAAGATCCGATTTAGGATCATGCAGTGGAAATAGAGGGGCAACCACCATTTTAAAACATCTCGAGGTCAAAGACGTATGTAAACCCAGATGCACTTTTGAGAGAGAGAGAGAGAGAGAGAGGATCCCTCTTATTTTTTAATTGTTTAAATAAATAAATAAGTATTATATTAAAAAAAATGAAAGAAAAATGGAAAATAAATACCCCAAGGGTATTACAGTCATTTCAGTTTACTGAGGGACTAAATCAATAATGAAACTAGCCCAAAAAGACCACGAATCCAAAAAAGTTGAGGTTTGGACTAAACCTCAGAAAAATGCATATCATAAGGACCATTTTTACAGTTTGTCTAAATTAAGATGTCCAAAAGATGGTAGGGTGTGGAGAGGCGTAAAGTCAACCTCAAAGTCGGAAATAATTTGTAGATATTGTATAACTTAACTAGTAA
Organism: Lactuca serriola; assembly: GCF_051521515.1. Taxonomy (NCBI): domain Eukaryota; kingdom Viridiplantae; phylum Streptophyta; class Magnoliopsida; order Asterales; family Asteraceae; genus Lactuca; species Lactuca serriola. The sequence continues at coordinate 25,585,541 of NC_136411.1, forward strand.
TACATGACTTTAAGGGGTGAAGTAGTCCATTAAAATGATGTTGAAGAAAGATGTATATGTAAACATGTATCGGACTTAATGTATATCACTACCCTTTATTATAAAACTATTATAGTTTCATGTGGCAATAATTTGGTTAATCATTAAAATGTAAATAAATTTATATTTTTAAGTAAGATTTGTGATTTTGTTTAGAAAACTCCTTATTTTATATACTTACAAACGCATTTGGCTTACTAATGACCACCTGAGGAGTGCTTGAGCTAAAGGAGAGCTCAATATGATGGATGAGATGAAAGGTCATGACGATCATGATGGATGAACGAAAGTTTGACGAAGAAGAAAATCGACAGGAAGGAGTGTGGATCGATGGTGGAATGGGTTCATGACCGCCTCTTCTTCTCAAATATTCTAAACGGTAGTACCAAAGAAGAAATCATGAAGCTCTTTCGTATAATTGGGGAAGTGATGGACGTACATATGGCTAGGAACAAATGGCAAGAATTTCTCTTTCATCAGATTCAATGGGGTTAGAAATGACAAAAGATTGTAGTGTTTATCATAAGGAGTTCGATATCACGACACCCAATTATTAGTGAATCTGACAAGACAAAACAAAGTATTTAATCCATCTTCAGTCAGCCACCAATACACTATGTCAAAGCTACCAAATCAGGTTGTCCCTCCCTGGGTATATATGGTCCCATCAAGTCGTTGAAAGAAGTCTCTCTAAAGGCTATGTGTTTCATCCGGCGCGACAACCGTAGAATTCCTTTGATTTTTTGAGGGTCTTAGTCACCTAGGTCTTGATGTCGACTCAACTATATGTGGCTTTTTGTGATTTGAACGTTGAAAACATATATCACATCCTGGCTCACTGTTCTTTCGCTAAGAAAATCATGGAATAGGTGTTTCATTGGTTCTGAATTCCTCATATATCTTTATCGAGAGTTGGTTAACTTCTCAACTTTGCAACTAACAGGGGTACCATCCGAAGAAAATGAGGGTCATGTTAACTATATGTTACGGGATGCTCTAGAGCATTTGAAAGAAGAGAAATGACATGATATTTAGGAAGACTATTACTTTCACGGCTAAACGTTGTTGGCAATATCCAATCCTTAGTTTTTTTCTGTTGATTAAATGTAGGGGATCTATGGGGTTGTGTACTTGGGTGTATTGGAGTTGTTCCTCTTTTTCCTAGTATATAAATGTTCTTTTTTAGGGAAAATGTTGCTATAGCTCAATGAAGTTTGTTCATATTACCTATTTGGTCACTAACCTATTTTTTTGCACAATAAGTCATTAAAGTTAAGTTTTACCTATCAATTACATCATTATGTGACTTGATAAGGGAATAGTCGGTTACTTTGATGACATGGCATTTTAAATTAGATATATATATATATATATATATATATATATATATATATATATTTGGGGCATGTAATATCCATTGTGAAAATCATTTGATTTCTATGTAATTGATTCTTTTCTTTTCACCATCACCATCAATCACAAAACACTAATTTTCCTAATCTAAATCCCACTTATCTGTGTAAAAATTGTGAAACCTATTTCCATGTTCCTTGCTTTCATCTTAATCTCCACCCTTGTTCTTGTTGCGTGCTTATTGCAACTCCAATGGAAGGTATCTTACTATTGTTCACTTCATAATCTATTTTCATTAACACCTACTAATGATTAACACCATTGACGCCATTGTTACTCATGATTTGTGAAGTTCATCAAGAACTTTTGAAACAAAGGAAGAAATATTTAAGACCGAGTTCATAAAATACCAATTGGAAACCAAATCGAAGAAAATACGAATCAAAACCTGGATGAATCTTGAAACCAGATGAAGAAACCCACTCTATCAATCGAAAAAAAACCATGGATATATAAGACCGATTCATGAATCAAAACCTGGAGGAATCTTGAAACCAGATGAATCTTCCTATCTTGACTCTCCAATGGTTGGATCATAACCAATGATACAATTGGGCAAGGTTGTAGAACTTGCTACTCGGTACCTGTTCGAACGACTGCCGAGTAGCGAGTACGCGGGAGTACTCAGATTCGATAATTTATGTAGAAATATTTTTAGGGAAATTTTACATGTCAAAAGCATAAGTTAAAATCATAAGTTGATTGAAATATATAACAAAATGGATACATGCGAATACACAAAAACTGAAAAACACACAATAGTCTCACTTCGTGAATAATTACTGATAATTTAAGATATATATGTAGTAATAGTCACATGTGTGTGTGTTAAATAATAAATCATTAATTATATTATTCATAGTAATCACTGATTTGGTCGAGTTTTACAACACTGCTCGCATCACTAAGGGGCTGATTGGGGAGTACTCGGATTTTGTAACTCGCATCGGTAAGGGGCCGAGTAGGGAGTACTCGGTCGAGTAATCGGCCAACTCGTTGAGTTTTACAACACTGCAATTTGGTACTAATCTAGAGAGCTCAGCGTCGATTCGCGACAACAGCAAAGACGAAGTTAATGATGGTCCGTCGTCTTTGTATTCATGTACATCTTCTGCTGATTAGTTAACAGATTTATAGGGTCGATTCTGACAATACATTTTCTGACGTTGTAATAGTAACACCCCATTTTCACCCTTCCTTAGAATCTAATATAAACCATCGTTTATAATATTCAAAGTAGAAATATAACAGCATCTAGCCCAAGTAATCAACATAAATGTGTAGCAAACGTTGACACAATTTTTGTGGATATATAGAATGCTTAAATCCGTCTTCGTGTGAAGAAGTTATGCTTCTTCGAAGTTTCGTGATTAAACCGACACGGCTCAACGTATCATAAGAAGTAATGTTAGAAAGGTTTCTTATTAGCACAATTCATAGTACTCATAAAACCGAGAGCGTGCATATAGAGAACGTCCAAATTTGATTTCTTGAGAGGAAGTTATGGTTTTTTGAAGTTTCAGCGCAGCAGTACGAGCCCAGAAATCAAAATTCAAATCGGTTGATTATTAGCTGAAACAATCTAAATGAGAACTGAATATTCTCGTAAAAATATAAACCCATCGATATAAATACAGTTGAGAATGGAGTTTGTATGAAGGAGCTATGGATTTTTCATGAACTTTAACATTCTAAACCAGTCCAAATATGAATTTTCGTTAGAGAAAGAATTAGATGTTGAGACCTTAATGAAAGTTATAGAGCTCGTCGAGAGGATTTTGGGGATATAAAGAACGTCGAAAATGAAGCTAGTATGCGAAAGCTATGGCTGTCCGAAGATCTGCAAGAAACCACCTACGCTGATGACGTCGCGGTACCGAAGTACGCCACGTGGAAAGGCCAGCCTCTCATCCCTCCAAGAGACAAGCGACGTGACACGAAGAGAATGTGACACATGGCGCCACAAAAAGAGACCACATGGAATACTTTTAGAAGCGATGACATGACAGAATTTAGACACTACACGTGTCAAAAGGAGAGAGGAGCCACCACGGACCAAGTGTGTGGCGTGCCTATTAGCCTTGCTCAACGCGCCTCCCTCTTTCTATAAATAGCCCTTCCAAAAATCATTCATTCTAACCCCAAAATCCCATATCTCTGTCTACAATATTTGGTCCTTTGAGGCCTGAGGTTTCCATTGTTTTAGAACATTTTAGCGGGGCTCTGGAATATCTAAGAGGCCGACAAAAAGAAGTGTTCGGGACGGGATTCTGTCTGTTTATTTTTCTCGGTTTTCGTTAAAACCTCTGTAAGTTAAGCTACACTCTTTTTATTTTAGTGTAACATGTATTTCTAATTATAAGTCATCATTATGAACCTATAAATAAGATTTATCAGTAATTCTAGTTATATTACTGATTGATCTACTTACGAGGGAGGTGTCTAGAATGGTCACGTTGGCTTGGTGGTTGGATTTCAGAAAAGCTATATGTTGAAATGGTCTTGCCTACCAACTGTCTGTACTTACTGATACTTATTTGATAGAACTCTCAGTATTCATTGGGATTAGTGAAAAATCTAGTTTCATTACTAGATCATCATAGATATTCTTAGGTTAAAGTATTACAGGTTAAAACTCCTTAGGCACGTTGACCACCAGTGGGATCACCTAGAAAGCTTTTAATTTTCTAAGAAATTGTCCAAGTGAGTGCATCTCACTATATTATGTATTCCGGTATATATCCGTGTATGTTAGGATATAGGAACTAGTAGTATAGAGCCCATAGTATAGTTTTCTATGTGCTTGTAGAGCCAAACATGTGGTATCTATGTGTGTGATTGTTGATATGCTTATAAGTTATTGCGAATTAGTTAGGGGATGATGGTGGAACAATAAAGAGGTCGTAAGTCTAAGATACATATATTATTTGTATGCATGTATGTGTATTATGGTATATGGTATATTGGGGGATATCATTAAACCTAGCGCTTACCCAATTGTTATAAATGTTTTTCAGGAAACTCATTGATTTTTGAGAAGAGCTAGGCTTGACTGTACATAAGCGCATTTGCAATCATGTTTCGACATAATGTAATAAATACTCTAATATAAAAGAATATTTTGAATAAATACAAATTAAAAATTTTGTTATGAAAATGGGGACATTACAAGTTGGTATCAAAACCCTGGTTTGAGAGAATTGCATGAACATTCATGTAAATCCAGACTCAAACATGTATCTGAATATCTTAACAAATATTTCTAAGAAAAAGAGCTATGGAATGCGATGTGTAAAGTCAGCCAGAGCTCAGCAAGGAAAGTGGTTCCCAAAATATCCATATTGTTGTATCGTCTGATATATGAACTGTTAGAAATGCATGCTAGTATGTAGGCTAGGGATATTTTCAGGAATTGCATATTAGGATTGCATGATAGTTAAAAATGCCTTCTAGCTTAAGGATTTACTTATTATTTGCTGCTTAGAACCGATATTGATATTAAGTAGCTATTTGAAAAGTACGTTAGGTTGCATGCTCCCATAATTAAATAGTTTTAGATTTCCTGATTTGACACTATTGGGTAGCTCTTGTTTGGAAAGGAGCGATCGCTACCCTAAATTAGTTTATAGATTTGTATTAATCTAGACCCATATATATCTCCAGAATGGTAATGATCACAAGGGGAAGCGGTTCGGGTTCTAGGTCAGAAGGATTAGGACCAAGCGAGACTGTCATTCGCGACTGGATAGAAGAAATAGTATCATCAACTATAAGAAAAATGATTCTAGAGATGTTTAGATCTATCAAGACCAAACTAATTGACATGTTTGATGAACGGTATGCCACTGTAGCAAGCATCGCCTTCGCAACAACCACTGTTGTCGTTGCTGTCGCAGCCTCACCTAGGGAAAATGAGATGCCCTATAGTGAGTTCAATAACACCAAACCCCCATAGTTTGAAGATGTCGGGGATCCAATCGCTTCAATGGTATGGATCTCCAACGTAGAAGGATTCTTCTACACTTGTGCTTGTCCATCTAACCTAAAGTTTAGGTATGAGTAGAATACTCTCTGCCATGGGGCGAAAGACTGGTGGAATTTTGTCACAAATGACTATTCACTTGTTGAGAAGAGCACAGTGACATGAGAATAATTTGTGGAGAAGTTTAGGGAAGAATATGTTCCACTTGTAGATACGGAGCAGCTAGATCAAGAATACTTGTCGCTCAATCAAACATGGAGTCGGTGACCGAGATCACCAAGATGTTCATAGAAAAGGCCCTTATTCTGCCCAAAATATTCCCTCAGAACAGGTGTAGATTTCTCGGTACCTGAGCATACTCAAGACTGATATCAGATATTTAGTATCGAACAATCGATACAAGACCTTGACAGAGATGCAAAACCATGCCAGGAGGAGGGAGATTGAGTTGGAAACTCAAGCGAAGGAAAAGAGGTAGACTCCGGCTCAATCCCGACCAACAGCTAAAAGATCCAAGCACATTGATTCAAGGTATGGAGGACAGAAAGGTCCAAGGTGGGATAAGTGTGGAAAATCACATGAAGGGATTTGAATTGTTGTTTTATGCTAAAGTTACAACAAGAATGGACACTACAACCGAGATTGTAAGCAAGGAGCACACAGAGTGCGTATCTGCTTCCACTATAATAATATGGGCCACATCAAGGCCAACTAGCCTCTTCTGAACCCATAATGCACAATACAAATTCAATCACCTACAACATTAAGAATAACCAACAGACTACAAGGCGGAGTTGAGGTCCCGAGGGCCAAATGGTAAGCCTTCCAACTAATGGCATAGGAAGCACCGAAAAACGTGGTTGGTTGTTCTTCAGATCGAGGAAAAGCTCCAACATGAATGTGATCACATCGTAGGAGTTAATAGTGCTCTTAGGCTTTAACTAATGTAATAAATGTACGACGACAATATTTAAATAAACTTGGAATGTTTACTTTAGATATTGTTGCTATTATTAAGATAATCAAAAATATGCGTTAGTGTATTTCCAAACAATTTATGTTGATCATATTTTATGAATGTCACTTGTGAAAAATACAAGTCGTAGTAGTACGATAGAAATATCAAAGGTCATTAGATATGATAAACATGAAAATGAGGCGTGGATTGCGTAGACAAGGCCATCTTAGGCTTGATCAATGACAACTAGCAAAAAATAATGGGTTAAACCCAAGTGGAGGAGAACCGATCCTTAAGGTAGAGGTGCGAGGAGCAGTTTGACTTTCGGTTTCGACATCAAAATCTTGGAGAGATTGCATCACAAGTAGGTAGAAGTTGTTTCGGCATTGTCGTGGGAGCAAAAGAAGAAGAAAGTCTTCAGATATAGTACCCGTAGGTTATGAGACACTTGAAGCATTTCCCAAGGAAAAATTAGGATCTCCTTCCAAGCATTAAGTAGGATTTAGAAATTAACCAGACTCCCATGTACGACTAAGATAGCCATCTAGGTCCATACCTTCACAGATGAAGGATATATCCTTGCAGCACAGAATCAGGAACACAATGGGATTTGATCTCAACCATAGTACGGCTAAGAAATATACCATACTTAGGGATTTGATCTCAACCATAGTATGACTAAGAAATTAACCAGACTCCCATGTATGACTAAGAAATACAGCAAACTTAGGGACTTGATCTCAACCATAGTAAATGATTTAGTTAATCCACAAAGGATTTTAACAGTAGGATCAACGTCAAGGGAGAAAGTGTTTTCATATGTAAGATTAGGAACCCATAGGAGGAGACTATTTGAAAAAGACTATGCCCATTAAGCATATAATAATACTTATGGCATCAAAATAGACTACGTGTGTAACACCCGAGATCAGAAAGGTCAAGAAAAGAAAGGAAAAACCCTAAGTTGAAGAGGGTTGACTCGTCGAGTCCAGGGAGGAACTCGGCGAGTCAGAGCGGGATCCGAGTGTAAAGCAATTGACCGACTCGGCGAGTCGGCAAGTGGACTCGGCGAGTCAGGTCTGGGTTTAGAAACCCTAATTTGGTACCCTATTTAAGCATCTTATTCTCTTTCCTAGGGCTCAGTTGCGGCCCTATAGTCCAGAACCAGAAACCCTAAGCCTCCATTGTTGCTCGTTCAAGCTTTCTTGCCTTTTTGGGTGATTTGAAGGAAGAAGGAAGAAGGCACACATTGGGGATTCAAGAATTGGCAGTAGATCCATAGTTTGTGAGGTCTTCCAGAGCATTTGAAGGTAATGAGTCGTTACCTTCCCTCTTTTGCATATAGATCAAACTTTATCATGGAATTTGGGACTTTTAGGACAAGTTCATGAACCATTTCGAGTTAGAAGCCCAGATCTGAAGTTGCTACTTCAGATCTATGTGTATCTTGGCCTAGAGAATCATAAAGCATCAGTCTATGGGTTGATTGTTGAGCCCCTTTGTCTCAAACCCTAGTTTATAGTGATTTGAGCCTAGATCTCGTTAGCTACATGTAAAGTTTGCCACTTTACGTAAGGAATAGGCTTTAGAAGGGTGGATCTACAGTTTGGAGCCCATGCATGACTCAAAAGTCCTCTGCATGTATGTAGATCTGAATGGACTCGGCGAGTCCTTCGAGTGGACTCGGCGAGTAGCTTGAAGATGAGGAGGAACTCGACGAGTGGGATGAACAGCTCGTCGAGTCGGATGAAGTTAAGCATGAACTCGGCGAGTTGGAAGAACAACTCGACGAGTTGGTTGAAGATTGCCTTGGACTCGGCGAGTCTATTAGTGGACTCGGCGAGTCAGGTCGCGAAACCCCAAACCCTTCGAGTTGAGACTCGAATCAATGAGTCGAGTGGTGACTCAGCGAGTTGGATAGGACAGGACTTGGAACTAGTTGGACTCGGCGAGTCATAGACTGACTCGGCGAGTCGAGTCGCGAATAGAAAGACCCTGAGCATATGAACTCGGCGAGTCATTAGGAGGACTCGGCGAGTAGGGTTGACCTGGAAGGTTGACTTTGACCAGGATTTTGACCTTGACCAGAGTTGACCTAGTTGACCTTTGGAGGTCAGTTGGACTAAGTGTTTTATGGATATTGATAGCTCGGAGAGCTAGAGGAGCAGTGGTTCAGGAGATTGTCGAGTAGCAGCCAGAGGTTTATCAGCAGAGCTCAGCAGTTCAGGTGAGTTTCCCTTCAGTAGGAACGGGTCTAAGGCCACAATGCCGGCCCGTTCAGCTAGCAGTAGTTTTCGGACTACGGTCCGATGTAGGGGATGAAGGTCCCAGTCAGCTTCGGACTTCGGTCCAATGTAGTAGTTAGTATGTTTGATGCCTTCGTGGCTCAGACAGGGTTTATGTGTTTATGCTAGTTGATATGTTTATGCTATGTTCAGCCAGCTTCGGACTTCGGTCCGATATAGGGGACAAGGTCCCAGCCAGCTTCGGACTTCGGTCCGATGTAGGGGACAAGGTCCCAGTCAGCTTCGGACTTCGGTCCGATGTAGGGGACAAGGTCCCAGTCAGCTTCGGACTTCGGTCCGATGTAGGGGGCAAGGCCCCAGTTAGTCCGGACTTCGGTCCGATGCAGTGGGCAAGGCCCAATATGTGCTTTATATGTTATTGTGTGGTATGTGGTAAATTGGGGGAGCTCACTAAGCTTCGTGCTTACGGTTTTCAGTTTTGGTTTCAGGTACTCGGTTTTCAAAAGAGGAGCTCGGGAAGATTGCAGAGCACACACCATAGTCAGTTAGCCTGGGGACGTTTGACTCTGATAATGAGATTATGTTTTGAATAAATACTCTAAAAATTATGTTATGACTTATGATACAGTTTTGTAAATATGGTTTTTAGTAATGTTTTAAAAGAAATTTTTAGTCGTGATTTTTGGGTCGTTACAAGTTGGTATCAGAGCTTTGGTTTGAGGGATTCGGGCGCACTCCCGAGTGTGTTTGAACTCAAACTAAGGAAGTGGTATAGAGTTTTCAAAAGAAAAATCATAGTTACAAAAGGATTTTGAGAAAAAGAAAACAATTTTAGAAAAGTGTAAAGAAAAGAGTTTTAGAAAAAGCAAAAAGAGTTTTGAAAAGAGAAAAGGGTGTGGTGCATGCAATCAGCCGAGCTCAAGTAAGTACTCCCAAGTTACCCATACAAGTTATGTTATGAGTATTAGTTTCAGTTTCAGTTTCAGTTTTAGTTTCAGCTTCAGCTTCAGTAGAACAACATGCTAGAATAGGACTAAGGATCTAGGATGATGCCTTATGTGCCTGCTTTATGTTTTCCAGCTTGATGAGAATTGCATGCTAGTATTGACTAGACAGTAGTAGGATAGCCTGTGTAGGTGATGCCTGATAGTGTGAGCTTAGCATTGTATGCTAGTGCAGTTTCTTGTTATGAGAATAGTTTTGCCTGAGTATGTTTCCTTTATCCGAATGCTGCTTGCTTTGTGCTTTGTGGGACTCTGAGTGATGGGAGTTAGCCATTAGGTGAATACGTCACATCACATGTGATCAGGGTTGAATAATCTCAGAGTGCTGGATTTGGCCCTACGGCGCAGCTCTTGTCTGAGTCCAACCGTTGTAGGGACGAGACTTTTACTCGAAGGATTATCCGAGCCTCATTACATGTGATGGTATTTAGGTGGTGGCTAATTGGCATTCCAAGGAGACCTTCAGCAGCTGAGGACTGGTTTTAGGTGGAGTCAGAAGTTCCCTAGGGCAAGCCTAGGATGAGAGTAGCAGAGATCAGTATTAGTAGAAGTGATTTGGTGGAGTTGAGGTAACTCTTGAGGAAAGTACGGATAGATGTGGAAGGTAGTAGGGGCCCATACTACTGAAAGCAGAGGATCCGTACTCGATTCAAGAGGGGCCAAGACGAAACCAGGGAATGGTGGAGTGAGTGAGAAATCCCTCAGCAGTAGTGTGTAAATTGATCAAAAATTGTTATATTTTCAGCATGGTGACATTGCGCGAGCTACCAGTTAGTAGTTCAGGCGTCGAGGAGGGATCTGGCTCGGGCTTTAGAGTCGGACAGCTTGATGATCAGATGAGGGATTTCATTTCCGCAGAGATCACGCGCAACATCATTGATCAGACTCCAGTGATTTTCGGTTCGGTTAGGGAGGCCATTGTGGAGCTTATGGACAGTCATCTTGAGGCCTTTAAGGCTGGGATAGTTTCAGGACAGATTGGGGTTCGTCTAGACCCTGATTCTTATGGAGTTCAGGGATCCATCGGGAGAGGAGATCCCATTTCTAGTTTTTGCCATCAGGGGACAGGAGTGAGTGGGGCATCCTGTCTCCAAGAGAGACCTTTGGATGATTGGATAGTTGAGGAAGTTTCGCGAGCCATTCGCGAGGATCTGCCCGACATGGCCGTGAGGATCACTGATAGATTGATCGAGAGGCTCCAGGATCAGACAACTGTTGTTCAGTCAGCGGGCAGGGAGTCGGAAAGGAAGAGGAAAGCGGATGAGACTCAGGTAGCCTCAGGTTCGGGTAAGAGGCAGGGTTCGGATTTGAGGACGAGGAACTATCAGAACCGCAGTCGATGTGGGAAGTGCGGAAGGACGCACATGGGTGTGAGCAGGCGTAGAAGTGGTGATGATTTGGGCTGTTTCAGATGCGGTCGAATGGGTCATATCAGCAGGGATTGTACTACTATCATTGCCCAGGGACTTGACCCGATATGTTTCCATTGCGGTCAGAGAGGCCACAAGAAGGCCCACTGTCCGAGTTTGTATACAGAGGGCAGGTGCTAGCTCCTGCCCCTGGGACTTCGAGAGCCCAACGGACATCAGGGCCGGGCAAGGGCACCTACGGCTCGGAGCCGAGTTTTCCGGTAGATTTCAGCAGGGATTCGAGCAGCACTGAGTGATGGGGGTATGTATCTTTTGCTTTTCTGTCATCTATTATTGTGATATTATTGTTATGTTGCTGCATTACCTTCTTGTGGTTGAGTTTTATGCCATCTGCATACCTTGGAATTCGAATGGTGAATTAGAGGTCGTTCCCTCTAGATCAGGTTACTTCGGATTCAGTATCTGTAGCATGTATGTGTAAGATGCAGTAGTGCTTTACTACTTGCGGAAGGCGTTAGTTGGGTAATGATCAGTTATATTCTCAGTAGTGATAGTCCAGAGTTTTAGTGGAGTAGCTAGCGGTCAGTAAGGAAGTGGGTTGGGGATGCGCACCCCAAACGCAGATTCTCGGGATGTAGTCCCTAAAGCAATTACAGTTAAGGATCGAAGGGTGCTCAGTCAGATAGCAGGAAGGGTGCGGACCTGGCAAGAGTTAGTTGGAGCGCTGGCAAGGGTAAACGTCGGCGGTCAGCATATCGCCCTTTTAACGAAAGGAAGGTTGGAAATCCTTTCGAGCAGTGAGCAGTAAGGATCTAGTCGAATCCAAGTGGGTAAGAACCCTTCCAAGTATACAAGGATAAGAGCCACGTAGACTCAGAATGATTGCGCGACCTCTGAAATGATTGTAGCACAGTAATCGATAGATTGAGGAGTTCAGATTTGGGAATTCGAGGACCTTCCCAGCAATTAGTTCATGTAATCGAGATGATTAGAAGCTGGTTGAGAATCCAGGATTGGAGGGCCACCTGTAGAGGCTCAAGTGAGTCGGAATGGGGATCCTGAGAACGGTTAGCAAGAGATGTTTTCGTATTAGTAGCCAGTGGCAGAGTCAACATGTAGGATTGCATGGATTCAGGAGTTGGGAGTTTGGAAACTTCCCAACAATAGCTTCTTGTATCCGGATTAGTAGACGGTTGGTTAGGGAACCAAGCCGAAGATTTCCTCGACGAAGCGCTAAGTATATCAAGGATATAAGATGTCGAGAATGATGCAGTATTCAAAGACTGAGGGCTGTTTTTGAGAAATCAGGATGAGGAATCACTAGCGGGACTAGGGATAGTCAGGATGTCCTCGGGATAGTAGTAGTAGTGTTGTAAGTCTGCGGGGGTAGCCGTAGCATTCACTAGCAGTCAGATAGTAGTAGTAGTGTTGTAAGTCTGCAGGGGTAGCCGTAGCATTCACTAGCAGTCAGATAGTAGTAGTAGTGTTGTAAGTCTACGGGGGTAGCCGTAGCATTCACTAGCAGTCAAATAGTAGTAGTAGTGTTGTAAGTCTGCGGGGGTAGCCGTAGCATTCACTAGAAGTCAGATCAGTGTTTCAGGCAGCTCAGTGTTTCAGCCAGTTCAGTGTTTCAAGCAACTCAGTGTTTCAGTCAGTTCAGTGTTTCAGGCAGCTCAGTGTTTCAGTCAATTCAGTGTTTCAGGCCGTTCAGCGTTTCAGTCGGTTCAGCGTTTCAGGCAGTTTAGAGTTTCAGGCATGTTCAGTATTGCAGGTAGTTTAGTGTTTGGAAAGTTTCAGAGTTTTGGACAGTATTAGTATTTGTGTTGGAAGGCAAGTGCTGACGGTATAGTTGGTTGATTTGGAAATGGCAAGTCCCTCTCAGCAGGATCAGTCGAGCCTTCTGCCAAGTATAAGTGATCTGTAAGGATAGCTAGGCAGGTAGCTTTTCTTTCAGGATGGAAGGCTCGAGTTACTAGGAGTTGAGTAATCAGATGGGATATAAGCAAGCTGGTTCCAGCAGCTTCGTTTCAGTAGTGACCGGCACTATGAGTGGCTGGAGTGATGGACAAAAGGGTGTTAGTTTTTCCAGATAGAAAGTTGGAGGCAATTCGCAGGACAGTTGGCCATAGCAAACTTCGAGGACGAAGTTTAGTTTAAGTGGGGGAGAGTTGTAACACCCGAGATCAGAAAGGTCAAGAAAAGAAAGGAAAAACCCTAAGTTGAAGAGGGCGACTCGTCGAGTCCAGGGAGGAACTCGGCGAGTCGGAGGAGGATCCGGGTGTAAAGCAATTGACCGACTCGGCGAGTCGGCAAGTGGACTCGGCGCGTCAGGTCTGGGTTTGGAAAACCTAATTTCGGGACTTGGTACCCTATTTAAGCATCTTATTCTCTTTCCTAGGGCTCAGTTGCGGCCCTATAGTCCAGAACCAGAAACCCTAAGCCTCCATTGTTGCTCATTCAAGCTTTCTTGCCTTTTTGGGTGATTTGAAGGAAGAAGGAAGAAGGCACACATTGGGGATTCAAGAATTGGCAGTAGATCCAGAGTTTGTGAGGTCTTCCAGAGCATTTGAAGGTCATGAGTCGTTACCTTCCCTCTTTTGCATATAGATCAACCTTTATCATGGAATTTGGGGCTTTTAGGACAAGTTCATGAACCATTTCGAGTTAGAAGCCCAGATCTGAAGTTGCTACTTCAGATCTATGTGTATCTTGGCCTAGAGAATCATAAAGCATCAGTCTATGGGTTGATTGTTGAGCCCCTTTGTCTCAAACCCTAGTTTATAGTGATTTGAGCCTAGATCTCGTTAGCTACACGTAAAGTTTGCCACTTTACGTAAGGAATAGGCTTTAGAAGGGTGGATCTACAGTTTGGAGCCCATGCATGACTCAAAAGTCCTCTGCATGTATGTAGATCTGAATGGACTCGGCGAGTCCTTCGAGTGGACTCGGCGAGTAGCTTGAAGATGAGGAGGAACTCGACGAGTGGGATGAACAGCTCGTCGAGTCAGATGAAGTTAAGCATGAACTCGGCGAGTTGGAAGAACAACTCGACGAGTTGGTTGAAGATTGCCTTGGACTCGGCGAGTCTATTAGTGGACTCGGCGAGTCAGGTCGCGAAACCCCAAACCCTTCGAGTTGAGACTCGAATCAATGAGTCGAGTGGTGACTCAGCGAGTTGGATAGGACAGGACTTGGAACTAGTTGGACTCGGCGAGTCATAGACTGACTCGGCGAGTCGAGTCGCGAATAGAAAGACCCTGAGCATATGAACTCGGCGAGTCATTAGGAGGACTCGGCGAGTAGGGTTGACCTGGAAGGTTGACTTTGACCAGGATTTTGACCTTGACCAGAGTTGACCTAGTTGACCTTTGGAGGTCAGTTGGACTAAGTGTTTTATGGATATTGATAGCTCGGAGAGCTAGAGGAGCAGTGGTTCAGGAGATTGTCGAGTAGCAGCCAGAGGTTTATCAGCAGAGCTCAGCAGTTCAGGTGAGTTTCCCTTCAGTAGGAACGGGTCTAAGGCCACAATGCCGGCCCGTTCAGCTAGCAGTAGTTTTCGGACTACGGTCCGATGTAGGGGATGAAGGTCCCAGTCAGCTTCGGACTTCGGTCCAATGTAGTAGTTAGTATGTTTGATGCCTTCGTGGCTCAGACAGGGTTTATGTGTTTATGCTAGTTGATATGTTTATGCTATGTTCAGCCAGCTTCGGACTTCGGTCCGATATAGGGGACAAGGTCCCAGCCAGCTTCGGACTTCGGTCCGATGTAGGGGACAAGGTCCCATTCAGCTTCGGACTTCGGTCCGATGTAGGGGACAAGGTCCCAGTCAGCTTCGGACTTCGGTCCGATGTAGGGGAAAGGCCCCAGTTAGTCCGGACTTCGGTCCGATGCAGTGGGCAAGGCCCAATATGTGCTTTATATGTTATTGTGTGGTATGTGGTAAATTGGGGGAGCTCACTAAGCTTCGTGCTTACGGTTTTCAGTTTTGGTTTCAGGTACTCGGTTTTCAAAAGAGGAGCTTGGGAAGATTGCAGAGCACACACCATAGTCAGTTAGCCTGGGGACGTTTGACTCTGATAATGAGATTATGTTTTGAATAAATACTCTAAAAATTATGTTATGACTTATGATACAGTTTTGTAAATATGGTTTTTAGTAATGTTTTAAAAGAAATTTTTAGTCGTGATTTTTGGGTCGTTACAACGTGTTTAGTTTAATATTCCGTCAGTCAATAATCAAGCCTTGTAATGAGTTTGTCACTAATATTAGGGTATTGGTTCCAGTGCTTTCAAACTAGTAAACCCGTGATAATAGTTTTGGTTAAAATTCAGGATGTCGGAACACCTGAACTAGTTTGAGTTGTCGTTTGTAATCTAGATTCGTGTATGTCTTAAGGATATGACTTAAGCCTTTTAGAGGCATTTTTATGGAAGGTAGATTTCATTGGGACATCGAAGATAAATTTCGTAGTCAATCATGTCGACTGAGATGACAAGTCACGTCTGACCGCGATCATAAATCGTAGCGTGTAAATTCTAGAAGTCTAGGCCGATGAATTCCCAGTTTTGGAAGACATCGCAAGGAGTTTGGGTCTAAGGTAGAAACCAAAGCTCTACAAGAAAGATCGATATAGCAATGTCGATTAGATCATAAGATAATCTCGGTAACTCAGATAGTGTGATGTCAAGGAGCCCAAGGAGCAGGGTTTTGGAAATGAAATCTTTGTAAGTGAGGGAGAGTTGTAACCACCCATTTTCACCATTCCATAGAATCCAATATAAATCATACTTTATAATATTTGAAGTAGAAATATAACACTTTCTAGCCCAAGTAAACATCATAAACATGTATGAAACGTCGATATAATTTTCGTAGATATATAGAACTCTTAAATTTGACTTCGTATGAAGAAGTTATGCTTCTTTGAAGTTTCGCGATATAGCCGACACAACTCAGCGTATCGTAAAAAGTAAATTTTAGATAAGTTGCTTATTAGCCTAAATTATCTAAATGAAATTCATAGTACTCGTAAAACCGAGAGCGTACATATAGAGAATATCCAAATCAAACTTCGTGAGAGGAAGTTATGATTTTTCCAAGTTTCAGTGTAGCAGTGTAGGCCCATAAATTGAAATTCAAATTGGTTCATTGTTATCCAAAACAATCTAAATAAGAATTGAACATCTCGTAAATATGAACCTGTCGATATAAAGATAATCAAGAACAAAGTTCGTATGAAGGAGCTATAAATTTCGCACAGACTTTAACATTCAAAACTGGTCCAAATATGAATTTTTGTTAGAGCATAAATTAGATGTTGATACCTTAATGAAAGTTGTAGTGCTCATTTAGAGGATTCTAGGGATATAAAGAACATCGAAAATGTAACTTGTATGTGAAAGTTTTGGTCGTCCGAAGATCTATGAGAAATCGCCTGCGTTGATGATGTGGCGAAAGCGGAGTGCGTCATGTGGCAAGTCCGACCTTTCACTCCTCCAAGAGACAAGCAAAGTGGCAGCGTGAGAATGTGACACATGGAGCCACAAAAGGGAACACATTGCATACTTTTAGAAGCGATGACGTGACAACATTTGGACATGACACGTGTCAAAAGGATAGAGGAGCCATCAAGGACCACGTGCGTAGCATACCTCTTGGCCTTGCATGACGCCCCTCATTCTTACCCCAAAATCTTATATCTCTTTCTACAATCTCTCCGGTCCTTTGAGGTCTGACTTTTCCATAGTTTTAGAACACTTTAGCGGGGCTCTGGAATATCTAAAAGGCTGATAAAAGAAGTGTTTAGGCTGGGATTCTGTCCTCACATTTTTTCCAGTTTTTGCTAAAACCTCTGTAAGTTAAATCTACACTCTTTTGATTTCAGTGTAACTTGTATTTATAGTCATAAGTCGTCATTATGAACCTATAAATAAGATTTATCAGTAATTACAGTTATAATACTGATTGATATACTTACAGGAGGGGTATCTAAAATGGTCACATTGGATTGGTTGTTAAATTTCAAAAAGCATATACGCCGACATGGTCATGCCTCGCAATTGTCTGACCTGACTGATCCTTATTTGATAGAAATCTCAGGATTCATTGGGATTAGTGAAAAATCTAGTTTCATTATCAGATCGTCATAGAGATTAATATGTTAATGTATTATAGGTTATAACTTGTTAGGCGCATTGAGCACCAATGGGATCACCTAGAAAGCGGTTAATCTTTTGAAAAACAGTCCAAGTGAGTTCATATCACTGTATTATGTACTCCAATATAGATCCATGTATGTTAGGATATAGGAACCAGTAGTGTAGAGCCCACGATATAGTTTTCTATGTGCCTGTAGAGCCGAATATGTAGTATCTATGTGCGTGATTTTTGATATGCTTATAAGTTACTGTGAATTAGTTAGGGGATGACGGTGGAACGATAAAGAGGTCGGGAGTGTATAGGCCCACGTGTTAACGAAATGGCAAGTAGGCTGTAAGTACACAATTAGACACATGTTAACGAAATGCCATATAGGTTGTAAGTACACATAGACTCGTGTTGAAGACGAAATGATATGTAGGCCGTAAGTCTAAGATACACATATTGTTTGTATGCATGTGTGTGTATTGTGGTATATGGTATATTGGGGGAACTCACTAAACCTAGTGCTTACCCTGTTGTTATAAATGTTTTTCAGGAAACTCATTGACCCGTGAGAAGGGAAAGGTTGACTGTACATACACACATTTGCAATCATGTTTCCACATAATGTAATAACTACTCTGATATAAATGAATATTTTGAATAAATAAAAATAAAAACTTTTGTTATGAAAATGGGGACGTTACAGTAACATCAAGGGAAGGAGCAACGGTGGGGATACGAGCGGCGAATAAATGATGATTTCGAGAGAAGTATCATCTTCACCAGAGGCGACACTGTTAGGGTTGTGGAGGCGTTGATTTGAGATTCCAACATTTTGGGTGAATTAGGGGTAGAGGATGTTTTACATTTATTGATTGGTAATATGTATCCATTTTTTGCCACGTAAGATACCAAGCAAGGGTATTTAACCTGGAAACCTGTTAGTTTGGTGATCAAACCCCTATTTAACACCGGATTCAACTTTAATGACCTATTACGCAAAAAAAAAAACTTTTAATGACTAAATATGTAAAATGATCAAACTTCGTTGTGCTACAATAACATTTTCGTTTTTTTATACGGTCATCTAGTTTTTTGTTAGACAAGCGTCTTTTTTTATATAATATACTAAGCGTATAATATGCTAAGATAGATGATTTTCATGTCTAAAAAGAATTACATGAAAAATATGACATATTCATAACTTTTAACTAATTATTTCTTCACACAACTCAAAAAAATAATAATTAGATATAACATATTTAATTAAATATTATCCACCTCACTTTATATAACCTATGATCGATAACATATGAACGACTTAATTTACATTCAACACTAATATATAAGGACTACATTAAAAGAATACTAAATCTAAGAAAAAATATATATAAAACTTACAAATTAAAAAACTCTAACATATAATATGACTCAAGAAATAGTCAAAAGACCTCAAACAAACAAAGAGAAAAATCTTTAAGTTTGTTTTCTTCGTAAAGAAATTGAGTTACAAAACACAACATTAATAGTTTTGAAAAATTCAAATTATGAATGAGGTTTAAAGAAAAGTATTTTTATTATAAGATAGATAGGTTGTCGGTTCATCGGTTCCAAAAAATATAACAAAATGAATGTTCTGAATAAATTATTAAAATTAGTTTGGATCAAGTGTACAGTTTAGTATAACCATTAAAGAAAAAACTATAAGCCCAATACTAATACTTTATTTAATTATAAAAAATATGTAACCTAAATTATTGAGTGCGAAAAAGTTGGTGGATTCTAAGCTCATATTAGCTATTGCAATTAGTAGTTTGGTGCAAACTTCAATGGTGTAGGTCACGGTGCCTACTATGTTTGTTGGTGTCTTTGTTTTTTTTTTTTTATTCTTCTCCCCTAAACATACTTTCTTTATATTTTTTAAATGATAATTTTTAAAGAATCAATATATATATATATATATATATATATATATATATATATATATATATATATATATATATATATATATATAAGGTTAGGTTTATGTGAAACGACCTAATTTTGTGAGATCGTGAGACGTATTTTTTTATTTTCTTATTATTTTTAATTTTCTTTTAGTTAATTCAAGTTCCGAAAATAATATTTAAAAAAAGAATTTTTGGATTTTTCCATTTATTTTGCATTTTAAAATTATTTTTTAGAATATGTACAATGTAATATTCTATTAGAATATTTCACGTATTTTAAAAAAAATTGAATTTTTATTTATTTTTTTTAATTAATTCAAGTTCCGAAAATAATATTTAAAAAAAGAATTTTTAAATTTTTCCATTTATTTTGCATTTTAAAATTATTTTTTAGAATATGTCAGTGTAATATTCTATTAGAATATTTCACGAATTTTAAAAAAAAAAAACGGATTTTTTTTTTATTTTTTTAGTTAATTCAAGTTCCGAAAATAATATTAAAAAAAGAATTTTTGGATTTTTCCATTTATTTTGCATTTTAAAATTATTGTTAGATTTGGTCTCACAAAATTAGACTGGTATCAAATGAACCTGAACCTTTATATATATATATATATATATATATATATATATATATATATATATATATATATATATATATATATATATATATATTAGGATTATCAAAAAAATCAAGATTTTAACATTTTACGAGTCCAAAATTAATTATTTCAGATATGATGTATTTTTTTTTGGAAAAAGGCATAAATATATTAAGGCCACAACCTAGAAGAGACAAGGTTGGGCAAGAAGAACAACAACACGGAAATTACAAAATGTCAAACGGATTACACATCCAAACCGTCCAATTAAAATTCCCGTAATTTCCCTGGTGTTTCAACCACCCAAAAAACATAATAAGAACATTATCCGTTAAAATTGTAGAAGATACACGAGCATTGTTGAAGAGACAGTCATTTCTTGCTCTCCAAACACACCAAAAGAATCTGTAAATGATAGCAATCAGATTTTTTTTTCGGGCAGTTACCCCAAAATCGCAACAAAACTAACAATCTCCCCCACCTTGCGGAAGTTTTGCCAAGGCAGATTGCACCAATTGAAGATCCTCCTTAAAGTGACGGCAGCAAAAGGGCAATCCAGGAGAATATGATTCGTGTCATCTATACCAGCATCACAAAACTGACAGGAGCAATTAGGGACCGAAATACCCCTATGAGAAAGGGCCACTATTAAAGGAACTGTATTAAGTCAAGTTCTCCAAACGAAAACGATAACCTTCACAGGGACCACCTTAAGCCAAATTGTAACGTCCGCGTTTTCAGGCTAGGCATTATCATTGATGTAATAGTCTAGGTTAACCCTTGTAACTCTTTTTGAAGTATTAATGATGAAATATTTGAGTATTATGTGAATTATGTGTTTATTTTCTTAATTATTATAATTTAATGAATTAAGAATAAAATAAGCGTCAAATTTGAAGTGTGGGATAATCCCAATATCTTTGCATAAAGATGTAGTGGTCGAAACAAGGATTCCGAAGATATAAAGAATGCCGAAATCCGAGTTATAACGAAGAAGTTATGACCTGTCGAAGTTTCGCGACAGAACCGGCAACGTTGAATGACGTAAAAAATGAAATTTACGTTAGAGCAATATTTAGCCTTAGTGATCTAAACGAAAGTCGTAGAGTTCGTTAAACCGAGAGCGTGCATAAAAAGAACGCCCAAATCTGACTTCGTATGAGGAAGTTATGATTTTTCGAAGTTTCGACTTAACAGTATGCAGCCCGAATACTCGATTTGAGATCGAGTGGTTATTAGCCGAAACAATCTAAATGAGAATCGAAGGTATCGTTAATAGGAGTAAAACGATAAAAAGATGGCGAAAACGAACGTCGGATGAAGAAATTATGAATTTATAACGGAATTTTCCTGTCCCGGCCTACTAAAAAAAATAATAAAAATAAAGTCAAAATTAGCCGACGGAGTCTAAACGAAAGTTGTAGATCGTAGTCTCACCTACACGTGGATATAAATAACGTTGAAAACGGAGTTCGTATGAGGAAGATATGAATTTTTGAAGTTTATTAAATATTTTCGATATTTTATTTATATATATATTCCGATATTATCCGAAGGGGGGGAGTCAGCGATCTTATCGTCATTACGCCCAGTGTAATCTCAAGTTACGCCCAGCGTAATTCGACCTTCCAGCCCCTATAAAAGGAGGTCGAGGGCAACCGAGTTCATTGCTCATTTCTTCCCTTTTTCTCGCGTTTTTGCATCGTTTTTCGTGCAAGAATTATCCCGAAGCCTCGGTATCATTCCCGAGCCCCGAAGCAAGTCCCGAGGTCCTGAAGATCCCGAGAAGTAAGATTCCTGAGCCGAAGCTCTGCCCGCGAGGAGTCCGGTTTTTGTGAAGATCTTCTAGATCTGCCGAAGAATACTACTTCTACAAGTCGTAGTGCTGTCCGATCATCTTCTGATCAAGTGAGTGTGTAGTTACTTTCTTCTAACGTATAATTATGAAGTATTTTATACGAAATAAGTGTTATGTGTATAATTATGTTGTTATGTGCGTGAATGTATATTCACTCTCTTCTATCTCATAGATCTGATTTATTTTCTATGAAATACGTGTTATGTGGGTGTGCCTCGTCTGTTATGTGGAATATGTATTGAATGAAAATGATATACAGGTTTTAAAATATGTATAAAAATATATATTTTTATCTACTAATATGTTGGGTAGAACATGGGTAGATAGTTGGTGTGTAATAAACAGATGAGAGGTCTCGATGTTGTTGTTGTTGGTCTAGTTATTCAGCGGAGTATGGATAACGACCACAGACTCTTTCTAGACAGTCCAGTGGAACGCTAGCAGGTTGATAACCTGTAGGTGTTGTGAACGATGTGTTCACCGGTGTACTCTATCCCCCTCATGGTTGCCTGTAGGACATCTATTGTTGAGGAAACCCCTTAGCAGTAATGTCCGTCCCGATGAAAATCCTAGATTAGGTCCCTTGAGATAGATTGTGTTTTAGGGATGTAAAGTGAGGATAACGAGAATGGGTAATCGGGATAGTGATTGGTTGGTGAAATTAAATATAATTTTATTTATTGTGGGTTGAAAACCCTATATGCTCACCAGGCTCCCAAGCCTGACCCACTCAGTTTTATTTGTATTACAGGAAGTGGCGCAAGGGCATAAGATGGATGAATCATCGAGTTATTTTGTTTACAAGTCTGTATATGTATATATTTGTTGAATGACTTGTAATGTTATCGTTTATGCTTTATGGTCTGTATCGGAACATGACATCCCGAGTTTTGATTATATAATGAAAATGCATCTCTTGATGAAATGCTTTGATAAATATTATTTTATCAGTTTTTGTTTTGGGAACAAATTCTGCAACTCTTTCAAATCAAAAGGATTTACTCTGAAATTATTTTAAAAGCATAAATGAAAATCGGTCTTTTTTTGCCGTGATTTTGGGGATGTCACAGTTGGTATCAAAGCATTAGTTTAAGCGAACTAGGAATTTGTAGGATTTCTACTTAAACTTAGAATGCTAAGTGGAATTTTGAGATGTGTGTCTGTTGGATTTTAGACACGAGCACTAGTTTATTTTTAGGAAAGTTGCCTAAAATGATTTTATGTGCTAAATGTTATATGTTGCCATATATGATATTATTTGTTTGGATCTACGGTTTGTTGCCAACCGGATCTGAAGGTTTATGTGTTTAGGATTCTAAGCGTATGTATACGATATTAGAACTAGCATGTAATCGTTTGGAGTAATAAGGTGAAATTATTCGGTGTGTAGATCAAAAATGGTGAGAACAAGGAGTGGCGTTGGAAGTGCAGATGAAAACAGGAATCAACCGCCAGTGATTGAGCAAATACCTGTTGTAGTAGCAGCACCAGAACCAATAACAATGGCTGGGGTGCAAGCCATGATTCGAGCTATGTTAGCCGAACAAAGGGATGAGATGCGACAGATGTTGCATGATAATAGGGACGAACCTATCATTCTTATTGAGGAACCCGAATTGATTCCCGAGCAATCGGAGGAAGGGAACAATAGTCGCATTATGAGTCAAGTTGGGACTCAAGGAGAACGAAGGAACGATCCAGAAAGGAGAAACAACAAGGATGGGCGAATGTACAAGAACTTCTTGGGCGCCAAGCCGCCAAGTCTTTCTGGGAGCCCAAAGCCTGTTGAGATAATGGATTGGATCTCCGAAATGGAGATGATATTTGAAAGTTGCGACTGTAGCAACAAACAGAAGACTGTCTTTGCAGTTAGACAACTGAAGATTGGAGTATTGAGTTGGTGGAAGTTGGTTGGCAGATACTATGCCACGAGGGGAAGCCCTGAAAATGTCATGGGAGGAGTTCTTGGAACAACTAAGGGTGCAGTATTGTTCAGAGATAGATCTGATTGATCTGAACAATGAGTTCCAAAACTTGAAGAAGGGGAGGATGAGCATAGATGACTATGCTACTGTATTCACTGAGAAAATGAAGTTATTTCCGTACCTAGTGCCAACGGAACTCTCCAAGATTGAGAGGTTTGCTAATGGACTGCCTGCCGACTTTGGTCCGACAGTCAAGATGGCAACTACTCTGAAAACGGTTGTTCGTGCAGCTAAGAATGTGGAGGCCCAGCAGAAGGAAAAGGGTCTGGAAGGGATGGAAGTTGGTGAAAAGAGGAAGTTCGATGGAACTTCAGGGTCCAATAAGAAAAACAAGTTCTCGAAGTCTGGTTCGAGGGGAAGTGGAGGCGAAGCGAAATGGTGCGACAAATGTAAGAAGAAGCATCATGGAAAATGTGAGGTAGTGGCCATATGCTACAAGTATGGAAAGCCAGGGCACTATGCCAATGAATGCACCCTCTCTAAGAAGGTTTGCTATGGTTGTGGTGAGGAGGGACACATGTCGAGGGACTGCCCGAAGAAGAAGGAGGCAGCTAGACCCAACATTCCGCCAAAGCCAAAGGCGAGAGCCTTCCAGATGACACTGGAAGCTGCTAAAGATGAAGCTGATGTCGCTTCAGGTACCTTTCTCGTAAACACATTGCATGCCCAAATTTTATTTGATTCTGGAGCCAACTACTCCTTTATATCGCATGAATTTGGTAGAAAGCTAGCTTTGCCTGTTGATAGACTAGATAATGCCTTATTAGTCGAAGTTGCTAGTGGCAAGTTTGTACCTGTTAGCCATCGTATGAAATACATCTTAATTGATCTGAATGGGAATAAGTTCCACGAGGAATTATTGCCTATCGAACTTAACGGTTTCGACATCGTTTTGGGAATGGATTGGCTTAGCGCCAATGATGCCGAAATTTTATGCAAGAAGAAGATAGTTAAAGTAAACCCGCCTGGGAAAGATTCGTTTATGGTGTATGGGGACAAATGCAGAGTGAATTCTGGAATCATTTCCCTAATGAAAGCCAGAAAATGTTTGACCAAAGGGTGTACATCATACTTAGCATTCGTGATCGATGCTAAGAAGGAAAAGAAGGTGATGCAGAATATTCCTGTTGTGTGTGATTATCCGGAAGTATTTCCCGAAGATCTTCTTGGATTACCGCCTGATAGACAAGTGGAGTTTAGAATAGACTTGTTGCCAGGGACGACGCCAATAGCAAAAGCACCTTATCGATTAGCACCGAAGGAGATGAAGGAGCTGATGATGCAACTTCAGGAGTTATTGGACAAAGGTTTCATTAGACCTAGTTCATCGCCCTGGGGAGCTCCGGTGTTATTCGTGAAGAAGAAAGATGGAAGTATGAGAATGTGCATCGATTACAAAGAGCTGAACAAGGCAACAATAAAGAATAGATATCCGTTGCCAAGGATTGATGACCTGTTTGATCAATTGCAGGGTTCGAACTATTTCTCGAAGATCGATCTAAGGTCAGGATATCATCAGCTAAAGGTAAGAGAGCAAGATATCGGGAAGACTGCATTCAGAACACGATATGGACACTACAAGTTTTTGGTTATGTCGTTTGGACTAACCAATGCTCCAGCAGCATTCATGGATTTAATGAATAGGGTTTGTAATTCGTTCCTTGATAAATCTGTGATAGTGTTCATTGACGACATTCTGATTTACTCGAAAAGCCAGGAGGAGCATGGTAGACACTTGCAAGAAGTGTTAGAAGTTTTGAAGCAGGAGAAGCTGTATGCAAAGTTCTCCAAATGTGATTTTTGGATTCGTGAAGTTTAATTCTTGGGTCGCGTGGTCAACCAAGAAGGGATAATGGTTGATCCAGCGAAGATCGAAGCTGTGATGAAATGGGAACAACCAAAAAGTCCCACGGAGATCCGAAGCTTTTTGGGATTAGCCGGATATTACCGAAGGTTTATCCAAGGCTTTTCTTCTATCGCTACTCCGTTGACAGCTTTGACCCACAAAGGAGCTACTTATGCTTGGAATGATAAGCATAAAGAAGCATTCGAGAAGCTAAAGAAGAAACTATGCGAGGCACCGATACTTTCTTTACCCGATGGAGTTGAAGACTTCGCTGTTTATAGCGATGCGTCTGGGGTTGGATTGGGTTGTGTTTTGACCCAAAGAGAAAAGGTGATAGCATATGCGTCTCGACAGCTGAAGGAGCATGAAAAGAATTACCCGACTCATGATTTGGAGTTGGCAGCGGTAGTTTTCGCTCTGAAAATATGGAGGCATTACCTCTATGGCACGAAGTGCAAACTTTTTACTGATCATAAGAGTCTCCAATATCTCTTTAATTAGAAAGAATTGAATATGAGGCAACGACGCTGGCTAGAGTTACTCAAGGACTACGACTGTGAGATGCTTTACCATCCCGGTAAAGCTAATGTTGTTGCTGATGCTCTCAGTCGGAAAGTCAATCTTGAAAGGAAAAGGCCAAGAGCGTTGAGAATTGCAGTTGTATCGACTATTTTGGAAAGTATAAAGGAAGCTCAAAGCGAAGCTTCTGAGAAGAACGACCGAAAGGAGGAACGTTTGGGCAAAACGTTGGTGTTCGGTGTAAACAGTCATGGACTGAAGGTGTTCCAAGATCGAATTTGGATACCTAAAACAGGAGGAGTCAGAGATCTTCTGATGGAAGAAGCTCACAAAACCATGTACTCGATTCATCCCGGTAGCACTAAAATGTATAGGGACCTAAAACCCTACTACTGGTGGCCGACGATGAAGCTTGATGTTGCAAACTATGTGGCCGAGTGTGTGACTTGTGCGAGAGTAAAGACACAACATCAGAAACCGTACGGGAGTTTAGAACCATTGCCTGTGCCTATGGGTAAGTGGGAAGACATTGCTATGGATTTTGTCGCTAAACTGCCCAGAACAAAGAATGGTCACGACATGATTTGGGTGGTCGTTGATCGATTCACTAAGAGTGCGCATTTGATAGCAGCCAAGGAGAAATGGTCTATGGAAAAACTTGTGAATTCTTACGTGAAGGAAATTTTGAGGCTTCACGGTGTTCCGTTAAAGATTGTGTCGGATCGTGATAGCCGTTTCACCTCGAGGTTTTGGAAAAGTCTACAAGAGGAATTGGGTACCAAGTTGTGTTTAAGTACAGCTTACCATCCGCAGACTGATGGTCAGAGCGAACGGACGATACAAACGCTTGAAGATATGTTGAGAGCATGTACTCTGAATTCCTAGGTAACTGGGATGAACATTTACCTTTGGTAGAATTTTCCTACAATAATAGTTTCCACTCAAGCATTAAGATGGCACCTTACCAAGCTTTGTATGGACAGAAGTGTCGTACGCCGTCTTGTTGGCTTGAGGCTGGGGAAAAGCAGTTTATGGGACCGGAGATGGTTCATCAAACTGCTGAAAAGTTGAAAATAGTTAGGGAAAGAATGTTAGCAGCTCAGGATCGTCAAAAGAGCTATGCTGACAAAAAGCGAAGACGGATGACTTTTGAAGTTAGGGATTCGGTTTTGCTTAAAGTCTCGCCGTGGAAGGGACTTATAAGATTTGGTAAAAGAGGAAAATTAAGTCCAAGGTTTATTGGACCGTTTAAAGTTCTTCAGAGGATTGGGAACCAAGCTTACAAGCTCGAACTACTAGAAGAACTGAATGGAATTCATAACACTTTTCATGTGTGTTATTTGAGGAAGTTCACGGGGGAAGTTCCCGACATGATTCCACTTTCGGAGTTGAGAATCGATGAGAACAAAAGGTTGATTGAAGAACCAGAGGCAATTGTTGACCGAAAGACTAAGAAGCTTCGACGCAATATGGTCGAATTAGTGCTTGTTCGTTGGAAACATTCGAATGGGCCAAATCTCACCTGGGAAACGGAGAGTGACATGTTGAGTCGCTATCCGCATTTGTTTGTTGATGTGTGATTACAGGGACGGAATCATCCTAAGGGGGAGAGAATTGTAACGCCCGCGTTTCCAGGCTAGGCATTATCATTGATGTAATAGTCTAGGTTAACCCTTGTAACTCTTTTTGAAGTATTAATGATGAAATATTTGAGTATTATGTGAATTATGTGTTTATTTTCTTAATTATTATAATTTAATGAATTAAGAATAAAATAAGCGTCAAATTTGAAGTGTGGGATAATCCCAATATCTTTGCATAAAGATGTAGTGGTCGAAACAAGGATTCCGAAGATATAAAGAATGCCGAAATCCGAGTTATAACGAAGAAGTTATGACCTGTCGAAGTTTCGCGACAGAACCGGCAACGTTGAATGACGTAGAAAATGAAATTTACGTTAGAGCAATATTTAGCCTTAGTGATCTAAACGAAAGTCGTAGAGTTCGTTAAACCGAGAGCGTGCATAAAAAGAACGCCCAAATCTGACTTCGTATGAGGAAGTTATGATTTTTCGAAGTTTCGACTTAACAGTATGCAGCCCGAATACTCGATTTGAGATCGAGTGGTTTTTAGCCGAAACAATCTAAATGAGAATCGAAGGTCTCATTAATAGGTGTAAAACGATAAAAATATAGGCGAAAACGGACGTCGGATGAAGAGGTTATGAATTTATAACGGAATTTTCCTGTCCCGGCCTACTACAAAAAATAATAAAAATAAAGTCAAAATTAGCCGACGGAGTCTAAATTAAAGTTGTAGATCGTAGTCTCACCTATGCGTGGATATATATATATATATATATATATATATATATATATATATATATATATATATATATATATATATATATATATATATATATAACGTTAGGTTTATGTGAGACGACCTAATTTTGTGAGATCGTGAGACATATTTTTTTATTTTTTTATTATTTTTAATTTTTTTAATTTTCTTTTAGTTAATTCAAGTTCCGAAAATAATATTTAAAAAGAGAATTTTTGGATTTTTCCATTTATTTTGCATTTTAAAATTATTTTTTAGAATATGTACAATGTAATATTCTATTAGAATATTTCACGTATTTTAAAAAAAATTAAATTTTTATTTATTTATTTTTAGTTAATTCAAGTTCCGAAAATAATATTTAAAAAAAGAATTTTTAGATTTTTCCATTTATTTTGCATTTTAAAATTATTTTTTAGAATATGTCAGTGTAATATTCTATTAGAATATTTCACAAATTTTTCAAAAAAAAAACGGAATTTTTTTTATTTTTTTAGTTAATTCAAGTTCCGAAAATAATAATTAAATAAAGAATTTTTGGATTTTTCCATTTATTTTGCATTTTAAAATTATTTTTAGATTTGGTCTCACAAAATTAGACTGATCTCAAATGAACGTGAACCTTTATATATATATATATATATATATATATATATATATATATATATATATATATATATATATTAGGATTATCAAAAAAAATCAAGATTTTAACATTTTACGAGTCCAAAATTAATTATTTCAGATATGATGTATTTTTTTTTTGGAAAAAGGCATAAATATATTAAGGCCACAGCCTAGAAGAGACAAGGTTGGGCAAGAAGAACAACAACACGGAAATTACAAAATGTCAAACGGATTACACATCCAAACCGTCCAATTAAAATTCCCGTAATTTCCCTGGTGTTTCAACCACCCAAAAAACATAATAAAAACATTATCCGTTAAAATTGTAGAAGATACACGAGCATTGTTGAAGAGATTGTCATTTCTTGCTCTCTAAACACACCAAAAGAATCTGTAAATGATAGCAATCAGATTTTTTTTTCGGGCAGTTACCCCAAAATCGCAACAAAACTAACAATCTCCCCCACCTTGCGGAAGTTCTGCCAAGGCAGATTGCACCAATTGAAGATCCTCCTTAAAGTGACGGCAGCAAAAGGGCAATCCAGGAGAATATGATTCGTGTCATCTATACCAGCATCACAAAACTGACAGGAGCAATTAGGGACCGAAATACCCCTATGAGAAAGGGCCACTATTGAAGGAACTCTATTAAGTCAAGCTCTCCAAACGACAACGATAACCTTCACAGGGACCACCTTAAGCCAAATTGTAACGTCCGCGTTTCCAGGCTAGGCATTATCATTGATGTAATAGTCTAGGTTAACCCTTGTAACTCTTTTTGAAGTATTAATAATGAAATATTTGAGTATTATGTGAATTATGTGTTTATTTTCTTAATTATTATAATTTAATGAATTAAGAATAAAATAAGCGTCAAATTTGAAGTGTGGTATAATCCCAATATCTTTGCATAAAGATGTAGTGGTCGAAACAAGGATTCCGAAGATATAAAGAATGCCGAAATCCGAGTTATAACGAAGAAGTTATGACCTGTCGAAGTTTCGCGATAGAACCGACAACGTTGAATGACGTAAAAAATGAAATTTACGTTAGAGCAATATTTAGCCTTAGTGATCTAAATGAAAGTTGTAGAGTTCGTTAAACCGAGAGCGTGTATAAAAAGAACGCCCAAATCTGACTTCGTATGATGAAGTTATGATTTTTCGAAGTTTCGACTTAACAGTATGCAGCCCGAATACTTGATTTGAGATCGAGTGGTTTTTAGCCGAAACAATCTAAATGAGAATCGAAGGTCTCGTTAATAGGAGTAAAACGATAAAAAGATAGGCGAAAACGAACGTCGGATGAAGAAATTATGAATTTATAATGAAATTTTCTTGTCCCGACCTACTAAAAAAATAATAAAAATAAAGTCAAAATTAGCCGACGGAGTCTAAACGAAAGTTGTAGATCGTAGTCTCACCTACGCGTGGATATAAATAATGTCGAAAACGGAGTTCGTATGAGGAAGATATGAATTTTTGAAGTTTATTAAATATTTTCGATATTTTATTTATATATATATATATATTCCGATATTATCCGAAGGGGGGGAGTCAGCGATCTTATCGTCATTACGCCCAGTGTAATCTCAAGTTACGCCCAGCGTAATTCGACCTTCCAGCCCCTATAAAAGGAGGTCGAGGGCAACCGAGTTCATTGCTCATTTCTTCCCTTTTTCTCGCGTTTTTGCATCGTTTTTCGTGCAAGAATTATCCCGAAGCCTCGGTATCATTCCCGAGCCCCGAAGCAAGTCCCGAGGTCCTGAAGATCCCGAGAAGTAAGATTCCTGAGCCGAAGCTCTGCCCGCGAGGAGTCCGGTTTTTGTGAAGATCTTCTAGATCTGCCGAAGAATACTACTTCTACAAGTCGTAGTGCTGTCCGATCATCTTCTGATCAAGTGAGTGTGTAGTTACTTTCTTCTAACGTATAATTATGAAGTATTTTATACGAAATAAGTGTTATGTGTATAATTATGTTGTTATGTGCGTGAATGTATATTCACTCTCTTCTATCTCATAGATCTGATTTATTTTCTATGAAATACGTGTTATGTGGGTGTGCCTCGTCTGTTATGTGGAATATGTATTGAATGAAAATGATATACAGGTTTTAAAATATGTATAAAAATATATATTTTTATCTACTAATATGTTGGGTAGAACATGGGTAGATAGTTGGTGTGTAATAAACAGATGAGAGGCCTCGATGTTGTTGTTGTTGGTCTAGTTATTCAGCGGAGTATGGATAACGACCACAGACTCTTTCTAGACAGTCCAGTGGAACGCTAGCAGGTTGATAACCTGTAGGTGTTGTGAACGATGTGTTCACCGGTGTACTCTATCCCCCTCATGGTTGCCTGTAGGACATCTATTGTTGAGGAAACCCCTTAGCAGTAATGTCCGTCCCGATGAAAATCCTAGATTAGGTCCCTTGAGATAGATTGTGTTTTAGGGATGTAAAGTGAGGATAACGAGAATGGGTAATCGGGATAGTGATTGGTTGGTGAAATTAAATATAATTTTATTTATTGTGGGTTGAAAACCCTATATGCTCACCAGGCTCCCAAGCCTGACCCACTCAGTTTTATTTGTATTACAGGAAGTGGCGCAAGGGCATAAGATGGATGAATCATCGAGTTATTTTGTTTACAAGTCTGTATATGTATATATTTGTTGAATGACTTGTAATGTTATCGTTTATGCTTTATGGTCTGTATCGGAACATGACATCCCGAGTTTTGATTATATAATGAAAATGCATCTCTTGATGAAATGCTTTGATAAATATTATTTTATCATGTTTTGTTTTGGGAACAAATTCCGCAACTTTTTCAAATCAAAAAGATTTACTCTGAAATTATTTTAAAAACATAAATGAAAATCGGTCTTTTCTGGCCATGATTTTGGGGATGTCACACAAATCGTAGGATTCCGCAAAGGAACCGTCAACTTGGAGTCAAAAAGAGTCCGGAGATCATGAACATAAAAATTCCAATGAGCAGAAAGTCTTGATTTCCACATATCCGTCCCACTACCGGTTGTAACCGAGTGTATACAATTTTGAATTTCCATCAGATCCGACACCTCAGATCCGCTTTTAGGGGCTTTTTTCCAATCGCCTTTGGAATCACCACCTGAAACTCTCTCAACAATAAGACAAGACTTCTTCTAGTCAATAGCAAAAAGAGATGGAAATCTTGAAGCCAATGTACCCTCACCCACCCAATCTTCCAGCCAAAAAAGGTGTTATTCCTAGAATTGACCATGTACTCAAAAATAGATGTAAGCTTAATACCCAAATCCTCAGTAGTGTTCACCACCTGCACAACATTAAGCCAAACACCAGAAAAAGAATTTTTTGCGAGCAATCAAATCGGCTTTCGGGAACTGTTATAAAATGCCACTTATGATCCATTGCCACAAAGAGGTCGGGTCATTTTTGAACCTCCACATCCACTTAAAAAGAAGACACAAATTCATAGACGCCAAAGAGCCAATACCTAATCCACCACGAGCTTTAGGACCGGTAACCACATTCCAAGCAACCCAAATAATATTGTTTTTATATTCTCAACCGCCCCAAAGAAATCGCCTACGAGTCTTCTCAAGGATGTCGATAACGAACTTTGGAGCCTTGAAAAGGGAAAAGAAGAAAATAGGCAAACTCCCAAGAATCGACTTCACGAGCGTTAACCAGCCGCCAAACGAGAGAGTCTTGGCTTTCCATACGGAAAGATTAGAATTGATCCTACTAATAATTGGCTGCCAATTCCGTTTAAGGTTCATGTTGGCGCCAACTGGAACCCCCAAGTATTTAAACGGGAACGCTCCCGCTTCACAGCCTAAAATCCGCACACAAGTAGTCACCTCATTCTCCGAGACGCCAATCACAAAGACCTTGGATTTATGGAAATTCACTTTTAATCCAGACGTAGCGTGGAAACATTTGAGAATCCTAACTAAGTTGGCAAAGTTGGAGCTCACCCAATTCCCGATAAAGATGGCATCATCCGCGTAGAATAAATGAAAAGCATCAGTACCATTGATCGAAATCTTGAATCCCTGAAAAATTGAGTTTTGACAAGCGGTTCTCATGGCAATGTTAAATCCCTCCATAGCGATGATGAAAAGGAACATGGAGAGAGGATCTCCTTGGCGGACGCCTTTAGTTAAGGGGAATTCGTTGGTGGCGGACCCATTGATGAGCACCGAAGCACGAGAGTAGGAAAGCCAACCATTAATCCTAAATATCCAATTAATGGAATCGAAAGCCTTGTCGAAATCGACTTTGAAAAGAAACATCTTATGCTTACACTTCTTAGCCCACGAGTATATTTCATTAACAATCATGGGACCGTCAAGAATATTTCTAGCCTTGATAAAACTGGATTGGGTTTCATCAATCACCGAACCAATTACCTTCTTAAGTCTAGACGCGAGAGTCTTGGCTATGATCTTGTAAACACTTCCGATAAGGCTAATGGGTCGGAAGTCACATAGCGTGGTTGGGTCTTTAACTTTTGAGATAAGCGATATAAATGAGGAGTTGCTTCATCTAGAGAGACATCCGTACCATTCGAAATATTTCACGAATCTCATGATATCATCTTGCATAATATGCCAAAACTGCTTGATAAATTTGAAAGTAAAGCATCCGGCCCCGAGGCTTTCTCGCTCCCACAATTCCAAATAGCCTCCTTGATTTCATTTAGTTCGAAAGGTTCCTCCAAAAAATTTCTATCCCCAATGTCCAATTTTTTAAAATTATGGTTGATGAATTGAGGCTTAATTTGATATTGCTCATGGAATTTATTTTTGAAAAAGCGCCAAGATTCGAGTTTAATAGATGAAGCATGAGTTACCCATTGTCCATTTATCATAAGACCCATCAAATTACATCTCCTGCTCTTTATTTTAATAGAATTGTGGAAGAAACTTGTGTTTTCATCCCCGTCGCATAGCCATTTAATTCAAGATTTCTGGATCACATCCATCTTTGCCAATTTTTCCCATTCAAGAATTTTCTGCATTGACACTCCCTCCTAAAAATAATTTCATTTTCTGAGAGAACCCGCTCCTCAGCCACTAAATCGATTTCGTTAACCTTTTTCTTTAAGTCACAACGTTCTTCATTATATCCTGTAACCAATTTCATACATTCAAATCAATCTATACATTCCGAACAGATTACGATGTACTATGTTAGTTGTTTAAAAATTTAAGACAAAATTACGTATAACCTATACGGTTTACAAAAAGTCTCAAGTTTATAACAACTTTACAAAATATTAAACTATTGTTCCATGTGATGTCAAAATCTTACACGCTTTGACATATTGCACGGTTTGTCCCACAATCGTTAGATCTAATTTTCAACATGTTAATTTTTCAAAAATAACTAATTTTCCTTTGTATCAAATTTCAAAAATACAGTACACCACAAGGATTATTTCTATAATTTTATTTTATTTGTATTGAGTATTTTTGTTATTTTACATTTTTATAGTTATTTTATATTTTAATTATAAGATATTATTATATATAATAAAAATCAACCAATTTATAAATAGTATATTTTTCCTCTAAGAGACTGTTTGGCAGGATCTGAATTTTTAAGATCTGAATTTTTAAGAGGTCTGAATTTTTAAGAGAGTCTGAATTTTTAAGATCTGAATTTAAACATGTTGTTTGGTTAAAATCTCTGAATTCTTATACTGAATTATAAAATTGACCATTTTACCCTTATGTATTGTTTTTGTTTATAAAATAACTAAACCAATTTTTTGAATAACTAAAAAATATAAAAACACCATACAAAAGAAAACACTTGCAATTTTGTATAAAAAATAACGAAATAATGTATACAAACACAATCATATATGTTCTTGAACATGAAAATGGAAAAATATTGCTAATCTAAAGACCATAATCACAACTGAAAGTTAATCGGTTAAACCAATTCAAGAGTAACCATCTAATGACCAGAATCTATTACTTGCAAATCTAATCTAAATACCATAATAACAACTGAAACTTGATCGATTAAACAAATTCAAGAATAATCATCTAATGACCACATTTTCCATTTGAGTTTCAATGGAAAATTAGGAAATGGAACACAATTTAGTTTTATATACCCACTCAGATTATGACTGTATACATATAAATTCTAGCAGAGAAGAATAATTCGCCAGGTTATGTATCAACGAACTCCTGATCCTGGCGTTTTTACGAGCAGGCGAAGATGAACTCAGGGAAGACGAAGAAGTCAAATTAGAAACTTGAACTTGAGCAAGCATTGGCGGAACGATTCTCTCCGATTTTGAATCTGACCCCGGCGTCGGTGAATGTGACGTACTTGCCGAGAGAGTCGACGACACAGTGGGCTCGTTGGAGGCGTTCGTTGCTGGCGACGCTAGTTGTACCGGCAGAAGCGGTGGCCGACACTAAAGGAAGAATAGAGAACAGAGGCGATGGCGAAGGGAGGTGTCGGAGGTGGTGTTGACGCTGGAAGGAGGTCGAAGCCTGAGACGTTGTGTTTGTGTCTTGTGTGCGATGGAGGGCCGTTGTTTATGCGATTAGGGCAAAATGGGAAGCGTCCCTTTTTTTTTCTTCTTTCAGATGTGATAACAAGTCTGACCGAATAAGAGGGAAATTTCAGATTCAGATGTGAAATTAACAGATAAACAAACACTCTTAATTGAAAAGATTCAGATATGCCTCTTATTAAGAGGCAATAAGAGGCAAACAAACAGCCCCTAAGACTTTTGCCACAATAATTTGGGTTTTTAGACTTTTGCAACCAATTCATTTTTACACAAGTTGTCCGATAATTTGCAAAAAATATTTATGCCTCTCCTTTTACATTTAGGTTTTAGACTATGGTCATTATAATTTTGTATGCTTGCATGTTTAGTCCTTATATAAAAATAAATTATAAAAATTGTCCCTATACTTTATATAAAAGGTCATTGTGTATTTGTTTACAGAAATAATAGTATAATACATATATTTACATAGCATACTCTTTGGCTTGGAGACTTTGGCTATAAGATTTTCGTATGTTGGCATGTTTGGTTACCCTGCAGAAAAGAAATTACAAAACGTCCCAGTAACTAAAAAGGTTTATGTGCATATTTTTTTACTACAAATGATCTACGTGTTT
Organism: Lactuca serriola; assembly: GCF_051521515.1. NCBI lineage: Eukaryota > Viridiplantae > Streptophyta > Magnoliopsida > Asterales > Asteraceae > Lactuca > Lactuca serriola. The sequence goes on from NC_136411.1 coordinate 25,621,593, forward strand.
AAGAAATTTTAAAATTGTCTCTGTCTAATAGAAATATACAGATTACACACTCCATAAAGCTGACAAAAGTAAACTCTCAATATGCGTTCTCATGAAGCGGTGAGGGGGCAATTTCTAGTTATTATATATGTAACGTCCCAAAAATAAGACCCAAAATTTTATTTTTAAATTTATAAAACCACATCCAAAGAACATCATCATAAAAATCCAGATAAAGCAAATTTTGATGCGTTTTGGTCCTAAGAACATCCTATGTGCTCATACAAACCCTAATACTTGGATCTAGGTTTCTCTATTGTACATGCAAGTTATCCAAGACTATAAACCCTAATTCTAGCATACAAGTAATCATATTAACATGAGAATAGGTTTATAATATTACCTTGATTGTTATGTAGCAATAACAATCCCAGATCTCCTTGTATTGGCTTTGGAAGGCTTAGAGTCACAAGTGTCACTCCTCTAATGGTTCACAAACACCATAAGCAAGAGGATGAAGAGGAGAGAGGATGGAGGCTGCCCAAAACATGTTCTAACCCTAGAAGAGAAGTTCCCCACGTTTTTGAGCCTTAAGGGTTCTATATATAGTGAGGCTATTAGGGTTATCTAACAAGGAAACCCTAATTTGGTTGCTTAAGCCCTAAGCAACCCATGGAGCCCTTTCCATAAGGCCTTGGACGATTTTATATGGGCTTCCCCCATAGAATTCGTCCACCTTATAATAAAAGGCAATTCATGGCCCAAATTGCAATTATCTTATAATTACAATTCCAGTCCCTTAAGTTTAATTAATCTCTTTTAGTCGCAAAACTAATTACCAATTAATTATTAACTAATATTAATTAAACAATATGATTTCTCCTTTAATATATTATTCCCATAATATATTAATAAATCATATTTAATCCTTTCTCTCCATAATTCATCCTATCAAGTTGCTTTGGTGAAGGCAACCCAAAAGGACCATGCACCATCGGGTCAAGTACATACCAAAATAGTCATGGACTTAGACACTAATCCAACAAATTTATCACTCAACGTATCACATCAAAGTAAAACAAGAAAATGCAGAACGAGGTGGTGTATGCCCTGCAATCATCCCAAGCTCTTCCCTTTGGAACTGGAAGTACCTGAAACATAAATTAAAAACTGTAAGCACAAAGCTTAGTGAATTCCCTAAAATACCACATACCATACATAATGGGCCTCGCACGGCATCGAGCCCAGCGGGGTATACAGATTGGGCCCCGCCCGACATACGTATAAACATATATCATATAAACACATACACATGCAATAATCACATAGATACATAGCATACAAAATGGTCATCGAGTCCCACCCGATAAACATACAAGTACATAACACATGCAAGAGTCACGTAGACATCGAGCACCCTCACATAACATAATCATGGGCCGACATTGGTGCCTTCAACCCACTAAATCCAATGAGGAAACTCACCTCGAACTACTGAATCACACGAATAAATCTATGGCTACTGGTCTGGCAAATCCCCGAGCTATCAATACCAAATAACATCCAATTAATAATTGGATTCCAATCCATAACAATAGTCCAAAGTTAGGGTAAAAAAGACCATTTTACCCCTTACCTAGTTTGGTCCAAGACAAAGGACCAAACCAACAATCCAAAAGCCCAAATACCAAAATAATTATCCAAGGCCCAAACATGGCCCAATTTTCCAAATTGGGCCCAAACTCCTTTCATGGGCCTTAATTCAAGATCCAAAAATATTCCTAGCCCAAAACACCTGAATTCAGATGGCATAACAAATCCCTAAAAGTCTAAGCCTAAAATATGGCCCAAACTGAAGACCCAATAATCCGAGGCCCACTCTGTTGAGTACATGGGGCGTACACAGCTCGTACGTGCAGCGTACTTGCCTTAGGGCTTGTACGCTAAGCGTACCTGCTTATACGCCCAACGTACTCTCTCATTCAGAAATCTTCCATTTCTAACTCTTAACTGATTAAGACATCACTTCACAACTTAGATCTGACTTCCTTGGGCTGGTTTATCACGTAAAGTTGCTAACTTTATGTGCATCCATGGCTTAATGAAGCTCTTAAAGCTTAAAAGGACTTAATAGATGACTTAAGTCATGCATGAGGCCATAAACACCATAAAGTTTGCATCTTTAAGCTTAAGAAACTCACAATATGCCCAGATCTAAAAGAATAATCCCCACACATGACTTAACACATTAAATTAACCAAAAAGGGACCAAAAGCATAAAAACCAAGACATGAAGAGATCTAAGCAAGGAGAAGACAAGGTATGAACTTTATACCTCAAAAGACTTGCAAAATGAGTGATGATTCTGGATATCTAAGCTTCACACTAAACAATGCACCTTCAATCTTCTTCAATCACATCAAAATGAGAAAAATAAACACCAACTTCTTCTAAAGAGCTCAAATGTAACATCCCAAAATTCAAGGCCAAAAATTTCATTTTAAAATACATTATTATATAAAACCATCAGTAATAAAACATTCATATTCATATCTCATGTCAAAACCAAAGTGTCAATAATCAAAGCATTTTATCGTAAAACCATATCAGAGTGTAATCTCAAAGATCTCTTGTGCAGAAAACATAGTGTGATGCGTTGCGATCAAGCCGGCTCCTTTCCTTTAAACACGAAGTACCTGAAACCAAAACTGAAAACCATAAGCACGAAGCTTAGTGAGTTCCCCCATCATACCGCATACCATACAATCACATAACATACATATATTGTCAGGCATATCTGGGTGCCCGACCTACCCCTTCGGTCCTCTCGACCGGATACAGACTAGTCTATCTGGGAGCTGGCCTCCCCTTCGGTCCTCTCGACCGGATACTGACTAGCATATCTGGGTGCTGGTCTCCCCTTCGGTCCTCTTGACCGGATACTGATTAGCATATCTGGGAGCTGGCCTCCCCTGGGTCTCATAGCTGCTTACAACACTTTCCAAACTATATGACTGCTAGTGAATGCTACGGCTACCCCCGTAGTCTTACAACACTTCCCAAACTATCTGACTGCTAGTGAATGCTACGGCTACCCCCGTAGTCTTACAAACTTTCCATACTGGGTCGAACACGCACTCGACCTAACACACAACTGAACTTGAGTCCTAACTGGAAGTCAAATCTGGTTCCCGAAACCTGTTATCACGTGACCCCATTGTATCAGTACCGTACCCATGCCCACGATCAAAGCGTCACAGTAAACCAAGAAATCATCTACACCCTCTGGCAGGGTGAGAATCGGTGCCTCGCACAACCGCTGTCTGAGAGTTTCGAAGGCTGCCTACTGCTCAGGCCCCCAACGAAAGGTCACCGACTTCTTGGTTAGTCGGGTCATAGGAACCACAATCTCGGAGAAGTCCCGCATAAATCTCCGGTAATAACCCACTATACTCAGGGAATTCCGAATCTCAGATGGAGACCTCAGAATCTCCCACTGCATCACGGTCTATATCTTGGCCGAATCAACTAGAATACCCTTCTGGTTGACAAGGTGGCCAAGAGATTGCACCTTGCACAACCAGAACTCACAGCTAGAGAACTTTATAAAAAAATCTCTCCCCCACTTAGATTCGACTAAGTCTTCACATTACTTGATAATTGAAGGATTCCCAATCCTTCTCGGTTTCTAATATCCCACTGATGACAACCTGTGCCTGCGAATGCTTACGTTTAATCGCCGATTAAACCATGAGATCTCCCATCCTCAGAAGTCTCGATGAGTACACTTGAGATCTGATCCAGTCTGACACCTCAATCCATTTAACATGCTATCAATTGAAGACCTTAATCTTCACTCTAACTGATGAATCCTCATTCCCACTGCCAATCTTGCAGTACCACTGAACTCTAATCGAACACAGCCCATGCAAAAACACAATTCTCTTGAACATCCAGTGACCAATCACTTATGCATCTAACACCCGTGACTGACACTACCCTCTTCCTGTCACCAGTTCTGTCCTGGCAACGGTAGTGCCTTGAAATCCAAAGTTCATCCATAAACAATTACCAAACATACCTGAACAATGATAGAACCTCTGAACGCTGACTTCATTGGAGAACAATCACTCCAACCCTGATCGAGTATCCTCTAAAGAATACTCCTGCATAGATCCTGACAAAAATCCGAAATGATAACGGTATGCGCGGAACCCACTCCGCAAGACGCATCCCTCTTTGGGTTCATCAAGGACCTTTCGGCATGCTGGATGGCATATATGATCCCTGATAACCCAAACACTAGCAGAAAACCGACCCGAGGTCTGACTTATCCAAACGCACTCACAGTTCCAACGCAATACGTATCCCCAATATCCATCTAGTAGCAATAGAAGTTGACATACTCGCAATGTCTGGGGAAATACTGGTCACCTTCTGCTGATATGACCAATCCTGCTACCGTGTAGCAGCCTAAACCCTTGGAGTGACAAACTCCCTTGTGTACTTTCTCGTACGCGCTGCACTGACTCAGGCCCTACTGGCCTTTCACCTGATGTTCAGGAGTCATGGGTCTCTTCCCGGGACCCTCTACTACGCGCACCTGGCACGCACCTCTCTTTCCAGGGTGCTCCCAAATCGATCCTGCATCTGCAACTCTTGGAAATCATATCCTTCAGGGTCTGACACCCTGTCATACTCACTAGCTCGCTTGCCAAAGGCTAAGCTGCAACAACTGGAACATCCTCTGTCCCCATACTGGGTCACAAACTCTTCCCTGAAGCTTCTTAGATTCTCCAAGACTATCACTGATTCAAGTATGGATCCTGTGCTTTCAGTAGTACGGGCCCAATACTACATTCCACACCTATCCATACTTTCCTCAGCAATCCTCCCGAATCCTCTAAGTCACTTCCTCAAACCGGTACACCCAAGTCTCACTGAGCCTCACTACTATCCCACGAAAACGTATCCTAGGCTTTCCTAGGTTCCCGAACTCACCCAGTCCTCAGCTGCTGAAAGATTCCCAGTAATGTCAACTAGCTACCTCATGAATATAGCCACATGCAACAGAGATCAGATAATCCTTTGAGTAAAATAATCATCCCTAGAACGGTTAGACTCAAACGAGAGCTGCGCAATAGGGTCAAATCTATCACTCTGAGATTATCCAGCTTGTGCCACATGTGACTTAGCATATTCACTTAGTAGCTTACTCACATTACTAAGAGTCCCACAAAGCACAAAGGAAGCAACATTCAGACAATGGAAAATCTAACCATCATATTCCAATCAAATCATTTTATCCTCTAATCAGGAATCTGTACATGCAATTAAAAGGCTCATATAATCAGGCATAACCTAAACAGGCTATCCTATCACTGACTGATCAGTACTAGCATGCAAGTCTACAAGCACATACAATAGGCATATAAGGCATCCTCCTAGATCCTTAGCCCTAATCTAGCATGCAGTTATCATAATCATATCATATCATATCATAACATGCAGGGGTATCTTGGGGAAAACTTACTTGAGCTCGGCTGATTGCACGCATCACACACTTTGTTCTTCTCAAAGTTCTTTTCTCCTTTCAGATTCTTTTCAAACTCCTTTTATAAAATGGTTTTACTTTGAAAACTTTCATACCAAGCCCTTAGTTCGAGTTCAAACACACCCGAGAGTATGTCCGAATCCCTCAAACTAAAGCTCTGATACCAACTTGTAACATCCCAAAATTCAAGGCCAAAAATTTCATTTTTAAATACATTATTATATAAACCATCAGTAATAAAACATTCATATTCATATCTCATGTCGAAACCAAAGTGTCAATAATCAAAGCATTTTATCGTGAGTTCCCCCATTATACCGCATACCATACAATCACATAACATACATATATTGTCAGGCATATCTGGGTGCCCGACCTACCCCTTCGGTCCTCTCGACCGGATACAGACTAGTCTATCTGGGAGTTGGCCTCCCCTTCGGTCCTCTCGATCGGATACTGACTAGCATATCTGGGTGCTGGTCTCCACTTCGATCCTCTCGATCGGATACTGACTAGCATATCTGGGAGCTGGCCTCCCCTTCGGTCCTCTCGACCGGATATTGGGGTCTATTGCACCCCCTACTACTACCACATAACACATATATCACATAATCTATCTAGCATGGCTGGGCACGACCACCCCTTCGGCCCTATCGACCGGTATTCTGGGGGACTATCTCCCCCCTACTGTCACTAGCACATAGCATCATATCATACTAGCACAATAACATATCACAGGTAGTAGCAACCCTAGATGAATATCAAAGAGACAAACATCTATCATACAATTCCTACTGGTGGGCCGACATTGTGGCCGTAGACCCACCGCTACTGGAAGGTAACTCACCTCACACCGCTGAAGTCCCAAAGACACAATCCCACACTTGCTGAAGTCCCGCATACTTGACCCCAGCGGCTGGCTGACAGATTCCCGAACTGTCAACACCAAAATAACACCCAATTAATAATTGGGTCCCGATACATAACCATAAGTACATTCTTTGGGTAATTACTTCATTACCCCTAGCTTGGCTTATTCAAGCCCAAGACCCAATCCATAGGCCCAAAGTCGACTAGGAATCAAAGCCTAACATATGGCCCAATTTTCCAAATTGGGCCTAGGCCTATACATGGTCTCATTCTAAGGCCCAACATCATATAATCATTAAGGCCCAACTATGGCCCATCTATGGCCCAATTTTCCAAATTGGGCCTAAGCCCCTTATGTGGGCCTTACCCCAGGCCCATTAAATTGTTCTAGTTCATTGGCTTGACTTTGGATGGCCCATTAATTACCCAACCCTCAAGGCCCAAAAGAAAGGCCCACAATAAACCCAAGTGAAATTAGGGTTTCACATAAAATGATGATTAGGGTTAAGTTTCCTACTTAACCCATTAGGGACTTAATCCACTAAGGACTTAATCCATTAAGTCCAATATCGCTTAGATCAATTTTGCCAATGATTATTATTTAATATCTCAAGTTATTAAATAATTCCCGTTTGTCCCGATTAATTCCCCAAAATTAGGGTTTTGATGGCATTAGGGTTTTCTAAACCCTAATTAGGGTTTCCAACCCAAATACTAGCCCGTTAATTAATTTGATGGGATTTTAGATCAATTAGGGCTTTATTGGGCCTATTAAGCCCAGAAAATATTATTAAGCCCATAATGGTTTTATTGGGTCCATTAGAGTCCATTAAGCTTCATTGGGCCCATTAGGGTTTCAAGCACCCAAAAGAATCAACACCACGAGGCAAAGCACACCGCCACCCGACATGGCGGCCGGTGGCGGCAGCCACCACCCTAAGGTGGTGGTTTTCAATTTCTTTTATTATTCCAATTTCTAATTACATATTACAATGCTTAACCCCAAAGTAACCCAAAAAATAATAAATAAATAAAATGAACACAGCCACCTTGCGGTGGACGACAGTGGCGAATGGCGGCAGCCACCACCACCTCATGGTGGTGTTGGGTTTCCTTTGGTCTTTCCGACTGAGCAAGGCACAAACGCACCATACAACACCCACAACGTCTAATAACTCCACACAAAATCGGCTGGAACTAACATACACCAACTTTACACACATCCAGGCGAGAGGTACACCCAAAACAACCACCACCAGCGGCGACAGGCGGTGGTTTGCATCGACAGCCACCACCTCATGGTGGTGGCGAGTTTCCTTGAGTCTGGGCCTATCAACACATGACCACCCAGGTATGATTGACGCGAATCCTAGCACCCAAGCGCACCCCGACCTCAGGCACCCTCGTGGTGGCGCAAGGCGGTTGAGAAAGAACACCAACTGCAACAGCCGCCCAGAGTGGCTGCTACGGCGTCATTGCGGTTTACAGCTTCATCGACGGAACATGGCAGAAGAAGAGGAAGGGACACGGAGAGGTGACTCGGTGGTCGGAGAGCAATGAAATAGTAGCAGTACACCCTTGCCGGTAGATGGGACGCTAGTAGTGATTTCCGATCTCCAAGATGATAATGGTGCGGCGCCGGAGGTCATGAAAGGAAGGTGGCGATGGAATTTCATCCGAGCAGGGCGTGAGAGAGGGGAGATGGGATGATGGAGGCTGATGAGGCTCCCAACATGGTGGCGGCTGTAGAGAACTCTAGATAGGGTTAGGGTTTTGTTCATCCAAACATGGGAGGGAAAGAACGCACGGGTTTAAAGTCCCGTATCCCATCAAAACTTTCTACAAATTTGTCACCTCTAGTCCCTCCTTACCATATCCTTTTCAATTTAAATTCGAAAGTTACCCTTTAGCCCTCCATTCCATAATTCCTTACAAAATAAAGCCCCTAATTTACAATACAAACCCTAAGCCCCTAAAATCCCTTCAAATGAAGTCCAGAAGTTACAATTTAGTCCTTGACTTCATTAATACCTACAAGTTAAATCCATATTTTACACTTTTAACCTCCATCTTCTAAACTTGTGACAATTAGCTCCTCGAGACCATCCTTTGATATGTAATTATTTATTTTAGGGCTACCATTTGTTCATTAATTTATTTATTTATTTAATAGATAAACAAGGTATTACATCAAAGACACGACAATGGAGGCTAAGCGTCAAGATTTAGGGTTTTAGGGCAATGGAGGTTGGTAAAGAGGTCAAACCTAGGGAATTAAGGACCTTATATAAGGTGCAACACCTTAAAATTAGGGTTTTCTTATCCATGTATTACGCTCTGTGTAACCCTCGTACGCCTAACGTTCGAGATGTCACACCCCCAAACCAGACGGCGGAAACGTCCGGGGGTGGATGACTTCATTTGTTGTATCACAAAACATGCATTATAGTAATCAAAGTACAAACAACCATTGCATTAGTAAGTATAAGTTTTTACATGTGTTCAAACACCGTATATTGACACCAAAATAGTTATAGCAAAAGACAGAAGACATGACTCAAAATGACTCCGTCTTCTCAAAAGCTCGGGGAGTACTTATCTACTGATTCCCTGAGAATACAAGTAATTTGAATAGAGAGTATCAACATAAAGTTGAGTGAGTGCATGTGCATTTATGTTTGAAAGTATGTTTTCTGTTCTTTGAATATGTATGCTGATTTAGAAAATCCTATATTTTCTGTTGTATATGAAAAGTAGTTTTAATCTCATAAAGCCATTATGTTTGTAAACTAGTGTTCTGTATTTGTATTCCTTAGTAAAATATGTAAAAAGTGAGTGTGCCTGGCTCCACCAACTGTTATTGTAAATTGCAATGTAATACTGTAAATTGTATCTTTGTAAACTAGTACTGTGAAAATGTACTCATGTTTAGTTAATTATACACTAACCATATTATTAATATCTTTTTAATGAATTATTATAACCATACTATGACTAGATGGCCTGAAACAATGCTTTGAAGGCGTCAAAACTGTTGATAACAATTGGCACTTGTAGGCGTGTATGCCCGATTGTAGCTAGCAGTCTGAGTGTGGGGTTGTCAATCCCAATATAGATCTACACACATTTGTTTCGATCCCCGACTGGAGATTCTGGTTATAATATCAGGACTTTAACTATGTTGTTTATATGAATAAACAACCTGAATCTATTATCTCATAAAAAGCATATAGACGTTACGTGTATAATAGTAATGAAAACCCAATCATTCTGAAATGAATGATTGATAGTATGCTCATTTTTTAGTATTCTTGAAATGTATTTGTAAGTTGTATACCCTTATTTAGTTTTGAATCAAACCCTTGTTCTTGTAAAATAGTGTACTCTAGTGTACTTGACTCGTGAGTTAGTGTTCTTGAATCATAAATTATACCTATTATAATTTATATGTGCTTTCTGTATTGATACTAACTGTTGATGAATGCGACCCCTTGCTCGACATGTTACATAGGGTATTGAAACTGAATGAAATAACCTTTATATTTATATACATATACAAATATATATAACTAAAATTTAAACGACGTTCAGACAAATAACCGATACCCTAAGCCCACATCCAAACAAAGAAAAGGAAATAAAGTGAGTTATCAGTCCTAAGCCCTTCAAAACTTTTATATATATATATATATGTATATATATATATATATATATATATATATATATATATATATATATATATATATATGTAAGTATGATTTTTGGGGAAAAATATAAGTTTATAAAATATTTTAAAGATTTTAACATTTTGAAATACTTTTGGTGACTTGATGTCATTTTAACACTATTTGAAACCATTTGATTTGAAGATAATTGAAATCCATTTTTGCGAGATATTTTGAAATCATTTGTTGGTAACACAAAATCCTTGTGTTAGACTTGTATTCCACTCCCCCCCCCCCCCCCCTTTAAAACTGTAAAAACTATGAAAATACGGGGGTATGAACTCACGTTTTAGAGGGTGGTTCGATTGATGATTCGATATAGGAAGTTTATTTCCACAAGTGAAATTCCGTAGTAAAACAAGTCCTATATAGCAATTTGTATAGTATATATGCAACCAATTAGCGAATATAATCGTAGGAATGATTGGAAATTGGACTAATTTGTAAGTATAACTTACAAATAGGAGTGTTAGAAGCTAAAATGGAGGCTGTAATGAGTTCATGGCTAGGAGAGGGTGTTCACAGCCCAAGAACACTCGATGTTCTTGAGTTCACGGCCCAATGATCTTGAAGATCTTGCAGATTTGAAGGTGAAACAAGCGTATGAGGGCTAGAAATCACTAGAATGAAGATGAAATGATGAAATACCTTGAAGATTCAAGCAATATTCCAAGAAAATCGAAGATTGAAGGTTGATACTTGAGAGAGAATTCTTGATGCTCACGGCCAGAAGTGTAGAATGAGGAATAAATCATTATCTCTTATATATAGGGAAGAGATCACGGCCGAAGGGTTCACGACCTCAGTTCACGGCCGAAGGTTCACGGTCCGAGGTTCACGGCCGAAGGTTCACGGTACGAGGTTCACGGTCATGCGAGGTTTGCAGTCATGTGAGCCTTGTTTATGGTCCGAAGAAAAGAAAGAAGAAGGGATGCGAAGTTTCTTGGTTTTCAAGTATTTTCCTTCTAATTTCTACCACAAATATTCTAATGGTTTTAACATGCAAAGATTAGTATTCTAACCTTAATAAAAATCCAAACAATAAAGAGGACTTTAGTTGACCCAAGTTTGACTTTGGTTGACTAGGGTTGACTTTACAAGTAGAAAATAACGAGATGTTACATTATCCCCCTGTTAAAGAGAATTTCGCCCCAAAATTAGAACTATAGAGTTACAGAAAGACTAGGGAAAAAGATGTGGATACTTCTGTTGCATTTGATCCTCCCGCTCCCAAGTGAATTTAGGTCTCCGTTTTGCATTTCAGCGAACCTTCACTATCGGGATACGGATTTGTTTGGTACTCTTGACTTCCCTATCTAGGATTTCTATGGGTTCTTCCATGAAGGTGAGGCTCTCGTTTATCTCGATCTTGTCGAGTGGAATCACAAGAGTCTTGTCGGATAGACACTTTTTCAAATTAGATACGTGGAAGGTGGGGTGTATGTTACTTAGTTCTTGAGGTAGTCGGAGTTTGTAAGCTACTGGACCGATTCTAGCAAGAATCTCGAATGGTCCTATGTACCTTGGATTCATCTTGCCACACTTTCTAAAACATATCATGCCCTTCCAGGGTGAGACCTTCAATAGAACACGGTCACCAATATGGAATGCCAAGGGTTTTCTCCTTTTATCAGCGTAGCTTTTCTGTCTATCTCTGGAAGCTTTAAGTTGCTCCCGAATTTCTACGATCTTCTCCATGGTTTCATGAATGATTTCCAGACCAGTGAGGGTACTGTCTGGAACTTGACCTCTACCTAGTTGCGTATCACCCACTTCAACCCATCATAGAGGTGGTCTGCACTTGCGGCCATAGAGGGCTTCGAATGGAGTAGCCTAGTGTGATAACTGTTGTTGTAAGAGAACTCAACAAGGGGTAAATGAGTATCCCATGCCTTTCCAAAGTGTATCATAAAAGCTCGCAACATATCTTCTAGAGTTTTAATCGTCCTCTCACTTTGTCCGTCTGTTTGTGGATGGTAGGCTATACTCATGTGCAACCTAGTTCCCAGAGACTTTTGTAAAGACTGCCAGAAACGTGAGGTGAATCTACTATCTCAGCCAAAAATAAAAGATACAGGCACACCATGCAGTCTAACTATTTCCCTGATGTAGGTTCTTATTAACTTCTCCATCCTGTCAGTTTCCTTTATTGGCAAGAAGTGTGTGGATTTGGTTAATCTATCGACAATTACCCAAATAGTGTCGTAACCACCCGATGTCTTGGGTAACTTAGTTACGAAATCCATTGTAATCCGCTCCTACTTCCATTCAGGGATTACACGAGGCTTCACACCCGAGATCAATTCCCTCCTTAGTACACTAATCGTACTATGTGGTACGCCCCACATAATACTCAAAGGGCCAAAAATGCAACAAATTAAATATAAAGGGCAAATAAGGAACATACTCTAACAAGCGTTATAATTCTCCCCCACTTAAATCAGACTTCATCCTCGAAGTCCGCTGCCCCGAATAACTCTGGATAGTTCTCCCTCATCTCATCTTCTGGCTCCCAAGTTCACTCTGAACCCTTTCGGTGCTGCCATTGCACCTTCACCAACTCTACAACCTTATTCCTCAAGGTTTTCGTCTTCCGATCTAGAATCGCCACCGGTCTTTCAATATAATTTAGGCGGCCATCCTCATAATATCCCCAATGGTACCACTGCGGAATCATCCACTAAGCACTTCCGCAGATTAGAGAGATGGAATGTGCTATGAATCTGACTGAGCTCATCTGGAAGATCCAAACGATAAGCAACCCGGCCCACCCGAGCCAAAACCCTAAAAGAACCAATATACGTGGGTCCCAACTTACCCCGCTCACTGAACTGGATGACACCTTCCAAGGTGAGACCTTCCGTAGAACCATATCTCCCACTTGGAACTCTAAATCTGATCGGCTCCTGCCGATGAAACATCCCAATTCTACGGTCCAAAATTTTCATTTTTTTAAATCATTAACAAACGATAATTATCAAATCATTTCTTTCTTAAAAATAAGGTGTTCTCTCAAAACAGAGTATTAATCCAAAACATGTTTATTTTATTAGAGTAAAACATCTCAGGCTAAACTTCTTGGTGTGTGCGATGCAGTCATCCCGAGCTCTTCCCTCCGCTACTGGAAGTACCTGAAACCAAAACTGAAAACCTTAAGCATGAAGCTTAGTGAGTTCCCCGATCTACCACATACCATACACATCATCACGTATTGGGCCCCCGCCCACTGCATCAATACTAACCTGACATCAGAATTGCTCCGGCATCGGGCCTCGCTTGGCATCAGACCCCACCTGGTATCGAGCCCCGCTCGGTATACAAATCTGTCTCTCTTAGGCCCCGCCTGTCTCTGTGCCTCCCCCGCTATATACATACAATCATATTAACATGCTAATACATAAAGTAACATACTTTACTGTACTCCTGATCTAAGGCCTCACCTGACTTGGGCCCCGCCCCTAGTCTGCTACTGGTTAGTTATGGAACCCCATCCATACTCCTGTTGATAGTGAGATATGGGCCCCCGACCACACTCACTTCTGTCCTATCATGGGCCTCACCCTACTATGCTAATATTGAGATATGGAACACCATCCATACTCAGCTAGTGATGAGATACGAGACCTCACCCACACTCACCTCCCTACCAGGCACATACAATTATCACAAAGTCAGCAAGTATAATCTATCATGCACATATAAATCTTCCTCGGGCTTGCCATGACATCAAACCCTGGTCGGGAACCTATCGTACCGATACAAGCAAGAATCACAAAGACCTCTAGCATACTAACATTCCTTGGGCCTCGCCTGACATCGGATCGTAATCCGGAATATATAACATACAATGCCTAGGGTTAACCCCCGGGTCTTCCTACTATACACAAACATAATAGGCCGACATTGTGGCCTTAGACCCATACACACGGTGAGGAGACTCACCTTGCACTGCTGAAGTCCCGCTGATACTTCGCTGGCTGCTAACTGGCAATTCCTCGAACTGCTGCTCCTTCGGCTCCCCGAGTTATCAATAACAACATGACATTTAGTCCCAAATTGTCCTCAAAGTCAAACTAGATCAAACTTGGTCAAATTCAAAGTAAATGGTCAAAGTCAATGTTCCGAGTTGACTCAACTCGTCGAGTTGCTCCATCAATTCGCTGAGTTCCAGTAATCAGAATCTTGAAATCGCGATCCAACTCCTCGAGTCAGCCCCTGGCTACTCATGGTCGCGATCTATCATGCCAACTCGTCAAGTCAGTGCTTAGACTTGCCGAGTTCTCGCATGAACAGAAACAAGACAACTCTCTTCGACTCGTCGAGTGCCTTCCTGGAATCGTGAAGTCCCTTAGTCTGATTGGGCCATCTTAACAGATTAAGCCCTACACTTCATATCTAAACCCCAAACTTCATCTACACGCTGTAAATGACTCCCTTAAGGGTAAAGTTTACAACTTTACCCACTCCTAACCCTTCTTAATGGGTTTAGCCAAAACCCGAGCTCCTTAAGATACAAATCCTTGTCCAAAATCCCTATTACTCCAAACCAAAGCAGGAGGACCAAGATCTAGGGCCTAGATATCAGTTAACCCCGTAAAGTGTATGCCTTTTCATCCATGCATGGCCTTCTAGGCTCAAAAGACCATAACAAACTCTTAAAGTTTGCATGGGGGTTTCCAATGGCATAAAGTTTGCACCTTTATGCCTTATCCACCTTTAGGGACTCCAGATCTGAAAGGATATTTACTTGGGACATCTAAATCCCATGGATCAAACTTCATGGACCAAAATCCTCATAAAATGGACATAAAGAGATCTAGGAAACCATAAGTCAAGTTGAAGACTTGATTACCAGAAAATGGTGGAAATAATATGGTGTTGCTAGATCTACAATCTTCTCCCTAAACCTTCTAGGTCCTTCTTCTTCTTCTAGTCTTCAATAACACACAAAACCCTCAAAAACAAGCTCACAAGCTCAAGGATGCACTAGGGTTTCGAGATCTAGGGTTTTGGATCTGGGGGCTGAGAATGAGGCTGATGGGAGGAGAATAAGATGCTTAAATAGGGCACTAAGACCCGGATTTAGGGTTTCCCAAACCCATGCCAACTCGTCGAGTAGGTCACTTAACCCGCGACCCAAAAATCCGATCTTACATGTCGAGTCATCCCCCATAATCGACAAGTTGCCTTTCTTTCCTTTGGATTTTTCCTTTCCTTTCTTAGCCTTCTGGATTCTGGGTGTTACAACTCTCCTCCACTTAAACTGGACTTCGTCGTCGAAGTCTGCTACGACCAATTACCCCACACCCTCTCACGACATTCCTATACGATGCATACTTTGTTTGCTCGGTCCAATCCTCGAAGGACCGCTTCAACTGGCCTTTTGTCCGGTCTTCCTGAACGAAATGCTAATCCTCGGAGGTATCATCTTGAGGAAAATCCAATCAATATAAGTCTTGAGTACATCTCTCTTTACCCAACCAACATTCCTTCCGGTACTCCCTAAGTACTTACACTTGCCATTTAAGGGGCTCACCCCTTTACCGTGCGCATTCGCTGCCCTTCCCAAGGCAACTTTCTGTAAGTAACAAACTTTTCCTATCTCTGTGTAAAACAAACCTTTTGCTGTAACTAAATCTCCAGCCACTCCCAGTGTTGGCCCTTCGCTATTACCCACCGAATGCTTCCTCCTACTATGTCTCAGTGTTAAACACCCAAACCACTGAATGGATCATATTATCCTTAGAGTAAAAGATTTATCACTGCAACCTTTAGACACAGGCGAGAGCTTCACAACAGAATCAAATCCTCCCCTCTGAGATTATTTGACCTCGCTGTGAGGGGCGTAGCACCACTCGGTTAACTGGCTGCTCCACGCAAGAATTCTTTTATCCTTGCTCCTGTCCGGAGATCTTGCTGTCTCTTATTCGCCTTTCGGATGAACCGAGACCACCCTCGTCCCGGTTGATCTATCATTATCTAGGTTTCCGGACTCCTACCGGTTACTGAAACCAAGCTCAATCTCTTAGTCGCTCCCAGTGACTTCCGAAGAAAACTTCGGCTATCTAAAATTGCTCTATCTACCTAGCCACCCTGGCTCTATAAGTCCTGGTATCCTCGATCCCCTACCTTGACCCTAAGGTCTCTACCAGGTCCCACCTAAGTTTCTATAAGCATACGGGCCTCGCCCACGGGTCCCACCCAAACCATCCTATGGAGCAGCCTTTCCCACAGGTCTCACCTTTTTAGGGCTATGCAGGCCCACTCATCCTCAATCATCAACTACTGTGAATACATGAATCCAACGTTGGGAAGTTTTCCAAACTCCCGACTTCTACGCTGCTCTATCCAGACAGTCACCTAGGCTGCTTTCCTTCTCAACAAGGATGCAAACACATCCTAGTTGCGCACTTACTTCAGCTCCTGACTACTAGGTGATTCTCCCCCACTTCGATTCAACTAGCTCCTTACAGCTCACAGCTTGAAAGGAAATCCCAATTCTTCTCATCATCCTCTGACCATTCGATTGTCAACCCACACTTACTACTGTTAGCGATCTCACTGACCAATACCAAATCAATACCTTCCTTGGAATGACCTATAACTACTACTCTAAAATCTTTGGTATGCATATGGCATATAACTCAATCACAAGAAGGCCACACAAGTTTGAAATAATCTTACCAATATCGATGCAATACCATAACAATAAAATCATAAATAGAAACTGATAGAAAAAGTGAAAGATACGCCCCTGCCACATCAGGGGCTGCTCGCGTCTCCTCTGAAATCAACTGGAACACCCTGCTCCTTGTCGTAGGAGCCTCTTCCTGTCCCTGACGGCCATTGGTGATCCTCAAAGTCGTAGGGGCAGGTGCTATCTCCTATCCTGCTGAAAGAAAACTCAGACACTGGGCCTTCTTGTTGCCCCGCTGACTGCAATGGAAACATATCAGATCTGATCCCTAGGTGGTGGTAGCAGTACAATCTCTAATAAAGTGACCGATCCGGCCGCACTTGAAACAACCCGAATCACCACCACTGCCGCTCCTACACGTACCCTTGTGCGTCCTGCCACACTTGCCACAACGGCTACGGTCCTAATGACCTCTTGATCTAGCATCTGATGTCTTGGGCCTCTTGCTTGAACCCGTAGATACCTGAATCTCATCTGGCTTCCTCTTCCTTTTTGACTCCAAGTCAATCTCTCTTTGTTTCTTTCTCTCTCTCTCTCTCTCTCCCCCCTCTCTCTCTCTGGTCGAGCGATCATGTCTTCTAGCGTCTTGCATCTGGATCGGCTCACAAACTGTCTGATATCGCTCCTCAACATCTTCGTGGTACCGAGCCTTCTTCATCTCCTCGTACGCCATATACTGCAGAACCAGAAGGGCTTTCTCTCTGAACTTGGCGGTGACCTCTACCACTATCTCTGTAGTCTGTCGGAGGTCCTGGAACTCCCGTGCTAACTGTTGCACCTCAATCACTAGTGCAAACTCGACCTTGAATATGGCCGCAAAGTCACTCCATGTCATCGCGTCCAACACGACGTCATCCCTAATAGTATGTCCAACCTCCTCCCACCAATCACGCGCTCTGTCCTTCAGGAGACAGGAGGCGAGTCGGACCTTGTCCTCCTGGGGACACCGGCTAGAACGAAAGGCATTGGCGACATCAGCCAACCATCTTCTGCTAGTGATGGGGTCCCTAGCCTCATGGTATTCTGGAGCTTCACAAGCTCTGAACTCTCGGAATGTCAATGTTCGCACCCCCATCATGGCCACCATCTCAGTACGGAAGGCTCCCAGCCTCTCATACAAAATCCAATATGCCCTCCTTGACCGTACCAAAGATCAAAGGAGTCTGGGCTAGAATACTACGCGTAATCTCAGTTGATATAAACTCTCTCATCTGCTCTCGAGCTGCTCGGCTCCTAAACCCGAGCCTGATCCCTCACCGGCGCCTGAATCACCCACTGTTCTACCCTGTAGCGTCACCATTCTGCAACATAACATAACTATCATTAGAATACTCATCACTATCGAGGGATCACACACACTACAAGTTCCCTGGTCTTATCTCAGCCCTCTTTGACTCGAGTACAGATCCTATACTTTCAGTAGTACGGGCCCATACTGCCTTCCACATCTATCCGTACTTTCCTCAAGGATTGCCTCAACTCCACCATGTCCCTTACTACTACTACTGCTCCCAGCACCACCCTCATCCTAGGCTTGCCCTAGGGTAATCACCACCCCACTCTCCACCATTAGCAGCATAAGAAGTCCCTGCTATCTTCCCTTAACTATCTCGCGAATACTATTACAAATCACTCAGACTAGAAAATTCTTCGAATGAGAGATCCTACTCTACAACAGTTGGACTCAAACAAGAGCTGTAAAATAGAGCTAGACCTAACCTTCTGAAATTATTTAGTCCTTGCAATATGTAACTTAACATATTCGTTTACTAGTTAGTAAAAGACAACAAGAACTCCTAAAAGCAAAATGCAAGGAGCATTCGAGCATTGAGTTCACATAATCAAGCCTATACTTCTCAGGCTATCCCTGACTAATCTGTACTAGCATGCAGTTCTCATCAAGCTGATACACATATAACAGGCACATAAGGCATCCTTCCTAGATCCTTAGTCCTAATCTAGCATGCAATTCTCCTGAAGCTGATAATCATATCATATCATAAAATAAACTTGTATGGGTAATGTGGGAGTACTTACTTGAGCTCGGCTGATTGAATGCCCCACACCCTTTTCTCTTTTTCAAAATTCTTTTTGCTTTGTCTAAAACTCTTTTCTTTTTCTCATAACTTTTTATAAAAATGGTTTTTCTTTTGAAAATTTCTATACCAAGTCTTCAGTTTGATTTCAGACACACCTGAAAATGTGACCGAATCCATCAAACCAAGGCTCTGATACCAACTTGAAACATCCTAATTATACAATCCAAAATTTTCATTTTTTTAAAATCATTAACAAACCATAATTATCAAATCATTTATTTCATAACCATAAGTTGTTATCTCAAAACAGTGTATTAATACAAAAATGTTTATTTTATCAGAGTAAAACATCCCAGGCTAAACTTCTTGGTGTGTGCGATGCATTTATCCCGAGCTCTTCCCTCCATTACCGGAAGTACTTGAAAATAAAACTAAAAACCATAAGCATGAAGCTTAGTGAGTTCCCCAATCTACCACATACCATACACATAATCACGTACTGGGCCCCCGCCCGCTGCATCGGGACTATCCCGACATCATACTTGTTCCGACATCGGGCCTCGCCTGGCATCGAGCCCCGCTCAGTATACATATCTGTCTCTTTTAGGCCCTACCTGTCTCTGGGCCTCCCCCGCTATATACATACAATCATATAAACATGTTAATACATAAAGAAACATACTCCACTGTAGTCCTGATCTAAGGCCTCGCCTAACTTGGGCCCTGTGACAACCCTCAAAATTCGATTCGGTTCTAGATTTGACTAAACTTAGTTGCACGTATAGGCACGAAACATACTAAACTAAGTAACTAAAAACTAAGTTATAACCTACTAGAAACTTGGAAACAATTAGAATCAATAGATAGTATACTTAGATTTCACATTGATATGTGAATTCTACAACTACTTAACTGCAGTGAATATCCATATTTAGGTCACTCTTTGACTCGAACACCTTTTCATGAATCATATACACACATCATGAACTTGACCTAGTGGTAAAAATTAGGTCAAAGTCTCATAGAAACTTAAGTCAAAGTTGAAGACTAGGACTAGTATACTTGATTCCTCAATTTCGCTTGAATCTCAGAATCACTACATAGAATGCCAATAAACCGATAAAAATAAATTACAAACATTATTTATAACTATAAAAGAGTTATAATCCCATAAGATAATTTGAAGTCTCAAATATTCAATTTATTTTGATATTCAAAGTTTATTAAACTCCAAAACCCTAAAAGCCCTAAAACCTAAATTTTATAAAGTTTAACATCAAGAATTTTATAAAAATAGTTATGAAACTTATAATATTATCTTAAAATAATTAAATTCAAGGAAATATAATCAAGGAAAATAAAAAAAATTAAGTCATTAACATTTACCCTTAATTTATAAGTCAAAAATCAAGGTTTCATGAGCAAAAACTTGTTTAGGGTGTATATTTTATAAAAAGTTTGATATTTTTATAAAAGAATTGAAATTTTTTTATAAAGTTAAAAGGGAAGGAGGGCATAATACTCTCAAAATCGTCCACCCTTTTGCCAAGACACCTCCCCTCTTCCCAAAACACATATTCACTCCTTTCTCTCTCACACTCCACTTTCTCTCTCATTTTCTCTCATTTCTCTCTATCTTCACCACTCCATTTTCTCTCTTCCTCTCTCCAGGAACCACGAAAATTTCAAGAAAACAAGTCCAAGAACACTCATGACGCTTAAAATATTCATCATCTAGTGGTGTTCATTATGGTAGAACACGATTTCCTTTCATTTTCCTTCAAGTTTCATGGTTTTTCTTGCCTTTCCTTCTTCTTCTATGCCATTCTCTTAGAAGATTTGTGTGAATATTAATTCACTTCAGTTTTGATGATGATGTTGGTAGATTTTCACCAAAAACATCTAGCATGTTGCAAAATGGTGAAGATCCATGACCTAAACCTAAGTCAAAACCATGGAAATGCACTTTTGTACATGTTTTGGTGGAAAAACACCACATGCATCCAAAGTTTTCTTTCAAAAACGAATTTTGAACATTTCAAACTCATGAATCATCTTCAAACAAACATGCATGTGATGATCTTCAAGCTTAGATGCTAGATCATTAAAGTATGTTGTTAAAAGCTTTCAAATATGTTCATGAAGGATTTATTTCCAAATAAATATCTAAAACTCTATTTCTGACCAAATCCGATTTTTTCTAGATTTCCAACAACAAAATGAGATGTTCTACAAATTTTTAGAAAATAATTCATTTTTCTAGAATTATTATAATTATTGCAATGAAATAGTGAAATAAATCATATAAAATACTTTCTGAGGTCTATAAATCCTAGGTAAATTTGTAAATGACCCGTATGCTAAATAAAGACTTATCATTAATTTTCGTCGACTTTTGTTACTGTTTAGTGTGGTTTTGAATTTTCTTTTTTTTTTTTAGTGCCAATAAATCATAAAATACTTTAGAGAATGTGAAAATGATATATAAAATTTTAGCAGTTTCTATCAGAGGTGTAAGACACATAAAAATATTTTCAGAATTTTTCATATTGCATTCCTATTTTTCTCTGATTTTTGTATTTATAATGGACTAAAAATAGGAAAAGTAGTTTTACTCCTCCAAAATTCATGAAAATTTACCAAAAGACCTTAAAATATATTAGAACCCTCAATAAACATTTTATTTATTTTTATATTCATTATACTATTTTTCTCCAAATTTCTAAGATTAAATGACTTAAATCCACAAAATCGGATTCCAATAGATAAAGACCACCTTTGGGATATTTCCCAAATTATCTACACTGTAAATGAACTTTACAAAATTTTTGGTAATTTCTCTAACTATTTAATAATTATTCTTCAATTAATGATTATTTAAGAGGATTAAACAAAGAAAAATAGCAAAACTAATTGAAAAATATCTTTTATATTTTTGTCTGCTTCTATATATGTAATAACAGTGTTAAAAAAATTTTGGGCAGTTTTGGGAAAATTTGTTCTATTTATTCCAATTTTTATTAGAATAAATGCACAAAAATCACAAAATTCGTTTAAACAGTTTATAAATCCATTTTTATATTTTTCCCAACTTACGAATGTTTAATAAAAGTATTACAAAAAGTTTGGGTAATTTTGGAAACTGTTTTCTATTTATCCCCATTTTGATTAGAATAAATGCATAAAAATCATAAAATTGGGTTAAACAGTTTATAAACCCCTTTTTATATTTTTCCCAGCTTAAGTACGTGTAATGACATTATTATAAAAAGTTTGGGGTATTTTCTTAACTGATTTCTATTTTTCATGAATTTGTATCTATTTAGAGAATTAAATATATGAAAAATGGTTATACATATTCATAATCCATGAAATTTATCTAGAAGTCTTTTAGTACTTTTAGAACCAAAATCTGAAGTTTGGTCATTTTTAATTAACTTTTTAGTATTTTTCATGATTTTATGGTTATTCAAGAAACTAAAATCGTGAAAAATAGTCAGACAAATCAAAAATTCAAGAAAATTTATCTTGAGGTCTTGGACTTCAATTAAAACTGAAATGCAAACTTTGGGAAATTTTAGAACTAAATTGATTTAGTTTTTGAATATTTAATCATTGGAACACCTCTTAAAATGTTAAATATTAACGTTTCAATAAAGTGGAAATTTCCACTTAAATTGTTATATAACAATTGATTCATTGAAACTTAATTTTCATAGAAAAATGTTTGTAACTTATCAATATTAAATTTTGACACATTATGGGCATAATTGATGCCAGATCAAAATAGAAGAGAATGAGGATAAAAATAACTTGAATCTATGATGTATTGAAGATATGAATGAAGATCGTTACAATAGATTCACACACACTCTCTTCTTCTCTCTTGTTTCTCTCTCTAAAAGACCTTAGAATACACACACTTAAGCTCCTTGTCCGTACCCCCACATGCACTCTTCACCCTATATATATGAGACATGGATCGTGAACAAGTTCACGACCGTAAACCTGTTCACAGCCTAAACTCATAAAACATTTCAGAAAAATACAATTGTCTAGAAAAGTAAAGTATAAACCATAATTTTGACCCAACAATCTCCCCCTTGGTTTATAGCTTTTTTTCTTAATTAACCCAACAAGCTCCCCCTAAAAAGTAACTGACTTTTCTTGTCAATCTTCATCGAGAGCTTGGCTTCAGCATTAATCTTCAAATTCTTCACAACTTCAAGATGAACTTGATGAATCTTCAACGAATGACCTTCATCTTGAGCAGTTGGCCTTTTCCTCAAAATTTGACTCTAAACGCACATTAGGTGAGGAGGCATCTTGATAAGATTCTTGAAAGATAACGCTTTCAGTTTGAGAATCTTCAGAGAGAACATCAGAGAGAACAAATCTTCTGGATCACATCAGCATGTACAAAGATAACAGCAAATTGATTGAGGAGGCTTCAATTCAATCTATCACATAAACTTCAACTACAGCTGCACCTTGCTTCTGGGGTTGAAAGATTGAATGTTGGGAGAATAATCTTCATTTCTTGCTCCTTCGAATGAGAATTCTTCGACACTCACGGATGAAGTCTTGGCTCAGAAAATCTCGATACAGTCTCCATGAGTCTCATCTACATCTGAATTCACTTTTCAAGACAAAACAAAACAAAAAGAAAACTTAGCACACAATATTTTTTGGATTTTTATATTTTCTGAAAAAATAAAATAGAAACAAAAATATTTTTGGATTTTCTAATTTTTCTGAACAAGAAATAACACTATTTTTGGATTTTTAATTTTCTGATTTTTGTTTGATTTTTGATTTTTTTTAATTCTCCCCTTAAATTTGTGCATAGAGGAAAACTATGAACAAATTTAGGGGGAGAATTAAAAAAAATTCAAAAATCAGAAAATTAAAAATCCAAGAATAATGTTATTTTTTGTTCAGAAAAATCAGAAAATCCAAAAATATTTTTGTTTCTGTTTTATTTTTTCAGAAAATATAAAAATCCAAAAAATATTGTGTGATAAGTTTTCTTTTAGTTTTGTTTTGTCTTGAAAAGTGAATTCAGATGTAGATGAGACTCATGGAGACTGTATCGAGATTTTCTGAGCCAAGGCTTCATCCGTGAGCGTCGAAGAATTCTCATTCGAAGGAGCAAGAAATGAAGATTATTCTCCCAACATTCAATCTTTCAACCCCATAAGCAAGGTGAAGTTGTAGTTGATGTTTATGTGACAGATTGCATTGAAGTCTCCTCAATCAATTTGTTGTTATCTTTGTACCTGGTGATGTGATCCAGAAGATTTGTTCTCTCTGATGTTCTCTTTGAAGATTCTCAAACTAAAAATCTCTATCTTTCAAGAATATTATCAAGATGCCTCCTCACCCAATGTGCGTTTCGAGTCAAATTTAAAAGTCAAATCGAAAAGCTAAATTTGAAGATTTGAAGGTTAAACGAGAAAGTCAAAGTCAAAATTTTAAGTAAAAAAAATTAAAATTAAAAGTTGAAATTTGGAAGAAAATAGAGTTTGAAATTAAAACAAATTTGAATTTTGGGCTAAAAGTGCAAAAAATGCGAAACTGGGTGCGAATGGGAGTGTTTTTGAATTAAATCCAGAGGGAATGTAACAATTCGTCTTGGTAGTTCAACTGGTAAGGCGCAGGGGAAAGGAGGAGGGTGATCCGGGTTCCATTCTTGGCAACCCCAAAATCAATTCCTATTTTTGCTGATGTTGCGTGCGAGGATGACTGCTAGCGAGGTACGAGACCAAGGTGCGAACCGGAAATGGTGCGGGACCGCAAACTCCGACCATACACCTGCGAGCCGTAAACTCCGACCGTAAACCCTTCGAAGGCCGTAAACACTGCTTCAGACCGCGAAAAAAACGACGTTTTTCACAATTTTTGCTCCAAAATTCGATCCAGAACTCGTTTTTATGAAAAACGTGAAGAATACCCCCCCCCCCCCCTTAATTTTCAGAGACCTATCCAAAAACACAAAAATCCTTCAAAAATAAGATCAAATAAGCTCTAGATCTGACAAAAAGTGATTGATACAACCAAGCCCTGATACCACTTGTAAGTCCCCAATCTGCTTGTGTATCAATCAGATCCGTTTGATGGTGCGGAATCCCAATCAAAAGGATGATGTCATATCAAAATAGAAGAGAATGAGAAGAAAAATAACTTGAATCTATGAAGTAATTAAGATATGAATGAAGATCCTTACCATAGATTCACACACACACACACACACACACACTCTCTTACTCTCTCTTGTTTCTCTCTCTAAAACACCTTAGAATACACACACTTAAGCTCCTTGTCCGTACCCCCACATGGAATCCTCACCCTATATATATGAGACATGGGTCGCGAACAGGTTTACGGCCGCAAACCTGTTCACGGCCGTAAACACAACCGTAAACTCATAAAACATTTCAGAAAAATACAATTGCCTAGAAAAGAAAAGTATAAACCATAATTTTGACCCAACACTTATATATGAGCATAGCTTACCATCCATGAACTAACAGTCAGAGTGAAAGGACCATTCAAACGCTGCTACGAGCATGTCTGATAGACTTCAAGAATTCTTGGGATACTCATTAACTATTCGAGGCTTTATATGGATGAAAGTTTCGATCATCAATATGTTGGGAAAAGGTTGGAGATATGCATTTGGACAAAAAGCACGTGAATGACACACTATGTACTGGGCCTTAAATAATACACAAAACCACTAAAAAGATCGTACAGATCAAGGATGGATTGAAGGTTGCACATGATTGTCGAAAGAGCTACGCTGCCATGAGACATAATCCTCTTAAATTCCAGGTTGGAGACAATTTTATGTTAAAGGTGTCACCGTGGAAGGTAATGATTCAGTTTGGTAAACCCCTGATACATAGGACCTTTTAAAATTCTTTCCAAAATTGGTCTTGTTGCTTATCGACTGAAGCTACCCCAAGAACTAAATAAAATGCATGATGTTTTTCGTGTCATGAACCTTAAAAAGTGTTTTTCTAGTGACACTCATATTATTCCTCTCGATTAAATCCAAGTGAACACGAAACTCCACTTTGTCTAAGAGCCGGTGAAGATTATGGATCAAAAGATCAAACGCTTGAAATAGAGCCATATTCTTTGTGAAGGTATGCTGCAACTCACAACGAGGACCAGAATTCACCTGGGAACACAAAGAGAAAATGAAGCAAAAGTACTCCCAACTATTTAATGATTTCTCATCTACAAGTTGAATTTTAAGATCAAATTCTTTTAACTAGGGGAGAATGTAACAAACGGTAAAATAGGTCAACATTCGTCGGTCAAACCATTGCGAACCCTCTAGTAATAGGTCCTATTGCTATAGTATTATTTACTTTTGAATGCAAATATAGTCATTATACCAAGAATTGCATTTGGATTACTCTTTTTGTCTCCAATTGGTGTCAAACACAAAAGAACAAAACACAATTCGCAAAAATAAGTACTATTTAGTGCGATAAAAATAAAATTTATGAATTAAGTATACTTGGGAATGATTAATGATCTAATTGGATAGAGTACATTCCCATGACTGAATAGATATGCAGAATGTCGAAAGCGGAGATCGTACAAAGAAGTTATGCCCTTTTTACGGCTGTAAATCAATATATAACTGATTTTCCTAGAAACGAACACCATACACTTCGTTAATATATCTACTCATTTCATAAACTGTTTTTGAACACATTTTTGAACTCAGGCAATAATCTATTATTTGAATATATATTCGGAATATTTTTAGCTTTAAATTGTAAAACTTCTTAAAAACAGTTGTAGCTAGAAAACTATAGAGTTACCGAATTGAAACTTTAAACACAATTTAAACATAGCATCGTCTATCATTTGAGAATTTAGTTTACATAATTGAACTCAGCACACTCGGGAAAATCATATGGCATATTCAGAAAATTTTATGAAGTCGGAATTTGATGCGTGTTTCCCGAGGTGACTGATGGCATTGTGGTATTGGAGAGACATTGGTTGTGTGAGATTTTGGCTATAAAATGTTTGCCAATTTGTGCCTAGGATCAACCCTATTCCCCCTCTCTACTCTCTCACTCTACCTCTATCTTTTCCTCTTCTTTCTTGGGATGTGTGCACCGGCGAGGAGACCAACCGCCGGAAAAACACGACTAATCCCTCCCTCCATCGTATCCAGCCTCGCAAACATCCATGTCCTCCTCTTATCCAACCATTTCCATTCCTAGTGAGTTCCAATCGATGAAACCAACTCCTCCCGTTGCAAAACAGCCGCAAGAAGGAACAATAGCCGACCACGCGATACCGCGACTGTCGAAGCTTCAGTGACCAAAAACTACTCTAAAAGGTCCTTTGGACTTGAAAAGTTGATTTTTGGGTTCCCAACAAGAATATCTACAAGCCTTACATGTCAGTTTGTCCAAAAATTCCCCCAATCAAAATTCAAAAAATCACAAAACGAGTCTTCGTTTTCCAAAACGAAAACTATACATGCTACAAGGTTGAGTTTTATGGTCCCTTTTATACTTTTGAAGCTTTCAGGGCTAGATACATGCATTAATTTTTTATTTACTTTCTAATTAACATTTACATTTATTTACATTCTCGTTTACATTTACATTTATTTATTTACGTTCTCGTTAACATTTACGTTTATATTTACATTTGTTTATGTTATCATTAACATTTACTTATATATTTATGTTATTTACATTCTCGTTAATATTTACATTTTATGTTTGCTTTATAAAATATATGTATGTTTTGTTTTGGTTGATTTTACATTAGTTGAAATTTGGTTTTGGTCAAAATGCAGTCATTATATTACCTTATTTTTCTTAGAAAACTTTGATATAATTTTTGGAACGCCAAAGTCTGATAAACTTTATAACTTGAGTTCTAAGACTCAGGGCACACTTTTAAACGATTTGAACAAATAATAGTCTAATAAACTTTTAACTAAAGTATAGGACTTAAATGCACGCCATACTTTTAGATCTATTAAACTCGGGATTTCCTATATGGATGTACTCTTCATCAACTAAGAACAATAATATTTAGTAAAGCCCTCTATGTTATAATCGTTAATCCATAAAGAGCATGAAACTTTTGGTATAGATCTATACGGGTTGGCAGCCCCGCTTGTCAACCCCTTTGTAGTGCCTTTTTAGAGGCTTTCTCGTCCATAGTTTGGTTATAGGCTCATTATAGACCTGGAATTCACTCTAAAAGTACATGTATAGAACTGAAATAATATTTATACATAGTTTGGATACTCATACGAGATGAATTAAGACTGTATGTAGTAGTAGTGTTTTGCTCAAATGGATAAGTGCCGTATATTAATTAAGTAAAATAATACTTAATAAACGTTCCAACACAACTTTTTATTGTTTATAAACTTATACTTGATAAGTTATTTACGTAAACAACACTCTTACTCATTTCAGATTACAAGTGTGTAAAGAAAAGTACTTTTATTTTATATAATATTCAAATATATTTATATAAAACACACTTTGGGTATAAAAGTATGGAGAGTCAAAACATATGGAACTCACCAACAATTTTTGTTGACATATTTTAAACGCATGTATTCTCAGGAACTTAGGATGTGGAGTATACGTCTAGTGTATCGTGGAAAAATCTATTTCCTTGTATTTTTTGTTGGGCGTTTTGTTCATACCTCTTATTTATGTTGAATTACGTTTTGCAGAACTTGTTCTGTAAGATCGCACTTTCAGAGTTCCAAACTATGTAATCCTTGTACTAAGATTTATGGAAGTATCTATATCATCATACATACTTATAAAGCTAGCATTTTTTCTTGAATATCAAGCATTTGAAACCCCCATAAAAAATTTCCAATGCTTCATGCATTTGAAACCCCCACACCCTTTCACATTCAAAGTAATTAATCACACATAATCCTATTCCAAGAAAATCACACACTCTATAAGTTCAACACCTCATGCATTTCAAACCCCCACACCCTTTCACCTTCATTATATATGTAGTTATATTAGTACATTTTTCTTACAAAAATTCGTCATTTGGTTGAAGATATTATGATTCAAAAGTTTTCATATTGTTAAAGCATTCACGATCCAAATATGATGATTCGCATCAATGGTAATTGTAATATGATTTTTTTCTTTCAACCAAAACAAATGAAACTTTTTTATTCTTTCTTTATATTCAATTCCTCATTTGACCTTTATATGTGATTTGTATGTATTACTCAATCTTGAATGTGACTCTCCAAACATCAATGTTTTGCTTGGAATATCTTTCTCATTCTTCTTTTTCAAGAAAAGCATTTTGATTGTAGGTTAGTGAAGAATTGTCATCAAGTTTTTATGGTTGAATGGTGTTCAATAAAGAAAGAAGATTCAGAAAACGGATGTAGGTTTTTTTTAGCAAAGTAGACGAATGTTAGTTTTTTCATTTGATTTAAATGTATATTTTTGTAACATTTTTATTTATATATTCAACCACCCAATGTTCTTATTTATTTGATTGTAGTTTTTCTGTTTTGATTATGTTTATTTTCTATTATTTTTTTTGTTGGGTTATCCTACACAGCATATTTACAAGACAATATTTAAAAGATATCATAACTTTTAACATTTGATATGTAATTATGATGACTTATCATGATATCTTATTCATATGAAAGTAATTATCCATATTAGTACAACAAGAATTACATATGACATTTACGAAAATATATATTATATGTGATTTGTTTAACATATATATGCACCTATGTATGTTATAAATTTATAGTTAAATATCTCTATATTTAATAATTGAAGGGATTAAAATGATGCATCAAAACCAATTATTTAGACGAATATAATAATAATAATAATAATAATAATAATAATAATAATAATAATAATACACATTTTCAAGTACTGTATTCATTTGAAACTCACACTAAAACTCAAGAGTTTTCTAATTTATGTATATTTATTAGTTACAACTCAAGAGCTTTTAACTTATGATTGTTAATTAGTAATCACTAATAACTTTTTATTTTCCTTTCTTTTATAAGGTTGTAAAGTTTTGCTCATTAAAAACATTAATGTATTTGAAGAGATTTGTGATTTGAATATGAAAAGTCAATATAAATGTTATAAAAATGTTTTAGTGTTTTTATGTTATTAAATGTTGTGTTTATTTTTCATATTTTTTATTATTCCTTGTATATATATCATTTTTAATACAAATGTTATAATAGATGTTTTTGTATTTTTATGTTACTAAAAGTTGTAGTTCATATTTTTATTCATACATTTTGTTACCCGTTATATATAGATTATCATACGTTTGATATATAATTTACACAATTTTAAATGGTTTATAAAATTATCAAATGATTGTATATATCACAATGACTTAAAAATTAAAGTTATAATCATCATATCATACTATATTATAAGGGAAACATTTTTTCTTTCACCACGTTCATTTGAAACTCCCAAATTTTCATATTTCCATACAATATACTTAATTTATTAACTTAAATATGCTTTTAGTTATAAACTTTATCATAAATGGAAGAATTTGTGACTTATCAATATGATATATTTAATTTGCCAACTTCAATATATAGTTAAATAAATAGCCTATATTAATATATCAAATAAGCTTAAACATTTAGTGTAAAATTTAAACCTAAAGTAAAATATCAAATAATATTTAAAAATATTCAATATATATTTTTTAACATAGTTAAAAGGAAAACATTAAATGTAATAATAATAAAAGAGCCAAAATTGATTAATCGAATTAACTAAAAGGTGTTTGAAAACTATATTCTAACAATATATTTTTAACCTGCGCCACGCAACGCGCGAGAATTCGTCTAGTATATTATAAAGCTAGCATTATTCATTTCACCACATTTATTTGAAACTCTCATGCATTATTCCTTTCACCACATTCATTTGAAACTCCTATGACTTTTCAGTTTCTTCCTAATAATGGTTATAAGTTGGTTAATAAGATTAAATAAATATCAAACCTAAAGTGTAATCATATATAAATTAAATTTCAATATAAAAAGAATATCTTTACTTCTACTTATAAAGTTATGTTTTTTTTTAACTTTTAACATATTATACTTAATTTATTAAATTAAGATGTTTTTGTATGTAAACCATTATCAATTAAGCTACAACTTTTAAATAGTTTGGACAAAATATTTAAATTGTTAATTTAAATATAATTTTACAGTGTCGACTTAAATATAAATTTCAGTTCTACTTAAAAAACCCAATGAATATTTTGTGAATGGTTAAAAGTGATAAATTATAGTGCTAAATGCAAAAACTGAATTATAATTTCAATTTAACTGAAATATTTGCTAAAAATATTTATATAATTGTTAAAAGTTTTCAATTAAGTAGCTTAAAATAACTTACAATAACAATAGTTAAATTTAACTCTATAAATGATTATATTGTTACCTTTAAAATAAAAAAAAACAATGTTTGATGTTTTAAATAATTATAATGATAGAAATTAAAACATTAAACAATTTTTTTTTAAAAATCCATTAACAATAACAACAACTATAAATAACATTAAACAATATATTATATTTAACTTTATTAATGAGTAACTCGCGGGTAGAAATCATTCAAATGGTTGAGATTATACAGTTATAATAGATGTATATATTATCATATAATTCAAAATAATCAATATATTATATCAATTTACTATACAAATTATTATATCAAATTTAACAACAACATTTTTGTTATATGTAAAGAAAACATATACTTATAAAGATTTCAACTATATAGGTATTTCTACGCAACGCGCGGGCATTCGCCTAGTGGAATATATTTATAAGTTTTTGCACTTCCGCCGCCTGTTGGGGGTGTGACAAAAATCACAAGAGATAAGGCTTGTGAATTTTCGTCCCATGCTAGATAGAAGGAAGGATACTTGAATTTTAGATAAAATAGAGTATTTAAATACTATCTTTGTCTAGTTTGCAATTCAAATCAACTTTCTTTCCAAGCAACCAGAAATTATAAATACCCCTCTTTGACAACTCATTATTTTCATCTCACTCTCCTGTGCTTGACAGACTGAGAGTTTCTCTTCTCTCTTGATTAATTCCTTAGTTGATATTTATTATTCTAAGGGTTAATCTTCTTTAATATAATCGTTTGGAATGGCTGGGTGCAAACCATTAGAGGTAATATACTTTTGTTACTCTTCCTCGGCTTGGAGATTTTGAAATCATCATTAAAGGTTCTTTAAGAAAATTGGTTTTGCTAAATGTTAGTATTTCTTGATTCCTATTGTAGTTGTTCTTATTATTTAGGTTAAAGATCCTTGTAGGTTTTAATTGTTTTCTTGGCTTAGATTAATATACATGTTTCTATTCCTATATGATAATCTAGTGAAGTATACAAAAAACCTATCAGATCCTTCCTTTGTCCCAACACCGCGCCTACCTCATGATCTCTAGCATCACACATGATCTCAAAAGGAAAATCCATATCCTGTGATTGAAGCATTGGTGCAGTACTCAACAACTCCTTCCATTAGTTAAAAGATTTCTTGCAAGCTTTGGAAAAATTGAATTCAACATCTTTTTGCACCAACTCGCACATCAGGTGGACAATCATTAAGAATTCCTTGATAAATCTCCGATAATAACCTGTATGACCAAGAAAAGAGTTGTAACACATGGTTTTCCATTTAATTATTTAAAGAGGGATATAAATATTATAATAACTAAATACATATATAAATAGTGATCAATTAGCATTTTGATTAATGAAAAAGGGTATTTATAATAATAATAATAATAAATAATAATAATAATAATAATAATAATAATAATAATAAATAAAATCAATAAGGTGTATTAAAAATTAATGAAGAACATTTAAGTGAAGAGATTAAATTGTAGTTAAGGAAAACTTGTATTGAATAGAAATACATGATTGGGGGTGTAATGTGTGCATGGTTGAAATTCAAGGGGCTAAAATACTATTTATGAAAATTTGGTGATATGTTGCCCCATACACCTGACAACCTGCAGGCCTTCCTCCTTCTTTTTTGAACTTGCATTGTATTCTCCATACAGAGACAAGTTAAGGCCCTCTTTTATCCGTTGAATAAAAATCAAATCGTCACGGTGAAGATTTAGGGCATGTTTGGCAAAAGTAGTTGTTAGTTGGAAGCATTTAGCGCGTAGCGGGTAGCATGTAGTTGGTAGCGAGAAGTTGTAGCTTTTATTTGTTATATGAGTGTTTTGAAAAAGTAGCTGGAAGCTTTTGAAATATATAAAATTACATAAAAGGACAATTGATTATAAATAAATAAATATACAATTATATTTTTAAGGGTAATTATGGAAATTGATTTCAAAAGCTTAGTAGCGTTTTGTTAAACGCTACATGAAGTAGATTTTAGGTTTGGAACGTTTTGTTTAAAATAAAAGCTAAAAGCTAGTACTTTCAAACGAAGCTTTTTGCTTAAACTAGAGTGTTTTGTCAAAAGCTAAAAGCTAGAAGCTCCCAAAAGCTTTGTGCCAAACACGCCCTTAGTGTGAAATGTGTTTTACGTCTGGATGCTAGAGAGAAATTTAAAGAGCGAAAGGAAAGAGAGAGAGAGAGGGAGAGAGAATAGAGAAATGGTAGAAGGTTAGGGAAAGAAAAGATCTTTGGTGAATCCGTGTATGTCGAGAAAGGAAGAAGATGGAGATGTTATGTTTTTCCGACAAGCAATAGTTCACCTCCGACGACCACAAAGGTCACATTCTAATGGTGGGGTAAGGTACGGATGCATGTATGGTGTTCTTAAGAGTCTAGGTGATTGTAAAGATACACCATTTATCCTTCCTATTAATTTAATGAAGGGATAATGACACAAATGCCCTACGAACTTTCTAGGGTTTACCCGTTAAGTCCCTAAAGTTTTTGTCGGA
Organism: Lactuca serriola; assembly: GCF_051521515.1. NCBI lineage: Eukaryota > Viridiplantae > Streptophyta > Magnoliopsida > Asterales > Asteraceae > Lactuca > Lactuca serriola. Next base: position 25,655,443 of record NC_136411.1, read on the forward strand.
CTTTATGGGTCCCTAAACTAGGATATGACCTGCTCTTTTAGTCTCTGTCAACCTGTAATAGTCCGTTCAGTGACCTTTTAGACTAAAAAAACGGACATTGTGCCCCTATAAAGCCAAAAAATATGGCTGGGGATCAATTCGTACAATAAAAAACTCTCATTTTCTTCTAAAGCCGGTTCACACTCAATTCCTATTGATCCGCGAACTTATTTTTTTTGGCTTTATAGGGGCACAATGTGAATTTTTTTGGACTAAAAAGGTCACTAAACCGGCTATTACAAGTTGACAGAGACTAAAAGATCAGGTCATTTCCTAGTTTAGGGACCCATAAAGCTCGATAAAAACTTTAAGGACTCAACCGCTAAACCCTATAAAGTTCGTCAGGCAATTGTGTCATTCACCCTTTAATGAATGTATGGTTATGTGAATCAAATCTGGATTATGTAAACCATTGATGTGCTTGGGGAAAGTTTGAGGTACCATGAAATGCTAATGGATTTTTGAGAAAAAGGGGCTGCAATATGTGGGTGTATGTGTGGGTGTCTGAACCCTAGCTTATTCATATATTTTCTGGTGAGATCTTGTAGCTCCGACAACCAAAGAGCATCAGAAGCATTAATCACAGGTTTGTTGTGGAAGAGCATAACCCCGTTGGTACTCATGTAGGTTGTTTCCGGCGAGCTTATAAGCCGTGAATAGGTTCTGAATACCCGATGAATTCGTGAGGGAGGTTCCCAGTGAAACCTTAGTTTGTTTTCTACACTCGAGGAAGAGAGATTGAGGCATTTGTGTCATGGCTCTGGCTAAGAAACGCAAAGATGAAATCAAATATGAAACTCTATTTTTCGGGTATTCCTTCTCCGACAAAGATGAGGTTCAACCCATTGCATTTTTAGTAAGATGGTACAAGTGCGTCTTCCAGTTTAAACCCCAATTGGATTGGTCATCGTTTTAGCATTTGAAGTTGGTGTCGGGGCTAGTTCTTCATTGATGGAGAAGGGCGTCACTCGCACGAAATGGATGCATCAGTGCATGGCCGACTTTATGTTCAAATAAACAAAGTTAGGGCTTAGGGCCGCACTTTTAAGGGGCCTATTTAACCCAAATTCCAAGTCCATATTCCACAAAAAATTGATGAATAGATGCACCCCTCAAAACGCAAAATTATGTCTGTGTGTCTTCATTCAAGCGATTAAGAAGTAGCAACATCCACGATTAAACTTCCGCTCGTGTCTTCTTCTTCTCCATTCTTGTACTATGAAATCTTAATAACGATTCTAGGATTCTTCTTCTTTCTTCTACGATTCTTCTTCTCTGCCTTCTGTTCTTCTTGTTATCGTTCCATTGCCAGCTTCTTCCTTCTCCATTGAAGGCTGTTACAACACACTAAGACGCAAAAACGGTAATATATGTGCAATTTTTTCACTTTCGGTTCTTATTTTTCCATTAAAGGCTCTAAAAAACGATCAATGATGTCATATGATATTCTGATTTAGTGATAATCTCATTAGGTTTAATACTTTTCAGTTTTCTACTTTTTTATTCCATTGTTAATTGCTTACAACATATTACAAATATACAATAAGTGAATCGAGTTGGAAGGAATTTGTTTTCAGTTTTTCAGATATGAGTTTTCCATTATCATAGATGCGGTATAATTCTAAATTCTTAATCCATATCTTATATACTTATAATTTTTGTCTTGGTGATTGGTGATTGTTCATTGTTATTGTTAATCAAATAATTAATAATCGTGTCAAAAAGAAAATACGAAATCAGGGGCTTCAAAAAGGAAAATTAATTTTATGTCTTAAATATATTCACAAAAAAATATACATAAGTTTTTTATAACTCCGCCATTTATAAACTTTTTAGTTTATTATTGTCGGTCCCAAGCCAAGATAAAAGAGAAGGGTTTAATTTATAAAGTTAAGTATAGTTATGCCAAAGGGCCCCAAATTTTTGGTCGCTTAGAGCCTCCAAATTGGTTGAGCCGCCCCTGCATCAATGACTAGTGAAGTCAACCTGGACTGGTGCGTTGGGGATGGAGGCTGCAAGTAATTTTCCTTTGTCTCTAATTTGTTCTCGAATTAGGTTAGATTTAACTGTTCCGCTGATTTTATAAATAAACCCTTTGTGGGCTAATAAATTGGATTGGGTTGATGAACACGACAAATATTGCAGCCCCTTTATGGGCTAATAAATCGGATCATGTCAATTTCGTGTCGAATTTTAAACACAAATACAACACGACACGACATCGTGTTTTTTACACTTAACACGAACACGACACAAACACAAATTCGAATTTCAGTTTCGTCCCAATTTCGTTTCGTTTCATGTATTTTTGTCGTGTCGTGTCAACAATTATCACCCCTAATATTTATACATATATACCTACTAAATACGTCTTTATACACCATTTGTATAAATAAATACATAAAAGAAACGTCTTCATATGTAAAAAAACATTATTTTTATATATAAACATGTTTTTAAAATGATATATACGTTTTTAAAATGTATAACTACATAAAAGGATACATTTTTATACGTATAAATATGCGCATGTATAAACATGTATATATATATCTTTACAAACTTATTTATACATTACGAAGTGTTTTATACATTTTTAAAGGTATAATATTTTTATATGAATAAATAACATTTTATACAATTATATTTATATATATATATATATATATATATATATATATATATATATATATATATAATCGTTATACATATATAATAATAATAATAATAATAATAATGAAAATGAAAATAATAGTAATGTTTATTATTTTAATGTTTCAGCAACGTAGATATTATAAACATTAACTTAGGAGATAGAAAACAAAAGTCTTTTTAGCTTGGTGGTTAAGCTTCTCCCAAAGGTAATTGGAGACCAGGGTTCGAATCTTCCCGTCTCCATTTCGTTGTATTCTTTTTCTCTTGCTGACTATAAGTCAACAATGCTGCTGACGTGGCAGCTCAGTCAGCAACGCTGCTGACGTGGCACCTCCAACTCAATGGGGTGGCCGACATTTGAAGGTAAAATCAGGATAGGGGGTAAATATGAACCAATTTTCCGGTATGTTGGGACATTAACGAACCAAAAAACAGACTTTGGACATAACCAACTATTTTTTTATAAAATTAGGGGCTTTTATAACAAAAACCCTAGATATAATAACAACTGAGTAACATTAGGTGAAAATGATTAAATATAATGTACTTGATCAGTTGGTTAATTATCAATTATGTGCCTTATTTAAGGGTTAGATTAATGTTGACGATTAAGAATGAGATAGGCTAAACTTGAAAATTTAGGCACATAATCAAGTGTGGACCGATTGTTATTAAGGAAATAACAATGAATAAGAGAGATAGTATGAAGTATTACTAAGTGATATTTGAGATATCAACTAAATAGATATTAATGATATGGGATGTAGGTGTTCAGGGAGAGGGACAACCATCTTTACCACTCTGGTGGTTTTAATATGAGTTTCCTATCCGGGTGAGTCTTCTCACTATACTTGTGTGTCGAAGGCACCAATGTCAGCCAAGTAGGTTATGTATGTAAGATGATCGTTCTCTTCATGACTCTTGAATGTGTTTGTATGTATACCTAGAGGGGCATGATGAATATGTTGCGTAGGGCCCACCACATGTTATTGACAGATTTGTACCAGGCGGGGCACGATGTATGCATGGTATGTGGAGAACTCACTAAGATTTGTGCGTACAGTTTCATGTTTATGGTTTCAGGTACTTTTGGTTCCAATGGGAATGGCTCGACATGATTGTACCGCATCTACCAATGTTCCGCATGATTTGATTTGTTTTGTACTCTGATAATTATACGGCATTTTTGTACTCTGATGGGATTTCTAAATTGATTGAACGGTTGTTTTTCATTAATTTAAAAAAAATCCACTTAGAATTTTTAGGACGTTACAAGTTAGTATTAAAGCCTTGGTTTGAGGGATTCAGACACACACTCGGGTGTGTCTGAACTCAAACTGGAGAGTTGGTAAACTTTTCGAAAGAAAATAAGTTTTTTAAAAGATGCGTATTAAGAAAAAGGGTGTGATGCGTACACTCAGTCGAGCTCAGGTAAGTGATTCCTAGAATTCCCATACGTGTTGATATGTTATACGTTATGAGATTGCATGCTAGACTAGGGCTAAGGATCTGCTTAGGATTGCAAGGTAGAATGCTAGGAGAGATGCCTTTATGTGCTTGTTGGTTGACCCTTTAGAACTGCATGTTGGTATTGATATCTGATGATCGGATAGAATGGGTTGATTAGTTATTGCATTGGTTTAGATTACTCGAAGCTCGAATGTTGCTTGCTTTGTGATTTGTGGGACTTATATTGATGTGAGATAGCCATTAATTGGATTTGTTAAGTTACATGCCGCAAAGGTTAAATAATCTCAGAATGATTGATTTGGCCCTATTGCGCAACTCTTGTCTAAGTCCAGCCGTTGTATGGCAGAGACTTTTAGTCGAAGGATAATTTATGCTTTTTTCATGTAATTGTAGATGGAATTAGTAGAGGTTCTTCAGCAGTTGATGGTAGGGTGGCATGAGGAATCCTAGGAGAGCCTAGGAAGTATTTTAGTGTGATTGGTACGTTGTTTAGCGGATACTAGGAGTATCGGTATAAGCATGTATCTTAGAGGATTCATGATATTCTTGAGGAGGGTACGAATGGGTGTGGAAGGTAGTATTAGGTATGTACCACTGAAAGAATAGGATCCGTACTCGAATCAAGGAAATCTCACAAATATTCTATGAAACATGTGGAATGAGGACTCATTGGGTATGTTCTGATCACTCATGGAGGAGGTTCTTGTTCTGGCTCAAATGCAGGCTCTGGGCTGAGCCGATTGATGAGATATTTCATGAGTTCATTATGTTTGTGAATACTCTTGGTATTTTGGATGCGACTCCTATGATGTTGGTATAATCAAGGGGGGGGGGGTCATGGAGCTTTTGGATGAGCATCTCGGGGCTTTTCGAGCCGAGATTGCGATAGGAAAGTTGGGGTCGATGGTCGTAACAACCATGACTTGGGATGATTTCGTAGGGAGGTTTAGGGTGGAGTTGCACCGGCCATTGAGGTGCAACAGTTGGAGAGGGAATTTCAGGACCTTCGCTAGATGACAGAGACCGTGGTGGAGATCACCGCCAAGTTCAGGGAAGAGGTTTTTACTAGTTCTATAGTATGCAGGGGATGAGGATATGAGAAAGACAAGGTACCATGATATGCTGCGATATGATATTTGTGAGTTGGTGAGCCTATCGAGCTGCAACACTTTGGAGGATATGATTGCTAGACCTGTGGAGCGGTTGGTTGAGCTGTAACTTCGGATAAAGCTTAGGCCATAGTAGATCCAGACCGCAATGGGCTAGGCAAAGAGGCCCAAGACTCAGAATTTGCTATCGGGAGGCCATTCGGACTTGTGGCCATTGTGACAAGTATGGAAGGACTCACGAGAGGAGCTACTTTGAGAAAGGGAGAGGCTTCTTTAGTTGCGGCCGACCTGGTCATTTTAGCAGGGGTTGTCCTCGAGCATCGAATCTGGTTTATTTTCATTAATACTAGGTGTGCTACAAGAAGGCCGATTGTTAGGGGTTGTGATATGTGCATAATTGGTTCATATTAAGTATACATTATTATTCATTTATTAGCTAAATTATTACATATTATGGACAAAAGGTACTTAAAAGTGTTTAAATTATGTTTTTCAGTCCAAAGATGAAGCTCGGAAGCAAAAGGAAGCGGGAGAAACAATTAGAAGATCGAGGATGAAATAAAGAAGAAAAGACACTAAAAATGGCATTGACTCGGCGAGTCAGATCGACTACTCGGCAAGTCCAATCGAAGAATCGAGAAGATAATGACTCGGGATCCCAGAGAGTTATCACAATACGGGGAATGTGAGAGGGACTCGACGAGTCACCACCTGACTCGACGAGTCGATTCGTATATATAAAGATAACTCCACAGATCGATAGAGGAGAGTTCTGGAACGATTCAGAAGAGTTTAGCTGCGATTGAGAAGGCAGAAAAACCCTAGAAGACGACGAAAGAAGCTAGAATTCAATCCCGGAGAGTAATTGAGGCAAAATTTCATCATTCCACTTATTATTTTGTTTTATCATTATGGTTAAGCAATTTGACTTTGTTTGTTTGCTGTTATTTACTTCAATTATGAGCTAAAACCTTTAGACTTCTGTTCGGGGATACAAATTTGACAATATGGTTTGATTGATTGGTAGGATTAATTCTAAGTTGGTGAATTTTTGTTATTTTAGCTTGCTAAAGAACCTTGTGGGTGAATAATAATTAATTTTCTGTTAATAGGAAGATAATTGATTAGCATGAACATCTATTGATTATTAACCTCATATGCTATGTGATCACTATGCCATATGTCTAGGATTAATGAATATGAAACTAGAATTAATAAGAAAATTGAGTAAATCCATGTGCAAGCTTGTAAGATGACCATCAAACAAGAAGTTGATTAAAAGAATAAATTAGTTAACTATTGCAAGTCTAACTTAACCCGAATAATTAATCTAGTGAATTTAATTAAATTAGACAATCGGCCACTGTTTAAGTTAGTTTATTTGCTAAGGATTAGGGTAGTGAATACAAATCTAATCACTTGAATCAGTAACCAACGAAAGAATTAATCCAATGCATCATTACCTTGAAATTAACCATAGAGCCAACCAAGTTGAACTAAACAGAAGTTCCTTTCCAATTATTGAATCTAGTTAAGTCTTTATTTTCTAGTTCTTAAATTAGTAATAGTTAGTAAGTTTCTAGTCTTGTAAAACTAGAGAAAACCCCTACTTATTAATTAACTTAGATAAAATTAGTTTTTAATTATAATTTACCGTTCCCTGTGATCGATACCCTGCTTATTTAGCTATACCACAATTGATAGGTTCACTGCCTTTTGTGTGTTATTTGATACTTAAAAGCAGGTTGACAAGTAGAGTTGTGAGGGCACCTGATGTAGCTACACTGATGATCGTAGATAACCCTGAGGGCAAAATGGAGGCTCCTGTGGTGAGGATTCAAACATTTCAATTGTAGCCGTAGGAGACCCAACTTCCATTAGATGCAATTTTGAGGCGCTATGTGCGATCTATTTAAGTCTCTACCTAGGAATCGTAATTTCATTATGATGGTTTGGTTATTATATTTCAAATAATCTTTATATGCTAGTTTTCATGTTGAGTGTCATCCTTGAAGAGAAGCCAGTTGAGCCCGCTATAGGCGTCAGTTCGGTAGGCGACGGGCAACGATGGTTTGAGCATATGCAGAAGCAATCTGAGTGTCCACTTGGAGGATCCGTAAGCGTACGGGTCTGGACGAATTTGTCACAATGGGTGACCTACGATAAGGAGTATCATGGATTGGTCAGAACGTGTATGCAGGATGGGTTGTTGTCAGCTTCACGCTTTAAGATGTGCGTATGGATCTCGCATTAGGAGTTTTTAGTCAAGGATCTCGTTGTAAATGGTTTTCCCTTTTGGGAAAATGGAGATGGACTTTGAAAGTGATTGTTCCGCTCAGGTGGGATGTTAGTTGTAGGGTTGATTAATTTTTGGGATCGATTGTTGTCACTATTAGGGTAAGGGTTGTTGCGATTGTTCAAGGAATCTGGTTTCTCTTATGACCGGTAATGACATGAGCGGGTGTTAAGGATCAAATGGGCTATATTCTAGGCTAATGAGGAAATTTGAATGGATATGAGGTCGATAGGGTATAGATTCCAAGTAGGGGAGAATCGTTAGGGAATTAATGTAAATATTTCCTAATGCGGTACAATAGGGAATTCTATAAATAAGGATAAGGGAGTAGCCAGTTAATTTGAGGTATGAACCAAGGGTTATACAAGGGATAATGCTAGTGGTCATTTGTAAGCAAGGAAGCGAAGGTCAAAGATTTAGGGTTTTCTCGTTGAGGACATGAAGCAGGGACAATGACGCATAGCGGATATATGACTAGGTTTAGGTTGAGGGTTGTGATAGAGCCTCTCTGCCTGTTCTTGTCAAATAAAGGATTTGGGGTTTGAAGAATGACATGAACACCCGATTAGGGTCTAGTGGGATGTGATTTCGACTCATGTTAATTATGGTTAGGTATGGTAGATGGATAGCAAGACCATGGGTTGGGTCCATGGCTGTTGTGGAAGTGTTGTAAGCCTATGACGAGATTCGTAGCATTCACTAGGATGAGTTAGACCATCACAAGAGTGGTTGTTGGACTGTAGGAGGATCACAGCGAACACATAGGTTAAGTCGGGATGTTATTGTTGGTTGACTACTCTTTGTTGGGAATGAGGATTGTTGGAGCTGTAACGGTGTTTTAGGCTTGCATAGTTCTCAGATGGGTGAGACCCATGGGCAAGACCCGTATAGCTATGACAGATTGAGTAAAATCCGTGGGAGAGGCCTGTTTGGTTATGATAGTGTGGGTGAGACACGTGGGTGAGATCGGATTGATTATGTGTCTTGGGTGAGCGGACCATTCAGATGTTTGAGGTTATGCTCAGGGCATGTGGTTTTGGTTGTGAATTCCCAGGCCAATCGAAGGTTGGCGAGATCAACATGAGCTATAATTTTTATCATCAAATGGGATAAAATGGTGTCGTGGTGTTGCAAATCAGTAAGTGTACGACTCATGAGGGTGGAACCTGATAGTGTTTGGTATGGGTGGGACGTTAGATCAGGTATGGAGTAGGTAAGCTCAGTAATCAACATGTTGGATATGTGTGGTTGATAGGCTAGGGTAGCCTTTATCAGTTAGACTCTTGGGCAGTGTCTTGTTGTGTGACCATATGTGAGATTTTCAGTCTCAACGAGCGGTTAAGGATTTTGCATCCTAGGTGATTTAAAATCCGGACATGATTTATGGTTTTCCGTCTTCAGGAAGAGTTGTTGGGTTTTCTTTCGCTGGATGAGGTCAGAATGTTAAGGTTCGGTCTTCGTTAGGGTATGTGATATTTATTAAGATTGGGTTCCGATAGCAGTGTTGGTAGGTGGTCGTCGGTGTGAGATGACTTCTCAGTCTTAATTGAAATTCAGTTTGTACCCAAAGCAAAAGCCAAGACCACGAATTTCGAGGACGAAATTATTATAAGTAGGGGAAAGTTGTAACACCCGGTTTTCCATTTAATTATTTAAAGAGGGATATAAATATTAGAATAGTCAAGTACATATATAAATAGTGATTGATTATCTTTTTGATTAATTAAAAAGGGTATTTATAAGATTCATTTTTATCTAAATATTAACTAATCAAATAAATAAATAAGCTTTCAAATAATAATAATAATAATAATAATAATAATAATAATAATAATAATAATAATAATAATAAGGTGTATTAAAAATTAATGAAGAAGATTTAAGTGAAAGGATTAAATTGAAATTTAGGAAAACTTGTATTGAATAGAAATATAGGATTGGGGTTGTAATGTGTGCATGGATGAATTTCAAGGGGCTAAAATGCTATTTCTGAAAATCTGGTGTTATTTTGCCCCGTACAGTCGACAACCTGCATGCCTTCCTCCTCCTATTTTGTTTGAACTTGTATCGTATTCTCCATAAAGAAACAACATAAGCAGGGCCGTTCCAAGACGATTTAAAGCTCGAGGCAAAAACAAAAAATAAGACCCTTCAAAAATTAGTAATCACAAACAATAATACAACGATGTTTATGGAGACGGGTATCGGAGGACTTGTTATTATATATATATATATATATATATATATATATATATATATATATATATAGGTTCATGCGTAAACATAAATATGTTGCGAAAACGTGAAAATAGATTTCATATTATAAAAAATCAAACACATGTACTTTAGAAATTAAATTTATTAGCAATATATTAAAGATAGTAACTTTACATTAGATGATGTTATAGAATATAGATCTAAAGGTAGTTTTAACAACCGTTTTCTTTTTCACGTACTTAACCACTTTTAAATTCAAGTTTACATAATAAAAATGTCGGAAAAACATGTTTTGCAAATATGAAACAATTTCTCATGTACCATCGACTATCATCATGTAGTTGAAAGTTTGGATGAATTGTATTCAATCTCATAGGTTTTCCTTGTTTTCACGTGTATATATATATATATATATATATATATATATATATATATATATATATATATATATATATATATACAATTAAAAAAAACAGATTGTGTTTAAAGAATACGAGTTAAAAAAAAACCAAACAATCTAACAACCGAACCATTTTGAAAAACGGTCACTTTGATGTTTGGAAACAAACAAAAATGAGTATTTGATAAAAAAACAAAAGAAATTTCTTATGTTGATAAAACTCTAAAAAAAATTAAATTTGAAGAATAACTCGTCTTATCGGTAAGTTATTATATATGATTTCTATTAACAAACCTACAAATAATAGTTATTATATATATATGAAAAGATGGTGCAAAAAACATATTGCACAAATAATAGTTATATATATATATATATATATATATATATATATATATATATATATATATATATATATAGTTATAAATTCAACGTGAGTGATTAAGATATGTAAAAAAAACAAACTAAAACAACATACATAAAGAAACTTGATGGAGAAGAAGATTTAGAAAGTTATCAAATATTTTATCTTTGTGAAATTGTTGCATCTTATTCTTACAAGAGCATGTTATATATATACAACAAAACTACCTATCATACCTCATATAAATAGTATGACATGATATCTTTTACCAATTCACTAATTATTGGTGTCATTCACAATAATTTACAACACTCCCCCTTGGATGACACCATTTCTAATTTAGAGTTCAGTTTTGAAGTGCTACCTCATTAAAAACCTTGCTAAAGAAAACCCAGTGGGAAAAAACTTTAGCGAAGGGAAAAAGAGTGCAGTGTATAGTTGACTCCCCCTTATTTAGACATCTGTTACATTATATTCTATGCACATGTCGCATTCCAATGCCATGTACATGTTTCCTGAAGGTTGCAGTAGGAAGTGCCTTCGTAAAAAGGTCTGCTACATTGTTGTTGGATTGAACATATTTGATTTCAACTTGATGGTTCTTTATAAGCTCTTGAGTGTACTCAAAAAACTTTGGAGGTATATGTTTTGTCCTGTCGCTCTTGATATATCCTTCTTTCATTTGAGTGACACATGCTGAGTTATCTTCATATATCAAAGTTGGACCTATATCTTTTTCAAGTCCACATGAAGTTAAAACTAGTTGTGTCATCGATCTCAACCATGTACATTCTCTACTAGCTTCATTTAGTGCAATCACTTCCGCATGATTTGAGGATGTGGCAACAAGTGTTTGCTTTTGAGAACGCCAGGAAATTACAGTACCTCCATTCATGAATATGTATCCAGTTTGAGATCTAGCTTTATGAGGATCAGACAAATTACCTGCATCTGCATAACCAATTAAACCTTGTTTTGAATTGTTAGGATAAAATAATCCTAAATCACTAGTTCCTCGAAGGTATCGAAAAATATGTTTGATTCCATTCCAATGTCTTTTTGTTGGGGCTGAACTAAATCTTGCTAGCAAGTTTACAGCAAAAGAAATGTCAGGTCTAGTACAATTGGTAAGATACATAAGAGCTCCAATTGCATTAAGGTATGGTACTTCTGGACCAAGGATTTCTTCATTTTCTTCGCATGGACGAAATGGATCCTTGTTAATATTTAATGATCTAACAACCATTGGAGTGCTTAAAGGATTAGCATTGTCCATATTAAAACGTCTCAAAACTCGTTCTGTGTAATTTGATTGATGTACAAGTATTCCGTTAGGCATATGCTCAATCTGTAAACCAAGACAATATTTGGTTTTTCCAAGATCTTTCATTTCAAACTTTTTCTTTAAAAGTTCAATCACTTCAAGGATTTCTTTATTCGTTCCAATGATGTTTAGATCATCAACATAGACAACTATGATCACATACCCAGATGTTGTTTTCTTAATAAATACACATGGACAAATAATGTTATTTTTATAACCTTTACTTGTCAAATAATATCTCAAACAATTGTACCACATGCGTCCAGATTGCTTCAACCCATACAAAGATCTTTGTAATTTTATAGAATACATTTCTTTGGGTTTTGCACTTAATGCTTCGGGCATTTTAAATCCTTCAGGGATTTTCATATAGATATCATTATCAAGTGATCCATACAAGTAAGCTGTAACAACATCCATAAGACGCATCTCTAAATTTTTAGAGACTGCCAAGCTAATCAAATATCTAAAAGTGGTTGCATCCATTACCGGTGAATAAGTTTCCTCATAATCAATTCCAAGTCTTTGAGAGAAACCTTGAGCAACAAGTCTAGCCTTGTATCTTACAATTTCTTCTTTCTCATTTCTTTTTCGTACGAAGATCCATCTATACCCTAATGGTTTCACAACTTCAGGTGTGAGGATAATGGTCCCAAAAACCTTTCTCTTGTTAAGAGAATTTAACTCAACTTGCATAGCTTCCTTCCATTTAGCCCAATCACTTCTTCTTTGACATTCAATGACAGATTGTGGTTCGGGATCATCATTCATAATATCACATGCAACTGAATAAGAAAATATTGTACTTATATTTTCAGTTTCATTTTGGTCACATATTCTATTTGTTTGACCATAATTTTGTGCATCATCCTCCTTTCCTGGGGGAATTTGAATAATTCGTGTGTCTCCAGGAACACTTTCCTTATGATCCAGTGCAGTTTCTGATCCTCTTCTTTTTCGTGGGTTCTTATCCTTAGAACCAAATGGCCTTCCACGCTTCAGGCGTGTTTTAGAATCTTGAGTGACTTTATCATCAGATTGTCCATGTGGAATTTCAATTCGAGCTGGAACATTGACAGCCGGTATATATGATTTAGTCACTCTTTTTGTGTCAGTAAATGCATCAGGCAATTGATTTGCCATTTCTTGGAAATGCATTATCCTTTGAAGTTCCATGTCACATTGCTTTGTGCGAGGGTCAAGATATGATAAAGAAGGCTCATGCCATGACACATCTTTTTCCATAATCTTCTTTTCTCCCCTAATGATGGGAAATTTGCCTCATCAAATTGGCAATCTGCTAGGCGTGCTATAAAAACATCACCTGTTAACGGTTCAAGATATCTTATAATAGATACTGACTCAAAACCAACATATATCCCTAACCTTCTTTGAGGACCCATTTTGGTCCGTTGAGGTGGTGCAATAGGGACATATACTGCACACCCAAAAATTCTCAAATGGGATATATTTGGTTCTTGACCGAAAGCAAGTTGTAGTGGAGAATATACATGATATGAACTTGGTCTCATGCGTATCAATGATCCAGCATGTAAGATTGCATGGCCCCAAACAGATACAGGAAGTTTGGTCCTCATTATCAATGGTCTAGCTACCAGTTGGAGACGTTTAATCAGTGATTCAACTAAACCATTTTGTGTATGTACATGAGCAACTGGATGCTCAACAACAATCCCTACAGACATACAATAGTCATTAAATGCTTGTGAAGTAAATTCACCAGCATTATCAAGTCTCACTTTTTTGATAGTATAATCAGGGAAATGTGCCCTTAATTTAATAATTTGGGCAAGAAATTTTGCAAAGGCCATATTACGAGTTGATAATAGGCAAACATGAGACCATTTGCTGGATGCATCTATTATGACCATAAAGTATCTAAATGGTCCAGATGGTGGGTGAATCGGTCCACATATATCACCTTGAATTCTTTCTAAAAATCTAGGTGACTCCCTTTCAACTTTCATTGGAGAATGCTTTATAATTAACTTTCCAAGGGAACAAGATGCACATGGTTTTATGCTGTTGGGTTGAGGGAACTTTTGGTCCTTCAATGGATGCCCATTCGTATTTTCAATTATCCTTCACATCATTGTTAATCCTGGGTGGCCCAACCTATCATGCCATAAATTGAATGTCCCGGGATCACAATTTTTTTCTTTAATTACCATATTTGATTCAGTCATATGTATATATGTATAATGAAGACCAGAATCAAGCGTTGGTAGTTTTTCAAGCACATGATTTTTGTCTATAATATACATGTATTTCTTATTTTCAATGGTCACAGTTTTTGTATCATATCCTTTGAAATATATGTCATTGAAACTGAGTAAGTTTCTATTAGACTTTGGAGAAAACAAGGCATTTTCTATACAAAAGCTTGTACCATTTGGTAATATAAAATGGGCTTTCCTGGTTCCCTCTATCATGTCTGCAGGACCTGATATTGTATGTATGATTGTTTTTGTTGGTACTAATTTTGAAAAATATTTCTTTGATTTCAGAATAGTATGTGTACTACCACTATCTGCTATACAAAGATCTCCAATCTTTTCTTGGTGTTGCGCTCCAGTTGGACTCATATTAAACTTCACATATGAAAGGAATAATAAGTGAATAAACATAATAATTATTATTATTAAAAAGAAAGTTCATTTATTGAAGGAAAGGCATTACAAACGAAGGAAAAACAGTCTTACTAGAACAATAATAGATTTTTTTTTAGTTTATGTCTTCCATGTCATTGCAGAAATCAGCAACATTTAGCGGAGTGAATTCAACATTATCAATGAGGTTTGCTTCTTTTCCTTTTCCTTTAATGGACTCTTGATAAAGTCGACAAAGATGTGCAGGTGTGCGACAGGTCCTGGACCAATGGCCTGAGCTACCACATCTATAACATGAACCATCTGATTTTTGTGACGTCCCAACATCATGCTTTGACACTTTGGTCTTATCTTTTGTATGGACATTGCTTCTTTGTGAAGATTGGTAATTATGTCTTTTCTGGCCACGACCACGATTATTACCTTGTCCACGACCAAAATTATGGTTCTGATTATGGCTTTGGTTTCGATTAAAATAGCCACGGCCTCATCCTCGGCCACGACCACGCCCTCGTCCACGTGTATTGTTTCGATTACCATCAGTATTTGTAGCATTTGCTTCAGGAAGTGCTACTGATCCTGTTGGACGAGATTCATGGTTTTTCATCAAGAGCTCGTTGTTTTGCTCTGCAACAAGCAGGCATGCATTTAGTTCAGAATATCTTGTGAACTTTTGCATTCGATATTGTTGCATCAAGGTAATGTTTGTTGCATGAAATGTGGAGTAAGTTTTCTCCAACATATCTTCATCAGTAACTTCTTGTCCACAATACTTGAGTTGTGAACATATTCTGAACAAAGCTGAGTTGTATTCATTCACTTTCTTGAAGTCTTGAAACCTCAGTGTTCTCCATTCATCTCTAGCATTTGGAAGTATAACTTCCTTTTGATGATCAAATCTTTCTTTCAAAAGATTCCAGAGAATACTTGGATCAGTAACATCAAGATATTCAAATCTTAACATTTCATCAATATGCTTACGAAGGAAAACTTGTGCTTTTGCTTTGTCTTGTGCCAAGCAATTATTAAATTCGTATATAGCATTTGAGATTCCCATGGACTCAAGATGCATTTTTACATCTATCATCCATGGCACATAGTTTTTTCCACTAACTTCAAGTGCTGCAAACTCGAGCTTTGCAATGTTGGACATAATGTAACTATAAATTTTAAACAAAATAAAAATAAAATAAAATTAGAATCCATTTATTTCAATAAATATTACACAAAAAAGAAGCGGTAAAGCTAACATTGTATACAAGCCTAAAAGTAGATGAAATTCCATATTATCTTCGATGTTAAGAATTGAGATGAGAAGTAACATGACTATTATAGTCATAATTATCACAAAAGGGTGAATCATCTTGAAGCTTGATTTCTTGAAATTGATTTGTTTGATAGAAAAGAGAAAATATTTGTTGTGGGTAAAATAAACAGGGTAAATATGTTTATTTATAGTAAAAACTATAGCCGTTGTTTTTACTGTTTATAACCGTTACATATATATATTCGTTGTGTGTATATGTATTCTATAAATCATCTAATAACACTTATAACCAATACATAACCTTACATGGGAAACATAAATAAATATTAGTAAATGTTTAAATAAAATTAAGAAGAGTATCTAAAATATAAATAAACATTGACATGTATAAATAAATATAATTTAAATGTTAGTATGTATAAATAAAAGTTAGTTGCATAATGTAAATGTTAGTTTGCATAAATAAAAATTAGTTGCATAATGTAAATGTTAATATGCATAAAAATTAGAATACATAAAGAAATGTTAAAATAAGAAATAAAAAAAATTGTTAGTAGTCCATAATGTCCATAATGTATAATTTTTTTAATTCATTAGTATTATTGTTATTTTAATATGATGGAGGTTTTTATAATTAATATTGTTTTTACTAAGTAATACATACCTTGATTAAAATAGATGTGATTTCCACTTGTTTAATAATCTTGATAAGAGCTTTCGTGTTGATAACGTGTTATAAATTCAACGTGATTAAGATATGTAAAAAAAACAAACTAAAACAACATACGTAAAGAAACTTGATGGAGAAGAAGATTTAGAAAGATATCAGATATTTTATCTTTGTGAAATTGTTGCATCTTATTCTTACAAGAGCATGTTATATATATACAACAAAACTACCTATCATACGTCATATAAATAGTATGACATGATATCTTTTACCAATTCACCAATTATTGGTGTCATTCACAATATGAAATTGTTGCATCTTATTCTTACAAGAGCATGTTATATATATACAACAAAACTACCTATCATACGTCATATAAATAGTATGACATGATATCTTTTACCAATTCACCAATTATTGGTGTCATTCACAATAATTTACAACATATATATATATATATATATATATATATATATATATATATATATATGAAAAGATGGTGCAAAAAAAATATTGCATATATAAAAGTTATGATTGATAATTTGCCTAAAAACACCAAAGATTTAAATGAAACATATGGTTGGGTTGTTTTGTCAGAATCAAGAAGAGTTAAAAAGAACATTTCTATTATTTGGTTGTTTTATTTATAATACCAAAAAATATAAGGGTCATATTTTGTAATTTGGATTTCAATTCATTAAAGTCAAGAAGTACGAATTAAAACCTAAGTGCTTTAAAGTATTAAAAAATACATAAAAAAGAATTATAAAAATATTCTATGATCATTATAAAAAAAGGGGCCCAATTGAATAATAAAAAATATAAGAAATAGAGAAAATGCATACCATCATATTAAAAAAGTTGATTTAAGAGATTCGAACCAACATAATTGAAAGTGAAGCGCCTAAAACAACAGCTCGTAAACATCTCAACAGCCGAAACCTTCGTAAATAATTTTCTAAAATGTATATATATATATATATATATATATATATATATATATATATATATATATAATGAAAAGAAATTAATTTTGGGGCCACAAATCGTTGTGAGGCCCGGGGCCGTCGCCCAGCTTGTCCGCCCTATTGGGTCGGCCCTGAACCTAAGTCCCACTTTTATCCATTGAATAAAACCCAAATCGTTGCAATGAAGGTTTAATGTGTAGTGTGTTTTATGTCCGGATGCTAGAGAGAATTTTAAATAGAGAAAGGAGTGAGAGAGAGAATAGAGAAAGGGGAAGAGGGTTGTGATCCTCGGTGAGTGTATGTGACGATCGAGGGTGAAGACGGAAAGAAGAGCAATGATCAATTTCTTGGGATGATACGAATTGATTATGAATTGGCTTTAGAGAAAAGTAAAGTTTTTTGTACGAATTGATCCCCAGACTTATTTTTTTTGGCTTTATAGGGGCACAATGTACATTTTTTTGGTCTAAAAGGTCACTGAACCGACTATTATAGGTTGATAATGACTAAAAGAGCAGGTCATATCCTAGTTTAGGGACCCATAAAGCCCGACAAAAACTTTAGGGACTCAACGGGTAAACCCTAGAAAGTTCGTAGGACATTTGTATCATTTTCCCATAGAGAAATGGTAGAAGGTAAGGGAAAGAAAAAGATTTCCGGTGAATTCGTGTATGTCGAGAAAGGAAGAAGTTGGGGATGCTGTGTATTTCCGGCAAGCTATGGTGCACCTCCGACAAGTCGACAACAAAGGTGACATTCTAATGGTGGTGTAATGTACGGATGCATGTATGGTGTTCTTAAGAGTCTAAGTGATTGTAAAATGACACACCATTTATCCTTCCTATTAATTTAATGAATGTATGGTTATTTGAATCAAATCTGGTTATGTAAACCATCGATGTGCTTGGGTAAAGTTCGAGGTACCATGAAATGCTAATGGATTTGGGAGAACAAGGGGCTGTAATATGTGGGTGTATGTGTGAACCTTGTTTTATACATACGTATTCCGGTGAGGTCGTGTAGCTCCGACAACCAAAGAGCATCAGAAGCATTAATCAGAGGTGTGATGGGGAAGGGCTTAACCCCGTTTGTTCTTCATCGTTGTTGAAGGGGTGTTACTCGCCAGAGATGGCTGCATCAGTGACTAGTGAAGTCAACCTTGACTGGTGCGCTGGAGATGGAGGCAATAGGTAATTTTCCTTTGTCTTTGATTTGTTCTCGAATTATGTTAGATTTTAGCTATTGGGCTGATTTTATGAATAAACCCTTTATGGGCTAATAAATCGGATTGTTCTGATGACTAGTATTTGGGCTTGGAGATTTGGGTTTTATCGATAGTTAAATTAATACAGATTAATTAAGATATCAAATGATAGGAAATATTTTTTAAATATGATTTGTTTTAATTATTTATAAGATCAATTTATGGAATAAGATTATAAATATATAATAACTACCGAGTAAGATTAGGTGAAAATGATTAAATATAATTTACTTGATCGGTTGGTTAATTATCAATTATGTATCTTATTTAAGGGTTAGATTAATCCTGATGATTAAGAATGAGATAGGCTGAACCTGAAAATTTAGACACATAATCAAGTGCGGACCAATTGTTATTAAGGAAATAACAATGAATAAGAGAGATATTATGAAGTATTACTAAGTGATATTCGAGATATGAACTAAGTAGATATTAATGTTATGGGATGTAGGTGTTCAGGGAGGGGGACAACCATCTTTACCACTCTGGTGGTTTTAATCTGAGTTTCATGTTCGGGTGAGTCTCCTTACTGTACTTTTTGGTCAAAGGCATCAATGCCGTCCCAGTAGATTATGTATGTAGGATGTTAGTTGTCTTTGTGAATCTTGCATGTGTTTGTATGTATACCGGACAGGCCCCGATGTCAGGCGGAACCTGATGAATATGTTGGGGGGACCACAGGTTACTGACAGATCTGTATTGGGCGGCGCCCGATGAATGCCAGGTAAGGCCTGATGTATGCATGGTATATGGTATTTTTGGGAACTCGCTAAACTTTTTGCTTACGGTTTCATGTTTATAGTTTCAAGTACTTTTGGTTCCAAGGGGAAGGGCTTGTCGTGATCGTACCGCGTCCACCAGTGTTTTGTATGATTTGATTTGTTTTGTACCCTAATAATTATACGACATGTTTTATATTCTTATGGGATTTCTAAATTGAATTAATGGTTGTTTATAAATTTAAAGAAAAACTTTCACTTAGAATTTTTTGGACGTTAGAAGAGTATACCTCACAGACACAAGCATGGTAAGCTAAGGATTCAATAACATTAATATTTGATTTATCAGTCTCTAGACCCTTGGATGAGACAATGTGAACGGGTATGAGACCTTGATCAACCATGAAATGACATTTTTCATAATTTAAAACAAGGTTAATGTCAATGTATCTATCAAAAAAAATTGTCAAGTTACCTAAACACTCTTTAAAGGAATTACCATGTACAATGAAATCATCTATGAAATTGGATCCTCCGATAAGCAAAGGTGCTTAAGGGAGAAGTAAAGGAGGTCTTTTCATGGTCTTTAGTGACGGAACCCATAATACCCATCAAGATAACAGTAATGGGTCTTTCCCACTAATCTTTCCAACATTTGATCAATAAAGGGTAGCGGGAAATAATATTTATTAGTAGCATTATTTAGTATTCTATAATCAATACAAACTCGCCATCTGTTTTGCACATGGGTGAGGATTAATTTACCTTGGGCATTTTCAGAAACGGTAATACCTAACTTTTTAGGTACTACTTGAACCAGGATTACATATTTGTTATCCAAGACTAGGTAAATCATTCCCACTTTCAAGAGCTTCAAGATCTCTTTCTTGACCACTTCCATCATTGGTGGGTTTAGTCTCCTTTGATCATCTTTTGTTGGCTTGTAATGATCATCTATAAAGATTTTATGCATGCAAAGTGATCGGCTCAATCCCTTGATATCAGATATGGTCTATTTGATTGCTCCTTTGTATCCCTTTTAAGGTGGTCAGCAACTCTTTTTCCTCTTCTTTTGATAACTTGATAGAAATGATCACCAGTTAGGTCTCTTTGTCACCTAATAAGAATATTTAAGGTGATCGAGAAGTGTATTCAACTCTAGAAGTGGTGCCTACACATTACAAGAAAGCAATTTTTCATTAGTAATTGGTAATTTCAGTTTTAACTACTCACCTTTCATATTCTTTCTTTCCATGCATGTGGCAATGTCCCCCAAATCTTCTCCCAAGACAAACTCTCTTGATAAATCCATGGTTGTGTTTTCATCTTAGTT
Source organism: Lactuca serriola (assembly GCF_051521515.1). NCBI lineage: Eukaryota > Viridiplantae > Streptophyta > Magnoliopsida > Asterales > Asteraceae > Lactuca > Lactuca serriola. Next base: position 25,676,168 of record NC_136411.1, read on the forward strand.
CTTATTTAAAACTAATGCTACCAACTCTTTATCACTAACATCAAAACATTGATCAAATAGTGGTTCAATCATATCAATAAATTTAAGAGCATGAATATGACTTGGATATTACATAACCTTATAGATGTTGAAATTTATAACCACCCTCAAACTCCATAAATATAGTGCCGTTATAGACATCTATTTTGTTTTTATGTTTCCATAAAGGGCCTCCCCAAAAGTATGGAGCTTGGATTGGGATTTTCATCATCACCCATGTCTAATACATAAAAGTAGGCTGGAAAAACAAGCTCATTGACTTTCACTAATATGTCCTCTAATACACCCTTAGGATGTACTATAGATCAGTCGGCAAGTTGAATGATAAACCTGGTTTTTGGTAAATATCCACATCATATTTATTTATAGCAAGAATATGACAAAATATTAATGGAAGTTGAGTTCAAGCATTGCGCGGGTTACATGAAGATTACCCAACTTGCAAGGAACCGTGAAAACTCTTGGGTCTTTGCATTTTTGGGGCAATCTCTTTTGTAAAACCGTGGATATATTTTCCTAGACTTTTACGATGTCATTCCCTTTTAATTGATTTTTATATGTGCAAATTTCAGTAAGGATCTTTGCATATCTACAAACTTGTTTTATAGCATCGATAAGGGGAATGTTAACCTTAACTTTTCTTAACATTTCCATTATTTCATTATCTTCTTGCTCTTTATTTTAGTATACAAATCTTCCGAGAAGTGGAAGTGGTGTGACTCTTCATGGTCAACCTGAAATTTAGGACCATCATATCTCTTTCCACCTCTTAGTGTGATGGCACAAACCTTGTGCATCGAGTTGCTTTTATTTTGGGTGGGCAACTTTCCTTGAGATTCCAATTTTCTAACGGATGTAGCAAGTTATGACATTTGCTGCTCTAAGTTCTTTATTCTTACCTTTGTCTCCTTTTGGAATGATTAGGTGCTAGTTTCCAAGATCTTGACTATGTCCTCCAAGGACATACTTGATGAACCCGTTTATTGAGGAGGATGGTGTGGTTGCCTTGGCTTAAAATTCTTAAGTTGGAATGGTGGCCTTCGTTGATATGGAGGCGGTTATCTTTGTTGATAACACATATTTTGATTATTGTTCCACCCTTGATTTTCGTAGGGTTGATCAAAATTCCTCTGGTTTTTCTTGTGATATCCTCCTATTGCTTGCATTTATTCCATACCTTCTTGTAATTGTGGCCATATATCAATTGAATATCCCACTTGAGTGCAAATAACGAAAGGGCGAGGTGTGGCATGCACATACTTATCTTTAGCAAGCATCATGACCACCTTTGAAATATCGGATAACTGAGCGGGAATTTGAGGGGTATGCGCCTCTTTTACAACTTGGATTGCATCCATGTGCTATTCTTCATCATGTGTAGAATTATTGGAGCCTTTTTGATAAGATTGCGGATCTCGGTTGAGGTCTTACTGATAAATACTCTCTACTTGAGGCATTAAATAGCCTCCTTTCCCAAGGAGTCATGCCTTCAATGAAGTATTGGAGGAGTTGATATTCACTGATTCAGTGTTAAGGGCAAGGGCATAAAAGATTTTTAAACCTTTCCCGATGTGTGTGGAAGGCTTCTCTCCTGTATTTCTTGATTTTTATGACCACCCTTCTCAAGGATGAAGCTTTCATATCAGGAAAGTACTTGTCCAAGAAAAATTGTGCAAGGCCTACCCATGTAGTGACCATCTCCAATGGGAGGTCATGGAGATGATCTTTTACTACATTTTGCACCACAAAGGGGAATGTCTTATGCTTGATTTGGTCCTTCGTGACATTGTGTGGTTTTATGCCAACACATACAACATGGAACTTGGTAAGGAACTTGTTGGGATGTTTATTTTCGAGCCCTTTAAAAGATGGTATGAGGTGTATAAATCTAGATTTCTATTCGAGCTTGGTTGAAGCCCGAAAGGTGATGGATAGAGGTAATTAAGTAGCCTCTTGCCTCACCCGTTGGCAAAGGGTTTGCTCGGGTGGTTGATTTGGCGGACTATTGTGTGACATAAGTTTTATGGAGTTGGTGTTTCAATAGATGTAGGGTATGGGATGTTGTGAGTGGTGAACAAGGTGGAGTCGTGTTTCTAGGTGATGAGGGTTAAGGTGAGAGTGAGGGGGTTTCTTTTTGATATACTTGAGAGGGTTACTTCCTCCCAAATGTTTATTATCGAAGGAGTGGATGAAAAAGAAGTCCTGGAATCTGGTTGCTTCTTTCGAAGCTTGGCTTGCTTTTGTAACCTCTTTGTAGTCTTCTTTCTCTATGTGTAAACTGGTAATGGCACACCTGTATGAGAAGATCTTAACATAAACAATTAATAATATCGTTTCCCCGACAATGACGCCAATTTGTTGGTGGTTAAATCCAGCAAAATAAATTATCAAAATGTGATAAATGACGAACCAACTTGGACACATTAAGGTTTAGTATGAATGGAAGTAAGGTTTGTGTCCTCAAGGAAACTTTTTAACAAATTTTACCAAAGATATTCAGTTACAAGTATGACTGACACTTAAACGAATAAAAACAAGGGGGGTTGATTTTAGAAACTACTACTACTAGCATGAAGTGTATTAAAACTAAATTCAAATAATAAAAAACATTCCAAAACAATGGTTATTTTTTATGAATCAAGTTATGATCATCAATAATTATGGTGAGATGATCTTATACATAATGAATTGTATTGACACGTGATATTAAGTTGTTCTAACCAAATGCAGTTCATTGATTAAACCTAATAAGTAACACTAAAATTCTAGCAATTTTGATCTTAGAATGCACATTGCAATGATATTCTTGGAAGCGTCAATTATAATAAACCATTCACAGCGTTCAAAATGTTTAATTATAGTGTATGAATCTATAATTTAATTTAATTCATAGACTACAACAACACCATTAATTGTTCGCAAGAACGTTATTAGCAAATTAACGAAGTGTTCAATTTCTTTAACAATCTAACATGTTTTCGAACAAAATCTAGAATTGGATACAAGAAAACATACAAACAAATCATTCGAGTAGATCTAACATAATTACTTCACATAAAAGTTTGAATCTCAAGACTTACAATACTTCAATAGATAAACCATGATGTTGGAATCTGTGAGATTTAGCCACACATAATGACTAAATCTTAAAATAATCTAAGAAACACATGTAAAAACAAAAATACAATTAAAAGAAATTAATGTTCTTGACTTGAAGTAGATGAATTCTCCTTCAAAAAGCTCCACAAAAAGAATTGCGTGGTCCAAATGTCCCAAAAATCGTGTTTAAAGGAAGTGTGTATAAGCAGTTTTCGCATCGACACGATCGTATTACTAGACAGGCTAAAATCAGCACGACCGTGTGTTCCATAAAAAGTGTTGAGAATCTGCCTTAGCATAGCCACATGACATTCCTTTGCAAAACTCACCACGACTATGTTGAGCTGTTGTCTTACATTTTCCTACTTTAACTTCAATATCTAAAATCATCTCTCGATCTTTGATATCGCTAAAGTTAGTCATATATTCTAAGCAATATTTTAATACATTTTGCTACATTTTGGTTATTTATTAAGATATTAGTTACTTATTATGTGTGAAATCTATTTTGTAGCCAAAATGAAATTCTCAATGAAAAAGAAGCAAATTGGACAAGCTGGAGACTTGGAGATTAGAAGCACTCATCAAGAGGAAGTAAAGATAAGAAATTGTGTGCAAAAATGGTTGCCAAGTCGTGGTCACATGAATCCTACAACTTGGTGACGTGGCAGGTTAAAGAATCTTTTCGGGTGTTCTACATGGAAGCTTGGAGGTTACATATAGGAAGTATCCCCCACATCGTGGTGAGCTTTCTGCCATGATGTGGCACCTATTTTATGGAAACTTATAAATACGACTTTTAGGTCAAATTTTGAGATATGTTGTGATTTATTACGACTAAGGGCGATAAAAACCTTCTGAGAAACCCTTGGAAGGCAATGAATCGATTGGAGATCAATGACTAAAGAGATATATAGGCGAAAAAACTCAACAATCATTTGGTTTCCTAGTTTACATTATGTCTACTCTAGTTTACTCTATTTATGAGTTTTTTAGATTTAGTTATGAGCTAAATACCCTAACTTTCGTTAGGCATAGATGAACCCTACTATTATGCGTTGATTTTTAAGTCGGTATTCCTTTAGTATCCAAAATCATCTCTCCAATATTCCATTAGCATCCAAAATCATCCCCCAATCTTCCTTTTGCATTCAAACCTACAAAAACGACCAAAATACACCAAGATAGATTGTGTTCCACCAAAGCATATGACCCGTTGAACTGGACTGAACCAGAAAACAATTGGGGCCTGACCCAAACCGAACCGGAAATACATTTAACTAGGCCGGTTTTCAGTTTTAATCATTAACAAAATTGGTTATTGGGTTTGGACGGGACCGAACCCGAAATAAGCCTTTTTACCTGGACCGGACTGGAAACAAAATGTTTTTTCATCAACATATAATGCTTCTAATTTTTGTTAACGTGTTGTTATCGGTTTTATTTTATTTTTTTGGTTAAAAAGTGCATTTTGTTTTTTAAAAATGATGTTTTTGGTTTAAAAAAAATGCATTGTTTTAAAATGTGTTGTTTTGGTTAAAAGTGCAGTATTTTTTATAAAACGTGCGTTAAAAAATGCAGTTGTGATTTTTATTTTATAAAAATTGGTGTTTTTTATATATATGAAGCCCAAATAAATGGTCCAACAAATATTTAGCCCAACAAATGGTCCAATTCCATCCAGAAATTGAAACCCGGTTTGGGACCTAGAACTAAACCGGACTGAAATCGACATACCCCAAAATGGTCTGGTTTTCGATTAAAATAATTCAAGAATTTCGGGTTTTGAGTGTGACATCCCCATTTTTACGGCCAGAAAAGACCGATTTTGTTTATGCTTTATAAAAATCAGAGTACCCCTTTTAATAAAAATGTTGCGTAATTTGTTCCCAGAAAAACATGATAAATGTGTTATCAAAGCATTTCCGAAGAAATGTATTTTAGTCATTTTAAAACTTTTGGAGGTCATCATCAAAACAGAAACATAAACATAAACAGAACTTACATTCATTTACACTAATGATATACATCTCTTTTAAATCTCTCAGTGTAAAGTAGCTTCATATCGACACCTGTGATACAAATAAGTTTGAGTGGGTCATGTTAGGAAACCTGGTAAGTACATAGAGTTTTCAACCCACAATAATATAATTATTATGTTTAAACATCAAAGAGTAAATTACACGAATGGTACCTATGGTTTAGCGTAATTTGCGCGTTTGGTCCCTTACTTATTTTTTAACTTGGAAGGTCCCTATTGTTTGTTTTTGTTCTGCGCTTGGTCCCTGTCTTACCAAAAAACCCTATTTTGCCATTGATTTTTTAATTTATTTAAATAAACACACCACCAACCTTATCCCCCTCACCTTACTTTACCTACCCCACTATTTTTCCTTATTTAAATAATAGTATTTTTAGGTAAGATAGGGACCAAACGCGTAACAAAAACAAACAGTAGGGACCAATGGTGTAACAAAAACAAACAGTATGGACTTTCCGAGTTAAAAAAATAAGTTAGGGATCAAACACGCAAATTACCCCAAACCATAAGGATCATTCGTATAATTTACTCAACATCAAACAATCAACCCAATTACACATCCCCGTTATCTTCTTTATTTCTTAAGGATTTGCCCTAAGAATCATCTATCATTCACTCATTTATTCCTAAGAAATAGGCACGAAGTCCATCGTTGCTAATGATACAATTGTCAATGTTATCTACTAAGCACATCTGCCAATATTATCATTTAGGCACAACTGCCAGAATTGTGACATTCTCTATTAGGCATAGTTGTCGATATTGTCCTTTGGGCGCAACTGCCAGTGTTATGATGTTCTCTATTAGACGCAGCTACTGATACTATCCTAGAGCGCAACTGCTAGGAGGTTTAGAGTACATCGTAGATCGAAACATCTACATGTTGTGGCACAGCTGCCAATGCTCATCTATAGGGTACTAAGTCCATTGCTGCCAGTGTTCACCTACAGGGCACTATGTCCATACTGCCAATGTTCCTCTATATCAGTTTTCACCCTTCATCGTTCATCTACCCATGTTTTACCCAACATATTTTCGTAGATATAAAATACATATACAGTTTAAATCATTTAAAACATGTATAAAACGTTCATCCAACATAAATAGAAAGTATACAGATAATATGCACACATAGCACATAGTTTTTATAAAATACTTCATATCTATGTGTAAGATGAAAGCAACTATGCACTCACTTGTAAAAGTGACGACTCGAAATTCAAGCTACGCTTCACTTCTTAACAATATGATATCCTTCAACGAAACCTAGTATTATTACCACTAGATTTTAGTCTAATATTTATTGCGACTAATAATTAGTCTACATTCATCATTAACTCAGAGTCTACTTCATGATCTATCAAGTAAGGATTAGCCAGGTAGGATAGTTGGGAGGCAGGGCCATTTCGGCATGTAGCTTTTTTGAAATTCAACAACCAAACCCAATGTGATCATTCTAGACACCTCTCCCGTAAGTAGTTCAATCAGTATAACGACTTTGAATCACTGATAAATTTTATTTATAGGTTCATAATAACGATATTATAAGCTATATTTAAAGTAGGGTAGCATAACTTACTTAGCTAAGAGTCGGGCTCTGCAGGGGCAGAATTTCGTCGCTGAATCTTTCTAAGAAAGATTCATGCAGCGCTTAAGCGCTCACCTTACTATACTAAAAACTACAGAAAAAGAAGTCGAATCATAAGGGACCGAAATGCTCAGGGGATAAGAAGGGAAAGACTCTTGAATAAAGAGAATGGTGCAAGAAATATGGGAGCTAGAGGCTCTTATTTATAGTGATTGAATTTTCAAAAACTACCCTCCATAGTTACTTAATGACCTTATAGTTATATAAATGATTAAACACCCATTTATAATACTATTTTAAATAGATTTAATGATATTTGTACTAAACTAATATCGAAAGTACTCAATACTAGTCTTATAGTGACCGCATCGTCAATATCTTCCTAACGATATATACACAGAGACGAATCTACACTGACATAAAGGGTGTCCATGGACACCCATAAATTTAGAATTCTATTTATAAGTTATATCATAAACTCTAAAGGACACTGTTGGTAAAAGAAAGAGGACACCCTTTGGTATGGTAACAAAAACGAAAAAAATAAAACAATATTTTGATATTTCAGATTTGTCAATCATAATCTGTTATTAACCTTTAATACTAATAAAAAACAATTCAAGAGCAAAATTTTAGGAGTTGGTTAAGTAAACAATATATTTTTCGAAAATATAACAAGAATGAATATTTCAAACTAAGTCATCTTTAAATTGCAAAGGTAGAAATACTAGAAAACTTGTAAAGTGGAAAAACGAAAAACCTAAAAAAAATACGATTTTTCAGTGCCTTCACCTTCCAAGCACTTCGTCTTCCAGATTGGAAATGCTTCCTTTTGCCGCCGTTGATTCTTTGGTGTCGCAGACGATCACAACTTCGGTCGTCTCGGACCTCTAACGATTGCAAGTTGTCTTCAACAGTTCTTTGGGTGAATGTTTTGGAGCACTGGTCGTTTCCCAACTCCTCATCGCCACTCACATCAGATATCATCTCTGCAATCATCTGAATGGAATGGACCACCGTTCGTTGTCGTTGTCGTTGCACCCAACAACCTACGCTGCTTCCTCCTCATTCAGTTTATATTTGGGTAAGTCTCTCTCGCTTTAGAGTTAAGGTTAAATTGCATTTGCATAGTGGTGGTCGTATAATTTATGGTGTAAAGCAATTAGATGAAAAGTTATAGGGTACCTAAAACCTAGAAAAGTTATAGTCTAAACCTTTAAAAAGAAAATTAGCCTTACTTTTGTATCATTATGCGAGGAATAATATGTCTTGTTATTTGTTTAAACACTTATAACTATCAATTAATTTACTTTCCAATTTCATTTGTTATACTAGTATATATTATTTGTTCTGCGACTGACGCTTTATTTATATTATAGATATATAACTCTATAAATATAGTACTGGATTTATTTGTTTTTTTATGATTTATTTAGATTATAACCGTTTATGTTATTAGTTTAGGTATAATGCTGACAATTTATTTTAAAAAAAAAGGCAAAGTAGACACTTTATCTCGTGATTATGATAATTAACATTGAAACGGTAATTAACAACAAACATTATCGAAACATACGAGATTTGATTTATAAATGATTGTCTAGTGTCGTATATTGTAAAAGATGTGTTAGTTATAGATTTTTTTTTAAAATTTGATAACATGTTGTGAAGAATTGTAAAAAAATTATGAGTATTTTAAATTATTTTGACATTTGTTTGATAAAGTTAATAAATAATTGGCTAAGATGATATTACCGACAAAACCGACCCGGTAACCAAAATATTATGATATGTTTATTTTATGATATCATTTAAATGGGACACACGTTAATGTGAATCTTAGATTCGCCACTGTATATACATATGTATATATATATATGTATACATATATATGATTTACACTTTATTTTAATACGTAAATGTGTTATTAAAAATTATAAATCGTTCATACGAACTTCGTTTTTGACGTTCTTTATATCCACGCGTAGCTATCGATGAGATCTACAACTTTCGTTTAGACTCCGTCTGCTATTTTTGAATTTATATTTTTGTCCATATTTTTATAAAATTAAATAATTTTACTAAAATCATAACTCTCTCGTACGAACTCCGTTTTTGGCATTCTTTTTCTCAAAATTCCTATTTTAAAGAGTACTATGATTTTTATTTTGGTCACATTAGCTAAAAGTCAAGCATTATCTTCGTAACTTTTTACGTCATACATTCGTTGTGCGCGGCTAACTTTTATATCTTATAAAAATCATATCTAATTCATACGGATTCGGATTTCAACAAAATTTATATTTTCAAGATCGGGACGACGTATACTTCATATATATATATATATATATATATATATATATATATATATATATATATATATATAGGGTTAGGTTAATGTTAGACGGCCTAATTTTGTGAGACCGTGAGACGCATTTTTTTATTTATTTTTATTTTTTTTAGTTAATTCAAGTTTCAAAAATAATATTTAAAAAAAGAATTTTTGGATTTTTCCATTTATTTTGCATTTTAAAATTATTTTTTAGAATATGTACAGTGTAATATTCTATTAGAATATTTCACGTATTTTTCAAAAAAAATGGAATTTATTTTTATTTTTTTTAGTTAATTCAAGTTCCAAAAATAATATTTAAAAAAAGAATTTTTAGATTTTTCCATTTATTCTGCATTTTAAAATTATTTTTTAGAATATGTCAGTGTAATATTCTATTAGAATATTTCCCGAATTTTTCAAAAAAAACAAAATTTTATTTTTTTTTTAATTGTTTTATTTTATTTTATTTTTTTTAGTTAATTCAAGTTCCAAAAATAATATTTAAAAAAAGAATTTTTGGATTTTTCCATTTATTTTTCATTTTAAAATTATTTTTAGATTTGGTCTCACGGTCTCACAAAATTAGGATAGTCTCAAATGAACCTGAACCTATATATATATATATATATATATATATATATATATATATATATATATATGTTTTGACGCACTTATTTTTACGATTTACGGACGATTCGACTGGTTTTTCCTATTTTATTATATTATAATAATAATCATGAAACTTTTAATATTCAAATAATTCTTCTTTATTAGGTCAAATAGTTACAATTGTTAACCCTAACTATTACTTTTGTTAAGATTATTTATCTTAGATAACAAAAAAAATCATATTTAACGTTTATAATATATCTTAATTGACTAGCCCTAAATCTGCAGTGTTACATCGGGTTTTCGGTCTTCAAACCAGTTCAATATGCTGCTCATCCCTAGCAACAGGTTCTTAGAAAACAAAAACTGGCTAATGAAATTTCTACTCATGGACCATAGTGGATACTAGCAGAATCATACATGGACAATAAGAGGTCCGTGGGCTTGGACCATGGTTGTTGATCACTGCATCACTACAAAACTTTAGAAGTTATGATATAAAGGAGCCCACTTTCTAAAATAATTTAATCGATGTTTTATATTGTTTATTTTGGATTTTTATTTATGTATAATGAAATATAAAACAAATTTTACTATTAAATCGATCCCATCAAGATGGTTTAAATGAAATCGGCATTAGATATAAAAATGTTTTGATCGATTCTTCTTTTTAGCGTTATTAACAGATTAATCCTCGATTGAATCGCATCTTATTGATGAATAATTGATTTGTTCCATATGGCTACATCTCCGACTCTATGCACCGCCATACCCACCACCGATTTGCGTGTAATTCTTCATCATCGTTATCTGGTTCTTGGTGCACCTGGTCAAATGGTGAAGATCAAAGTTTTAGATTAGGCAGAAGAAGAAGAAGAAATGGTGGAGAGGAGCGAAACTTAGTTGTTACCGATGGAGGCTCCATCAAAAGTGGATGCTTGGTCTCGACGGAGATAGTGATTCCGATCTGGTAGGGGGATGAACTTACAGACAAATTGGAACACACATACACAAAGAGTGGGAGAGAGAGAGAGAGAGAGAGAGAGGAGGGGAGGGAGGGAGAGAGAGAGAGAGTCATTTTTTGTATTTATTTATTAATTATAAAATAGTTAAAAAAGAAAAAAAAAATGAAAAATAAATATATTAAGGGTATTTTAGTTGTTCAATTTGGGGAGGGACCTTTTCCACATTCAAACTAGCTCAAAGGACTATCAATCCAAAAAAATCGTGGTTTAGACTAAAACCCTAAAAAAAATGCATACCACAGGGACCATTTTTGCAGTTTTGTCTAATGAATAATATAAAATTAAGGATAAATTTATAATATGTAAAAGTTTATACATTAACATTAACAACATGGTATAATGACAGTACGATGGAGTCATGGCGATGCTTTAGGACATCTCTAACCCAATACCAAGTCATTTTCTTAAGATTAAAATGGTGTAAAATAATCTCCAATAACCGTTTATTTCTTGCACTATATTGGTGTAAACGAATAGCACAACATTAAATTTGTTCTTATAATACTTTTTTACACAAAAATTATGACAAAGTTTTCTGTGATAATGTTATTCTCTCAAAGTTGTATTTTTATTCATTTTTAGTTTGTTAAATGTGATTTTGTATAAACTAAATGTAATAATTTTAAATATAATATTATATCATATATTGAGTTGACATAATATAGTTTTTTATTTAACAAATGGTGCTTTAATAAAAGTGTGTTATGAACGTAGTTTGTTATGTAATAAATGTTGCTATAATAAAATAAGAAGTAATGCATTCAAATTAATAATATACAAATAAGTTAGTTGGTTAAAATTTTATAATAACGAAAAGATATAAATAAATATGTAATTTGTAATAAGTTTATGGGTTCTTTTCGACAATTAGTTTTTGGTGTGTGTTTTGAGGTCTAGTGCGTCCTCGATATCTTTCCAAAGCTATTATCGGGATATCTGTTTTAAGTTACATATTTTTTAGATTAGATATAGGTATGTACTTTTCAAGCCTTGATGTCTATTTCAGTTTGATCGATTTTTACTGGACGTTTTTTGTTCCATTTGTGTTTCATCTCTGATTTTGATCTATGTTTTGTATTTGATTTCGATTTATATTTTATAGTTAACATATGATATTTAATGATATCTTGTTCTATTTATCTCGATTTTTTTTTTTAATTTTTGCATGTTTTTTGTGTGGGGACGAATGTTTGAAGAAAATCCTCCATTTAGGTATGTATTATCCCTCTATTTCAATTATATCATCCTTTTCTAAGTTCCATCCCATGAGTTCATGTGTTGCATATTGGGCACAATCATTCGATAGAAATAGAAAATATCTATTGTACACAAGTATATGTAATATGATACATGATATATACATTAAGTCTTCCGTTACCATAAAACCTTTTTTAGGTTCATGTGGTTATATATGTTGATTACAGATTAATAGTTTCTTATTAAAACATTGTACTTTTAAAATAAATGTTATAATTGGTATGAAATTACAACGCTGGTGATGCATTTTCAAAGACGATGCTATAATCTTCTTCTTATTAAACATTTTATTATGAGAAACATGAACAAGATGACCTTCAACTGCAAGTGGTCATTTTAACTGGATTTTCTTATTTAAAGATAAAGGACCTACATGCTAATTTCCAATGCCCATTTCATGATTCGAATTACCATGTATAATTGCTATGTGAATGATTAGTATGGACAAAATAACATTGTTTTAGTCAAACAACTAGAGGTTCGACTAAAAAGTGGTATGTCTCATGTGATTACTAGGTTTTTTTTTAATCAAGTTTATCAAAATTTCATTTATGTTGTAAAAAAGATAAATTTTCATTTATGTTGTAAAAGACATAAATATGCCTTTCATCATAGAACCTGAATGGTGGGGTCAAATTTGCATTCCTAAACAAATAAAAGACACAAAGGAAGAAAGATGATGAGTTCATCGATAGGAGCATACTCAAGGACCGTTTTTATAATTTACTTTTTATTATAACTTCAAATCTATGCATTTTTTTTTAAAATATTGTTTGTGTCGTTTTCTAACAGTTTTTTTTTTGGTATAGCTGCATTCGATTTAAAAAACATGTGTTATCTTTAATTTTAACATCAATATTTTTTTGAGAAGTATAAATATTCATGTATTTTGTTGTTGAAAACTTGAAATAAACATGTGTTGTTAAGGTGAAGTTGTATGAAGTTTATATGCCTTGTTTAGTTCACTTACTTTCTAAAAACTAAATGAAAGGGATCAAATATATGCAAGCTTTTGAACATGCTGACTTGCTGTTACTAACTTATTGCAAAATTAGCAATACATTAATTTTTAAGCAAACCCTTAGTTGGTATTTTAGATATTTGATTATTGCATCTTTTATAGTTATCTTATCTTGGTATTCAATAATGTATTTTGGGAAATCGAGTAAACTAACTAATATAAATAAGTTTTTTTTTTTTTTTTTTTTTTTTTTTTTTTTTTTTTTTTTTTTTTTTCTAAAAAATATTTGTTTTCTAGTTTTTGAAAATTAGCCAATTACTCCCGAATGATCGGAATCCTATGTAAGATCGTTTTTGGGTTTGCAATATCGGGATCGGGATCTTAAGATCCCACAAAATAAAACATAATTTTAATTTATAATTTTAAAACATAAAAAATATTTCAAACATTTAATTTTTCGTTCAAAAGTTATAAAAATTTCAAAATATTAGTCATAAGTCACAACACAAAATAATAAACGATAAATTGGTAAAAAAACTCATTTGGAAAAAAAAATCAAACGAAGGTAGGATCGAATCGGATCTCTATCCTATGATCCTACCTGCGATCATACACCAAATACGATCAGCTTGCGATCCGACTCGTTTTTCATACCTAGGATCATAGGATCATACGATAAGGATCGCGATTTTGACAACCACGCTTCATTCCACATTTTATCTTCAAATTTTGTAGTTTTTTCTTAGTTTTATTTTCAAAATAATTTGTACTTATGTCCAAAATGTCTATTTTGAAGTAATTAATGTCACTGTTTCCAATCAAATGTCTGATTTTATGTTATAATAGCATATACAGTTCACATTTACTATGTTCATTTAACTTTTTGTTTGATTTATAAGTAAAAAACTAATTTTTTTTCTCGAAATTATGGAATTTTCCATCGGATTTCAGACTTGTTCTTGTTATCCGCATCCCTCTTCTGAATAGTTTGGAACATATTTTCAACTTGTTCCAGTAAGTATGAAAATCCAAATGTTCAAGAGTGTGACAGTCTATAAGCTTTTTGATGAAAGAAACCGTAAATTTCCCGTCATTTTCGAGGCCCCACTCCCGGCTTTTATCAGTTATGTAAAACATGTTTCTAAGATCTATATTTCTGAGGTTAAGAGCTTTGTTGATGTTGTTGATCGTCCCCCATGTCCCTTTCTTGTTAGCAACTATCCGACAAAACTCAAGTTTCCCATCCGAGCCGTGAATGGATTTTACCACATCATGCCACAGAGATTGTAAGAACCGGGATTTTTCAGGTTAATATTAATGTGAGATGTTTTTTTATGCCAAGGACATTTTGGTTGTAACGCCCGTAGATCCGGGCTAGTCAATTTAGAGGCAATAGGGGTCGAAAACGACTTTTCGACAAAAGATTATTAAGAATAAATAATCTCAACCAAGTTGTAGTATATGTTACAAGGTTTCCGTACATATAAAGAATGTCGAAATCCGAGTTATAACGAAGAAGTTATGACTCGTCGAACCTTCACGACGGAACCGACACGATACCGGGAAGTGTAAATAGTGAATTTACGATAGATCGAGATTTAGCCTTAGCGATCTAAATGAAAGTTGTAGAATACGTTAAACCGAGAGCGTCCATAAAAAGAACGCCCAAATCTGACTTCGTATGAGGAAGTTATGATTTTTCGAAGTTTCGGCTTAGCGGTGTACAGCCCGAAATTCGAATACTAGATCGAGCGGTTTTTGGCCGACGCAACCTAAAAAAGAATCGAAGATCTCGTTAAGAGTAGTGTAACGAGAAAAAGATGGGCGAAAACGGACGTCGGATGAAGAAGTTATGATTTTTTAACGGACCAATCATGTCCCGGCCTGTTAATAATATAACTTTTTATATAAAGTCAAAATTAGCCGACGGAGTCTAAACGAAAGTTGTAGAGTACGTTCCCGCCATTGCGTGGATATAAATAACGTCAAAAACGGAGCTCATATGCGAAAGATACGAATTTTAGAAGTTAAGAGTACAACTTGCGAAGCTAATGCATGAAATGATGACGTGACCGAACTCCCAGCCGTCGGATGAACTCGCTTCGGATGGTGACACCTGGTGCGAGGGTTATGCCCAGCGTAGTGAAGGGACGCCTAGCGTCCGGAGTACGCCCCGCGTCGGAAAGAAGTACGCCTCGCGTACAGTTGTTCTACTTGGTCCGAGGAGTGAACGTGTAGCACCACCGAGACTGCGACATGTGGAGACCTTATCCGAACTTACGCCCAGCGTAAGGCTTCGGTACGCCCAACGTAAGTCCGAAGTCTGGGCTATAAATATATGGTCGAGGCTGCCATTTCTCTTCGCCCCAAAACCTCTTCTTTCTCTCACTACTTTCTCTCTCTAGCTCCTCTAAACCCTCCTAAACCCTAGATAAAACCCCTAGCACCCTAAGGAAGCCCCGAGGCTCCCGGGGTCCTGAGAAAAAGGGTCTTTCGGTTTCGGAAACACTGCTCCGAGCAAAGCCTGTTTTTCGATAAAATTCGCTGTAAGTGAGCTACGCTTACGCAACTTTTACTATAGCTTTCAAATAATTATGGTAATGTTATTAGGTCCTTAAAATAATTATTTAGGCTGTTATTATGAGTTATATTGAGTGTTATTTAACGCTTATATAATAATAATAATAATAATAATAATAATAATAATAATAGTCAGACTATTAATTTGTCGCGGTTATCGTCAGACTAAACCCTAGTGGTATTGGTACTAGGTTTTATCAAAGGAAATTGTTTTGAGAGTATCGAAGCGCTGTCCGAGTACTGAGTCACCACCTTTCAAGTGACTGCATGGTCCATTTCAGTTTACACATAGATATGAAGTATTTTATATAAATTACGTGCTATGTGTGCATATTATCTGAATACTTGCTATCTATGCTGGATGAACGATTTTATACACGTTTTAAATGATTTAAATTGTATATGTATTTTATATCTACGAAAATGTTGTGGTAAGACATGGGTAGATGTAATAGATGAAATATGAGTTGGATGATAAGTTGAGAGGTGAAATAGACTGTGAGGTGAGGGTGAGAGGCAGACGATGTAAGAAGCCTTTTTCCCAAATGATGGCCCCGTCATTCAACAGAGTATGGATGACAACCACGGACTATTCTAGACAGTCCAATGGAACACTAGCAGGCTCGCAACCTGTAGGTGTTGTGAACGACGTGTTCACTTGTGTACTCTAAAAACGCATTGATATGTATTGCGAGTGGACTCTCGAAAACGATACTGTCAATAAAACCCGACAGATGCGCCTAAAGGACTCTACCGGCAGAAGCGCCTAATAGAGAACCTCATAACCCCGGCAGATGCGCCTAAAGGACTATTCCGGCAGATGCGCCCCATAGAGAATGTCACAATTTTGGCAGCTGCGCCCTAGTGACAGAACCAGCAGTTGTGCTTGACAGATGTGTCATTTACAAAGATGGAATTCGTGCCTATTCCTTAGGATACTCCTTAGGAATAAATGAACGAGAAATAGCTGATTCTTAGGGTAGATCCTTAAGAATAAAGAAGATAATGGGGATGGGTAATTGGGTTGATTGTTTAATTGTTTAAACATAATAATTATATTATTGTGGGTTGAAAACTCTATGTACTCACCAGGTTTCCCAACCTGACCCACTCAGTTTATTTATATCACAGGTGTCGATATGAAGTGACATTACACTGAGAGATGTAGATCACTAGTGTAAATAAATGTAAGTTCTGTTTATGCTTATGTTCCTGTATTGACAATGACATCCCAAACGTTTTAAAATGAGTAAAATACGTTTCTTCGAAAATGTTTTGATAACGTATTTATCGTATTTTTCTGGGAACAAATTCCGCAACATTTTTATGAAAAGAAGTACTCTGATTTTTATAAAGCATAAACAAAATCGGTCTTTTCTGGCCGTGAAAATGGGGATGTCACATTGGTCCTTTTTAGGTTATTAAGACTCGTGAAATGTTTTCGTTATGTTATATGCATTTATCATGTGTTATAAAGATATTAGAATGTGATATGGTTTAAAATGGAATGGAATTGGTAAATGCAAGATTGGAATGGATTGGCATTAAAAAAGGGATGGAAATGAAGATTTACGCCTCACTACGACGCGATAAAGGGATTGTCACGACATGGTGAGTGAGGCGGTGATTTGTAGAGTTTCTTTGGCGTAACTCATAGGCAACATACATTGGCTCCACGTCGCGGTGTATAGGTGCCACGATGCATTGAGCAAAGTAGGTTGTTATAAGGAGTGGTCATCACGACGTGGAGAAAACGAGATTGTGTGTTCATTTAACCCACCACAATGTGGTGAGGTCTTGACCGCAACGCGGTTTCAAGTAGGATTAAATTCGGACATACGGGTTCATTTGTTCAAAATTGATCATTTTTCTTGGAGAGAAAGGTGTATGGCAATTTCAAGGTTAAAGAGGGTTCATGTGGCGATCTATCTTGCTTTGGACTAGGTAAGACCATCTCAAACTCTTGTAGTAGTTGGTTTCTTCATTTCAATCTTTTGATGTCTTTAATGGTAAAAATTGAGTTTAGTGTTTTGATGCAAGATTTCTCCAGGTAAACTTGCTAATGATGCTTGGTTAAGTATTTAGAAGCTTTATGTATGATTTGTATTAAATTATTATGATTGGAATCCATGATTTGATTATAGGATTTTGAAACCCTAGGAATGAAATTCATTAAGAAGGGTACATAGGTTATCATCTAGTTAAGTTTAATGTTAATTAGCTTGATTAGTGTATTTTATCAAGTATTTGAGCAAAATATAGTCGCGTTAGTGTTTTTATCCAAAATATGAGTTCTTGGCTAAAATCACAAGTGATGTCTTAATGGATTAAGACATGTGTGAGGGGATTAATGAATGTAAATGTTCTAGGTGGTAGTACGGAAGGATTTGTAGCCTCTTAAGATAAGCTTTGGAGAATTTGGATGTAAGATGCTATTGTTAGAACATAAGGTGAGTTATACTTCTCTTGTAGAGTATGATTATAAAATGTAGTATATGTGCAAGCATGTGAATGTACAAATGTAATTGTGAATTACATCATTGTTAGATTTTCTTATGGTACCTAACTTGTGTTATGATGTGTATGTATTTTCATGCAAAGAGTTCGAATAATGGATCCATAGGAAGATTATGTTAGAGTATGTATGGAAACAAAGATGATGATGACCAGATGTTTATCACCCAGTATATGTGTAGATTGCTTGATTACTTATGTGGCAAGCCAAATATGTATCGTATGATTATGGTGTATTGTGTTATGTTATAACTCACTAGACTTATAGTATGACATATATTGTTTTCGTGTGTTTAATAGGTTCTAGTAGCAAGCATTAGAGAGTGAGGGTTTCGAAGAATCAAGGACTATGGACTAGACTTTTATTTCACATTTATCATTATTTGCTTAGTTAAGGTTGTGATATGAATTTGGTAACACTTGTGATGTTTTGGCAGGGAGTACTTTTAAAAATTGTTTTTCTACACTTCAAAGCGTCAAGTTCTACAATTACATCAGCAAGACTAAGATGATTTAGATCTTTTGTCTTCTTGATGATAGCTACGTTCATATCCCACGATTTCGGAAGTGAATTCAATAGCTTTTTGTTTATCTCAGATTTAGACAAGAAGATCCCAGCTATATCCATCTCAGTAGTAAGTGTGGTAAATCGCTGCAACTGAGTTTCGAGGGTTTCTCCAGGGATATAATCGAACATGTTGAAGTTTTGTCTTAACATCTCTTGACGACTCTCTTTCATGTTTTCAACTCCCTCGTAGACCTTAAAATCAATTAAAAAAGCACAACTAAAAACCAAAATCAAACTTAAAAGTCAAACCCTTTGATTATAAACCTCAAAAGTCAACCTTAAAAGTCAAATTTAAAAAGTTAAACTCAAAAGTCAAACTTAAAAGTCAAATTTAAAAAGTTAAACTCAAAAGTCAACCTTAAAAGTCAAATTTAAAAAGTTAAACTCAAAAGTCAAACTTAAAAGTCAAACCAAAAAACTAAATTTGAAAATTTAAAAATTAAACGAAAAAGTCAAAGTTTAAAGTCAAAGGTCAAACTTGGAAGTCAAAGTCAAAATTTAAGGTTAAAAGTTAAAAAAATAAAAGTCAAAAATTAAAATATAGTTTTATTTATTAATTTTAATTTATTTTATTTATTATTATTATTTTTAATTTTATTTTTGGATGAAAAAGAAATTTAAAATTAAAAAGAATTGAGTTTTGGGGTTAAAAGTGTCAAAATTGCGAAACTTGAAGCAAAAAAGACGGGTTATCTTTTAAATTTCGGAGGAATAAAACAAGAAGCTTGCAAGTTGAGATGGTAAGGTGCTGTCTTTGGGAGTTGGAGGTCGCGGGTTCGATCCCCAGCGCCTCCAAAGTCGCATTTTCTTTTTTATTGAACCACTGATACGAGCTGCTGCTTAGCCGGCCACTGAGCCGAGCCGCAAATTCCGAGCCGTGATCCGAGCCGATCCGAGGCCGCAAACCTCCGACGGCCGTGAACTGTTTCCGGCAGTAAGCTCCGGCCGTGAACTCCGAAACCCTAGCCGCCGGCCGCAAACTCTGATAAAAAACACCAATTTTTCAACTTTGAAGCTCCAAAACTCGATTAAAAACCCTTTTTTTTTTATGAAAAACACGAAGAACAAACCCCCCTTATTTATGCGAGATCTATACAAAAACGCAAAAATATTTCGAAAATAAGATCAAATAATGCTCCAAAATAGGGTTTACGGCCCAAGAATCTAGACTTCACGGTTGATGAATTTGACTGGTTTGCGGCTGTGAACTCAGTTTTTACGGCCGTAAGCTTGGACCGAGAACATAGAATCTTCGATTTTTGGATGAAACAATAAATTCTTTTTACTGATACAACCAGACTCTGATACCAATTGTAAGTCCCTAATTTGCCTGTGTATCAATCAGATCCGTTTGATGGTGCGGAATCCCAATCAAACGGATGATGTCAGATAAAATAGAAGAGAATGAGAAGAAGAATAATAATATGAATCTTGTATTATATTAATAAGAATGTAGAACCGGATACAAGATTCACACACCCTAACACACAATAGTTATCCTCTCTCTTTGGCCGTAAACTTTGTTCAGGTTCATCAATCTCTACTCCTCACCCTAACACCTATATTTATAGTTGGAGAATATGGGCCGTAAATGGGTTTACGGCCGTAAGGTGTTTACGGCCATAAACTCAACCGTAAACATGACTGTAAACTCCAAAAATATTACAGAAAAATACAATTTCCTAGAAAAGCAAAGTATAAACCATATTTTTGACCCAACACAAAGCACTAATATTCCTCCAAAAGAGAGAAACAAGCTTTCCAAATTGAGATTTTGTTTTGAAGCTTTTCAATTAGAGCTCTCCATTTTGACATTCTCGACATACCTCCACTAACTAGCATCCCAAGTTCATAGAAAGGAAGAGTCCTTTCCTCACACCCTAAATAGGTAGCCATATTCATCACATCTTCCTTATGCACGCTAATACCCATAATTCTACATTTGGCGATGTTGATCTTTTAATCGGAACAAATATGAAAACGACTCAAAAGCCTCATAAGATTTAAGGCATTCGATCTATTCCGTTCTCCAAGGAAAAAATATCGTCCAAAAACTGGAAGATCGAAAGATTGGGATCATTGTTGGTAAAATTCACAACTTTGTAAAGGGTTTTATCCAAAGCAAATTGAAGCTCTTCCGTGGCAATAATAAATAGGAAAGGGGAAAGTGGTTCGCCTTGACTCGCTCCTTTTTAAAGTTTGAATTGTTGCGTGGCAACCTCGTTAACAACACTGAGACTCTCGAAGAAGAGATATAAGTGAGAACCAATAATTTTCTTCGTTTCTCGTAAACCCTATTTGCCTCATCACATCACCTAACTACTTCCAATTTAGAGTATCAAAACCCTTCTCAAAATCAACCTTGAAAATCAACATCATCTTCTTTTTCTTTTTGGCCTAAGTAATAGCCTCGTTGACCATTAGAGGCTTGCCAAGAATGCTTCTATCATTGACAAAAGTTGATTGCTCTTTACTGATAATAGAATGCATGATATTTTTAAGTCTCTCAACAAGACTTTTAGATATAATTTTACCAACCGGAACATCCCAATTTTCGAGGCCAAAAATTTCATTTTTAAATAAATACTTCGCAACATAGTTTACCAAAACATTACCAAAGTCATGTCATTTTATAAAACCTATAACAACGTGTTCGGAAACCATCTCAACATAAGTAATATAAGTCAGAGTAAAATCCCAGAAACTCAATGCGGAAAACATATGTGTGTGTGTGACACGCTGCTACACCGTCGGTTCTTTCCCCTTAGACGAGGAGGTACCTGAAACCAAAACTGAAATTGCAAGCACAAAGCTTAGTGAGTTCCCCCATCATACCACTGATGGGTTTTTTAGCATTCTAACACTTCCTAAGTGTACATGTAACCCTAATAACCTTGAATCTATGTTTTCTCTATATACATGCAAATTTCTTTTTCAAGGTTATTTCCTAACTAGCATGACATGGGGATTACATAAAACATAAAAACTAGTAGAAATACATACCTTGTTGTTGCTTGGATTCCTACAAGACTATGTGAGCCTAGCACCCCAAATGTTGTGCCTCAAATGCTTCACACAACACCACAAAACTTGGAATAACTTGAGAGAATACTTCTTACACTTGAAAATCGGTTATGCCCTCTCTAGAAAACACTAGGTCGCCGATTTTCTAGCCAAAGGGTTCCTTTTATAGTGTTGTCACAATTAGGGTTTTCACATGAATACTCTTAATTGTCATGACTCTTCATTTCTCATGACCCATGGGTTTGTAACTCCCATGGACTATCCATGGAGCTCCATATGGTTATAACCAAACCCATAAACCATGGATCATTAATCCACCATAAAAGAATTGATGATTGTCATAATCAACCCTATATATTTAATTAGTTTCACTTTGATCGCCAAATTAATACTAGATTAATACTTGATCAATACTAATTAAATAATATTATTATTAATATATTAGAACTTATAATATATTAATAATCATAAGTGCCTTATTCTCTCATCTAGTCTATCCAAGTATTGCAATGCCATGCAACCCAAATGGACCACGCCGGGTCGGGTCAAGTACATACCAAATAAAGTTATGGACTTAGACACTATATCCAACAGTCTCCCACTTGGATAAGTCTAATAACTATATTTGCAAATATGACTTCAAAATCCGACTAGCAATCGTAGCTCTTACAAAGTCTCTCGGAACTAAGATGATGATGATACGCCATTTAAGATAAGTAATCATATAATCCTCTGTTCTCATGATATCAGCCGGACAAACACATGGAACATGGTCTTACTTATTGTCCAACATTTGTTTATCAATCTCTGATTTGTTTCGACATAGAACTAAATTGAACACATCAATTAGGTTCTGACCGGGCCCGATACATAGGTCAAAACCAAATCATCGAGGGGCCGAGATATTGCTTCTATTTCTATAAGGAACAGATAAACTTCAACTGATATGCTTGTACTAACTACTTGTTGAATTATTCATAAAGGCACGTTTTATAACATCGAGTTACCAATGTGTTTTCGTACAATCAATGAATACCCAACTCATAGTCAACAACTCATATCTCTAGGTTGTAAGATTCATATGATATTACCGTCTCACGATCACTCGAGATAAATTCCATGAAGTGATGCAAGTGAGCGTGGGTTGGAACCAATACTCAGCTCTTATGAGTACTCATGAATGTTGTAGCAACCATTACATTGTCCAAAGCACTTTAGACAAATCATACAAGCCAAATTCATGACAGTCTTAAATCAATACTTACTTCCAAAGTTTGACTGACTGTGGGATGGTTTGAATAATAACATAATTATTTTGGAAGTAAAAACATGCAAAATTGAAACATAGTAAACAATCAACATAAGATAGTAACACCTTACTCATAAATAAATAACAACTTTTATTTATCATCAAATGTCAATTATATTTTACAAGTTTTAGGAATCTAATTATTGAAACTAATATCATCCTTCAGCCCAATGCGCCTCGCATGCCATAAATGCTTAACCCTGCTCAGTCCCTTCGTGAGGGGATCTGTCGGGTTCTCATCTGATGATACCCTCTTTGCCACGAGGAGTCCTTCTATTCTATGTCTAATGAAATGGTATTTTCTATCAATGTGCCTAGATCTCCCGTGATCTCTTGGTTCTTTAGCCAAAGCAACCGCACTTTCACTGTCACATAAAATTTCCATTGGCTCCTTTATAGCTGGTACAACTCCAAGGTCTCCGATGAAGTTCTTTAGCCATATCGCCTCTTTTGCTGCCTTGCTTGCTGCTATGTACTCTGATTCACAAGTTGAATCAACTACTGTCTACTGCTTGGAACTTTTCCAAGTAATTGCTCCTCCATTTAGGACAAAGACCCAGCCTGACTGAGAGCGGAAATTATCCCTATCAGTCTGAAAGCTAGCATCACTATATCCTTCCACTCTCAAGTCATCACTGCCCCCAAGGGTAAGGACCCAATCCTTAGTCCTCCGCAGATACTTGAGAATGTTCTTTACCGCTCTCCAGTGTGCCTTGCCAGGTTTCCCTTGATATCTACTGACCATGCTCAAAGCAAAGGCCACATCAGGGCGGGTACAAGTCATAGCATACATGATCGAGCCCATAGCGGAATCATATGGTATCTGACTCATCTCAGCTATCTCAGCCTCTGTACTCGGACTCTGAGTCTTACTTAGCTTGGCATTACTCTGGATTGGTAATTCTCCTTTCTTGGAATCTTGCATACCGAACCTCTTCAGTACCTTATCCACATAAGTACTCTGACTAAGTCCAATTAGTCTCTTACTCCTATCTCTGAATATCCTTATCCCTAGGATATAGGCAGCTTCCCCAAGGTCCTTCATAGCGAAACACTTCCCAAGCCAGGACTTAACCTCCTACAAAGTTTGGACGTCGTTTCCTATGAGAAGTATGTCATCCACATACAACACCAAGAAGCTAACTATGCTCCCACTAGCCCTGACATACACACAAGATTCATCCTCACTCCTAGAAAAGACAGACTCTTTGACTTTCTCATCAAAGCAAAGATTCCATTTGCGAGATGCTTGTTTCAATCCATAAATGGATTTCTCAAGCTTACACACTCTATTAGGGTATTTTGGATCGACAAAACCCTCTGGATGAGCCATGTAAACATTCTCAGCCAACTTCCCATTAAGGAAAGCGGTTTTGACATCCATTTTCCATATTTCATAATCATTAAATGCAGCTGTCACACCCCCAAACCAAGGATGGCGGAAACGTCCGGGGGTGGAGGACTTCATGTATAGTATCATAACAACGAATGTAATAGTGAAGAAAGCAAACACAACCATCATCAATATAATTGAAAGTGTTACATCATAGAGTAAGTTTACATGTTTCAAAATCAATTACATCATGATGACAAAATAAGTTTGAGTTTATCGCTTTAGCATCCCGTCCTCGAAAGCAGTTGATTTACCTGTTTAGTAATTTTCCTGAGAATACAAGTTGTTTTGAAAAAGTGTCAACACAAAGGTTGGTGAGTTCATAAGAGTTTTAAATTGAGAAATAAACTGTTTTTCCCCGTAAAAGCAATTAAGTTGTTCCAGAAAATCTGGTATTTTCCTCAAAATGTGAAATGTAAGTTTCTATGTTATGAAATAGTGCATCCTAGAATTCCCAATAGATTCCTTCTATAATTTCCTTGTGTATATAAGTTATATAAAATTAAAGTTAGATAAAACGTCGAATGTAATGGGTCTGCCCTAGGCCCACAACCCAACGAGGAACAGGAAATAAGGCGGAACCACCAATTCTAAGCCAATCACGACTAGGTTCTATATAACTCTAGCATATACACTTAGAAATTATAGCTGAAAACTAACAATTCTAGATTGAATGTAGTCTCAAAACCAAAAACCGAAACCAAACCCTAGTGTAGTGTACGAAATAGTAATAGTGGTTGTGAACATAAACTATTCATATCATAGTTCATCTGATAAAGACAGTGACTAGTGAACATGAACTATGCATATTATAGTTTACCAAAAGTGGTGGTGATGGTGAATATAACCTATACATATCATAGTTTATCAAATAGCGATAGTGGTAGTGAACATGAACTATGCATATTATATCTTATCAAAAGTGGTGGTGATGGTGAATATAACCTATACATATCATAATTCATCAAATAGCGATAGTGGTAGTGAACATGAACTATGCATATTATAGCTTATAAAAAGTGGTGGTGATGGTGAATCCTTTTCTTGTAAATAAGTTTGTAGTGTAGATGAAACATAAACTATACCTATTATAGTTTATCACTTTGTTTGTAATATATATATATATATATATATATATATATATATATATATATATATATATATGCCATAACTATACCGATTATAACTAGCGTGTTCGTTTGTGGGGGGTATAACGGACTTAACTATACTTATTATAGTTTATCATAATTATTCATAGTGGTAATAACCCTTTTGTATGTGTAATACCTTTAATAATGTGTTTGTTATGTAAATGAATCCTCAACTATACCTATTATATTTTATTAAATATTTGTTTGGGTAGTGAGCATAAACTATACTTGTCATAGTTTACCAATGTTTGTATTTTAATGGATATAGCCTCGTAATACCATTTATATATTTACCATACTTATGAAGGTAAGAATCCATTTGTTTTCTGATGTATGTCTATATAATAAGCCAAGATGACATATATGGTAAGTAACATATCATCACATGAAGGTACACACCTTGCTCCACAAGTTACAAGGTGTAAATGAAATTGAAAACATTTTTCTAATATTTCCATTTCTATTCTGTTTTTAGAAAATTCATAGAAAATTAATTAAAGGTGCAAATCAGAATCTGTAAATTCTGAGAGTTTGGAAAATGAGTCTAGTTTGTTCATAATTTTTATTATAAATTTTAATGACCTCTAACGTGTGTGAAAAAGTCCATAATCACAGACTGGTCCGGATTGATGTTTGAAATGATAGGCAGTTTTGTAAAAATCACCATAAATTGTAGAAAAATCGTATGGACATGTGCAAGTAGTCATTTTAAAGCTAAGAACTGGAACTACTTGCACCTAAAACAGTTTTGAAAACTAAAATGTTTAATTTGTCCAAAACAGTCCGTGAATGGAGTCCAACTTTTCTGATGAAAGTTGTTAGAAAATTTTAGTTATGTTCTTGGTGTTTTAACTTGTATTCCCCCCCCCCCCCCTAAAAACTTGAGAAAACCTTAAAATTTGGGGGTATGAACTCACCTTGAGTGATTTCAGAAGATGGATGATGGAGAAAAGAAGTGTTCAACTCAAGAACACTTGGGAGATGCTTGAAGATTTAAGGAGCTAACAACAAATATGACGATATTTGTGTAAGCAATCAATGATTTGAGTAGAATCAAGTGTAATAATCACAAGGAGGATGAATTATACTTACCAAGAGAAGAATGAAGCTTGAAAATCAGCCTTGGAGTCTTGAAATAGAGAGAAAAAGTTTGAGAGAAAAGTTGTGTTGTATTTTTGGTGAAATGAGAGCAAGTGAAAGAAAATGAGGAGAGAGGTTGAGTGTCCAGCTCTCAAAACGTGGGAATGACTTGTGAGTGAGGTAAAAAGGACAAGGAAGTGACAAGGTATGGTGGGGAAGAGTGTGGGTTAGGCATGGAGTGGGTATGGGGATTGCTTGTGTCATAGAATAAAGGAAAGTCAACACTCCACCTCTTGTACTTCACCCACTCTTTTTGGATAAGGTTTTATCCTTAAAAACATGATAAATAATTAATTATGGGTCCTTATATGTTAAAATAAAGTTTTGGGTGAAAATCCCGCGTTAAAACAATTAAAAACAAAGTTACCATGAAGTCGTAGTCGAAAACCGGAAAGAAAAAGGCTAACAGCGAGGCTTCTCGGAAGGGGGCCGAAGGTTTGGTCCCTTCTGATGTTGGGTCCGAAGCGAGGCGAGGCAGTAGGAAGCGAACCAGCAAGAGGCGAAATAGACTGAAGTGAACAGTACCTTTGGGTTCGGTTCCAGGAGCCTTCGGGTTCGGGTGTGTGTGCGAGGTTCGGTCCTGAGAGGACCCTTCGGGTTCGGTTCTGAGAAGGCTTTCGGTTCAGCAGATGTTCGGTCCTCAAAGAGGACTTTCGACCCTAAGAGGGGTTTCGGGTCCTTAAGAGGGGTTTCGGGTCCTTAAGCCCTTTTTGTCCGTTTTTACCCCGTTTCAAGCCGTTTTTGACCCGGTTAAGGGTCGGAATGACCCGAATGACTTCAAAAAGTTACGGAAACTTTTGAGAGAGATTTCACATTCTTGGAGAGATTTGGGAGAGATTTGACATTCTTGGAGAGATTTCACATACAAATAGATATTTGGGGAGAGATTTCACATACTTAGAGAGATTTGGGAGAGATTCTCGATAAGAAGAGATAGAGTGAAAACGATTGAGAGCGGTTTCGTTTGTGACCTTTTTGAGTGTCCGGCTTCGCAATGCAAGGTCCGTAAACCCTGTTAAGCCTTGTTTAAGGATCTTACACACTCCCGATGAGTATACAACATTGTTTTATCGGTTTGGCTCGTCACTTACCACAATTTTAGGTTAAGGAGATCTAGATGTACGTATTTTTCGATTTATGATCTCTCATTAGAATAGCGAGTTGTTTAGTAATTACATAACGTAAGCCCTAGTACACAAGGGTTAGTTGAGTTGACCGGTTTGACTTGTTGACTTTATTTGACTTCAAATTGACCAGAATTTGACGGTTGTCACAGCAGCTATGGCTAACAACACTCTAATAGACTTAATCTTAGCTACTGGTGAGAAGGTCTCATCATAGTCAACTCCCGGAGTTTGAGTAAAGCCCTTTGCAACCAGTCGCGCTTTATAAGTGTGTACTTTCCCATCCACGTCAGTCTTCTTCTTGAAGATCCATTTGCACCCAACTGTCTTACGGCCTGGTACATTGTCAACCAAGTTCCAAAATTGATTGTCATACATGGACTGAATCTCGCTGTCCATAGCCTCCTTCCATTTTCCAGACTCAGGACCTGCCATGGCTTCCTTATAATTATCAGGTTCATCCAAATCTATCAATGTACTATCATTGATAAATGTATCACCTTCAGAGGTGATGTGATAACCATAATAAAATTCAGGTGTGTTCCTCACCCCAGTGGAACGTCTTGGAGGTACAGACTCATCTATCAGCTCAACAAGAGTTTCCTCCTCAGGTTGGCTGACAGCATTTTAGGTTCCTTCACCACTTGACTCTTGAAGCTCTTCAAGGTCAATTTGCCTCCCACTGTCCCCTTGGCTTATGAATTCTCTCTCACGAAAGATTCCTCTTCTAGCTACAAAGACTACATTATCATTGGGTCTGTAGAAGAGGTAACCAAAGGATCTCTGTGGGTAGCCGATGAAAATACACCTCTCGCTTCGGGGTTCAAGCTTGTCATGAGTCTCACGCCTCACAAAAGCTTCACAACCCCAAATCTTGATGTGGTCCAAATTGGGTACTTTCCCAGTCCACATCTCGTAAGGTGCTTTGGCAACCTTTTTTTAGTAGGGACTAGATTAAGGATATGGGCGGCAGTTTCTAAAGCATACCCCCAAAAAGAGATTGGTAACGAAGCTCGACTCATCATGGAACGAACCATATCCAACAAGGTTCGATTGCGCCTCTCAGCCACACCATTCAACTGTGGTGTCCTGGGAGGCGTCAATTGTGAGACAATCCCACATTCCTTAAGATAGTCAAGGAACTCAATGCTAAGATACTCTTTGAACTTTTCAAAGGTTTCTGACTTATGCTTGATTAAGTAAATATATCCATATCTACTGTAATCATCAGTAAACTTCACGTAATAACGATTAGCATCCTTTGTAGCAACTCCGAAGGGCCCACACACATCCGTGTGTACAAGGTCCAACAAACCTTCACCCCTATCACAAGTACGTGTGAAGGGTGACTTTGTCATTTTTCCAAGTAAACAAGACTCGCAACTATCATCTGACTTGAGGTCAAATGATTCCAAGACTCCAGCCTTTTGGAGTTGGCCTATGCACTTCTTGTTAACATGTCCAAGACGACAATGCCACAAGGATGCTTTATCCATGCTATCTGAAGAATCAATATATAACACATTATTTCCTAGATTGTCAACAACATTCACAGCTTCATATACACCATCACAAGGTAATGCTTTAAAGTAAAATACATCATTGTAATAAACATTAATAGCACCATTTTTATTATCAAATGAAAATGAAAAACCTTGTTTGTACAAGCCATGAAAAGAAATAATATTTCTCGCCATTTCGGGCGAGTAACAACACTTATTCAAATCTAACATTAACCCATTATTAAGCAACAAAGAATAAACTCCTATCTTGGTAACATGTGATGCTTTCCTGTTGCCCATGACTAAGTTTATCTTCCCGTGCTCCACTTGCTCACTTCTTTTAAGTGTCTGCAAATCAGTACAAATGTGAATACCACAACCTGTATCAAGCACCCAAGAATTAGCATTAGATGAGTTGTTAGACAATATTGTGTAAATACCTGCATGGGTGGGTTTAACCTTCCCATCCTTTACATCTTGCAGATATTTGGGGTAGCTTCGCTTGAAGTGTCCCTTATCCTGGAAATAGAAGCATTGTGCTTCCTTTGGGTTTGAAGAAGGAGTAATGGGACCTTTCTTTGTCCCACTTGAAGAGGAACCATCAAGAGTCTTACCCTTGATACCCTTCGAAGGGTTTTTCCTCTTCTTACCCTTTCCCTGCCCAATAGCCAGAATAGGTGATGTTGAAGGAGTAGAAGTAGCAACCGCTTTACCCTTAAGGCCATTTTCAGCTGTCCTTAAGAGTCCTTGAAGTTTGCTAAGTGTGACTTCCTACTTGTTCATGTGATAAGTCATATGAAACTGATCATAACTTGGAGTTAAGGAATGGAGAATGATGTCAATCGCCATTTCCTCAGGGAAGTTAACATTTAGCTTCAGCAACCGGTCAACGAACCTTTGCATCTTCTGCAAGTGACCGGTGATGGGTTCACCATCCTTCATCCTTGCGGTTATCATGGAGGAAATGATTTCATACCTCTCTTGACGCGCGCTCTGATGGTACCTTTCCATCAGATCCTGGTGCATCTCATAGGGGTAGAAATCTTCATAAGACTTTTGGAGTTCCGGACTCATTGTGGCCATCATGATGTAGGACACCTTGGTAGCATCCTTCTCATGTGAAATGAACTCTGCAAACTCTTCAGGAGTAGCAGTGGCTTCATTAACAACCTTAAGCTCCCTGTCAAGGACATATTCTTTGTCCTCATAGCGGGTAATCATTCTGATGTTTCTGATCCACTCATTGAAATTGGATCCATCAAAGATGACCTTACCACATAAGTTCATTAGGGAACAAGAGCCTGTAGGGTTTGAGCGAGCAGCGTTATTGGAAGACATCTGAAAGAAGGACAAGTTTCATTAGATTAAGAGTCCTTAATAAGTCACCCAAATGAAATATTAAGGCTAGGATCCAACAAACTATTTATAGTTGGAAGAGGGATGCCGTAATCCACGCTATAAAATATTTGAAGGTAGGTAAATGACGATTTACCAATTTCCACCATAAGAACGAAATATTTATTATTAGGTTTTATTGGTTTTGAAACTCCTAGATCGTTTGAGATACATTGAACTTTTCAATGGCATGTTTGAATCTCAATTGTGCCCTCTCAAGTTTGTGACTGGGATGCCGAGGATCACAAACAAGGTGTGAATAATCATACAAATTGACTTGGTACCCTCAATAATATTACCTAATCGATGTGTCGGTTAACCACACACGCTCCACCGATCTATAATAAAGTCAAGTTACCCTTTGCCACTCTTACTAGTCCATGTTAGTGTGTCGGTTAACCACACACGCTCCACTAACAACTTGGTAAGGTACAAAGTGTAATTTTATGGGCTAGCAACAATTTCACATTTTCCTAAAGTAACTAAGATTGGGAATTTATAATGTATAGTTACTTTATAATTCATTATACTTTTAATGAGTATTTAAAGTCGTATCCTACCCGTTCGACTAATGACCCTCCACCGATCAAGGAAGCGGTGGGTGAGAGTGGACACCTATTAAGTCACCATTTTATAGGCAACAACCTTATACCCCCCTTATAGACCGGCTTCGTGAATGAGGCCTACTAACGGTAAGAATGACATATTCTTATACATATCTATATAATAAAATTATAATAATAGTATAAGTGTTGATTTTTAAACTTTTTAAAAATCTAAGGTTTAATTTGGAATTAAAGTATTAAAGTGTAAGACTTTTCAAATTCCAAAACTTGAGGGCAAGATTTGAAACTATTCCAAGTCTCTTCAATTTGTAACTTATGAGTTTTAATGGTTCATAAAAATGAAGACTCTTCATTTTATGAAACCTCTTTAGTTCTTTAATCACAATTTAAAGAAGTGACTTTTGGTTATCCATAACTTGAGGACAAGTTATGGACACCATCATTGCTATTACGATCATGAATTAAACACACATGGAGGTTACACATAATTCCTATGATCTTTTAAAACTCATAAGAACACAAATTCATGTCAAGCAATTTCAAGAAATCATATAAACATATACAATACTTGAAAATTGATAAAAGTCATGTAAAATGGGTTAACATAATCATTATCATTTTGAAAAACAGATTTTACAAGTCCAAAACAGATTGGGATAATGATTTTAATCCATTTCCAGCAACAAAACTCGAAAAAACTGCCCTGCACG
Source organism: Lactuca serriola (assembly GCF_051521515.1). NCBI lineage: Eukaryota > Viridiplantae > Streptophyta > Magnoliopsida > Asterales > Asteraceae > Lactuca > Lactuca serriola. The sequence continues at coordinate 25,708,098 of NC_136411.1, forward strand.
CTCCTACTCATCGAGTGCATGATTCTACTCGTCGAGTAGGATGAATTTGTTCATGGACTCGGCGAGTCCTCCCCATGAACTCGGCAAATCCAGTCGTCAGAGTGCATAATTTTCGATTTTTAAGCAGTTTTGCATCAAGTATACAAAAAACAATCCTAGTCTCTGATACCACTGATGGGTTTTTGAGCATTCTAACACTTCCTAAGTGTACATGCAACCCTAATAACCTTGAATCTATGTTTTCTCTATATACATGCAAATTTCTTTTTCAAGGTTATTTCCTAACTAGCATGGCATGGGGATTACATAAAACATAAAAACTAGTAGAAATACATACCTTGTTGTTGCTTGGATTCCTTCTAGACTTTGTGAGCCTAGTGCCCCAAATGTTGTGCCTCAAATGCTTCACACAACACCACAAAACTTGGAATAACTTGAGAGAATACTTCTTACACTTGAAAATCGGTTATGCCCTCTCTAGAAAACACTAGGTTGCCGATTTGCTAGCCAAAGGGTTCCTTTTATAGTGTTGTCACAATTAGGGTTTTCACATGAATACTCTTAATTGTCATGACTCTTCATTTCTCATGACCCATGGGTTTGTAACTCCCATGGACTATCCATGGAGCTCCATATGGTTATAACCAAACCCATAAACCATGGATCATTAATCCACCATAAAAGAATTGATGATGATAAGTTATAAACTAACTTGAAGATCGATTAGATCTTTATAACAGGTAAAATAATAAATACGAAAACAGCAGATAACACAAGAATGGATCAACGTGTGTCGAATGATTAATCAACAATCCTCAGCAGAGCTCGATAAAGAACTTCCGCTGTAGAGGATTTAGGGTTACAAGAACGATAAAGAAATAATGCTCTGATCTATCGTGATAATCTTTTTTTTAACGTTATCAAAAAAATCATCTTTTTAATATGCATGCAAGCATATATATTTATATTAAACCCTATCAAGCTCTCGGTTGGACAGGCCCAAACCGGAGTTACAAAACTGGACTAATAAGCGAGCCCAATAGACGCAATACATCAAACCGCTACCCAATAGATGATTGTCATAATCAACCCTATATATTTAATTAGTTTCACTTTGATCACCAAATTAATACTAGATTAATACTTGATCAATACTAATTAAATAATACTATTATTAATATATTAGAACTTATAATATATTAATAATCATAAGTGCCTTATTCTCTCATCTAGTCTATCCAAGTATTGCAATGCCATGCAACCCAAATGGACCATGCCGAGTCGGGTCAAGTACATACCAAATAAAGTTATGGACTTAGACACTATATCCAACAACCACATACCATACAATCACATAGCATACATACGAAGGGCAGCAGCAGCAGTATGGTTACAAATGACGTCGCTAGATTGAGATCTGCAGGCTGGTGGGTACTTTGACTGAGGTGAGAACTCAGAGAATTGAGTATTTATCCATTTTATTTCTTTTTAATGTGGTAAATTTGGTCACAGATCCGAGTCATGTTTACAACGGACTAAAATCAAACCGACAAGAGTGCAGGGAAGGACAATAATGATGCTATGAGAACTGATACAGAGCAAGAGAAGCAAAATGTTGTAGTAAATAAACTTTCACGAAAATAGGGTCCTTGGATGATAGGTCAAAAAAGGGGACGATGCGGAGTGATAAATTGAAATCAGAAGAGAGAGAGAGAGGATTCATATCTAGGATGAATATTAGGCGACCAACAAAATAACCTAAACAAGGAGCTGAGTGAAAACAGTAATGGAAATGAGTCATTTCATGGATAATGCTTACCGAGTTTCTTTAAATCGTCTTGGTTAATCTATGATTTCATTCATGAATCTTCCCTTTGTGGAGATAAAGAAAGATCATTCATACTAATAGAAGTCAGTCAAGAACTACCAGGAATGTCTTTAAGTTGAGCTTCGATCCTAGAGAAGAAAGAGAAAGGGAAGAGGCCTACGTTTATTTTGACTTTTGACTGGCAGTGGAGAAACCGGAAAGTGCTCACCGGCGACAAATTGACACGTATGGGAATGGACTTTTCAGGTGCCCAATGTGCATGCAAGCGGGCAGAGGAAAGACTCATGGATTTGTGTTTTTTAATGTCCAATTTCGTCCATGGAATTTGCCCGACCTACCCATGTCAAGCCATTCTGGGGTGCTGACCTACCCATGTCAAGCCATTCTGGGGTGCTGACCTATCCATGTTAGGTCGTTCTGGGGTGCCGACTACCCTCCGGTCTATCTCAACCGGCATCAGGGACTATTTCACCCCTACCTCTATCATACAATAACAAAATATAATGATACGGTCAGGCATATCTGGGGTACTGACCTACCCTTCGGTCCTAATGACCAAGTCAAGGAAAAAATATTCCCTGCTACTACCACTAACTCACATAGCATATCTCATACGCATATCTCATAGGCATAACACATAAGCATATCTCATAAGCATAACACATAAGCATATCTCATACGCATATCCAAAACAAGATAATTATCACAAAGACATTTATCTATCAATTACTCTTGTTGGTGGGCCGGCATTGTGGCCTTAGACCCACCCATACTGGAAGGTAACTCACCTCGAAGTCGTATATCGTCTGCATTGTCCTCAGTGTGAAAGTCGGCTCTCCTCGACTCCTCAATCCCTACACGAAAACCCTTCTAAGTTATCAATTTGTACCCACAACCCCTTCAAGGTTCAAATTGAATCCAAGTCAAAGTCGAACCCTGGTCAAGTCAACTCTTTGGTTGACCAGACTCGTTGAGTTGGTCCGCCAACTCGCCGAGTCCCTTCGTCCACATAATACTACAAACCCGTCCCCACTCGTCGAGTCTAGCAAGAGCTCGATGAGTTCACCTTCAACAACACTTCAGTCAATTTTCAACTGACTCATCGAGTTCTTCCTTGAACTCGTCGAGTTCATCTTCAGCATATGAATGCGTCTAGTCTATGACTCACCGAGTTGTAAGAACAACTCGTCGAGTCCATCTTCAAAGACTGGGTGATTTCCTTGGACTCGCCGAGTGTGTTCTAGCACTCGTCGAGACCCATGACTTCCCGGTCCAAGGCAAACCCCTAGCAGGCTGAGCGTTCCTTCCACTCAACCAAAACCATTTCCAGAAGTCGTTTTGGGGGAAAAAGTGTCTCGAATCGCTGAGTCACCCAAGTGACTCGTCGAGTCCCTCCTTGTCCAAAACTATACAATCTATTTCAGTGGGACTTAATGCATCCAAATCATAGATCTGACCTCCTAGGGTCCCTTTTATACATAAAGTCACGAACTTGATGTCCACGCATGGGGTCTTTGGCTTAAAGATCCATAAAAGATGGTCTACAAGATGCATAGGGTGTTTATGGCAACAAGGTGGGCACCTTTATGCCATAAAGACCCCCAATAACCCCATATCTGAAGCACAAATTGACTTCCAATACTCAATCCCGAATACAACCTCTCTAGGGCTTAGAAAGATGTAGAAAAAGGCCCAAAATCAAGATCTTGATAATGAATAGACAAGGTTTCAGCTTTATACCTCTAATAAGCTAGAAATATGCACAAGACTCTGGATCTTCTTGTTCCCCCTTAATCTCACAATCCTCCTACTCTTCTTTAAGCTTCAACCACACAAAGTAACACCACAAGGCTCAAGAACACACTAAAAACGGCTAGGGTTTCGAGTTAGGGTTTGTTCTGGACGATGGGGGATGAGTTGAGGGGTTATAATGTGTTTAAATAGGGTGCAAACCCTTAATTTAGGGTTTCACTCAAACAGCGTCTATTCGCTGAGTCGGTCTCCCGACTCGTCGAGTAGACTACTTAAACTTCCTGCAGATCACGACTCTACTTGACGAGTTGGGCCTCCAACTCGTCGAGTCCTAGAGAAAAACATAATAAATACTTGAATTAAAGGCATATCGAGAATCGGGTGTTACAAATCTCCCCCACTTATCTTAGACTTCGTCCTCAAAGTCTGCTGCTCGGTCCTGAAAAAGCTCGGGGTAATGCTCACTCACCTCGTCCTCCGGCTCCCGGGTCCATTCCGAGCCCTTGCGGTGCCGCCACTGCACCTTAACCAGCTCCACTCTCTTGTTCCTCAGATCCTTCGATTTCCTGTCAAGGATTACCACTTACCGCTCGATGTAATTTAAGTTGTCATCCACCTGAATATCCTCTAATGGCACTACAGCCGAATTGTCCACCAGACACTTCAACAACTGGGAGACTTGAAAAGTGATATGTACCTGACTGAGTTCGGCAGGCAGATCCAACCTATATGCCACCTTGCCCACCCGGGCTACAACCCAGAAGGGTCCAATATACCTAGGGCCCAGCTTGCCCCGCTTCTTGAATCGATTGATGCCCTTCCAAGGCGACACTTTCAGGAGCACCATATTCCCGACCTGGAACTCCAGGTCCGATCGACGCATGTCGGCATAACTTTTCTGCTGACTCTGAGCAGTCTGAAGCCTGCTCCGAACTTGCCGGATCCTCTCCGTCGTCTCCCCATGACCCTATGATCAACCTCACCCCAACATATCGGGGTCCTGCACTTCCTCCTATACAACATCTCGAAGGGAGGACGGTCGATACTCGCATGATAGCTATTATTATAGGAGAACTCCGCCAATGGAAGGTAAGTATCCCAACTACCTCCAAAATCTAAAACACATGCTCGCAGCATATCCTCCGAGTCTGGATGGTCTGCTCACTCTGACCATCCGTCTGCGGGTGAAAGGCGGTGCGAAAGTGCATGCGAGTACCCAACTCATCATGAAACTTCTTCCAAAACCTGGAAGTGAACTGCACATCCCTGTCGGAAATCACTGAAACTGGCACCCTGTGCCGCGCCACTACCTCCCTGATATAGATGTCGGCCAACTTTTCGGCCGAAATTCTCTAATGAATCGGAATGAAATGGGCGCTCTTGGTCAATCGATCAACGATGAACCAAATCGAATCTACCCCTCGCGCGGTCCTGGGAAGCTTCGTGATAAAATCCATAGTAATATCCTCCCATTTCCACAGCGGGATATCTAACGGTTGGACCTTGCCGTGAGGTCTCTGGTGCTCAGTCTTGACCTTCCTGCAGGTCAGGCACCTCTCTACAAACCAAGCTACGTCCCTCTTCATACAGGGTCACCAAAAATCAAGACGAAGATCTCTGTACATCTTCATTGCCCCGAGATGGATAAAGAACCTGGATTTGTGTGCCTCCTCCGTTAATATCTGACGCACACATCCAAGATATGGGACCCACACCCTACGATGAAGAGTCAACAATCCCCGACTATCATAGTTGAAGGAGGAAACCTGACTCACAATACGCTCGTTCTTCCGATGCTCCTCCTTCACGGCCTCCTACTGGGCCTCCCGAATCTACTCCAACAGTGGAGTCACAACTGTCATCCTCATGCAGATATCCCTGATTGGCGCTGCCTTGTGGCTAAGCGCGTCGGCCATGACATTGGCCTTCCCCGGGTGGTAGATGATCTCACAATTATAATCCTTTACCACATCAAGCCACCGGCGCTGCCTCATATTCAGATTTGGCTGATCCATGAGATACCTCAGGCTCTTGTGGTTCGTGTAAATAGTACAACGAACCCCATATAGGTAATGGCGCCAAATCTTGAGGGCGAAAACAACGGCCCCTAGCTCCAAATCATGTGTCGGATAGTTCGCCTCATAAGGCTTCAACTACCTCAAAGCGTAAGGGGTTGTTTATTTTTTTTGTGAAGAGCTGCGCAACCACTTTTGTCTGCACCGCGCAGACAACGCGCAGACATATGCCCTCGCAGAGTGTTTGTTTTTTGGAAGTGCGCAGACCAAAAAACGTCTGCGCGAGGTCTTCCTGGCGCAGACATGGGCCACTGTCTTCAAAGGTCTTCAGACCTCATTTTAACCAAAAAAAAAAGACCACCCATTTTTTTTTCTTTCTCTTTTTGCTGAAAATGCATTTTTAATCTTGATGACATGAAATTAAGATTGAAAAATTAATTTATTTCAACGGCTGCAGACGTTAAAAACAAATAGTCTTCTTATTGCAGACCGCAGACATTTGGTCCACCTCTTCTGCCGCAGAGGCTTGCAGATGTGGTCCGCAGACTGCAGACATTTTGGTTTCAAAAAAACAAACAGCACCTAAGTGATAACATGCCCCTCTGCATCAATACCGCGCCCAAACCTGTGATTGACGCGTCGCAATATACTACAAAACCCTTCATGTCCTCCGGTAGGGCAAAGATTGGCGCCTCGCACAATCTCTGTCTCAACGTCTCAAACGCGGCCTGCTGCTCGGGCCCCCAGTGAAAGGCCATGGCTTTCCTCGTCAGTCGGGTCAAGGGCACGACTATCTTGGAGAAGTCCTGAATGAATCTCCGATAGTAGCCTGCCAGTCCCAGAAAGCTCTGAATCTCATATGGAGACCTCGGAACCTCCCATCTCATCACGACCTCCACCTTGGCCGGGTCAACCGAAATCCCGTTCTTGTTGACAAGGTTCCCAAGAAACTGCACCTCGTGCAACCAGAATACACACTTGGAGAACTTAGCATACAAGCTCTCCCTCCTCAAAGTATCCAGAACCTCCCACAAGTGCTCATCATGCTGCTCTCATGTCATGGAATAAACCATGATGTCGTCAATGAAAACTATCACAGACCGATCCAACATCGGCCTACACACGCAGTTCATGAGATCCATGAACGCAACAGGAGCGTTGGTGAGCCCGAAAGGCATCACCACAAACTCATAATGACCATAACGCGTCTGAAAGGTTGTCTTCTGCACATCCTCCTCTCTGACCCTTATTTGGTGATAACCTGAATGCAAATCAATCTTGGAGAACCAAGATGCTCCTTGTAGCTGGTCAAAGAGGTCATCAATCCTCGGGAGTGGGTAATGGTTCTTCATTGTAACTTTATTCAGCTCCCGATAATCTATACACATCCGATGCAACCTGTCCTTCTTCTTTACAAATAAAATCGGGGCTCCCTAGGGTGAACTGCTCGGTCTAATGAATCCCTTGTCTAACAGCTCCTGCAGCTATGTAGACAACTCCTGCATCTCAATAGGAGCCAACTGATACGGTTCCTTGGCTATCGAAGCTGCACCCAGGACTAGGTCGATCCTGAACTCTACCTGCCTCTCCGGAGGTATCCCAGGAAACTCCTCGGGGAATACATCCGCAAACTCTCGTACTACTGGCACATCGCCCACCGTCACCGTACCCGCCTCCCGGGTATCCACAACATAGGCAACATATCCTGTGCAACCCTGCTGAAGGTAGCGCCTAGACGTTGCTCCTGAACATAAGGTTGGTCTTCGTTGTGGCCTATCGCCTTGAATCACCAGCTCTCCCCCACTTAGGGTTCTGATCCGCACCAACTGCTACGCGCAGTCTATCACCACCCCATTGGGGCTTAGCCAATCCATACCTATAATAACCTTGTTCCCCCACAACGGTATGGGAACCAATTCTAGCAGGTAACGCTCCTCGAACAATCTCAAAACACAATCCCTAAAAACCACTAATGCCCGCACTAACCGATCGTCCACAATCTCGACCTCTAGAGGGCAATCCAACACGCCCGAGGACTCAGGAAACTTCTTGCTAAGCGCAAGAGAGACAAGCTATGGGGTAGCACCTAAATCAAACAACACCTGGACTGGGATACCGTTCACATGGAACGATCCTAAACAGAACATACATATCACATATCAAAATCACAGCGACATAACATAAAAGATTAGAGAGAATAAATCATACCCGTCACCACATCGGGTGTGGCACGTGCCTCCTCGGTTGTCAACTGGAACGCTCGGTTCCGCACCACTGGAGCCTTTATCTTGACCTTCCGACCATACACAACTCGTGTTGTCGCTGGAGTCGGCGCCACCACTGGCGCTGCTGCTGATACTGCTGACAATCTAGGCCAGTTAGCCTTCTTATGGCCCCTCCGATTGCAATGGAAGCAAATCAACTCTGATGTCTGAACTGTGGGGGCGGGGGCAGTACAATCCCTACTAAAGTGCCCCATCTTGCAGCACTTATAGCAGCCTGACGATCCTGCTCTACAAGCTTCCTCATGCGGCCTACTGCATTTCCTGCAGCGGCTTTGGCCCGAATGGCCCTTCGACCTGACGTCAGATCCTTTGGGTTTCTTCCTAGAAACCCCTGTAACCTGCTCAATCTCTGCCTTCCTCTTCCTGAGGTGCTCCAAATCAATCTCCCTCTCGCACGCCCTGGCAATCATGGACTCCAAGGTCGGGCAGGCTGAATACCTTAAATGCTCCCGAATTCTAGCCCTCAACATGTCATGGTAGCAGGCCTTCCGCATCTCCTAGTCCCCAGCATACTGAGGTACCAACAAGGCCCTCTCCCTGAACTTGGCGGTGATCTCCGCCACTGACTCCGTAGTCTGTCTCATATCCAGAAACTCCTTGGCCAGCTGTTAAAGCTCCACAGCTGGCGCAAACTCCTCCCTGAACCTGGTCATAAAGTATGATCAAGTCATAGCCTCCACGGCTGGAGCTCCCAGCGATTCACCGACTGACTCCCACCAATCTCTAGCTCTGTCCCTCAAACAAACCGCAACAAAGCGGACCTTCGACCCCTCTGGGCAGAAGCTCGTCAACTGTGCAGACTCTATGTCCACAATCCATCTCTTGGCTGCAATGGGGTCCTTCGCCCCATGAAAGTCTGGCGCACTACTCCCTCGAAAGTCCTTAAAGGACAGTGTGCGCGTACCCGGCTGGCTGGACGCCAAGTCACTCCTGAATTCTTGGAGGCGATCCTCCATCAGCTCAACAATCCCTTCCTTGATCGACCCGAAAATAACTGGGGTCGCCTCAAAGATACCTCTCGTGATCTCGGACGCGATGAACTCGCGTAAACCGTCATCGACCTGCTCGGACCCTGCACCCGAGCCTGATCGTGATCCTGAACCTCCTGCTCCATGTCGTGTGACCACCATACTGAAAATAAACACGTAAACGTCAGGATCATGCATATTTTTGAGAGGTCTCACACACTCACACACTCTCTCGGTTTCCTGGTTCCATCTCGACCCTCCTTGAGTCGAGTACGGATCCTTTGCTTTCAGTAGTACGTGCCCATACTACCTTCCACATATATCCGTACTTTCCTCAAGGATTGCCTCAACTTCACCAAGTCCCCCTACCAATATCCCTTTCCAACTGATCTCATCCTAGGATTTCCTAGGGCACCTTCCGACCTACTCTCCACCATCAGCTGCACTAGGGGTCCCTACCCCCTTTCACTAACTAGCTCACGAATACTGTTACATATTCGCTTACTAGTTAGTTAAAGTTAGCCAGAACCCCTTTAGCACAAAGCAAGCAACATTCGTGCATTGAGTAACCAAATCGAGCATAACCTAATCAGGCTATCTCACTGCTAACTACCAGCTCTAACATACAGTTCAATGAGCTCCTATAGCAGGCATACAGGGCATCCTTCCTAAATCCTTATCCCTAATCTAGCATGCAGTTCTCATAAACACATAACAGGCATACAAGGCATCCTCCTAGATCCTTAGCCCTAATCTAGCATGCAGTTCTCATAAACACGTAACAAGTATGAGTATCTTGGGGAAAACTTACTTGAGCTCGGCCGGTCACACGCATCACACACCTCGTTCTTTCTCAAAACTCTTTAATTTAGATTTTAGAAAAACTATTTCCTTGTAAAAATCTTTCAATCCCTCGGTTTGAGTTCAGACACCCCCGAAGGTATGTCCGAATCCCTCAAACCAAGGCTCTGATACCAACTTGTAACATCCCAATTTTTGAGGCCAAAAATTTCATTTTTAAATAAATACTTCGCAACATAGTTTACCAAAACATTACCAAAGTCATGTCATTTTATAAAAACTATAACAACATGTTCGGAAACCATCTTAACATAAGTAATATAAGTCAGAGTACAATCCCAGAAACTCAATGCGGAAAACATATGTGTGTGTGATGCGCTGCTACACCGCCAGCTCCTTCCCCTTAGACAAAGAGGTACCTAAAACCAAAACTGAAACCGTAAGCACAAAGCTTAGTGAGTTCCCCCATCGTACCACATACCATACAATCACATAGCATACATATTGTCGGGCATTTTTGGGGCGCCCGACCTACCCATGTCAAACCATTCTGCGGTGCTAACCTACCCATGTCAATCCATTCTGGGGTGCTAACCTACCCATGTCAGGCCGCTATGGGGTGCCAACTACCCTCCGGTCTATCTCAACCGACATTGGGGACTATTTCACCCCCACCTCTATCATACAATAAAAAAAATATAATCATACGGTCAGGCATATCTGGGGTACCGACCTACCCTTCAGTCCTAACGACCAAGTCAGGGAAAAACTATTCCCTGCTACTACCACTAACTCACATAGCATATCACATAAGCATATTGTTGGAATAGTGTCTAAGGCTGTAACTATATCCGGTTGTGCATGGTCCTTTTGGGTTGCCTTCACCATAGCAACTTGATAGGATGATTTAATAAGAGAGCGTAAATATTATTAATATATTATGGGAATAATATAATGAATAATATATTGTTATTTGATTAATATAAGTCATAGAATTAATTAGAATTAATTTGGTGACTTAAAGAGATTAATTAAATAAAGGGGTATAAACTGTCAATTGTTTGATAGTTAAACTTTAGACTGTAAATCCATATATATACTATGGACGGATTCTAAGAGGATTAGGATAGCTAAAATCGTCCATTAGAGTTATCTAGGAATGGATTTGGATAGCCTTAAGAGAAGATTATCTGATAGGGACTTATCTGTAATCCTTAAGGAGTCTACAAGTATAAATAGACCCCATGGCTGATGGAATTCGTGACCAAGCCTAAAGTAAGGAACCTCTGGTCGAATTCCTCCCCTCTCCTCTCTCCTAAATCATCCTCCTTGCTATTTGTGTTTGTAAGCCATCAGAGGAGTGACATTTGTGACTCTAGAAGCTCCAAGACCTCAAGATCAACAAAGAACTCAAAGGTATGGTTCTAGATCTATTTCAATGTTGTTATTTAGCCTAATTAGTTATTAGAAGTCTTGGATTTAAAGATTGTTTATTAGAAAGCCTAGATCCAAGCATTAGGGTTTTGCATGCGCACATAGGAAAGTTCTTATGGCTAAAACCCATCAGTGGTATCAAAGCCTAGCTTGGTTTTCTGTAAATTGTTGCTTGATTAACTGAAACAAACCTGCAAAATTCGATTTTTAGGTTTCTGAGTCATGGACTCGGCGAGTCTCAAAGTGGACTCGGCGAGTAGGCCTGACTCGGCGAGTCCTTTTGTGCACTCGGCGAGTCCAGGCGTCAGGAATGGCCAGATTCGGGATTTCTTTGTAATTATCTTATCCAAACTTACCATAAACTAATTAGATCAATATTAATTCGTTTTTCTGATAAATATAACTGTTATCTTGATCTAGTTAAAGGTAATTATCAACTAATTAAATATTTAATTTCCTTATATGATAATTAATTAATTATTTTGATTATTTTGGTAATTATCTTAAAAGAAATCTTGAATAAATCAAATATAGATAATTAGGATATTAATTGTTAATTGGAATTATTTGTTATTTGATCCTCCATGTTTTAAATGTTTAAAACTTGCCCTCAAGTTTTGAAATTTATATTTGTGATTAAAAGTTTTAATTTAGACAACTTAAATTTCAAAACCCTAGATTTTAAAAGGTTTAAAATACATCCCTATACTAATATGATATTACTAGTATAATATATATATGTATAACTAAATGCTAGTCTTACCGTTAGTAGGCCTCATTCACGAAGCCAATCTATAAGGTGGGTATAAGGTTGCGGCCTATAAAATGGCGCTTAATGGGTGTACACTCACACCCACCGCTTGCTTGATTGGTGGAGGGTCGTTAGCCGAACGGGTAGGATAGGGCAACCTCATCCTCTCATTAAAAGTATAATAAGAAATATAAAGTAACTACACATATTTTAAAATTCCCAATCTTAGTTACTTTAGGAAAAGTGAATTGATGCAATCTCATGAAAATACACTTTGCACCTTGCTAAGAAGTTAGTGGAGCGTGTGTGGTTTACCGGCACACTAATTGATTCTAAGCGAAGGTGGCAAAGGGTGATTCATTGTTTATCATAGTTCGATGGAGCGTGTGTGGTTTACCGGCACATCGAATAGGTGATCGTTACAATGAAGGCACCATGTGAATTTGCATGGTTATTCACACCCGCTTTGTGATCCTCGGTATCCCAGTCACAAACAAGAGGGGCATATCGAGATTTAAACATGCCATTGAATAGTTTCAATGAATCTCATCCGAACCTAGGAATTCTCAAAAACACTTAGGACTAATAGCTTAGGTTTTTGTGATGGAGAATTAGTGAATCGTCATTCACTTACCTTCAATGTATTTGCATGTTAGATTACGGCATCCCTTTTCTAATATGTAAATGTTACTGTTGGATCCTAGCCCTAATTTTTCTTATTGGGTGATAATTAGGGATTCATATTCTAATCTATCTTTGTCCTTTTCTAATTATAGATGTCGAACGCAAACAACGCTGCTGCTAGTTCTTTCACGTTGATGAGCCTTTGCCAAAAGGTCACCTTTGATGGAACGAACTTTAGCGAATGGATAAGATACATTCGCACCATTGCTCGCTATGAGGACAAGGAGTATGTCCTTGATGAGAAGCTCGAGAAAATCAACACCGAAATCGCTACTCCAGCCGAAATCACCGCCTTTGAAACTCATGAGCGAGATGCAACGAAGGTACATTGCATCATGATCACTACCATGAACTCTGAATTCCAAAAGTCCTACGAGGACATGTACCCGTACGAGATGCACCAAGACTTATTGGAGAGGTACCACCAAAACGCGAGACAAGAGCGGTATGAGATTTTCACTAACATGATTTCCGCGAAGATGGGTCATGGATAATCTCTTACCGTGCACTTGCAAAAGATGCAAAGGTATGTCGACCGCCTTTGCAAGTTAAATGTTGACTTCGGGGAAGACTTGGCGATCGACATGGTGCTTCACTCTTTGCCTCCGATGTACAACCAATTTAGGATGACCTACCACATGAACAAAGAGGAGGTCACCCTAAGCAAACTCCAAGGTCTCTTGAGAGTCGCTGAGAGCAACTTCAAGGACAAGTCTGTTGCACCTACTCCCAATCCGCCCGCTGCTCCTGTCTTGGCTATTGGTCAAGGAAAGGGAAAGAAGAGGAAAGCTTCATCGAAGAACTATCGCAAGGCGAAAGCCCGAGATGGTGCCTCTTCTAGTGGGACCAAAGTTGATCCCGCTAAGCCCTGTCCTAACCCGAAGGAGGCAGAGTGCCACCACTGCCACAAGATAGGACATTGGAAGAGAAGCTGCCCAGAGTACATGCAAGCAATCAAAGAAGGAAAGATCAAGCCATCTTTCGCAGGTATATACACAATTAAATCTAATGATTCTAATCATGCTATTTCTTGGGTCCTTGATACCGGTTGTGGTTACCACATTTGTTCTAATGTGCAGGGACTAAGAAGAAGTAGGGATGTGGAGCAAGGAAGGATCAATCTAATCATGGGGAACAGAAGATCGTCGCCTGTAACCAAGATTGGAGTGTATTCTTTAGTACTTAGGAATAGTTTGGTTTTAGATTTGAACAATTGTTGCTATTCGCCAGAAATGGCAAGAAACATCATTTCATTTCATGGTTTATATAGACAAGGATTTAGATTTTCTTTTAATAATGAGAATGGTTCTATTTTGGCTTATCTAAATGGTGTCTTTTACTTTGAAGCTATACCATGTAATGGAATATATGAAACTGTTATGATTGTTGATAACTTAGGAAATGATGTTTTGAATATTGATTCTTCCACTAGTATGGATAAAGCATCCTTGTGGCATTGTCGTCTTGGACATGTCAACAAGAAACGCATAGGCCAACTCCAAAAGGATGGAGTGTTGGAGTCATTCGACCTTAGGGAAGATGACACATGCGAATCTTGTTTACTTGGAAAGATGACTAAGTCACCCTTCACGAGTACATGTGAAAGGGGCGAGGGTCTATTGGACCTAATACATACCGATGTATGTGGACCATTTAGATCAACCACGAAGGATGGGAACCGCTTCTACGTGACTTTTACCGATGACTATAGTAGATATGGGTATATCTACTTAATCAAGCAAAAGTCAGAAACCTTTGAAAAGTTCAAAGAGTTCAAGAATGAAGTGGAGAATCAATTGGGCAGGAAAATCAAGATGCTTCGATCCGATCGAGGAGGAGAGTACCTAAGTCTTGAATTCCACGATTATCTCAAGGAGTGTGGAATAGTTTCGCAATTGACGCCTCCTAGGACACCGCAGTTGAATGGTGTGGCAGAAAGGCGTAATCGAACCTTATTGGATATGGTTCGCTCTATGATGAGTCGTGCTTCACTACCTATCTCTTTTTGGGGGTATGCCTTAGAGACTGCCGCCCATATCCTTAACCGAGTCCCTACCAAGAAGGTTGCCAAAACACCTCACGAGATGTGGACAGGGAAAGCTCCCTCGTTGGCACATATCAAGGTTTGGGGTTGCGAGGCTTTCGTAAGACGAGATACTCACGACAAGCTTGAACCTCGAAGTGAGAGATGTATTTTCATCGGCTACCCGCAGACATCCTTTGGATATCTCTTCTATAGACCGAAGGACAATGTGGTCTTCGTTGCGAGGAGAGGAGTTTTCCGAGAGCGAGAACTCATAAGACAAGGAGACAGTGGGAGGCAAATCGAGCTTGAAGAGATTCAAGAGTCGATAGATGAAGGAACCTCTACCGCTGGCACTCAACCCGAGGAGGAAACTCCGGTTGAACCTATTGACGAGTCCTTACCTCTTAGACGTTCTGATAGAGTTAGAGTTCTACCCCAGTTTTATGGTTTTCATATTACTACCGAAGGGGACACGTATATTAGTGATGGTACACTAATAAATCTTGATGAACCTAATAGCTATAAGGAAGCCATGGCAGGCCCGGAGTCTGCAAAATGGAAAGAGGCAATGGATAGCGAGATCCAATCCATGTATGATAACCAAGTTTGGAATTTGGTTGATTATGTGCCCGGACGTAAGACCGTTGGGTGCAAATGGATCTTCAAGAAGAAGACCGACGTGGATGGAAATGTGCACACATATAAAGCGCGATTGGTTGCGAAGGGCTTTACTCAAACTCCTGGAGTTGACTATGATGAGACCTTCTCACCAGTTGCGAAGATTAAATCTATTAGAGTGATGCTAGCTATTGCCGCATTTCATGATTATGAGATTTGGCAAATGGATGTCAAGACCGCTTTTCTTAATGGGAAGTTGGCTGAGGATGTCTACATGGCTCAGCCCGAGGGGTTTGTGGATCCGAAGCATCCTAATAGAGTGTGTAAGCTTGAGAAGTCCATTTATGGACTTAAGCAAGCGTCTCGCAGATGGAATCTTTGCTTCGATGAGAAAGTCAAAGAGTTTGGATTTGTACGAAGCGAAGACGAGTCTTGTGTATATGTCAAAGCCAGTGGGAGTATAGTAAGCTTTCTCGTTCTATATGTCGATGACATATTACTCATAGGAAACGACATCCCGACTCTGCAGGAAGTTAAGTCCTGGCTCGGGAAGTGCTTCGCTATGAAGGACCTCGGAGAGGCTTCTTACATTTTGGGAATAAGGATAGTGAGAGAAAGAAGTAAGAGACTAATTGGACTTAGTCAGAACACTTACTTGGAGAAGGTACTAAAACGTTTTAGTATGGAAAACTCAAAGAAGGGAGAATTACCAATACAAAGTAATGCCAAGTTGAGTAAGACTCAAAGTCCGCGTACCGAAGCTGAGATAGCAGAAATGAGCCGAGTACCATACGCTTCCGCAGTTGGCTCAATCATGTACGCTATGAATTGTACTCGCCCTGATGTAGCCTTCGCTTTGAGCATGGTTAGCAGATATCAAGGGAATCCTGGCAAAGCACATTGGATTGCGGTGAAGAATATCCTTAAGTACCTTCGGAGGACAAAGGAATGGTTCTTAGTCCTCGGAGGGAGTGATGACTTGAAGGTGCGAGGGTATAGTGACGCCAGTTTTCAGAC
Organism: Lactuca serriola; assembly: GCF_051521515.1. Lineage (NCBI taxonomy): Eukaryota > Viridiplantae > Streptophyta > Magnoliopsida > Asterales > Asteraceae > Lactuca > Lactuca serriola. Next base: position 25,724,277 of record NC_136411.1, read on the forward strand.
CGATAGGGACAACTACCGTTCACAGTCGGGCTAGGTCTTTACCCTAAATGGAGGAGCAGTGACATGGAAGAGTTTCAAGCAAGAAACCGTAGCTGATTCAACGTGCGAATCAGAGTACATTGCAGCGAGCGAAGCGTCGAAGGAGGCAATATGGCTAAAGAACTTCATCGGTGATCTTGGAGTCGTACCTGCCATAAAGGAGCCCATGGAGATTTTCTATGATAATGAAGGTGCGGTTGCCTTAACCAAGGAACCGAGGGATCATGGTAGATCAAGACACATCGACAGAAAATATCACTTCATTAGACATCGTGTAGAAGAAGGACAACTCGTAGTGAAGAGGATATCATCAGAAGATAACCCAGCAGATCCGCTTACGAAGGGACTGAGTAGGGTTAAGCACTTGCTGCATGCTAGGAGCATTGGGCTGAAGGATGATATTAGCATAGATTAGATAGTATTAGAAACGTGTAATAGATAAATGTAATTAACATTTGATGATTAAATAAAGGAGTTTTATTTATGAGTAATGTTACTGTCTTATGTTAATCGTTTAACTATTGTTTCACTTTGCATGTTTTGACTTCCAGAATAATTGAAATTATTAGGAATAATAGAATTGTTCAAATTGTCCACAATCGTTCATATGTTGGAAGTAGATATGAATGAAGATTGTCATGAATTGGTGTGTAGATTGTCTAAATGGTGTTAGACATAGCAAAGGGTTGCTGCAACGTTCATGAGTGCTTATGAACTAGTTTTGAGCATTGGAACAAACCCGCGCTTGCTGGAATCACCTTATGGAATAAGATATAAAAGGGTGATCGCAAGACGATAATATCATATAGTCTTAAAACCTAGATATATGGTTTGTTATTTGTTAATTGGTTGTACATTGATAATGCGAAAACGCATCAGTAACTCGGTGTTATAAAACGCATTGTTGTGTATAGTTGGTTAATGAATAAGTAAATGCATATAAGTCGAAGTTTATCTGTAACTTTTATCTAAGAAGGTAAAAGCGATATCTCGGCCGCTCGATGATTTGATTTGACTTATGTGTCGGGCCCGGTCAGAACTGAATTGATGTGTTCGATTAAGTTCTATGTCAAATAAATCAGAGATCGAGAAACCTAAATGCTTGACTAACCATTCCATAGGATTGTCAGCATGATATCTAACAGAGGACTGTACGATCCCTTATCTAAAGGACAAGATTGATTAGATCAGAGTTTGACAGCGTCTTTGAGAGCTACGATTACAAACCGAATTGTACTTGTATAGTTACTAGACTTATCCAAGTGGGAGACTGTTGGAATAGTGTCTAAGGCTGTAACTATATCCGATTGTGCATGGTCCTTTTGGGTTGCCTTCACCATAGCAACTTGATAGGATGATTTAATAAGAGAGCGTAAATATTATTAATATATTATGGGAATAATATAATGAATAATATATTGTTATTTGATTAATATAAGTCATAGAATTAATTAGAATTAATTTGGTGACTTAAAGAGATTAATTAAATAAAGGGGTATAAACTGTCAATTGTTTGATAGTTAAACTTTAGACTGTAAATCCATATATATACTATGGACGGATTCTAAGAGGATTAGGATAGCTAAAATCGTCCATTAGAGTTATCTAGGAATGGATTTGGATAGCCTTAAGAGAAGATTATCTGATAGGGACTTATCTGTAATCCTTAAGGAGTCTACAAGTATAAATAGACCCCATGGCTGATGGAATTCGTGACCAAGCCTAAAGTAAGGAACCTCTGGTCGAATTCCTCCCCTCTCCTCTCTCCTAAATCATCCTCCTTTCTATTGGTGTTTGTAAGCCATCAGAGGAGTGACATTTGTGACTCTAGAAGCTCCAAGACCTCAAGATCAACAAAGAACTCAAAGGTATGGTTCTAGATCTATTTCAATGTTGTTATTTAGCCTAATTAGTTATTAGAAGTCTTGGATTCAAAGCATGTTTATTAGAAAGCCTAGATCCAAGCATTAGGGTTTTGCATGCGCACATAGGAAAGTTCTTATGGCTAAAACCCATCACATATCTCATAAGCATATCTCATAAGCATATCTCATAGACATATCACATAAGCATATCTCGTAAACATGACAAGATAATTATCACAAAGATAATTATCTACCAATTACTCTTGTTGGTGGGCCGACATTGTGGCCTTAGACCCACCCCTACTAGAAGGTAACTCACCTCGAAGTCGTGTAGCGTCTGCACTGTCCTCGGTGTGAAAGTCGGCTCTCCTCGACTCCTCAATCCCTACACAACAACCCTTTTATGTTATCAATTTGTACCCACAACCCCTTCAAGGGTCAACTTGAATCCAAGTCAAAGTCAAACCTTGGTCAAGTCAACTCTTTGGTTGACCAAACTCGCCGAGTTGGTCTACCAACTCGCCGAATCCCTTCGTCCACATAATACTACAAGCCCGTCCCCACTCTTCAAGTCTAGCAAGATTTCGACGAGTTCACCTTCAACAACACTTCAGTCAATCTACAACCGACTCGGCGAGTTCTTCCTTGAACTCGTCGAGTTCATCTTCAGCATATGAATGCGTCCAGTCTATGACTCGCTAAGTTGTAAGAACAACTCGTCGAGTCCATCTTTAAAGACTGGGAGATTGCCTTGGACTCGCCAAGTGTGTTCTAGCACTCGTCGAGTCCCATGACTTCCAGGTCCAAGGCAAACCCCTAGCAGGTTGAGCATTCCTTCCACGCAACCAAAACCATTTCCAGAAGACATTTTTGGTGAAAAAGCATCTCGACTCGCTGAGTCCCTCCTTGTCCAAAACATACAGTCGATTTCAGTGGGATTTAATGCATCCAAATCATAGATCTGACCTCCTAGGGTCCCTTTTATACGTAAAGTCACGAACTTGATGTCCATGCATGGGTTCTTTAGCTCAAAAAGCCATACAAATATGGTCTACAAGATGCACGGGGTGTTTATGGCAACAAGGTGGGCACCTTTATGCTATAAAGACCCCCCAATAACCCCATATCTGAAGCACAAATTGACTTCCAATACTCAATCCCGAACACAACCTCTCTAGGGCTTAGAAAGATGTAGAAAAAGGCCCAAAATCAAGATCTAGACAATGAATATACAAGGTTTCGACTTTATACCTCTAATAAGCTGGAAATATGCTCAAAACTATGGATCTTCTTGTTCCCCCTTGATCTCACAATCCTCCTACTCTTCTTCAGGCTTCAACCACACAAAGTAACACCACAAGGCTCAAGAACACACTAAAAACGGCTAGGGTTTCGAGTTAGGGTTTGCTCTGGACGATGGGGGCTGAGTTGAGGGGTTATAATGTGTTTAAATAGGGTGCAAACCCTCAATTTAGGGTTTCACTCAAACAACGTCTACTCGTCGAGTCGGTCTCCCGACTCGTCGAGTAGACTACTTAAACTTCCCGCGGATCACGAATCTACTCGACGAGTTGGGCCTCCAAGTCGTCGAGTCCCAGAGAAAAACATAATAAATACTTGAATTAAAGGCGTACCAGGAATCGAGTGTTACACGAACACTCCTAATAAGGTTGATAGTATGGAAATCTGAGATTTTAAGAGGATCATTGCATTTAGGAATCAATGTGATAAAGGATACATTTCTACATGGGTAAAAAATAGAGTGCTCTTCAAAGTACTGGACAACCATGAAAATATATTCATAATCTTGTACAATTACTATGACATAAATAATATAGTGAGAAGACTCACCTCACAGATAGCAACTCTATGCGACGTCTCTCAAGTATAGCAGTTTGATACTTCAAGACACCTAAGCATAGTTTGGAAGTACTCCCTTAGTCTACACCGTAAAACGCTTAGGTTGACCAAAAGTCGATAATAGACAAAAGTTAAAGGTCAAAGCCAGCCCCAATTGACCCCCACGTCATGGAAACCCTTTGGTCATGTTGTGGCAGTATTAGGACAAAACAGTCGCAAAGATTATCCGTCGCCACGATATGGCGGCCAACTTGCCACGTCGTGGAAGTTTCTTGGATCAGCTTAATGTATTAAGCCCTTAATCCTTCAAGCCACTCATTCATACTTTCTATAGGGATTTCTTACTCTCAATACTCCATAAAAATCATGGATTTATAGACATGCATGTCTTGAGCATAAGTTAGGTCAAAATGGTGAAAATGAGATCAAGATCTCATGCATGAAACCCAAAACTCAAAAACTTTCTAAATCTAGGACTAGATACCACAAAGGAACCTCAAGGACCCATAAAGTTGCCAACTTTATGGAGTCCATATACTAAAACCACCCCAAACATAGAAGAAAGTGGATAAAAACCTAGATCTAGCATGGTTGACACATAAAGGTAAAAGCTTGAGGACTTACAAGAGTCTAGAAACCGCACAAGATGATGGGGGAAGGTTTGCTTGATGGAACAATGCACCAAAAACACCTTATTCTTCTTTAAGGGCCTAAAATCACGACAAAAGGCTCACAATGTCGACAATGGAGGCTAGGGTTTCTTCTAGGTCGAAAGGGAGGCGATGGAGACTGATGATGTGAAAACCCTAGCCATCACATCCCTGAAATAAGGCACAAAAACTAGAAAATTATGGTTTGCACTTTGGCAACCACCAAGTCGTGGCCAGACCCTTGCCACATCATAGTGCACACAGATGATGCACGTTTTATTTGGTCATGACCACGTCATGGTGTAACATCCACCGCGTCGTGGTCGTCACAAGACCCACAATTTACTTATTTATTTGCCAACAACATAAATGAATCATTTACCTGGAATAGGTGTTACATCATAGAAGAAGATAATCATCGTTAACAATTAGGGATGGTATTGCGTATAACTGATTCTGAATTCTAACAAAAAAACGTTAGGAGGAAAGAGGTAAAGAAATGGGCCAAATACTCCTCTTGTGAGGAAAACATGGTGTCACTTGACTAGTAAATTAAATACATCGTTTGGCAGATGAACGTCAAGTTAATTTTGTAAAATCATATAGAAATGTATCAACTTCTCAAAGGTTGGACCATGTTGGTACGATTTTGATCAACTGCAATCACCATTTCTATAACTTACTCTTTTAAAAATAAAGTAACAATTAGATTAATATTTGCCATTCTAAAAATAATGTTTGAGTTTATATTTTTAAATTTATTTTTATGGAAAGAAACGGATTTTGTATACAATGTTTCTTACCCATCCACAACAATAATAAGGTGTTGTTTGGTTCATAGATTCTCAAGGAATTTGAAGGAAAATGAATTTAAAATCCATAGCAAAGTGTGTTCGGCTTATTAAAGAAAAGGAATTTGTTTTCCTTAATTAAAATTATATTCCGTATTTGAGTGAATTACAATTCTTTAATAAATCATTAAGAAAATAGATTCCGTGAGATATCTTTCATAAAAAAGATAAAATTGACCTTCTTTCCCTGTACAAATCATCTACACGATCTTCTCTCAAAACACAATCAAAAACTTGATTAAATTATCTCTTCTTTGACGAATCAACAAACCAAACAAAAATCAGATTCATTTTCATATTAGCCAAACACATCAAATTCCAATTCATTTTCTTTCATATTCCAATTCCTTTCTAAGATTCTATTCCTTCAAAAAAAAAAATTTCTAAGAACCAAACGCTACCTAAGTGTTTTGTTTTATACATATTTTTATATGGATAACTACCATAATGTTTTTATTTAGAGGCTAAATGCCTCGGCCCTAACAACTCAAGTTCCCAAAATTGTCCGCCATCTTGAAGTTTGGAAGAATTGGAAGATGTGGGAGACAACATTTCACTTATTAAAAAAATAGTTGTTGGTATAAGTGACAAGAGTACAAGTTGTAAAGCAAATGATTACATTTTGAGTTGACAAACCCAAGAGAGTGAAGGGGGTGAAAGTGAATAAAATATAATGAGCATGTTGTTGCAGTAATAAACACAAAACAAAGTAGTACACTGTACACTACCAGTCTTAACACCTTTTATTATTATTCTTTTCAGAGTATTTACAAATACGATAAAAAACAACACGTACAAAAGAAAATAAAATGATGAATTTATGAACGCATTTATCTGAAAGAAGAGTATCGGGAGAAATTGTTAATCAGAGACTTATATATTATATGAATTATTTAAAAAATAAATAAACATGAAAATCTAACAATTTAGAAAATCAAAATTTATAAGAGAAAAATAAAATATTAATTATTAAAATTGAAATATTTATTTATCCTAAAAGCACTTTTTTTATAACTTATTACTATTGACTTTTTATAAATAAACACTTATTCTCATTGGAGCACATCATTTTTTTTTGCTTATTTTTATTGATCACTCAATATATATTAACTCAATATATATTAAGTGATTAATATAGTTTAACATTTTGTATATTTTACCCCCCTCATCTTCTAATTATATTTTAATTTACCCCTCTATTATATTTTAGATTTCAATTTATTTATGTATTTAGTAGTTAATTTGATTTGTTATTTTATTTAATTTATCTATCAAATATTTTATGACATCTTACGAACTTTTAGAAGTATTATAAAAATGTGTTTAATACGATGTGTTTAAAAATGAGTAGCTAAATGGAGGGGATTATATAAAACATTTTAAAAAGATAAAGATATATTAGTTAAATTTAAAGTAAAAGCTAGTGGAAGAAGTTAACCATTGGAGGAACAATTTATTTAGAGGTTAAAGTTAATGAAATAATAAGATGACACTAATTTTAAGCTATAGCATAGCTCAACCATTGGAGATGCTCTAAATTTAAACTAATAATTTAAATAAAAAACAACTAGAATAATTGAATTCAATTTAGAAATTTAAAAATTATAAGGAAAGTTGCATTAATGAATTATATATATATATATATATATATATATATATATATATATATATATATATTATTTAAGCTTTATATGAAATTTAATAAAATAAAAAAAAAACTATAAACTGACATATGGATATAATTTAATCTAAATTTACCACAAAATAACACGTGACATAATGCATAAGAAATAACAAGTGGTAAAATTATTTTTATTTATTAGAAAGAATGAGTTTATTTATATTGGAAGGAGTATGAAAAAAAAAACAAGAAGATTTATGTTAATTATTCTAAAAAAATTATCCTCCAAATCGACATAATTGGAGAGAAAGGAAAAAAAATCTCGTTTGTTTTTTTCTTTTTGTGATCTCGGAAGTGGAACGTAACAGAAACACTTATTTTATCAAATTGTTATTATTTCTTTCCGTGAATAAGAAAAAATTATAAAACTACCAAAAATTCTTAATAAATTAGTTATTTTTAATTAAAAATTTTGGTTTTTCAAAAATAATCATTCAAATAGTAGGTGATTAAGGCCATCAACGATAATATGATGACTTGTATAGTTTTTTAAAAAAGTACATTATAAATAATTTATTATAAGTTGACTTTTAATAAAAATGTTTATTTGGTGTCAATTTAGCAACATCCATTCCTATGTATGCTATATCAACCGATGTTTAGCCCCTATCCAACCCAGTAGCCTATAGGTATAAAAAACCTAATTTTTCTTTTATTTTTGATAGCATAGAGCCACCTGCGATTTTCTCCTTCTTCACCTATAATTTCAAGTAAGCTTTAATATTATTATTATTATTTATTTTCCAAATAAAGGTCTCCGTTTTAGTACAATTGTATACATTTTACCTATGATTTCTGACATTTCGATTATAACTTCGTACATTTTCACTACACTTTATATAAAATATAGAGTGTAAAATTATTAACCACAATACCAACATCAATCTTTTCTTAGTTATATTTGAACTGAAACAGTATAATTTCTAGTGAATATTTTGTTGTCATTGTAAATGGTGCTAGGAAGTGTGAGATTGTTGATTATCAACTAAGATATGTTTGTTATTCATTGGGGTAGTGGGAGAATGTTGAATTTCGAAGTGAGATTTTCGAAAAATATTAATTTTACTAAATTTTTGTATTTTGTGAAAAAGACTGGTTTGTTAGTTAACTCAAATATTAGTCCGTCTTTCCTAACATCCTGAAATGCATTGTGTTATAGGCATAGTTGATGCCGATGATTTTAGACACTTGATCAGTGTCATTAAAGATGTTGAAAGAAAACATGTAATGTGTTTCTGGTGGTAAAAAAACATGATGGTGATAACCAAGACAAAAATACAAAGAGAGAGAGAGAGAGAGAGGAGGTGGGAGAGAGAGAGAGAGAGAGAGAGATAGAGAGAGGAGAAAAGCTTCTGGTGAAAAATATTGAGCGAAAAGAGAGCAACAACCTAACAGGTAATTTTATCTCTCTAAAAGTACCTCAGTATCATAAAGTCGCTAAATATGGTGGTACATTTGAAAATGCAATGCACTTACTGATTCACTATGTGAATACTTAAAATTTTGAGTATGTTGGTAATGATGATATTGGTACATATATTACTAATGTGGGTGCATTTGATAATACTAATGCCTCGTTCCTGAGTTTAACAAAAGAAAAGAGGAAAAGAGAAAAGAAAGTCATGAGAGAAAAGAAGAGAAAGGAAAGGAAAAAAAAATCTTTCGTGTTCCCGAGTTGGAGAGAAGTGAAAGGAAAATGAATCATTTTGTTCTTTCTTTCCAAATCCTCCCGAATCGGAAGGAAAGTTAGGAGGGAAAGTGATCCTTCCATTTCCCTCCACTTCCTTCCACTTCCCACCTTTAATGAAACTCGAGAACACCAATCTCTTTTATTTTCTTGTCATTTCCACTCATTTCCTTTCCTTTGTCTCGTTAAGTTGAACCCAGAAACGGGGTGTAAATATCGACAAAAAGTTGAGCTATATGAGCTCGGTAAACCTGATGAAACTGAATACGAAGAAGAAGTTCCATTTTGAACGATGTTAATTTAGTAGGTTACGGGGATCGAGTAGATGTTCGTTTAGCTATATCCAACCTAAAAAGTAAGTCTAATAGAGAAAGTTCGGATGATGAACATAAAGAAAGGTATTTAGATTTCCTATTGCATGGTATGCTCCCTTTATCATTGTGGCCGGACCTATTAAAGCAAAGACTCCATCACACAACCAACACCTTAGTCAAAAGATCAACGTTTTACAAACATTCTCAATCAAATAAGCTCTTAAGATGGATGTTAGAGAAATATGTCTCGAGGGAGGTTTTTCGTGCAAGACAAGTAGTTTGTCCAAAGAAAGGTTCAAGGCAATTTTTTATGAGAAAAAAAATGTTTGAGATTGATAAAGGAACAAACAATCAATTCTAATGATGGACTTTTCCAAGTCATAAAACTTGTTGACGAATACACATGTTCGTCAACACATTTGAACCAAAAGAATCGACAAGCAAACAAAACTTATATGGCTACTTGATTTTTGAGGTTATAGGTGGAAATCATAGTAGATTATGCCTAGAAGGTGACATCATTAAGGATATAAACTCAAAGTACAAAATTAACATCACGTACAAACAAGCTTGGTGCGCGAAATAACATGCTCTCACATTGTTAAAGGGTATCCCAAGAGGATTCATTTACTAAACTCTTCGTTTATATATACAATTTGACGAAACATAATCCTGACATGGTGAAATATATTCATATAGATGTTGATGACCAGTTTGAGTTCCTTTAGATTTTATGTTCGTTGCTAAGTAAGTTTTACTTTTTATAGTTATAGTTTGGATGTAGCACAATTTCCACATGAATGAGTAATTTTAAATACATTTTCAATGTTTCCTTGGTACGTTCTTTCCTCACCTATTGTAGGTGATCCCTAATACTATATTTTCCCCACCTATAGGGAAACTTTGAGGGTATTATGTTTGCGATGGATGGAAAGAACTAAAAAATCTATATGCCCAAGAATCATTATAGATGATATTTGCTAATAATATATGACCCTATATCATCACACCTTAAACAAGTAGACTATTATTTATTTAGTAATTTGATTACAAATAAATTCAATCAACATTTGTATTTAATTAAGGAATTATTATTTTATGAAAATAATAAAATTGGAGAGTACAACTTGTTATATAATTATATAAAACGAATAAAAGGTTGTATATAGTATTTTGTACCTATAAAAGTTCACTAGTTAAATAACTGTACATTTAAATAATAGAATGGGGTGTTTAATACTTCACTATTTCTCTTCTGTTTAGAACCAACCATGCTTGGTGGTAGGATGGATTGGTTGCTTGTTTGACCATTACTTACATACATGATATTACTTGGAAGTATTTGTTTCATTTAATGAAAGTATGTGATTCAACTAACATGTGTAAGCATATAAAGAAGAGAGTGAAATTAAATTTGACTAGTTTTTCTTCTTCTTTTGGCCTCAAACTCGAGAGCAATTATCCTCTTCCCCTCTCCTCTCTATTGCAATGTGTTGTAAAGAATAGAATGTTATTTGTGCTTCTTCATAATTTAAAGACTAATTTGGTATTAGTTCTTTAAGGCTTAAGAAGTAACAAATACAAGTGAAGACTAGCATCTTATTGGTGGATACACATAGAAAGACTCTATGTTGACTATTTGACATCTTTATCAACTCCTAACTTCCCTAAATGAATAAGGTGTTGTTTGTTTTTTTGAAGTGAAAATTCATGAAGTCTGCGGACCACCTCTACAACCCTCTATAGTATAAGAGGTAGACCAAACGGTTGTAATCTGTAATAAGAAATTTGTTTTTTTTTAATATATGGATGCTGTTGCAATAAACTAAAATATAAATAGACTGAATTTACAAAACTGAAAATAATTATCAACACCAAAATTTTAATAATTTTAGTCTTAAAACATGGAAAGAATACTAAAAAGAACATGTAAAAGAACAAAAATATAAAATCTCTAAAAAAAATCTAAAAAGAATGTAAAAAAAACACTATCGTTTTTTTCTAGAAAAAACTAATTTTAAAGAACATAAAAAAATTATAAAAAATTAAGAAAATATTGCAAATAATGTCTAAAATTTTTGTAAAAGAATCACATATGTTAAAAAACATGGAATCGAAACTTAAACATATTATTAAAAGAAACGGTAAAAAAAATTTTGAAAAGTTTTTTTTAAAAAAAAAAAATCAAGTTATAAAGTATTGTAGAAACTCTAAAAAGAAATTGTATCAAATCCGTAAATCAAAGTTTGAAAAAAAAATCAAATTTTTCAAAAAAAAAATCAAGTTATACCAAATTTCTAAAAAAATCGCTTGGAAAATATAAAAGTTGAAGAGGTTTGAAGAGACAAGTCAAATGCTGCGCCGCATAGAACACGCGCAGATGTTTTGTAATATGAAGTTTTGCAAAAAACAAATTGTTGCAAGAGAGAAGATGTTACATGTGTGCTGCGTCGCGTAACAAAAAGTGATCTGAAGAGGTTTTTCTGAAAAAACAAACCACTAAAAGTCTTCAAAGGTTGTAGTTTTTTTCATTCTACAGTTGAGTTTAATTTGTCATTTGATTGCAAGATAATCCTTGGTGGGTATAAAATTGTTTTATAATTATTCATTTTAAGATACTTATATTGCTAAACTCATAGTTTTTAAACTAATTTTAGAATATAAACCCAACAAGAACCATATTTTACCGATTGCATATAATATATGCAAAATTGAGTGTACAGATTCTTAGACATGGTTATTATAGAAAATACATTATTGTATAGGCAAATTGGAGTGTCTCACATTCATATTAGATGGGGCTCCATTGCCATCGACATCAATTACCAATATTTTTTTCTCATGCCCATTGCGGGATATATGGTCACCATTTGTATTCCAACATTTCATTTTTTGTGGAAAAAGAGACACAAATAATTCAATGTTCTTAGGCTTGCAAAGCCTACACGGTTGAAAATTTAAGATTGCAAGAGGCCATAAATGCATTATCAAGATATTCAAGGAGCATACGAGTGTTGACGTTGATTGAATTCTTTCGTGGAACAATACAGTAGTTGACTTTTGAACATTTAAAGTTTGTTGGTATAATTTGTATTAATCATGATGCTTTCGAATAGTTGAACATAACTATGTCAACTGTTATTGTTCATAGAAGCACTAACAAACTCACTAAATAGGTCGATAACTAGGTGCGAAAAAGAAAAAAATGCCAGTAGTAATTACATGGTCCACCCAATCTCAAAGTAAAGATTCGAAGTTAAAGACTTCAAAATGAATGGCCTCATTGATTTTCAACAAGATGCATGTATATATAAGAGTGAAAACAGTCTGGCATACATTGTGGCTATATCACAAGAGTGGTAACGAAAATGAATTGTGAAGAATGTGCATTGTATATTGTAAAAGCTTAGACATTGAGGAACACCTACAAGAAATTTGTAAACCCTCTGTCAACCTCATATGATTGGGAGATACTCGATGGTTTGATGATGAAACACCCCTCTTTTGGTTTTATATTTTCAAAACCATTTAAATCACTTTTAAGAGTAAATAACATTCTTTGCGAAAACTATCCCAAAAGTGTTTAAAGTCTTATCAAAATATTTTTAAAACTCTTTAAAATTGTTTCTTTCTTGACATATGATGTGTCACACCCTCGGCCACCAGCGGAAACGCCGAGGTGTGCGGCGTAAATCAGTAATCACAGTTGTTGAACATACATTGAACAATACAAATATAATATTCTATTATTACCGAAATATAAATTACATTGATAATGACTATTGCTAAATCGCTACACACACCTAACAGATTGATGTTTACAATGGTATGGTTAAATAATAGAAAGTCTTCTATGCAATTCCTTCCAACCTGTTAAATAACCTGAGAATACATGCATTAAAATACGTCAACAAAATTGTTGGTGAGTTCTATAGGTTTTGATGCAAAGTACTTTTATAATCAAAAGTGTTTTTCTAACAATTCTCTCGTTAACAAGCTTTTATAAATATGTGTATTTCAATCAAAAGTATAAAAAATAAATGAGTTTTAAAAATGTATTTGAACTCATTTAAAAATATTGTTGGCTCAAAATAAAAAAATACACTACTTGTTGAATATATATATATATATATATATATATATATATATATATATATATATATATATATATATATATATATATATATATAAATCAAACTTATAACAAATTTTTATGGTTCCCATGACCAAATGCATTTTATATAAGGATTTTGAATACCAATTTATATAAAGAAAGTCATATCACTATTTGTGAAAACATAAAGTAGCCAGATTTACCTTTAAAAACCTTGTACAAGCATATGTATCGTTTTGAGTCGCTAGCTATCCCACTACATATGGTCTCTTTCAACTAGTATAAGTTGACAAAAACTCTGTATATATCCTATTTCAATCCTATACGGTAATAGCAGTACATTCAGGGTCTAAGATGAGGTCATAACTGAACTGTGACGAACACCTCTGCACAAACACTGGAAGATTGTGTTGAAACCCCATACCACGTATTTGATGACATGATCAAAGAAATTAGTGAAGGAAACGCCAAAGCCCAAACTCAACTCGTCAGCCAATGCTTGTAGCTAGCAACCAGTGGCGATATGTCAACCTGTATAAGTATGTGATCCTGAACTTATACTTAACGTTCCTCGTTCCATACAAATTAACGGTGTGTCAGGTTATGACACAGAGGACTTTCTGCTAAAATGTACGGTCTTAGTGTGATTACAAACATAGCCTATGAAGCATAGGAAATGATCCTAACTCATAAAGGTTTTTGAGCAAACGTAACTCATATAGAACGCCCCGTGGGTATGATGGATCCTAACAATTTGTCTAGGCATCGTAGTTCTAAACTCTCCATTATAACTTTATCGAACACCTATAATTCTTTGATGTTTAGGATTAGTTATTAATTGAAGGCTTATGGTATTTGAGATTCGTAAGACTTAACACATTTCCAGATTTTATTATCTGTCATGACGGAATTTGGACAACATAACGACTGCTTATATAATATTTGTCACAACTAGAAATTTTGGTGCCTTGTAATTACAAGACTTATAACAACTATGAATCAATAACATGAAAGCATGCATGATGCTTATTCTGTAACAACAAGACTTCACCAAATACTTCATTCTAGCCCTACAAATGGTCAACAAAGAATTGGAAACCTTTGAAATTCCAATTTGAGTTCATTTTGGACTAGGATTCCTTATTGGGCCTAATGGACTAATAAACTTCCAAATTATCCATCTTGAATCTAGAACTCTCTAATGGGCCCTAAATGGACCCATATACATGAAACATAATATTTTGGGCCTTAATGGGTCACAACCAAATTAATTTAGCTCTAATAGGTCATAAAAATTATATTTTTGATTAATTTGGGTCAAGCATCATCTAACTTAACTAGAATATGGGCTTAAGGACAAAAAGCCCAAAAATCTCCTCTTTCCCTCTCAAATCTCGGCTCAAGCCCACAAAGAAAGAAAGAGTTGACTTTTTCTTATGCCACCTTACAATTGTTCATGGGATAACCATGCATTTTTCTCATGTTCCTATGCATGGTCACTTTAAAAATCCATCTTCTCTCTCTATTCTATCTTCGGCCGAGAGCAAGGGAAAACACACACATACAAAACACTTAAAACTCTCTCTAAGTCTTCAAGAACATCTTCTCATTTCTCCTTCAAAACTTTCGAGATTTAAGAGCTTTCAAGGAGATTTTTCCCACAAACACATCATCTAAGGTAAGTTGATGTTAAATCCATGATCTAGCTACTTCATTTCATCCAAAAATCTCTTCTAAATCCTTTCAATCTTGTGATCTTGCACCTTAGAAGCATCTAAGTTAGAAATCCTCCAAGAAGACTTGCTAGAATCGAAATTTCTTCTTCTATTCTTCTTCAAAACCAAAACTACAACTCAAGGTGAGCTTCATACTCCTCTTTTTTGGTTTTTCATATGTTTTATGGGGGAGAATACAAGAAAATGTGTAGATCTATGTGTATGTGTATGCTATGTGTGATTTTATGCATGTATGTGTGTGATATTATGTGTTTTTGTGATAAATATGAACAAAAATGGGTGATAATTCGAGATCTATGACATGAGAAAAGAAACAAACATAAACTAAGTTATTTTACACTAAACTAATTAAGAAAAATAGCTTATAAGGTTATGAGGGACATATTCTAACATAAAACCAATATTAGGACTTAAATTGTCAAAAATACAAAACTTGGGTTAAAAACTGTAAACTCATGGTTTCTTGAGGGTCAAAAGAGCCAAAACAGTTTCTATAATCAATTTCCTGAATATTAGAATTTTCAAAGGACTTAAAATGCAAAAATTTAGCTTAATGGGCTAAGTTTGGGCTTTTCGGCCCAATAAGCCCAAAATTGTGAAAATTGAAGTTTTAAGGGGCTGAATTGTAACATTCTGTAGAACAGGGGACATAAAGTGAAATAAAACTATTTCAAAGGTCAAAAATTCTTTTAAATTCCGAAAAGGATAAAAAATGTAAACTTTTTATATTTGGGCCAAAATTATAAAAATTGCGAAATTTGGGGTTCTAACCGAGAAACACCATTCTGGAAGGGCTAAAACTGTTTACTAAATATACTCTGGGTTAAAAATGTCTTTTCAACAAGTTTATGATACAAAAGTGTCAAGAAAATGTTTTTTAAGGACTAAAAATGAAATTCTTTTATATAAAGGACTAAAAGTGTTATTTTTATAAAAGAAATGTTAAGTTATTAAATAAACTTGAAGATCGATTAGATCTTTATAACAGGTAGTATGAAGAACATAAACAGTAAACAAGACAAAGTTGAATCACAATATGTCGAATGATTGATTCAAACAATCCTCAGCAGAGCTCGATTAAGAACTTCCGCTGTAGAGGATTTAGGGTTACAAGAACAATAATGAACTTCTGAATAATTTCTGATCTATCGTTCTATATTTTCAATCGTTCTAATCGCTAACATAAGATGCATGCAAGCACCTATATTTATATTAAACCCTATCAAGCTCACGGTTGGACAGGCCCAAACCGAAGATACAAAACTTGGACTAATAAGCGAGCCCAATAGACGCAATACAAAACAAAACACGACCCAACAATCTCCCCCTTTGCGTCAAATAGGAGCGAGACTACTTCTTCTTCTTGCTTGGGCCAGCAGCGGGTGTCTTCTTCACAGTATCAAACAGACGTGTTATTAGAGCGAGAATGGTCTGTCTGAACCGAATGTACCATTGTATCATGTCATCGAAGTACTTGACATCATCCGCTGAGTTTTCTTGCATCTGTGGATGATCCCCAACACATGCTCTAGGCAAGCAGTAGTGTACAGATGTTTATCAGCTAAGGCAAAAAGACATTTCTGTCCTTCGTCCCTAGTGAACATGACTGAATTCCACCTTGAGTCAATTTTGCCCATCTGCATTTGGTTCAGATCACTGGCAGAGCCAACAAGAGATATTTTTGGTTTCTTCTTGAAGACGCTTGCTATCTCCTGATCCATCAGTGCAACTTCCATGATGTAGCACACCAGCATCCTCTTGAGATGGTCGATGATCTGACCATATTCAGCTTCGTTGGTCAGAAGGATGTTGTGCAAGATTATCCAATCATGGGGATTGAGGTTCGGAAGATCTGCTAAAGAAATGGCATGTTCGGTTTTGGCAGACCCTCGAAGCACTTTGAACCGAACGTTGATGAACTTCCCTTCAGTGTACGGCTTCAAGACTCGAACGTTGATAATCTTCTGAGCGCTCCAAGTCTGATATGGAGGTTGAGCAGCCTTCAGATAGAAATTAATCAAGTCCCGATCAACCTGTGAATGAGGATGAGGGAACTCGGCAACGTTGGAGAAGGCGTGAAAGATGAACGCCTTTCGGGTCAGTGGCATGTCGAACTGAGAATCGACAGTGTTGGAACAGTCTAGTGAAATAACAGGTTCCAGCCACAAGATGCTCGGAGTATCGATAGCTTCCTTTATCATCCTCTCGAGAGTCCAGTCAGGAAAAAGAGTTTTCCTACTCTCAAGAAGGTCGTGGGCTTCCTTCTGTTTTCTTTCAGCTTCTTCAGCTTCTCTAGCCACACGAGCACTATCATCAGCATCATTGCGTCGACTTTTGCGTTTCAACAAGTCGGCAATGGTTTCTTTGTCATCCTCCTCTTCTTCCTCAGCAAGCTTCTTGCCTTTATCTTTCACACCCGAACCGGAGGCTTGGCCTACAGGAGGAGGTTCAGTTGTGTGAGTTGCCTTTGAGGATGGAGGTGGTTGAGACATGGACTCCTTTTCTCCCCCTTGTTTCGGAATGGACACGAAATCAAGTAGCCCTTCAATTTTGCTTAGCAGGGCAAGGGCAACACTCCATCACCCATTTCGTTACCAAGGTCCAGAACCTGGCGTAGGAAATTTCAGAATGCCTTGATGTAGAGGAGAGACTCTGGATGAGTTGTTGCCACAGAATGGACCCGTAATCCATGTTAATGCCATTGTAGACACCACACATTATCGATAAGAACAACCGGCTAGCACCATCAGAACCGGAGCGTCTTTCAGAGAGTCCTTTGAATAAAACAGTGAACATCCCGTTCCACTGTGGCGGTAGGCAAGACTTCTTGAACTTGGCGACTGAAGTAAGCACCTCCGTATAACCCATGTTGTAAAACATATTGAACAAGTGCCCCATGGGAATCGTCTCAGGATTAACCCTTGTAGAGTCAGCGTCAAACCCTAACAGGGAGCAAAATCGTTGCTTGGAAATTGAGGCTTTGTGCTGAAAGATGTCGAAGAAGATCCTATCCACAGCCTTGTCATAGTTAGCAGTCGCAAAGATCTGCGACAAGAACTCCATTGGAACTGATTCTGCTCTTGTAAGTGCAGGAGCAATCGGCGAAAACCTTAAACACTCGATTATTGGGAACATGAAGGCGTCGTAAACGTGAGGAGATAAATCGATTATCAGGCTTTGTTGTGGGCGAATAGGCAGAATGTGGGATGTTGCGTGAACGGAAGATGAATCTGCCATTGCTTGAAGAGAGTGAAGAAGATGATGAACAGTGAAGTTTCAGGGATTTCTTGCGCTCTGTGAATTTTAATTGCAGTAAAGAGGTAAATGGTAGAGGATGTTGCCTTTTATACTGTGGGGTAATGAGAGAGAAAGATCTTCCCAAATCTTCTATAAAAAAAACGAAGAGTTTTCCGGAGTTGACTGATGCGTGACAGTTGGGGTAGCTGATGATCACACATGAGAGAGAGTGTCAGATTCCAAAGAACACGCCTCCTATCAAGCGCCGTTTGGATATGAACCGTTTCAGATTCACACGCGCCTTTCTGGCATCGTTTGGAGATAAAACGCTTCCGATTCTCATGCATGCCCTTTTAGCGCCGTTTGAATTTGAATGGATTAGACTCCCGCCTGAGGCAGCACGCCTTTATCTTATCTCTTTAAATTGTAACGACATCTTTTGAACAATTCCGCCACGTGGAATAAAATCAACCATATCCTTCAATCGACTGTCAATCCAAGTAAAATGCCTTGTAATAAATGAAACCTGAATTTTGGAAAATCAGAGATTTTCGTGCTAAGGGTGTAAAAGAAAAGAAATAAAGCAATAATTTGTGGGAAAAATGTGATGTCAATAAAGACACGAAACAAATGATCCCGGGCACGAATCTCTTCCTTCAAATTCAAGAAAGACCTTAAAGTGTTGGTGTGGTTTCCCGTTGAATGACGATCAAACACTTATTAAGAAGTGTTGAAAGGCTTCTTTTAATTAGGCTTAGTAGGGTGGCTTTTGCTTCGATTCAACATTCCTAATCTTGATATAAGATAGAAAGTGAACGAGGTACTTGTGAGACCGGTGTAGTCTGTTGAACAATTAGGTTGGGAATAATTTAAAGTGGCTAGGAAGAAATATAAAATCTCAACAAAAATTAAAAACTGGATCCCAAGGGAAGAAATGTTATGGCTTTTAACAATTTCATAGGAATCACACAAAAGAAAAATTGGAGATTTCATGAAGATACATCCGTCAATTCATTAGCGAAAACTAGAGCAAATTAATTGTTCACCGTCAATTCGTATTAGGTATTGAATTTTGGGTTTCACTTAGATCGTAGTGGCACGAAACTAAGATCATAAACACAGAAATTGTGTAACCATAAACCTCAGTGGTAATTTCTGAGAGTCTCAAGGGTTACTTTTGTGAAACGAAAGTGATGGAGAAATGCAATTTAGATGGTGTAAGAAAACAAAGTACCTTTGCTGTGAAAAATTGGACCAAGCAGAAAACTCTTATCTCATTGTGAGAAGAGAGTTAGGTAGCTCATGATTAGAATAAATAAGAAAGCCTAATTGGAAAGACAAGGTTTGTTTATACCAAGTCAGTAAGGCTTATTATTCAGAATCAAGTGAGGCTTTGGACACATACAGCAGCATGCTTCTAGGGACACTAAACTAATTCAACAATTTCCTCATAAACAAACACACAAATAAACTCAACGTCAAAAAGAAAGAAAGAACAAAATATTTTTGGAGTTTTTGAAAGTATATATTAAGAAAAATATTTTTGGAATTTTTGAAAAAATAAAAGTGAAAGAAAAAATAAAAAAAATTAAAACTGAGAATAAAAAGTTAAAAAAAACTTTGGAATGAAAAAGAGAAAAAAAATTTAAAAAAACTTTGGAACCGAACCCGAGCGTTCGGTTGATTTTGGTTGTTAAAAACTTTGGAACCGAACCCGAGCGTTCGGTCTATTTCGGTTGTGAGAACTTGAAAAACCAAACCCGAGCGTTCGGTCTATTTCGGATGGGAAAAACTTTGGAAAACCGAACCTGAGCGTTCGGTTTATTTCGGGTGAGAAAAATTGAGAAACCGAACCCGAACGTTCGGTTTATTTCGGTTACCAAAGAAAATGGATTTTCAAAGAGAGAGTACTTTTAACAATAAAAGAAATGTAATAGGAATGATTATACATGAAATTTACAACCAAGAAAACCACCTTTGATTGATGAGCGGAATGCAGATTATTCAACCGAACCCGAGCGTTCAGTTCATTTCGGTACATGAGTACAAAAACTGAACCCGAACGTTCGGTCTATTTTGCTTCTTACTTTTGAGTTTGAGAGGTGATTGGTGGTACTGACTCTGATTCCATCATGCCTAGCCCTTGTAGAATTTTGTTAAACGATGCTTCAGGAAGAGCTTTGGTGAAGACGTCAGCCAGTTGATAAGTGGTTCTAACGAAATGAATTTCAACGTTTCCATCTTCCACATGATCTTTAATGAAGTGATACCTCAGTGCTATGTGCTTAGTCTTTGAGTGTTGCACTGGGTTATGACAGATCCTAATTGCACTTTCAGAGTCACAATATAGTGAGATCTTTTTCATATTGAGTCCATAGTCCCGGAGTTGACTTTGGATCCAAATCACTTGAGAAGTACAGGATGCAGCTGCAATGTATTCTGCTTCAGCTGTAGACAAAGACACACACGTTTGTTTCTTTGATTGTCAGCTAACCAACTTCCCGTCAAGGAATTGGCAGCCGCCAGTGGTGCTTTTCCTGTCTAGTCCACAACCTCCAAGGTCTGCATCTGAGTAGGCCTGAACGAAGAAGCCCGATTTGGATGGATACCATAGACCTAAAGAGGTAGTTCGCTTGAGATAACGAAGAATGTTCTTGACTGCAAGCATATGAGGTTCACGTGGATTCGCCTGAAATCTAGCACAATAACAAACAGAGAACATGATATCAGGCCTGCTAGCAGTAAGATACATCAGTGAACCGATCATCTGGCGATATAGCGTAATATCTACTGCTGGCTTATCCAAGGATGGAGAGAGCTTGGTGTCGAACACCATGGGAACTTTGACTTTTGAATCTCCCATCATGCCAAACTTTGCAAGGAGAGTCTTCGTGTAAGCTTCCTGATTAATAAAGATGCCTTCGGGTCCCTGTCTAATATTTAAACCAAGGAAAAAGTTAATTGGACCCATTGAGCTCATTTCAAATTTAGTCTCCATCAGCTTTCTGAATTCAGCCGTTAAGCTAGGATTCGTTGAGCCAAAGATGATATCATCGACATAAATTTGAACAATCATAAGGTGGTTACCTTCCTTCTTACGAAAGAAGTTTGGGTCAACCGAACCTTGTTTGAATTTGGACATCTTTAAAAACTTTGTCAGCGTTTCATACCAGGCTCTCGGAGCTTGTTTCAGTCCATACATGGCTTTGTCCAAAATATAACAATGATTAGGATACCTTTCATTTACGAATCCAGGAGGTTGCTCCACGTACACTGTTTCTTCAAGTTCTCCATTGAGAAATGCACACTTGACGTCCATTTGGTAGACTTCAAAGTTTTTGTGTGCAACATAGGCGAGAAATATTCTAACGGATTCCAGCTTAGCAACAGGAGCGAAAGTCTCTTCGTAGTCAATTCCTTCCTCCTGACAGTATCCTTTCACTACCAACGTGCTTTGTTTCGTATCATGTTCCCTTCCTTGTCCATTTTGTTCCTGAAGACCCATTTGAGACCAACAACTGAGGCATCTGGAGGAGTTGGAATGAGTCGCCAAACTTTGTTCCTTTCGAATTCATTCAGTTCGTCTTGCATAGCTTGAACCCAATCGGAGTGATCAAGAGCAGTGTTAACTGTCTTTGGTTCAACTTTTGAGACGAAGGAGTTAAACATACAGAATTCTACTTTTGAAAACAAGGAAGTATGTTTTGCCTTGAGTTGTGATCGGGTCAGAACTTTTTCAGACACATTACCAACAACCTGGGAGACAGGATGATCTCTGGTCCATTTGACGAGAGGAGGATAGTTTGGATCATAGGTTGGATCCAATTCAGCGTTTACCATCTCTTCAAGTTCAGATTGACTTTCATAGTCGTAAGACATATCTACATTCTCCCCCTCGACAGATAAACTTTCAGGTATTTCTTGAGTATCTTGAGCTACAGAGGTTTCTGGTGGTGCTGAGCTTTTGGGTGTTGATTCACCTTCGGGTGATGAACCATTTTCGGTTGGTGTGGCACTTTCGGTTGGTGAAGTGTATTCGGGAGCAGCTTGAGCACTTATCTCCCCCTCAACATGTGAGCTCGACTGTGATGACGAAGATGGATCCTCCCCCTCAACTGAAGCATTGTGTTGTGGAGGGTCGTCAGAACTTGATCCTCCTTCATTCATTCTCTTTGCAACATCTTCGACAAGTTGCTTCAAATGATCTACACTGTTGTCTGCTGCACTGGCTTCTGAGAGAGTGGCCTTCTCTGGTTCATCAAATAACTCAACGAACTTCTCAAATAGGTTTGCGATTGAGGCTGTGACTTGGCCAGTTTGAGGAAAGATTTCTCCAGTTGTATCTTCGTTGGCCTTTAGCTTTTTGACATAGCTATCGTCAAAAGTCACGTAATAAGTTTCTTCTATTTTCCTCGAGCGCTTGTTTAATACCCTGTATGCTTTAGAAGTGAGAGAATAGCCCAGAAAAATTCCTTCGTCGGCTTTGACATCAAACTTGTTGCGGTGTTCTTTAGAATTGAAGATGAAACACCGTGAACCGAACACATGGAAAAACTTGACATTTGGCTTCCTGTTGTTGATGATCTCATAAGGAGTGAGAGTGAAGCGCTTATTGAGATATGACATGTTCTGTGTAAAACAAGCAGCAGAAATAGCATCAGCCCAAAAGTATAAAGGTAAGGAAGCGAAACTTAGCATGGTTCGGGCCGCTTCACACAAAGATCGGTTTCGTCTTTCGACAATTCCATTTTGTTGAGGTGTGTAGGGAGCTGAGAAGTTGTGACTAATTCCTTTTTCTGCCAGGAATTCTTCGAATTCTTTATTTTTGACCTCCAGTCCATTATCGCTCCTGATGTTGCGAACGACTTTCTTCAGCTGTACTTCAACCTGCTTGATGAACACCTTTAGCCTGTAAGTCGCTTCAGATTTAAGCTTCAGAAAGAACACCCATGTAAAACGCGAAAAGTCATCAACAATAACAAGAATGTACTTGCTACCACCGATACTTTCGATAGATGATGGACCACACAAATCAATATGAAGTAACTCTAGTGGTTCAACAACTTTGGTGTTTATTATAGATGGATGACTTTGACGACTCTGCTTCCCCATTTCACATGCAGCACACAAATGTTCTCTATCGTACTTGAGCAATGGAAGACCTCGAACATGACCTCCAGTGACAAGTTTGTTGATATCCTTAAAGTTGAGATGAGAGAGCCTTCGGTGCCACAACCAGCTTTCGTCAGATTGTGCTTTGGATAACAGGCAGATAGTTGGGTTCCCTTTGATAGGTTTGAGGTTTAGGGGAAACATTTCTCCTTTACGCTCCGATTTGAGAATAACTCTTTTCATCTTCTTCTCAATTATTTCAGAACCCTCATCATCGAATGATACCTTGAGACCGGTACCTCCAACAAGTTGAGATACACTGATGAGGTTGTGTTGTAGTCCTTCTACGTATGCAACCTTCCTTATCGTGAAATCACCGTTTGTAATCATTCCATAGCCTTTGATGGTGCCAAAGGAGTTGTTCCCGAACTTGACATTTCCACCGTTTGAAAGAGACCGAAACTCCCTCAGTTCCTCCTTCCTTCCTGTCATGTGACGCGAGCAGCCACTGTCAATGTACCATTCTTCGTCAAACTGCTTGTCACTGATAACCTGTAAAAATTAAGCAGATTTAGGAACCCAAAGTTTCTTGGGTCCACGTGAGCTTTTCATAGGAACAGGAATAGTAAGAGAGATGTCAACAAAATATGTTCTTTTTATTAAAGTTGTTTCATCTTTCTTTTTAATGGTGAAAACCTTAATTTTATTAGGATTTGTTACTTTCGGTTTGGTTTCTGGTTTAGGCACTGGGACTTTGGAATGCTTTTGATCGGTTTTGACTGAGGAAACCTTCGATTTTCCTTTCAAATCTGTTGAAGATTTTGGATTTTGAGCATTAAAAGAATTGGATTTAGAATGAGGTTGAGAGAAATTAGAAGAATTAAAAGAAGAAGAGTGAGAGACGTTAGACTGATATGATTTCTTGACTTGAGATTCTAGGTGACCCTTTTGTTTTTGATCATTAATGGGACCGAAACTAGAATTTTGGTCGCTTTTGCTCTCTGAACCAAACCTCTGCTTTCGGTTGACGTTTTCCTCTGAACCGAACCTTTGCTTTCGGTTGATGTTGTTCTCTGAACCGAACCTTTGCTTTCGGTTGATGTTGTTCTCTGAACCGAACCTTTGCTTTCGGTTGTTTTGACATTCTTGTGACCTTACAGTGTTATTCTCTGACTTCAAGTTTCTGTCACGATATGAGAAATATGCATTTTGGGATTGCCAAAACTGTTTTCTTTCAGAGAGATTCTTCTTGTATCTCTGATTCCTTTGCTGTTTCTGATTTCTCACTTGCTTCGGCTGACGATGGATATTCGCTTTTGGTTTTTGCTTTCCTTCAGCTGGTTCACTCTGAACTGATGATGTTTCGCTTAATGGAATGACTCCTTTAGCAGGATTTCCTTTTTCTTGAGGAACATCTTTTGTACCACTAGTACTTGGCGCGTCGAAGCTATCAGGCTTGTTCAAAGGTTCTGGCACATATCTACCTTTACTTTTCCATGAAGTTCTTTCTGACAGACCTACTGTTTTGTCAGCGTTGTCGATGGGAGCTGACCAGAAGAACTCGTCGCAGCCGTCAGCATTGTCTTCGTTTACAATGGCTGTGAGTTCAGCAGTCTGATGTTCGGTTACGCCTGTGACCTTATACACCTGATTTGGAGTGGTTCTAACTTTTTGATATACTACTGCCTTTTCTGCAAGGATCAGGGACTTTTGTTGGGACAAACGAGCAAACTCCACTGAATTTTCTGAAATGAGATTCTTGTGGTTTTTGGGTTCGCTCTTGACAAACTCTGAACAATCAACTGTGTCCTCTACAGAAATTTCACTCATATTGTCGTCCTCATTAAGCTCAGATGCATTTTCAACATCAATTTTATTTTCTGAGCTCAAGTTGGCATTCAATGAGTCAAATTTCTGTATGGTTTCGGTCCTCAGTTTCAGTTTATCATTTTCATCCAAAAGATTTTTAAGCATGTCTTTATGGTCCTTGGACTTTATGAAAGATTCGATTTTGTCTAGACCATACATATATGTCGGATTAACATCCTCAGACGAAACAACACTTTCACAGTTATATGCTTCAGCGTCAATTTCATCCTCCTTAAACTCAAGGAAGGGTAAAATCATGCGATGAATTTTCTTCCCTATTTCACAGTCCAAATGAAGCTGAGTGATATTAGTATAAAGACGCTTAGCAATTAAACAAAAGACATTTCTCTGTTTTAAAAGTTTTAAATTGTCTCTTTGCAAATAAATGTTTTCATCCTTGGTTTTGATTAACTCTGACTCCTTTAGCTCGATCCACATTCTCCGTTCCTCACTCTTTGAAGATACCCTGCTTATTTGGTCAGTTAGGTTAGAATTGGTGACACGGGTTTGAGTTAAACTGCTGTCTAGATGAGAGATTCTTGAATTAACATTTTTTAATTCTTTTTCATATGAACTTTGTGGGACTTTGAATGCAATAAAAACGGATTGTACCTTATTGATTAATTCATCAAGTTCGTTGAACTGCACGCTGAGCGGTTTTGCTGTGAAGCATAAGTTTTCTCGCTCCTTTGCGTCTTCATTCCCACCATCTGTATTGTATCCCCTCATCTGAGATACATCAGACACCATCAAGCACTTTCCACCACTACTCTCTTCTTTCGCCACATAAGCCTTTCCATGGGAAGGCTTCCTTACTTCATCATCTTCAGAGTCGGTTGACCAGACCTCCACGCCACCGAACTCATCATCAGCTACCGAACTCTGCACAATTAAAGCATTCATAGAAGGGTTAGCAGTAGATTTCTTCTTCCTGATCTCATCCAACTTTTTCAGCAACAAAGCTTCTTCATCCTTTTCATCATCATTTTCTGCCATTTTCTTGAGGACACAATCTTTTGCATAGTGGTTCTTTCCTCCACAATAATAGCAGCTTACTCCTGAATCTCCTTCAGCTTTCGGTTCCTTCTTTGGTTCTTCTACCTTCGGTTCTTCCCTGACCTTTTCTGAACTATAACTTCCCTGCCAATTTCTGTTCTTGTTGGTGGGGAATCTTTTCTTGATGAACCTTTTTGGGTTTGACACCATCATTGCATAGTCTTCAAAGGTAAGGTCATAATCCTCTAGGTTGAGGTCTTCATCTTCCGTCACAGCTTTGCTTTTGGACAGAAGGGCTGATGAACCCAAGCTTGAAACCACATTTTTCTCCTATAACACGATCTTTTCTTGAGACTTCAAAATGCCTACCAGTTTCGCCAGAGAATAGGATTTGAATTGCTCATGCGCTTTAACTGTGGACACTACAGCTCTCCACTCAGATCTAAGGCCGTTTAAAAATGTGACCTTTTGTTCAATCAGCTTCCTTTCAATATCATGTTTAATCATCTTACTAAGAAGATGATTGAAGCGATCGAACGTTTGAGTCACGGTTTCTTCAGGGCTCTGCTTGAATTCACCAAATTCGGACAGCAGCAAGGTTTGGCAGTTGTGCATGAACTCACCAGCCTGAAAGTGTCAGATTGAAGAGCGAATCTGATTAATCTCAATGCTTTAATATTGCACTGAAATTTATCTTTTTCGTCTTGAGCAATATCTTTAACGTCCTTCAAAAGATCATTATACTCCTTCTGAGTCTTAATAATTCTTGAAGTTGCTGAATGAGCAAATGGTCCAGATACTATTGCTTCCCAGATGAGGTATCCATTGTCCTCAGATCCTATAACATAGTCTTCAAAGTGATGAGCCCAGACTTCATAATCCTGGGTGTAAAGGATGGGAATCTTCGTCGTTGATCCGATGCTGTTCGAGATATTAATTGGATTTGATTGTGACTCGTCCATGCTAGATCAAATAACCTGTTTAAAAGATCAGACTTGTAATGAATTAAATTAGGGCAAAACAAATAAATACCGAGTTACGTCAATTATGGGATGACGGCTCAATAAATATCAGTAAATGCGGAATAACCCTAATCGCAACCTTTTTCACAGAAAAGAAGTGTATGAATTACACAGCCTCCCGCTCTGATACCAATTGTTAAGTTATTAAATAAACTTGAAGATCGATTAGATCTTTATAACAAGTAGTATGAAGAACATAAACAGTAAACAAGACAAATTTGAATCACAATATGTCGAATGATTGATTCAAACAATCCTCAGCAGAGCTCGATTAAGAACTTCCGCTGTAGAGGATTTAGGGTTACAAGAACAATAATGAACTTCTGAATAATTTCTGATCTATCGTTCTATATTTTCAATCGTTCTAATCGCTAACATAAGATGCATGCAAGCACCTATATTTATATTAAACCCTATCAAGCTCACGGTTGGACAGGCCCAAACCGGAGATACAAAACTTGGACTAATAAGCGAGCCCAATAGACGCAATACAAAACAAAACACGACCCAACAAGAAAGGTAGTGAAAAGGTCAAAGTCATACTTCTAAACAAATTAATTCATTAAGACAAATTACAAGATATCCGACTAGCGACAAAACGAAAAACAAATACACCTTCAATACCAAATATCGTTATAAACGAATTGATTCGGTCTCGAATCAATACAAAACAACAATCGCTAAAACAAAACTCTCAAATAGATATGTGATGACTAAAAGGAATAAATCTACAAACTTTGGGCTTATGAGTTTCAAATCATGCTTGTTGGGCCTTGATAGCCCACCAACATGAACTTTGGGCCCAAAGGGATAACACTTATATGTTATTGGGCCTTCAATGACCCAATAGTTTATAAAAGGACTTTCAATAGTTTTATGTGCTAGTGGGCCAAAGTGTCCCTTTAGAAAAGCTAGTAAGGTCACAGTAATCAAGTGCGAGTTGGACCATTGTGTCTTTCGCATCTACGACAGCCTAAGGTTCTTACGATAGTAGTGGGACATAATACTCCCCTTCTCTTCATTTGTTAAGACTTACGAGAAACCAAAGTAGACAAAAATTAGGACGGTATATAATATGGATTAACCAATACTCATTTGTTAAGACAATACAAAAATCAGTAATTACGAATACATTTCAACATCGGAAAACATCGGGTTTTCCGGGGAATTTAATACTACTCGTTCGAAACTTTATAACAATATTACAAAATACCCTTCGTGTGTGTGTGTATATATATATATATATATATATATATATATATATATATATATATATGTTTTTAAAATCATTCATGCATCAACTTATGGATCTTCACACTTTGATAAACAAAAGTCTTTTCAGAAAATATCGGATTTTCTGGGTTTTACAAAATACACAAATCATTTTACCACAACATTGCTTATGAACTCACCAACATTTCATATGTTGACGTTTTCCAAAATAACTTATATTCTCAGGTAACAGGTAAGCGGAAGATTTATAAGAAGTAATGTTAGATGTCATATTGTTAAATGTACTCAAACTATTTAGGTTATGAATGTGTAGTGATGAAACAATGTACTTGATGTGAACAATTCCAGTTGTAATATATTGATGCATGGTGACGCTTATGTTACAATTCATGTATATTCATTGTGATGATATTCAATTAAAGTCACGCGAGCCCTCGGACGTTTCCGTCGTCTGGTTCGGGGGTGTGACAATATTTTTCTAGGTTTCAACCAATGTGAAACCAACAATTCCCATAATATTTATAATTTACTTGATTAATACAATATAATATGTTGAAAATAACGAATCGTAAGTTCTGATGCCGATCATGTTATTTATCGTAATAAAATCCATAACTTAGTAGAATGAGTTATATTTTTATATTTAATATAAAAATATATTAATAAATTTTACATTCATTTTACATAACTTATATATATTAAAAGTTAATTTTCAATAATTTAAACTATAGATTATATATTTTCATAATTTTGGTCTTTCCATCAAATATAACAATGTACTTCCGTTCTATACTCGAATAATATTTTTGATTTCATAATATCTTAATATACATATTAATAATCGCAACAAACTATAAGCATATTAACTTTTAGCAATCTACTTTACTTGTGTAGTTTATAAATGATTTATAACATTTTAGATTGCTATTTAATAAGTTTTTTTACCAATAATAATGTATGTTGCTATTTTGTGTATAAAATATGAAAATTAATGAAATTTTAATAGACACGCATGTATTCGCCCCCAAATATTAAAGTAGTAAAAGAGGGGCCATAGAAACTCACCCTTGAAGCGTGAGCTCGATCCATGTTCGTTTTGGTGAAGCTTCACGTGAGAAATCGCAACGTAACCATTCTTGGACTCTCAAATGTTTTCGGTCTATTTGGTAATAATTTAAATTAAAGGGACTCGTTTTCAGATATTTTATACTTAAAAGAAAATGTTATTTGTAATTTATTTTTCAAACGGGACTAAATTTTTAATAAATTATATCCAAAAGGGGCATTTTTTAAAAATGTTTAAATCAATTGGGATCTACTTTGAAAAGATTTTTGTCAAGTTTCTAATTTTAATTTAAAGCTTCAATTAGAGGGACTGATTTTGTCCATCTTATACAAAGTTTGGGTCTTTTGACCTTTGACATGGTCAAAAATTAGAAACACATTTTTAGTTTGTGTTTCGTGTTCAGTCGATCAAAAGGGGCTCCAAGAAACAAAGAAGCGCCGTCCTCTTCACCGATCGGGGGATGGAAGATTCGAGCGATCAAGCAGCAAATGGAGGTGGTCTCGGTGGCGATTAATCTATCGTGAGGAGGGGTGAGGGGGTCCGTCAACACCGGCTACCTTTAGTGGGTTTGCCCTTCGTTGTCTTCTTCACAAATCAGGAAAGGGAAGGGATCAAACGATCGAAGAAGCAACTGAGGTGGTTCAAAAATCGCGATGGGAAAACACAGAGACCAAACGAAATCAAAGGTAAAATCGATGACTTTAAATATGCGTAACTTTCTCATACTACCTTCATTTTGGACATTCTCTATATCCACGAAGTCAGGAGAACATAATCTATTCATTTTTCTTATCTATAACTTTCAAATATACTTAATGAAAAATTTTATTTTTAATGTCACAAATAGATTTATTTTTTGTTGATTTTTGATCAATATTCAATGACAGATGGTTTAATTTGTTTGGGATGTTCTAAAAGAAATTATAAATATAATATATCTAATATACATTATAAACATAAAATTACACACAATTGGTCACTAATGTCTAGCGGTTCACTGTGGTTTGACCGCTGAACTCCGACCGATTTTTATCAATTGTTACATGATGTATCTCCAAAATATTTTTAAAACTCTTTGAAATCATTTACTCTTTTTTTATAGGAAATCATTACTCTTTGCTCATTTGAAATGTTATTTATAAATCTTATAAATTCTTTATAAATAAATGTCCTGATTCTTGATTCTTTATAAATAAAATATTTTCATCTTTTCTCTTTAAATACACATTGAAATATCTTTCTTCTTTATAATCTCCTACTCTTTTCTTTTTAAAACACTTAAACATCCTTAAAACTCTTAAACATCCTTAAAACTATTTTAAAAATCCCATTTATCATGTCATTTGTAATGCTCAAGAGTTATAACATTCATGTAGACCATAAATGGAAAGAATATAATAGCATACACAACTATACAGATCCCCATTCCCATCGCCTTCATAATCATCGTTTTCTCATTTTGATAGCAATAAAGACTATGATATAGTTAGAACAAAGCCCCCTACTGATAGGTTTTGAGCAAAAACATCATTCCTATGGTGTACATGCAAACCCTAATAGCTTTTGGATCTATTTTGTCTAATGAACATGCAATTGAATATCCAAAGCTATAAACCCTAGATCTAGCATACAATTAATCATATTAACATAAGAATAGGGTTTAGATCTTACCTTGATTTTTATGTAGCAATAGAAATCTCAAATCCTCCTTATAATGGCTTTAGAAAGCTTAAAGTCACAAGTGTCACTCCTCTAATGGCTCACAAACACCAAGAGCAAGAGGATGAAGAATGATAAGAGAGGAGACACCCAAAAACGTGTAGAAACCCTAAGGAATTAGTTGGCCACGTTTTTGGTGCCCCAGGGGTCCTTAAATAGTGAGGCTATTCGGGTTATCTAACAAGGAAACCCTAATTTGACTGCTTAGGCCCTAAGCAAGCCATGGACTCCCTCCTTAGAGGCCTTGGACGATTTCTAATGGGTTTCCCCATAGAATTCGTCCACCCCTCTAATATGGAGTCCATTAGCCCAATATTCAATTATTATACAATTGACAGTTCAAGTCCCTTAAGTTTAATTAATATCTTTTAGCCACAAAATTAATTCTTAATTAATTATTGACTAATATTAATTAAACAATATGATTTCTCCTTTAATATATTATTCTCATAATATATAAATAAATCATAATTAATCTTCTCTCTCCATAGTTCATCCTATCAAGTTGTTTTGGTGAAGGCAACCCAAAAGGACCATGCACCATCGGGTCAAGTACATACCAAAATAGTTATGGACTTAAACACTAATCCAACACCTACATCATGACTCCTCTTGTTTCGTCCTCAAAGGTACGAGTGAGCTATCATTCATCGGTCCCATACATGAGGTAGCTAAAGTCATGTATAAATGGGGCATATATAAAATACTGCACCACATCATTGGTCATTATTAGTCTCATTTTTATGCTCTTTGGAAGGACGCACTATTCATTTCCCTAGTTGCATGAATACATATGGATTCATGATAAAAACTTTTGAAATCATTGAAAATCTTTTACTCTTTCTCAAAACTCTTTGTAAAATCATTTTCATGCAATGCACGAATAGATTTCCACATAATGAAAACATATAGAAAATAATTCATACACGACTTTTAGATTCCATAAGAGCTAAAGGAAAGCATAAGATGACATATAATACTCTTATTAGCCTAATAACTTTTCGATGGCTTTGATTTTCAACCAACAACAACCTAATGAGTTATTAAGATCCTATTTTACTTTATATCATCTTAATATAAGATGGAGTAATCAATTCCTTGAGTTCAAGAGTTGGAATTGGTTATTCCATAGTTTGGAATCACTCAAATGCTTGATTCCTTAGTTTTTCTTCAAGTAACTATTAGATATTTTTGTAGAATCAATCGTCAATTACTCCAACATTTGAATCCTTAGATTATAACTTCATTTAGGACCATAAACACTCTAATTCATCAAATGATTGAAGTTTTTTTTTTCAAAGCCAAACCCTAGATTCGAAGTTGGGGAAGAAAGTGAAGAGTTATACCTTCTTGGCCTTAGGTTTGATCCATAGCTCCAAACTCTATCTTATTCTTCAATAATTAACCCTCTATCTTCTTTCCAAGCTTCAAAATCACCAACAAGAGCTTCTTCCTTCATAAAATTTGTTCTTCCCAAGCAAATAAAGAATAACCCCCTATTTAACTTCTAACTTTCACCACATGGCTGATTTCGTCCTTCCAACTTTCTAATTTCTCTCGTTTAAAACCATTTGACCAATCGTATTAGGAAACTTATAGTTTTCACATTTTAATGCCACATAACACTTCTTTTTTTAACTAATTTACCATTTGACTAATTCAACACTTAGTTATCAAGTTTGCTATTTAGCGAAACTAGTTCCTTAACTTTAGTCTCTAACCTTTTTAGAATCAGATACTTATTTTATTTAAAATCTCATCATTTGTTTTTTAAAATTTATCTTATAATTCATTTATTAATTTATTAATAATTTATTTTATTTCTATTTTTAAAATTTTAATTTTTTTTATCAAAAAATGAAAAACTCTTTGAGGATGTTATAATTACCCACCCCTTATGAATGAGTCTTTCCTCAAAATCACCACGAAACTAATGTAGTTCTCTTTTAACTTCATTGCTTCTTAAGTATGTTATTATCAAATGAACTATAACTCAAAATCTTTTACTTATAAACTAATTTATTCATTAAGTTCAATCTTTCAACTCTTTAGCTAATATAACAAGATTATTTCTTTTCACAAGTAGATTTATTTATATATCCTCATAATTAAGCCAATCCTCACTACATGTATTTATCCCCTGAAATTTTCAACTACCAAAGTCAAGCATACTTAACTAATCTTTTATTTTCTTTGAAAGTTCAATCTTTGATATTTTTCATTTGACCCCATTAGTTACTAGTACTGGAAATTTATATCCTAACCTCACATCAAGAACTTACATTAAATTATGCTAGTGTAATTCTTATTTATTTATCTTTGTGTATTAAATATCTCTATATAGCCACCTTTTAGGTATTGTAATTCCTCTGTTAGAATATAATATAACTAATATTATTATCACCACTCTAAAGGGATCATCAATCCTAGGTATTATCTACCGGCTCATGATGCTCACTTTGTTATATTAACTCATATCATTATCAATTCTCAATGTGAATGATTATTATAATAAAACTTGTAGGAATACTTAACCCTTTTCTCTATAAGTTTATTTATGACAAAAAACTTATCATTCTCTAATTTTCTACCCTCGGGGGAGGAGGGGTACCCATTCTAAGTTTACAACTTATCTCACTAAGTTCAAGTAGGTTTGGCTTCCTTAATCCTACATAGATTTTTATTTAATTTTACTCTTAATACCACTTGATCGCATATTTATCTCAATGTAACTTCCTTTCTAGGATATTTATGTACCAACTCTAAAATCAAGATGGGGTCCACTAATTAAGCACATGAAGTTCTAGTGGTTATCTAAACTATCTTTGTATCATGTTAGTATCTGTTACAAAAAGCACCCAATAAATATAATTTTCACACCCCTAAATTTTTACAAATGTTAGTCAAACATTACATTTCAAATCTATAGCATTTTAATTTTCCCTAAATCCTATTGACCCTAAAATATTTGTCCCCTCTTGAAACAAAAAGTCATAGTTGCCTTTTTCAGCTTCTCTATTTATACCTATAAGATATCTTGATGCCAGTTGCTCTAAAAACATCCAAACAAAAGCACCATAATCTCAAATTTTTCTTTCATGTTGGGAACCTCGGGTATGCCAATAAATTTCAACTTCAATTTTGTCGGGATCTGACTTATCCTCCAATACTCAATGTCGGCTAACATTTCTCCACTCGCCTCTCTAAAACATCTAAATTTACAGTAATCTCTAATGTTTTACGTACATTCATACACTTAACATTATCATACATGTCGATTTCTATTATGTCAAACCATAGCTCTCCCAACGACCAATGGTTTCTATTAAAATGCATTGTTATATATATATATATATATATATATATATATATATATATATATATATATATATATATATATATATATATATATATATATATATATATATATATCGCAACATTAGTATAATAAATAACTAGCTGGGGTGCCCCGTTCCGCGGGGTTCGGTTGCGACCAGACTTTTAGTCTTTTGGTTTTCAGTTATGCATGTCATATATATTTACATACCAGTTGATATTCAACCTGATCAAATAATTGAAAATTGGTTAAACCAAAATTTATTTGGTACCGTTGCAGTTAGTTAAGGAATGTTAGGAACCAATAAAACTGAACCCCAATTAAACTTCAATAAAATGGAACATAAGGCGGGTTTATAGGTAAAGATTGGGGGATAAAAACTTAAAGTATACCTAGAATAAGTTAGCAGAAAGATAAATACATCAAGAAACATATGAATAATCAAGAAAGTTAATTTCTTGATACCTCGTGTCGACCGTATTTCTTTTTTTAACAAAGGAAAAATGAAACACTTCATGGAAATAACAATAACTTCCAATCTAACATTGTTGATCAGATACATAATAACAACTTCATTTATGGTTTTTAGTTTAACAGATTAATATAAATATTTAACCAAAATGAAATACACTAAATAACTTAACATATATATATATATATATATATAGGGTTAGGTTCATTTGAGACCACTTATATTTTGTGAGACCGTGAGACGCATTTGTTTATTTTTTTTTATTTTATTTTTTTATTTTTTTTTAGTTAATTCATGTTCCGAAAATAATATTTAAAAAAAGAATTTTTTGATTTTTTCATTTATTTTGCATTTTAAAATTATTTTTAGAATATGTACAATGTAATATTCTATTTAGAATATTTCACGTATTTTTAAAAAAAAATAGAATTTTTTTTTATTTTTTTTAATTTGTTTTTATTTTTTTTAGTTAATTCAAATTCCGAAAATAATATTTAAAAAAAGAACTTTTAGATTTTTCCATTTATTTTGCATTTTAAAATTATTTTTTTAGAATATGTCAGTGAAATATTCTATTTAGAATATTTCACGTATTTTTCAAAAAAAAAACGAAATTTTTTTTATTTTTTTTTATTTTTTTTATATTTTTTTTAGTTAATTCAAGTTCCGAAAATAACATTTAAAAAAAGAATTTTTGGATTTTTCCATTTATTTTGCATTTTAAAATTATTTTTAGATTTGGTCTCACGGTCTCACAAAATTAGAATGGTCTCAAATGAACCTGAACCTATATATATATATATATATATATATATATATATATATATATATATAATTTATGATCATACCTTTCAATAAAAATAACTATCAGATCAAGAAATGGTCTCTCCTTTTTCATTCAATAAGAGAAATAAAAAGGGTAACAGACATGGCCGTTACTAAAGAAGTCAACTGTATGACACTTGTTTTAACCGAAGAACTTCCATTGTTCATTTCTGCCATAACCTTCACTGCTATATATATATAAACCCACTTGCTATAAATCCCTGTTCAATTTTGTAATTTTATTAAAACATCACTTAATAATAATAATATCAATAATTGGTCATGAAAATTAGAGTTATTAAAAGAAGGCATACCTCAATCAAAGATGATTACCTTGGATCTTGTCCCCATAACAATGCCTATTATTTGGTCTTTGTTAGAAAGTTTTTATGTTTATTTATCCTTTTAATAAAAGATATCCTTTTAATAAAACAAAATTTTTAAAAAGAAACTAACCAATGCGGTGCAGAGAGAAAGTTAAAGAATAGAGGTTTAAAAACACTAAAACCAGACCTCACCAAGATCCCAAAATCATCCATCTGCAAAATTAATTCTTTTAATGATAATATATAAATTTGTTAAATAGATTTGATAAAAATATTTTCAGTTTTCATACCTCTTGAGGAAGTTCATGTGCAAGAAGAAAAAATGTTCTTGACCCGTATAAAAGAAAATCACTTCCTCAAGCCATTCCATCTGTGAAATTATGCTGCATTTTTTTTATATTTTTTGTTAAAAAAATGGTTAAGAAATAAGATCAAGAAGTAAGAATAACATACAACACCATCAGAGAACAGATTAAGATAACCAAAAACAAGAATTGATTAATTACATACAATACCACCAACCATTCTGTTCTCAACAAATCTTGGAGCTTTAATAGCACAAATCAATATCATCATTTTTTTCATCAACAACAATGCTCCAATCAAAACACATTCCTCAAATAAACTGCCAAGAACCAAATACAAAATCAAGGAAAAAGTGAATGGTAATTAGCCACCAACTATAAATATAAGAATCATAGTTTATTGCACAACAAATAAATCAATAAAATTCTTCAGGTGGTACCTTCATTTAACACCATGAAGCCATATTAGATTCAAATGTTATCCTCTAGACCATAATCAAACATAATCTCAATCTACAACCACCAGAAAAATGAACATCATAAACATAAAAGAATAAGGTTTCTAATAGAAAAGTCAAAAAAGTTGATGATGAAATAAACAAAATGAAATCAAAATAAAAATCAAAATGAAGATTTACAGTTTTGGGGACAATCAAACCCATTCCTTCTGGAGAATAGTAGTCAGGGTGGACTATGTGGACCCCACTGCTAGGACAGATCATTGGTTCTGCATCTTTATCAACTAGGTTTCCAACAGAGTCACAAAAAGGTCCACCTGCATTCACTATCACTTTCGCATATGTGTCAAATGCCCTATCTATATGTGTAAAGTTTAACATAAGAATAAAAGAAAGTATTCTAGAATGAAACAGTATATACAAACACTTTATAAGGAGGAAATTAATTTCAAGTTGAAAGCAACAATAACAGATATGTCCTTGTAAGAGATGAAGAACCATGTCGCTATTCAACAATCATGATGATGTTAATCCAAAAAATTAATGTCAATCCTCATCTTGTTGAAACTGCAACTTGAGATAAAGTCATTAAAATAACCAAAAAAACACAAAAGGAATTGAGATGAAAGTAATTCACACCTGAATAAACACCAAAACCAAAAGATAATACAACAAAGTCAACATGATTTACCTGGTCGATCACTGCTGTAGGAGTATCTATGTCTCCAATATAGAGTCTCCTGAATACGGATGAAAAAATGTCATTTCTTCCTGCCAAAAAAAAAAATCTTCCACAGTAACAAACTATTAAGGATTTTTCTGTCATTAGATGGCCAAAAACACAATCAACAGGTACTGATTCATTTTCAGTAGGTATTAAAAAAAACGGAAAAATTAACAAAAAACTTTGAACGAACCTTGTGTTTGAAGTGGGTCTTTGGAACATGTTCTTGGGATAACATTTCACTCTTTTTGCACTGTTAGAAAACACCTACACTCATCCATCTACAGTTGTTCTTCTTCCTTCTCCTGTTAAACTTCAAATAGAACACAACACTCAAACACAAGTTAATACTCAAACACAATGGTACCATTACAATCTTTATAAGTAAAATAAACTGATAAACAACTAAAAATGTATCCTGCACATCACAGTTGAACACATCCAAAGGAAACGTGTGTTGCCTTTTATATCTGTCAAGTGAAACCCCAAACCTATACACAATTGTTCTTCATATTCTTCCTGTCAATCTCAAACAACAAACACGCATCCTAAATACAACATCGATATCTATAAAAAAAGAACCTCTTTAGCTATTTGTTGATTCACTACTACCCTCCCCTTCAACCGTTGTTGCTATTCTGACTCCAACAGGCGAAGACAAGAAGATACCTTCCATTTGGAATCCCATGGTAGACAACCTGATTGATAGACATTTAAGCATCATCTTTGTCCTGTCTACATGTGTGGAAATGGATATTGGTCATTCGGTGTTCTCAATAACAACGGTCACATACTGTAGGTGACGTCTACAAATAAAACAATTGAAAATTCAAGAAGCCAAAATCATAAATTAGAATACAGAAATATAGCTTGAATCAACACTAACATCTAAATAGACGGATTTTTCAACTTCGTTATTAACATTAGCAGCCCAAGACCCAGGAGCATTAGCATTAGGGTTCCGTCCTAGTCACTGTTGCTGCGTGTTGTTTGGTTGTCCAGACTGGTGCCTCTGCGTGTACTGTTGTTGCTGCTGAAATACCCCTACACCAAAATCCGTCCCAGTAGTCGTAGTATGAAGTCATCGACAGTACCAATCTGTGATTGGGTTATAGAGGCGGTGAAGAAATTGAAGGAAAAGAGACGTACAACAATACCCCCAAAAATTAAGGAAACACACCTGTGGTGGTAGTGGTAAAAGCTCCCAGTCCCGCCGTCAAAACCTAAATCGGAACCCACTACATGGTCGCTGCGACACCGGTTTACTCCAAAATCGTTGCTTTCTCCATCGCCGATTTCGATTGTCGGTAATATCTTCATGAAGCGGCCACAGAAGGAGAGTCGGGTGTAGATGTCGAAATCAGAAGAGGCCACTGTCTGCTCTTGTTCCTGCTGCTAGTCGGCGACAGTGACCGGCCATATGCCGCTGCGACACCGGTTTGCTCCAAAATCGTTGTTTTCGCCACCGCCAATTTCGCATGAGTGATAGGAGGTTTGTGGAAGAAAAGAGAGATAACGTTGACTGAAGATATTTGAGGCGGTGGGAAGGATCCAAAGCGGATAAACCCAAACGATGATCACCACGTGTATAAAAGAATGTAAATATTTACATAAAATGCACAGGCACAAAAAAAACGGAAACAACACATCCATGGACTATTCTTTACCATAAT
Organism: Lactuca serriola; assembly: GCF_051521515.1. Lineage (NCBI taxonomy): Eukaryota > Viridiplantae > Streptophyta > Magnoliopsida > Asterales > Asteraceae > Lactuca > Lactuca serriola. The sequence goes on from NC_136411.1 coordinate 25,763,448, forward strand.
AGAGGGACCATTTCTGCCAAAAACTCGCCAGTTCACTATTCATGTTGGAAGCCAAGTTTAATATATATATATATATATATATATATATATATATATATATATATATATATATATATATATATATATATATATATATATATATATATATATATATATATATATATATATATATATATATATATATATATATATCAGTTTGGTGTGATGTATATAAAAAAAATAAACTCAAATATTTATTCACAAGATCCAGGACCCGCCACAAAGGAAAAATATCAGGCTATTCACTTCGCCTCAAACCAAAGTGCTTAAGTGCGTCCAATCAATTTCACCGTTGGAAGCATGAAAATAATTTGAAGGCTCAATATTAAACTGTTATCCATCGTTGTGACTCTCCATATGAAGTCTATTCCAAAGTGTAATATGTTGTAAATGCTTAAGTATTGTCATCATAATTGAAATACAAACAATAAAAATTATAAGTACATATTTATAAAACACTTAGGTAAGCATCTAGTGAACCATATGCATTGTGGACAAATAAGTTTCCCGATAAGTTAATATCAACCTAATATTTGAGAAGTCTAAGTACATCATCAACATTGTGCACCATATAATTAGTTGTCACCTCCTAACAAAACTAAACATATAATTGGGTTTTGTGTTGTTCATCTATATGAATGAAAATTAATTTATTGAGTATATTTCAATATCGCCTATATAGCATATTAAATAATCATGTGTGTCTACGTATAAGGACTATCCCTAAAGTGAAGTGATCGTTGAGCCCTATCGCCAACCGGGAGTTTACCAACATCGTGAACAAAAAATCATTTACTTCATTATGTAGCGGTTCATTATCGAAACCCTACAATAAAATTTTACTTATAATGACAAAATTTAATACTCATAAATTATAGTTCAATAAAATTGTTAAGGGGGTATTTACTTGTGCTTCATCATAATCTATGTTATCCCAAAAAATTTCAATATTTATGTAGTAAACTATAGGTTGTTGTATAGGATATATGTATGAGATTTTTGCTTCTTATACATTCTCTTTAGTCTTCGGTTTCAAACATCATGATTTGCTAAATTTGGGATACATGTATCTGGGGGGTGACTCGAGTGAATGTTTGGAATGAATGTTTCTCAAACAAGAGGCACTAGAGGATGATGCCTCATATCTCCTGAAATTGTTCCGCACATGGGAAGGAAGTGGAGACAGATCACCCCATACATAATATGGATAACATAAAGGATAAATGGCACAAAAAACACTCTTTTTATACAGAAATTCGATTTTGACACCGTGTTTTTTTGTGTCAATTTTGACACTATGTTTTCCAATTTGTTACAATTCTGACCACTTGACCGGTTAACCAAGTTACATGCTGACGTGGCATGATGACGTGGCATGCGGACATGATATGCCGACGTGTCAAAATTGAATTTTTTTCCACAAAAAACACTAAGTTTTCACTTTTTTCGATTTTGACACTAAGTTTAATTTTTTATTTCAATTTTGACATTATGTTTTTTTTTTTGTTCCAATCGAACATCATTTATCAAATTTTGTTCAGTTTTGTCTATTTTCCATTTGAAAGCGTATAAATGTATTTTTTTATTACATTTTAAAGCGTATAAACATATTTTTTTCGTTTAAAAACCACATTTTTATTTAAATACAAGGTGTTTTTTTTCTTACATTCAAAGCATTAGTTATATCATGAGAATCAAACTAACCATAAGCTTCTAATAAGATGTAAAAATTTGATGGGTTGCAAACTTGATATCCGAGTTTTGATCGACTACACGCCTCCAAACCTCCAAACACATTTTAAAGTTGCATATTTAATATAAAATACAATTTTTATATAACTAATACATATTTATACATAAAAATACGGTTTGAGTGTAAAAAAAAAGTATTTATACAAAACTATTGTTTTTAAATGAAAAAAAAAACATATTTATACGGTTTAAATGTATTTAAAAAATATTTATACTGTTTCAAATAGAAAATTGTCAACATTGAACAAAATTGGAAAAAATGATGTTTGATTTGGAACAAAAAAACATAGTGTCAAAATTGAAAGAAAAAATTAAACTTAGTGTCAAAACCGAAAAAAAATGAAAACCTAGTGTTTTTTGTGAGAAAAAAAATTCAACTTTGACACGTCAGCATATCATATAAGCATGCCACGTCATCAAAACTGACACGTCATCATGTCACGTCAGCATGTAACCTGGTTAACCGGTTAAGTAGTCAGAATTGTAACAAATTGGAAAACACAGTGTCAAAATTGACACAAAAAAAAACACGGTGTCAAAATCGAATTTCTATGTAACAAGAGTGTTTTTTTGTGTCATTTACCTAACATAAATAGTATGAAAAAGTTCTCTCATCATCAATCGATATCATTCGAGGTTTAGGCTGATGCCCCTCTTATATAAATTCGTAGTGTGATTATAAACGTTATCAAACAGTTTACTATACATTAAACGAAACCGTAAATCTAGAAACATGTATCTACAATACTTTCTATGGCTGATTTAATTTGAAACTTCTATCAATTTTCTTCCAAATATCTATAACATCTACGTAGCTATTATCACATAAAGAATACCCCATATGTACCTACAATATTAAGTTGTAACTTATAACGGTCAGTGGCGGATTCAATTAGCAACTAGTGGGGTGCATGCCCCCACTTAAAAAAAAATTGCTAGCAGTAATATATATATATATATATATATATATATATATATATATATATATATATATATATATATATATATATATATATAAAGAAATGATATTATTATTTATTAATGGTTGGTCCCCTCTTCAAAATACTTGGTCCCCACTCCCCACTGTTATCCAACATTTCTTTCTCTCTAGTATGACTCTTTTCTCCCCTGTTTTTGACCTAGCTACGAATTGCAAGAACTCATGAAGGAAATAATAGAAACCATTAATACAAATAATTGAACAAATGAAGGAATTGCTCGAACCTAGCACACACCATCTTCGTTGGAAAGTTTGTACGTTTACTCCATTGAAATCATAATATTTATGAACTTATTCCATTGATTGCTTTTGATTCAGAAATCATAATATGTATAAACTGAATCATAAGGTTATTTTATACTCTGAAATATGATTTTTCTGATTTTTGGTGGGATGAGTTGATACAAAATGTTATTTGGAATGTTATATTGTGAAATTTGATTTGTCTCTAATTTGTGTAATGGTTTTCTAATTTGTGTAATGGTTTTGTATGAACCATTTCAAAATGTTATTATGAATGTTATTTAAAGAGGAGAATAATGTTGGAATAATCCAGAAATTTCAAACTTTAAATATCCGTTTTTGCATTTGATTCATTATCTTTTTCTTGCAAATTTATTAGTAGATGATAACAGTTGGTTAGCTTTTCTTTTCTAGTATAAATAGGAGATGTTTTTTATATTTACCATGAGTTTTTTGAATTAAATAAAATCCCAACAGAAAAAGTTCCCAAAATACCCTTCCGTTATGTTCTTCGTCCCATGTTTGCTCTTGTTTCTTGTGTTTGGCGCTCCTCCGTAGAAACTCAGATTTTAAAATTTACAAATGACATACAGTTAAAAAAATAACATGGACAAAACGGTGAAGTCAACGGTCAATATGCACCCCACTTGACTTCCCGGCTAGATCCGCCACTGATAACGGTCAATCAAAATAACATTAAGTTTTTTTGGAACCGACAAATATATTATAAAGGCTTCACTAGCAAGATGCTAGAGAAGCGAAAGAGTACAAAATAATTAGTTTTACAAGATAACGCCTACGTACACTTATTCGCATTTTAGCGGATTGTTACACCATAAATTCCAATCCAAGACACCTTTTTTGATTCTATGTTTTATCCAAGTGAATAATACCGATTTGATATTATCCACTATCTTCGCCGGTTGACTTCTAATATTTCTGAAAATTCTTTCGTTTATTGCCTTCCAGAGGCACCAAATTGTCCCATATTTTATAGCTTCAACAACTTTCTTTTCCTTTGGGCAGTTTTCCCATCTTCTGTCCTTATCCAGCACCTCCTTGACTATAGTACACTCCAAGATGGAATTCTCTATACCACACCACTGTTCCATTCATCATTTTTATCGACCAAACATAACCATTCGTTAGTTATATGATATTTTCCTTTTGTGCCCAAAACCACTAACACAAAGTCTAAAGTAGTCATGTTCCATTCATCATAAACGTGTCCTTTATTAAACCTTTTATATCTTCTATGTTTATTTGACTTTCTATTTGTTACATGAATACACAATACCGAAAACGAGATGTCTTTTTAGCAAAGATAAAAGGTTTTTGCAATATCACTTGTTGTTTATAGATACCAACTGAAATGTAATCATAGTATCAAAAGAATTAATAAGCTCCATATGATATCTTGTAATTTGTCACTTGAAATTTAATATTTTTGAGTAAATTACTGAAATCGTCCCTGTGGTTTGGTCAAAATTGCACGTTTGGTCCCTAACTTTTTTTTTGCACTCGGATCGTCCCTGTGGTTTGATTTTGTTGCGTTTTTCGTTCCTATGGTTTGGTAAAAGTTGCATGTTTGGTCCCTAACTTTATGTATGTAAGGGACGAAAAATGCAACAAAATCAAAGCACAGGGACGAAAAACGCAACAAAATCAAACCACAGGGACGATCCGAGTGCAAAAAAAAAGTTAGGGACCAAACGTACAATTTTGACCAAACCATAGGGACGATTTCAGTAATTTACTCAATATTTTTTGTCTATCTAATTCTAATATTGTACTGGAAAAAATGTGATGGACAAACATTGCATGAACAAGTAAATTGTCTCGTATCACTATGGGGATGTCCAAATAATGTTTTTAAGCAATGACCCAACCCGAAAATAAACGAGTTTTAGTTGAGATTTTTGACATGTCAACCCATTTATTTCATGGATTTCATTATCAGTTTGGGTTCGTGGGTCAACCTGTCAACCCGTATATATATATCACTGGTTTACATTATTCGAATTGATTTTTAGATATTTTTGAACAAAGTGCGTTTTCAATTTTCAATTTTTTTTTGGATGGTAATGACTTTATAAATTGATGTTGAAAACGTTTTTTTTATGTTAATAACTTTAATCACTTTATGAATTTATGTTGAAAAAACCTCATTTTTTGAAAATATGTTGTTTATTTATTAAATGAGTTATGTGGGTCAGGTTCGACCCACTAACTTGTAAATCTAAAAACCCATATACTTAAACGGGTTATATGGGTTAGGTTGAGTTAAGGTTTCCTACTGTGACATCCCAATTTTCACGGCCATATAAGACCGATTTGTTTATGCTTTGTTTTAAAATCAGAGTAATCATTTAAAGAAAACTGTTTCGAAATTTGTTCCCAAAACAAAATGTGATAAAAATTTATCAAAGCGTTTCTTTAAAGAAATGCATTTTCATTAAATAACAAAATCTCAGAATATCATGTTCCGATACAGACCAAAAGCATAAACAGTATAAAATAGACCTTACAACAGTTATTTATAACTACTGATCTATAATCTAAAATCTCTCATCATGTCAACCAACTTATGCTCTTGTGCCACTACCTGTGATACAAAGAAAACTGAGCGGGTCAGGCTTGGGAGCCTGGTGACCATATAGGGTTTTCAACCCACAATAATATATGTATTATATTTAATCATCAAACAATCAACCTAATTACTCATCCCCATTATCTTCTTTATTTCTTAAGGTTTTACCCTAAGAACCAGCTATTCCTCGTTCACTTATTCCTAAGGAATCTCTTAAGGAATCGGTACGAAATCCATCGTTGCCAGGGTTTTCTCAACAGGCACTAAATTTATAGATATCAAGGTTCATCTACACCGTACTAAATCCATAGCTACCATCGTATTTATATAAGGCTTTAAATCTATAGTTGCCATGGTTTTTAGAGTACACCGGTGAACATCAAGTCCACAACACCTACAAGTTGCGAGCCTGCTAGTGTTCCACTGGACTGTCTAGAATCGTCCGTGGTTGTCATCCCTACTCTGCTGAATGACGTGGTCATCGTTTGGGTAAAGGTTTCACTCATTTTTCACCTGTCACCCTCATCTCATGATCTATATCATCTTTTGTGTCATCCTCAAACCCATCTTTCCTCACACACCAACTATTTCATCTACCCATGTTCTACCCAACATATTTGTAGATATAAATTACATCTATAGTTTAAATCATTTAAAAACCTGTCTAAAACATTCATTCAACATCCATCTCAAGTAAACAAACAATATATAAACACATAATACGTATTTCATAACAACTACTTCATATCTATGTGTTAGAAGAAAGTAACTACACACTCACATGTTAAGACGATTTTCGGACAGCACTACGACTCTTCAAGTAGTATTCGTTGATGAAATCGGGATATCTTCCAAAAACCGGGCTTCTCGCGGGCAGAGCTTCGGCTCAAAAATTCTTTTCTTCTCGTGATCTTCGGTGCTTCGGGTGTCGGGATGAAACCGGGGCTTCGAGGGTATAACTTGCACGTAAAACGAGGTAGTATGGGTGAGAGGAAAGAAATTGAGCAACAAAACTCGGTTGGTCTCGCTTTCTATTTATATGAGGCTGAAATTCTATGCTCTTGTCGTGAGCCACTAATGCTCACGTCGTGAGCTTGATGTCATGGCGTTCGTCATCAGGCCACTTACCCTGGAAGACGTCCATCACCTGCTCACGTCGTGAACACTATGCTCACGTCGTGAACTCTGACATAGGTGGAAGTTCGTGCCCCAAACTTCAGAAATTCTTATCTTTCGCATACGAGCTCCGTTTTCGATGTTCTTTATATGAACGTGTAGGTGAGATTATGCTTTACAACTCTCGTTTAGACTCCGTTGGCTAATTTTGACTTTAACTTTTATTATATTATTTTTAGTAGACCGAGACAGGAAAACTCCGTTAGGAATTCATAACTCCTTCATCTGACGTCCGTTTTCGTCTGTCTTTTTACCGTTGGACTACTATCGACGAGATCTTTGATTCTCATTTAGATTGTTTCTGCTAGAAATGACTCAATCTCATATTCGAACTTTGGGCTACATACCGCTAAGTCGAAACTTCGAAAAATCATAACTTCCTCATATGAAGTCAGATTTAGACGTTCTTTTTATGCATGCCCTCGGTTTAACGTATTCTACGCTTTTCGTTTAGATTACTAAGGCTAAATATCGTTCTATCGTAAATTCACTATTTACATCACACAGTTTCGTACCAGTTCTGTCACGAAACTTCGACAGGTCATAACTTCTTCGTTATAACTCGGATTTCGGAAAATTAAGGAAAAATGACTACCAGAGTAATTATATTTGTTGCTTTTTTCACATTTAGGTAACTTTTTTTTTTATTTTTGTACACATTAGACCATTTAACTTGCGATAGGTGTTCACATATTGTCATTATCACCGACTATAGCAGGTGACAATTGTAATTGGTGAACAAATCAACAAGTTAAATAATTAAATGTGTATAAAAAGTTGTCTAAATGTGAACCTTGATAAGTCATTTCCCCCACTTTTAATAGCGATTTTATTTTTCATATTTGGTTTTATTATTTTTTTCAAACGTTATTTTTAGAATATCCATAATTTCCTAAATATTAATTAAATATTGATCAATTTTGAACTTTACATTTTAAATAAAAATATGTTTTTGTTTTGTTAAATATTTTATATAGTCTCTTATATTTTTTTCTTTTGTTTTTAAACATATACAATATTTTAAAATAAATAGTATCTAACAATAAAATTAAATAAATTAAATATGTAACAATAAAGTGACTAAGTGGACACATTTAACATTTAACATATTTAACATTTAACGACTTTCTTTTTTTGTACATATTTTAGACAACTAAAATCACAAGTTTTTTTTTTTCATATTTGACCATTTAACATATTATTATAGCAGTGACAATGATAATATGTAAACACATTTAACAAGTTAAATTATCAAATGTGTATAAAAAATGAAGTTGCTAAACGTGAACAAGACGAAAAGATAATTACCTTCACAAGTCATTTTCCCTAAAATTAAATTCTACATAACTAAAGATCGCAGGTAGCTTAATTACATGTCATTTTAGTTGCTATTTTCAAAAATCAAAATCAAAGGGTTTCTGGCATAGGAAGATGAGGAACACCAAATTTATGGAAAAACTGTGAATGCTTGGACCCATCTAAAGGATAAATACAATTGTTGACAAATCTAAAATCGGAGAACACAATATTTCCGTCTTGAGATCTTGGGCTCAGGTTGATGTCATCGAGAGTTTCAACAATGAAGTAATTTAGATTCTGGTTTTCCTTGATGATAATATTGTTAGGTTTTGGTCATAAGACATCCTGTGTGCTCATACAAACCCTAATGCTTGGATCTAGGTTTCTCTATTATACATGCTTTGAATCCAAGACTATAAACCCTAATTCTAGCATATGGAAATCGATATTAACATATAATTAGGTTTAGGATATTACCTTCATTGTTATGTAGCAATAACAATCTCAATTCCTCCTTGAATTGACTTTGGAAGGCTTAGAGTCACAAGTGTCACTCCTCTAATGGCATACAAACACCAAGAGCAAATGGAGAAGGTATAAAGAGAGAGGAGAGGTATAAGATTTCGTCCCTAAGAAGCCTTGGGAAGGTCTGGACGAAATCAAGAGCCAAAGGGGGTTTATATAGGTGTAGAGATAGGGTTTCAGTCCTTATCCTTATCTAGTTGCTTGCTTACCAAGCAACCCATAAGATAAGCCTTGAATCCTTTTCATAGTCGAATTCTAAGGTCCTTATCACCTCAAATTCGTCCAACCTATCCTTAAGATAATCCTTACCTTATTTTGTAACTATCACATAATTACAATTCAGCCCCTCTAGTTTAATTAATTACATTTGATCACAAAATTAATTCTTAATTAATTATTGACCAATATTAATTAAACAAATATGATTTCTCCTTTAATATATTATTCTTATAACATATTAATAAATCATAATAACCTCTCTCTCTATTTATTTCTCCAATCAAGTTGCTTTGGTGAAGGCAACCCAAAAGGACCATGCACCATCGGGTCAAGTACATACCAAAATAGTTATGGACTTAGACACTAATCCAACAGTCTCCCACTTGGATAAGTCTAATAACTAATATGCATATGACTTCAGATCCTGATCTGCAATCGTAGCTTTCCAAAGCCGCTGTCAACTCTGATCCTATCAGATACGCGTGTCCTTAAGATAAGGGATCATATATTCCTCCATTCTAGATATCATATGAGATATGATTTCAAATCATTCTCTTTGTACTATATCTCGATTCCCGATTTTTGACGACTCACTAATTGAACAAATCAAATTAGCCCTAACCCGGCCGAGCATTTTACGTTTGTCATCACTAAATCATCGAGGGGCCCAAAGATATCGCATTTATCCTTCTTTGGATAAAAGGAACGGATAAACTATGATATAATGCTTGCTTGCACTCACTTACCGAATTACACACAACAATATGTTTTATAACACCAAGTTACTAGTGCGTTTACATATTATCAATGTGCAACCGATTTGCAAGATACAACTCACACATCTCGGTTTCAAGAATATAAGATGTTATCATCTCACCAATCACTCGTGATACAATTCATGGAGTGATCCAAGTGAGCGTGGGTTTAATCCAATGCTCAAATCATATAAGCACTCATGAACGTTGCAGCAAACATTTGCTTATGTCTAATACTCTTTTAGACAATCCACACACCAATTCACGACAGTCTTCATTCATATCTACTTCCAACATATGAACGACTGTGGCCCGTTCGAATAATTCGATTATTCTTAATAAATTCAATTATTCTGGAAGTCAAAACATGCAAATGTGAAACACAAGAATAATACTAATCCCATATGGCCTTAAACCTTTGAGTATAAATAAAACTTTTTTTATTTATCACCATATCGATTACTCATTATTGTCGTTTCGGGTAATCAACTTCTTACTTGAATTATTACACTTGTCCCATGCTCTCAGCATGCACACAATGTTTACCTACGGTTCTTACTTTTGTGAAATATATCAAATTGAACACATTTCCAATCATTCTCATTTCACAACTCCAAATCCTTTTTCATAAGTGTAAGAATATCAAATTCTTTCCACTTATAGAATATGCTAGATTCTAACATTTTATGCAATGATCCTTTCGTAATGTCACTGCACCAAAGTCACAAAGACTATTGCCAATGATATTACAAAGTTCTCTATTGGAGATTGTTACAAGACAATTCCTTAGATATGATTTCTCTCACTCAAAGTACATTCGTTTGAACATCCTTTGCATAAAAGTTTCTAATCTAGTCATAGATTTTCAATATCCAATTCTCAATATGGACACGTTTCCATATTTTCCATATGACAACTCATTCTTAATAGAATCTTATATATTCGTAATGATGTCGATATGGTCCATCCAATATGGAAACATTTCCATAATTTCCATATGACAGATCATTCTTAATAGAATCTTTTCTATTCATAATAATGTTGATATGGTCCATCCAATACCATGCTTCCAACTACTCACAAGCGACCAATCCTCGTCAAACTTTGGATTGTCCTTTGATAGTTGTTTAATTATTTTAGTCAAAACCAACTCTAGTCCCTTTTCCCTCTAAATGCGCTCGACATTTGGAAAATTTTAGAATGGTCAAACATTAAAGCATTTGCAATCGATCCTATACCCGAAGCGTATGGGACACGACGCATAATGTTTTATTTGCTATGTTCTCAAAATTCGAATTGTGAAGAGGAATGCCGTAATCATAATCGAAATTTTAAGAACACACTATGTACCCTTGACTAAATTTATTAACATTTCTCAACCTAAACCTTTAGATTTGAAATGAAGCATAATATTTTCTCCCTTAATTATAGCAAAACAACCTCTCAACTCTTACAACTTTGCAAAGTATGACTCTTGTTTTCTATAATTAATATTGCTAACCTTGCAATACTTGCCTTAATAATCATACAATTATAACTTTTATGCTCCCACTATCATGATGATTATTATAAAACATAACACTTATGCTCCTACTAGCTTTGACATGTATTCAGAAACAGCTTAACTTTCAGAAAAACAATGCTTATTGAATTTCTTAAGTTCATGTTTCTAATACTTAGTGCTTTGATAATCTTTTATCAAGGCTTCTTGAACTTATACACCTTTGCCTTAAATAGTTCATATGTGTGTGTAAACAATTGCCAAACCTCACAATTCAAATTATGGAAAGGGATACCGTAACCATAATCGAATTCGAGAATGCAATTTTACAATCACTATCTTCTTAAAATCTTTCTTAGTGAAAGCATTTCCTCACAATCATTTTCATGAAGGAGGAAATCTTATGACACTTAGATTTAAATGGTGTATTTGTTCCTATCCATGTGAATTTGTTAAAACCAAAGTTTACGACAAATTCAAACTCATATGAACCGAACTTCCTTAATCTTGATTTCTTGCCTTTATGGTAGCACAGCTGCCCACCATGTCTTCCAAGTAGTTAAGCAGCTCACTTTTTCTTATCAATGTACTTTCTATTGATCAAGGTCCTTGCCATTTATGCATTCAAATTAGAACTCATAGGACTCACATGCATAATTAACTCGATTGGAACGGCATAGAAACAAAATAATGTCAACACGATAGGTTGTAAACCTCAACTCGTGCGCTAGTGATGATTGATAAGGTTTATTTGATTTGTTCTTGAAACCTTTCAAGACCATTAAGACTCCCACTGACTCCTTGACATATAAGATTCTCTTGTCAAAACATTTCTTGACAAACAAATATTCAAGAGTTAGTGTAGCTTTTATCAAAACTCTTCATAAATTGGTCCTAGTTGGTCTTTGTCTTATCCAAGACATCACAACTTTCCACATTTGATGAATGTTACAAACCTTTTTAATACTTTTCACTCAATGTCACAATCTTAGCTTTAAGACTTGTTATTGGAACGAAGTATGATTGACTTCTTGATTTAACCATTTCTTCAATCCTTGATTCCTCTTCTTAAACATACAATTGTACTACGACTCACTTAGAGGATCAATTGAGATATGGTTCTTAATCATTAAGACCTATCATAAAGCATAAAAGCTACTCTCCCTTCTTCTTAGAATGGAGAAACTTTTATCTTTCTGCCTACATGATTCTTCTTATTCGTTTTGCTATTGATTTAAACTTTTTCAATCATTTCATAATTACACTTAATCTTGTAAGTATAATCATATTTACTAAATCTTTAGTAAGTCATAACGAATATCATTGTTACTCTTATAGTGGACTTGATCAACACGCAACTTTGTGTGCTCGATCTCCTAGTCCTTCACTTGACACTTTGTCAATGAATTGGTCTAATTTCCAAATATGAAATTTCTCATTCATCGTGCAACCAAGTTGCATGATTCCAAGTTTCTGTCTAATTGAAACTTGGGCGATGAGAAACTCTTCCTATTTGGTAAACTCTCGACTTTCCATAAATAACATAATAAGAACCAAATCCATTATTGCTAATAGTAGAAACATTCAAACATCATTTTTTCATATACGCCATTGCAAGGATAAATAAATAATATAAAATAAAAATTTATTTTATTGCGGAAAAATTTTGTCCTTACAATACAATTCATTGAAAAACTATGCTAATACATCTTTCTTAGCTATCTAATTCTAACTCTAAGTAGTAGCTCAAGAATCTAATCTTCGAGAAATGCGATCAAAATCCATTCCTTCATAGTTAGATTCTGCTCACTTCTTCCCTTAAGCTTCCTTTCTTTTCTTCGATCCTACAAAACATCAATTGCAATCTTATCACATTATGTATTAGGAATCTAGAATAGAAGCTTAAAAGAGTTGGTTAATGGATTTTACCTATATTAGAGCCATACGTTTCGACTCTCCCATCTCTTAGATCTCTTAGGTAAATGGGGCAGCTTCGTCTCCAATGCCCCTTCTCTTGGCAATAAAAGCAAATTGACTCCTTTGGAACATGACATGGAACTCCTTCAGACATTGCCTTTCTCTTATGATCAAACTTTTCGCTCATAGCATGTCTTTCGTTGTCATTGTCTATATCCATAGAGGTCTTGAAGGCAGATTCACTAATCAACTTTGCTTTTCCATTGCGCCAAAACATTTCTGATTCAGCAGCAATAAGCATATAGGTGAGATCTATAAGGGTCACGTCGTGGTTCATCATATAGTACTCTCTTACGAACTCACTATATGAGTTAGGAAGTGACTGAAGAACCCAATCAACAGCCATTTCCTTACAAACAACGGATCCCAACATTCTTAACCTATCAATGTGTGACTTCATCCCTATGACGTGTACACACACCGACTTTCTGTCTTTATGTTTACTTGCCAAAAGGGCTTGAGTGATCTTGAACTTTTCAAGCCTTCGAACTTGTGGGTTAGGGAGAATAATTGGAGGAGGAGGAGGAAGTGAAGTATGATCTCTTGTTCCTTGATCGAATCGTGAAATATCATCTTCATGTGGAATGCTTGTTCCACAGGATTTGAGAAGACCATAGTTGTCAAACTTTGACATCTACAAAACGGGAGAAAATAAATTCAAGTTAGTTGATTGATTGAGTCCTTAGTAAATCACCCAAATGAGATACTAAGGCTAGGACCCAACACAATATTCTACAACTCGAGAGAGGGATGCCGTAACCCAAATTGCAGAACATTTGAAGGTAAGTGAATGACGATTCACTAATTTCCACCATGAAAAACGAAAAAAGAAATTATAAGTTTTAAATCTATGAAAACTCCTAGATCCTTTGAGATTCATTGAACTTTCAATGGCATGTTTAAATCTCGATATGCCCCTCTTGTTTGTGACTGGGATGCCGAGGATCACAAAGCGGGTGTGAATAACCATGCAAACTTACATGGTGCCCTCACATGTTACAATCACCTATTCGATGTGCCGGTAAACCACACACGCTCCACCGAACTATGACAAACATTGAGTCACCCTTTGCTACCTTTGCTTAGAACCATTTAGTGTGCCGGTAAACCACACACGCTCCACTAACGTCTTCGCAAGGGCACAAAGTGTAATTTCATGGAATTGCATCAATTCACTTTTGCCTAAGTAACTAAGATTGGGAATTTTGTGAAAACATTTAGTTACTTTAGTAATTCATTATACTTATAATGTAAGGTTTTGTCCCATCCTACCCGTTCGGCTAACGACCCTCCACTAGTCAAGAGTGCGGTGGGTAAGAGTGGATACCCATTCAATCGCCATTTTATAGGCAATTTCCTTAAACACCCCTTATAGACTAGCTTCGTGAATGAGGCCTACTAACGGTAAGACCGACTTTTTACTCATACATATATATAATGTTAGACTTTTAATGTTATATATAGTATAGGGTGTATTTTATACTTTTAAAATATTAGGTGCTCAATTTTAACAATTAAATTTTAAACCTAAACTTTTATGGATTTATTAAACTTCTTTTAATTATACACCTTAATTAATTAATAAAACCATAAGGGTGTGATTTGAACTTTTTCAAAACTATAATAAAGTTTTAGAATTTAACATTCCTAATTAAACTTTTAATCAACTTTTAAATTCCAAAACTTGAGGGCAAGTTTTGAAACATTTCAAACATTAGGGTTTAGAATTTAAATATACATCAAAATTAAACAATTAATCAAAATTTAAATTCCAAAACTTGAGGACAAGTTTTGAAACTTTTCAAAACAATTTAGTTTTAATCTTTCTTAAAAAATTTCGAATTTATGACATTTAAATTAAAAAAGTTAAATATTAAAACTCTTGATTTAATAATTATCTTGAATTAGACTATTAATTTAATTATTAAATCATAAGGGATTATCTAAATCATGAGGATAATTACCATTTATACATTTAAGATATCCTAATCCCTTAAATATCTCTATAGATTTCGAAAATAAGGATAGGATAGTGCAAAATCTATAATTACCATATTTAACAATTAGAGGATAATTACAAGATATGGGATAATCCAAATCCCTAAAATTTAGGATCTTATCTTGGGGAGGAGGCTAATTTCTAAAATCAAGGGATTAAAAAAAACCCTAGATTTCGAAATTTAAGGGTTTAAGGAAAGGATTTGAAGATCTTATTCAAACTCTTGCAAATTAGGGTTTGCAAACCCTAATCTCGAAAAAAACCCTAGCCTCCTAGGGTTTATTGGCAATAAACCCTAATATGTCAAGTTCATACAATTGAATTTTTCATACATATCAAGCATCAATACAATAGAAACCACTCTAGGCTCTGATACCACGGTTAGGTTTTGGTCATAAGACATCCCATGTGCTCATACAAACCCTAATGCTTGGATCTAGGTTTCTCTATTGTACATGCTTTGAATCCAAGACTATAAACCCTAATTCTAGCATATGGAAATTGATATTAACATATAATTAGGTTTAGGATATTACCTTGATTGTTATGTAGCAATAACAATCTCAATTCCTCCTTGAATTGACTTTGGAAGGCTTAGAGTCACAAGTGTCACTTCTCCAATGGCTTACAAACACCAAGAGCAAATGGAGAAGGTATAAAGAGAGAGGAGAGGTATAAGATTTCGTCCCTAAGAAGCCTTGGGAAGGTCTGGACGGAATCAAGAGCCAAAGGGGGTTTATATAGGTGTAGAGATAGGGTTTCAGTCCTTATCCTTATCTAGTTGCTTGCTTACCAAGCAACCCATAAGATAAGCCTTGAATCCTTATCATAGTCGAATTCTAAGGTCCTTATCACCTCAAATTCGTCCAACCTATCCTTAAGATAATCCTTACCTTATTTTGTAACTATCACATAATTACAATTCAGCCCCTCTAGTTTAATTAATTACATTTGATCACAAAGTTAATTCTTAATTAATTATTGACCAATATTAATTAAACAAATATGATTTCTCCTTTAATATATTATTCTTATAACATATTAATAAATCATAATAACCTCTCTCTCTATTTATTTCTCCAATCAAGTTGCTTTGGTGAAGGCAACCCAAAAAGACCATGCACCATCGGTTCAAGTACATACCAAAATAGTTATGGACTTAGACACTAATCCAACAAATACATACCAAGAATCCCCAAATCCTAAAATAAAAAATATTTGGATCTTCCTTAGAAATCAAACCTGTAAGGTTGGAACTCAATTCCTGATTTGTTCTTTGTTTGACTCGAGGATATACACACCACGACGAGAGTACGGGTATGAGAGGAAGGGATATGATGAAGTATATTACTAGATTATCGGCATATGAGTTTTATGGTTGAGGTTCCTTTGAGATAAGATGAGAAAAAATAGAGATAAAGATGTAGTTTAGGTGGGATGGGATTTGAAGTTCACGTGTTTTTCTTCTCTTTTATAATTAAATTATTAATAAATAAATTTAAAAAATGGTAAAAGTGGCAACTATAATAATTAATTGGTAATAGCTAAATGAGAAATTAATCAAAATAGAAATATGAAAATTAATATGATAAAATAATGTATCATAAATTTAATGGTAAACTTGTCATTTTTATCATTCAGCACAGTCAGTCAGACATATAATCAAACAATATAGTTTTCGTCAGATATAGATTCAGTCAGCTTTAGACCCGATTAGACTTTTAACTCAGTCAGATCTGACTCAATCAATAACTATCAAACAATCTTAAGTAATTAAAATTTTTAATTATAATTATATTATAAAACCACTTTATTTTTGGAAATGACAAAGTAACTTACTCCTAATAATCACTTATATCTCAAAAAAGAGTTGAAATCATAACATCTCAATTAATAAAAATCACTTCTTACCACTGTACCACTAGACAAGTAGATTATGTGATAAAGCCACTTAAAAGCCTATAAATATGTATCAATAAATGAACGGCAAAATTTATACCTTGACTACCATCTAAAATTATTCATAACCGATTTGGTCAAAATTAATAAGTAGTTTTAGTTTTAAATAATAATAAGTAGGTGATATAAATATTTTTTATTTTCAAATTTATTGTGTCTAAATAGCTCATTTAAAACGTTCATTTTATTAGAAATGGCAAACATTGGAGGCTGTGACTAGCAAACTGCCTGTCGTCCTCGGTTAACGTTGTTGCTTATGGGACTAGTTTTTCGTTTTTAGCGATAATGATAATCATCATGTTTATATATTAAATTATTAGTTATATAATACAAATTTATAACCAGGGGCGGAGCCAAGATTTTACGATAAGGGGCTCACGTCATGATAAGATACTATTTATTTATTTATGTTCAAATAACATAATAGAGTCTATAAATTATGTGTAAACTATGTGAGGCCAGAGTCTTACCTTTAGGGACAATGAAAGCATAATCTTTTCCATAATTCTCTTTTTTTATTATTATTAAACCCTATTACGATAAATGTATATGACTCGGCTTATCTAATAGGTTTTTTCTTAAAAATAAAACAAGGAAAACAAAACACAACATCCTTTTTCACTTAATATTTCAAGTACCAAAAATTCTTAAACAAAACTTGTTAAAATTACGCTTACTACCGTTAGGACCACTAATATTGAAGAGATATTTTGATTTTTAAAGTTGGTATGATCCAAATTTAATATATAATCGTTTAATCATATCATGTTGGTTACTTGGATAACTTATGATTGAAGGTCTTCTCTAGAATCACGAATGAAATAATCTAATTTTACTTCTCCTAAATTTGACATGTTATTTTTTTGAGGTTACTAATTGATTCTTCGATATTATTATTCATTTGAAGCTATGAGATTGTACTATAAACATCGATCTTTCCTAATATCATCACTAATATAATGTGATTGTGGTTCATGAACCTTTTTTTTTTAGTTTGAGAAAAAAAATCAATGGTTCTTTTTCTTGTTGATAACTTGTTCTATCATTATAAGAAACAAAATTACCAATCATAACAAAACTATTATTTACAAATTACAAAAGAAAAAAAAATGTGTAACAGCTAATAAGAATCGAAAATTACCTTCTTATTTAATAGGAAACTGAAATCATGTGGAAGAGCTTGTTAATCCTTGACGTCGAATAACAAAAAAAAAGGTATGTCGTTGAAAAAAAAGGGTTTATGACTTTATGTGTGTAACTTTCCACAATTAAAATAAGGAGGCGGTGGGCTTTTTACTTAACCCGCGTGGGCTTCAAGTTTTATAAAGCCTTATTACTTTGCTTATGTATTACAACAGGAAAATTTAAAATATATTAAAGGGGTACAAAATAACTAAATGACATGCTTCACCGTTTTCAAGTTTTATAATAAGAACCTTTTAATGAGATTGGGGGTGGCTAAGCACCTCTCTGCCCCCTCCTCTTACTGTCTACGCCCCTATTTATAACTTAGCTTTTAAAACACTCACGTTTCCTTTTTGCGACGCCCTATCATTTACTCCTTGGATCTTTCTAAAATTAAAATCGAAACAATTACATTGGGGTGTGGTTTCGGTACGACTTAGGTTCGGTTTGATAGTGCAACTCTGGAAAATATTGTTTGAGAAAAAAAAATTGATTGACAAAGAAACCATGTTGTTTTATTATATACTAGATGTGAGACCCATGTATTATATGAGTTTATTTAAAAAAAAAAAAAACTAAATACAAAATTCTAAACATTTGAAAAGTATGAATTTATAAGAAGAGTGAGAAAATATTGAATTATAAAAATTAAAGTGTTTTTTTCTCTTTTAAATTTAAACAAATAATTTAGATAAATAAATAAATTAATTAATAAATCTTTAATTTGGTAATTTTGAAATTATAAGGAAAGTTTATTAATGAAATTGATATGCATTTATTATTGAATATAAATACTATCTACAATTTAATAAAATAAAAAACCATAAAATGACATGTGGAATAATAATTAATTTAAAATAACCACAAAATTACATGTGGCAAAATAAATAAGAATGTAACATATGGCAAAAAGATGTTTATTTATTAGGAAGGATTTGATTGACTATATTGAATGATAAAAAAATAATCATATTATCCTATTGTTCTATACCATGACGGATGAAGTTGTTGAATAATTATAAAAAAAATACAAATTGTCATAACAAATCAAAATTACACAATAATCAATTATAAATCCAAATACAAGTTGTCATACAAAGTAATTAAAAACAAATTAATTAAAATCCAAATAAAAAGTCGATTAGGTTGCTTTTAGTTTATTGTTTTTCAAATCAATGTTACCTTGTTATTCATTCTAGCAATTTTTTATAACCCAACGTGTGATTCTTTACACACTTTATGTTCGATAGTGGTGGTATGATAAAAAAATTTAAAATAATTTACAATGATGTTGGTGTTGTCCAAAAAAAATAATCCAATAAAATAATATTTACTTAATATATAAGTATTATATATTATAAATTATATATATATATATATATATATATATATATATATATCCAATAAAAAAGTAACAATCTAATAAAAAAGAAATTAAATAACTTATTTAAATAATAATAATAATCCAAGGAAAATGAGACGAGGTTTGGGGCACAATTGTCTTTCCGACCCATTCAGCCAAACATATATTATTTTGTGGTTTTCTATGAAAAATGTATCTTACTGGGAATTTTTTTTGTAAAAAGTAAACAGTTTTTCCGGTCCATTCATTCGGAAATGTATGTTCGAAGCTGAAAAGATGTCTATCAAATGGGACATTAGGCTCAGGGTCGGACCTAATGAGACCTTGGCGAAAAGAAAAAATGGGTCAAGCCAAAAATATAATAAGAATTAAATATAAAATAGATACGCCCTTATAAAATTCACAAAAGTCACTATTAATATTATAAAAAACATAAATATGACAACAACATTACTAGAACAACTAACTTAAAGAAATATACTTCACATTGTATTTTTAAATAAGTTATATATATATATATATATATATATATATATATATATATATATATATATATATATATATATATATGAATTTTGGACCCCTTAGAGAAATGGGTCATGGGTAATCGCCCGTAATGCGCATTGTCTGGGATGTACTTGCTTAAGCTAGTGGGTGTGGCTGCGGTAAGAACCGAGGTTCACCTCCTTAGCTACGGGGAACATTGTCCATAGTACCTACCGTGGTAGAGTCGACCATGGCAAAAACTTACTGTATCTCTCTCCATCTTCTCCCATCATCTCTTTTTTTCTTTCTTTCTTCTTCCTTTCTTTTCCACCATACCTAATACATGGTTTCAAAAGGGTTACCACACCAGAATCATATATGGAATTGTGGTAGAGTGTTTTTGCCATGATAGAACCATTACATGACACCCTTCAGCCTTATATGACATTGGCGCATACCGACCTACATGATCAGTATGATCTTGACAACTCCCAGCTACAACATCTTAACAAGGAGAAAGAAAAGACATTTCAAATTCAATTTTTTTTACCATATTTCCAATAACTTATTCATTTTTACACAAAAAAATTCAATTTTTTTTATATATTTCTAACCAGAATAAATACTAATATTTTATTACCACATTATAACCTCACAATTCTAATTACTTCTCTCAAACCCTTTATACTCAAACTTCAAAATGTCTTCTCCAATCAACCGAAAAACTCCATAAAACAAGAAAAAGAACTACAAAACCTTTTTCTCTAAACCCTTTACGACTCTTGTTCTACAAACCTCAAATGGATCATCTAATCTATTCACCTACAATGTTTCATTATGTTGAAAATGGTCCATTTTTTAATCTATATGCACCAAACCAATTACAATTCCACTTCCAAGCTTAATCCCAAATCTTACTCATTCCATAATCTAGTTTTGATTCATGTGAGACAATTCAAAAAACTCAAATCCAATCCCAACCCCATATCAATTCCTCTACCAATTCCTCTTGGCATACTCGATCCTCAACCCGACATGAAGAAAATAGGGAAGGCCCAAAGTATACCATGCACCCCAGATGAAAAAAAAGACGTTGGCATAATCATGGTTTGACATTTTGAAAGACTCGACAACTGGTCACGATCAAAGTGCGACGATTATTTCAAAAAAGTATGGCAACATTTCGTTGTCCTATTGAATAAAGGCAACTACCAAAGAAAATATAAAATTTACAAAAATAAAGGAACACCAACAAAAATGGTCAATCGACGCAAACCATGCAATCATGACAACCAAAGCTCAAGAAATTTTCTGAAAATTGAAAAAAATGTTTCAAACATATATTCATAACAACCTGAGAACTTTTTTTTTACTTTATATTTTTTTCAAAAAAAAGTTTATGCCCATTGTTAGGTGCATTTTATGCACCCATTTTGTAGCTTTATTCCATAAAAGTGCATTGCATTTAGGTTTAAACTCATGCATTTTGCATATTTTTCGGGATTTTTCATGAGGCAATTTCATTCACATACTTTTGTGATATTTCAGGGACTTTTGGAGGTAGGATATTGTTGGAGGAGGAAAATAAGAGTTGTAGACAAAATTTCGGGACTTGTGAAGCACCGAGGAGCAAGATAAAAAAAAAATGAAGATTTTGACTTTACAGAGATTTACACGGCCGTGTAAATGCAAGCCTTGCGTTTATGCGGGCCGTGTAAACGTAGATTTCTGCGCAATATATTTTTGCATTTACACGGGCCGTGTAAATGACAGTGTTAATTTACGCGGGCCGTGTAAATGTAAACGTGGGTTTTAAAACAATTTTTCACCATTCTTAAAGGGGGGGAACCAACTTTTTACTTAGGGGGTCGAATTTTGGAGCAGAGAAGGCGAATTTCTTGAGGATTTTAAAGTTGATTAACGCTTGGGAACATTTGATTTCATTTTGTAAGAACTTTAATTTCATTTTCTAGATTTGTGATTTTGTTCTAGCCATGAGTGGCTAGAACCCTAGTTTCTCCAACTTCATGTCTTGACTTCTTAGTTGTGATTTCAATCATGTGACTTGATGTTTGCTTTCAATTTCGATCTAGTGATTTTGATTTTGTTTCAATCAAATGTTTGATTCTAATTGTGATTTGTAACACCCCAATTTTCATATATATATATATATATATATATTATATAACAAATAATCGTTCCAAAATCTCCCAAGACCAATTAAGCACTTACTTATAGACTAAACTACAGCGGAAACAAAATAAAATAAAACAAAGTCTTCAACTAAAGAACGTCGGGTGTTACGTCTTTGCGGAATTCCTCTGTCGACTTCTGGATCAATCCTTCTCCTTGAACTTTTTTCTGCCACTTGCTAAATAGTTTCCTGGTTGCGCACATTTAAAGTATCTAAATGGCTAAGCCTAGAGCCTAGTGAGTTCGTGTTGCACATACATGTTCATCACTTAAAAAAATAAACACTCATATAGTTTCAATAAATCATACAACACACATATCATGCAATGTCATAATTTAGGGGAACGATTAATTATCCAGAGAAAGAACCAAAGATTCATTTCCCTTCTCTTTGAGACAACTAATCATCCATTGTACTCAAGTATTTTAAATATCCAAGGAAATGAGTATGATTCTCAATTCCCATCCCCGCCGATCACACACATCCGTCATGCTCACGATGATTAAACACCCACCCATTCCCACTAAACATGTCACCCAAGAAAACGCACAAAAGATAAATGACTTAAAATAACATTTGTACGCAACCATACTTATCATAAAACATACTGTCAATAAATAAATAAAAATCACATAATAAACGCATGACAAACATTTATGTGCGAGCAACCACAGAACACGAAAAACTCACCTTGATGGCATTAGGTCTTAACCGGATGTCGTCACGCTGCTTGCAGACATGCACCCTACGTTTAACCAACAAGTTTTCTAAGGTTGTAATTCTAGAAAACATCCTACGTGTTTGTTTTGGTTCCATCACACATATGTCTCCTTTGGCCAACCAATAATTATTTCATCATATAAAATAGAATGTGCATAACAACTTTAATAAAAAATATTATTATCTTTTTCTTCATTTTCTTTATCATTTGAAACATCAAGAAAACCGTTTCAATAAAAGATCCATATTCTTTTCTTCTTTACCCGAACAATAAAAACATTTTCGACCATTTTATCACAGTAAAACTTAAAAACTGTTGTCAAATAAAATTTATAAAACCACCGTTAATCATCTCCATTTCATACTAACATATTTATATACTAAATCTTGAATAATTTATTATATAGCAAGATTAAATTCACCATTTCTTTTACCAAAACATAACATTTGTTTTTCACCAAATTCGATTATTCCTTGGCCAAAAAGAGACATAGGATTGAACCAAAATACATATTAAAATCCTATAAACCCACTCAAGCAACTTAATCAAACTCAAATCGAAGAGACATACCTTAATTTCTAAAATAGCTTTGAAAACCTTCACGAACTTCAAACCCCGATTTCTCTTTTGTTTCCCCAACCTTTCTTGCACTTTTTTGTGGGCATTACACTCTATTTCCCATGCCTTTTATAATGCCCAAGTTTGTAACCTTTCTAGTTAACCCAAAAGTCCAAATTTATGACACTAATCAAAGTGATGGGTTTTGGTATTAAAATTCCATAATTTCTCTATTTACTCCTACTTAATCACCATTATATTATTTTAATAATATAGTCAAATTATATATATTTATACATTTTTTTTTAGTTTGAGTTATCACATGATTCTTATTGGCCATTTGAATTAGGGTTAGGTCATTCAAGTTATCTAATTGCAAAATCCGTAATTGTTTTGTAAATTGGACTAGGTAACAAGCACTAATTTGATTTCTATTGAATAAATTTAGTGTAAATCTTTTCACACATTCTTATGCTCCCGAGCTTATTAGGAGTATTGAGTGTTGTTGGGAAATCACATAAAGTTTAATGCAATCTTTCAACCTAATTCTAAGAGCTTGTTTAGATTAGATTGGTAAGGTTAGGATTAATCAAAGAGCTTATTTTGGTTAATCAATGTGGTGAATGGGAGGTGCTAGATCTTGTTAGCATTTCCATGTACCAATTTAGATAGAATTGAACAAATATCATTTCATCCTTGGAATCACATTGATAATTTGTCTTGCATAGAGTTGGAGCTCTCACAAATCTTGAATTTATCTTACTTAATCCATTATTCACTTATTATTTTAGACTTTTGCTCAAATCATTGCATACCAACCCCCCATTTATGTGACCATTATTGTACCTTCCGCAAAAAGGTATAAACATTTGTTCCGTGTCTCTGTGGATCGACCCTGCTTACCTTGTATTACATTTCTAGTACAAAGTAGTAGTGTTTAAGGAGTTATTTTACCCCTTTATTTGTTCGGCTTGACTCCCCTAACAAATTGGCGCCGTTGCCGGGGACACGGTGTTACTAATTGTTTATGTCACGATTTTTGTGAGCAGGTACATCTCTATAAAAATAAGTGTTCCATTGATGGAAGTGACAAGAAGGTTGATGTATTGGGGAGCCCCACATACTTAGATCAAAGCACATTCAGGGGCCAAGTCGAGCCAACGACTTTAAAAAAGGGCGGCTAACCGGGAGGCAACCTGGGGGTATTTTTGTCCTTCTTTTAAAACTTTTTAGTCTTTCGTAAATTTCAATTTTTTTTATGTCCCAAATGGTTCTAAACTTGTTTTTCTATGCCTACAAAGTGAATCTCGAGCTCCAAAAATATTTCACGGATAGCTTGGGGAGGATGAAGAGGAGATTCTCACCATAATTGCAAAGCTCCAAGAACGATTTGGTACATTCTTTCCATATCTTCAATCGTTCATATTTTACTTAAAATTCAATTGGTGTGCATTTGTGACTGTTTTGGACCCATTCCCAACCCAACTACCATCCTCCACAATCTGACCCTCAATAGGCCAGTTATGCCTCTTTCCAAGCATCGAGGACGATGCTAATTTTAAACTTGGTAAGGTGCATCCATCCATGCATTGATCCCGTTGCATGTAGGTTGCATGGAATTTTGTGCATATTGCATTGCATTATTTTTTTAATCATCATTATTTTCCTTTTTCATTTTTGTTGCATAGAAAATTTTTCAAAAGCCAAAAAGATTTTCTTTCTAATTTTTATTATTCTTTGCATTTTGCATCTAAATTTTTGCATTGCATTCATTTGTTTAAAAAAAATTTTGATCCAATCCCAAGCAACCAAATTTTCTCAAAACAGTTGAGCTAGTAAGTGAGTCACGTGCCTTGATATTAGACTTGCTCTTTTTATTGAAACTCTAAAAGCAAGTTAATCACACATGAACACACCTCCCGAAGCTACTTGTGCAAAACAGAAAGTGAGAAGATTGTCAACATTGGAGCATAACAGTAGGTATGAGTCAATTCTTTGGAACATATGATTGGTCTTATGAGTAGTTAATGCTCAATTGAACTTAAAATGTCAAATTCATAAATTCATAAAAAGAATATAAAATCTCAATGTCCTGAGCTTTCCAGCGCTCTAAAAAGTCCTTTCTACTCATTCCCTTTTATATACCCTGCTTGGGGACATAGTTTCCAACTATACCTACAGGTCTTTGCATGCTAACTTCAGTCCCCCGAAAAATGTCTAGAAGCCCTTCACGGTAATAGACCGTGAGATGTCCCACAAAAGAAAAGTCAAGGACGATAATATAAAGAAATAGGCCAAAAAAATAAATTAACTGGAGTGTTATGTATTATCTTAGTTAGTGAATATGTCTTAATAATAAAAATAATAAAAAAAAACATAAAAAAAACATAAAAAAAAACAAAAAAAAACAAAAAAATGTTATTAAGTTAATCTGTGACCTTTGGAACTCGAATAAGTAAACTCCGAGGGGTGTTCTACACCTAATCGCCTAAAGCAAAATTGTTTGGGACTGATTGGGTTGAAAGTTCGCTACACGGGTTCCATAGAAAGTCATGAACTTAATAACCAAATAAAGCTAATCTGGGGCCTTTGAGGTTCGGGCAAGTAAACCAGAGGGATCCTTTTAAATCTAGCACACTAAGGTCATTTGATCTGGATGTGTTGGTTGAAAGCCCATTACACGGATTTCAAAGAAAGCCATGAGCTTTATTTGTAGGAAAATGTAATTAGGAAGTTTGTGTATATTTGTGTTGATAGTTTTATTGAATAATATATCTAGGAAAAATGATTGGCTGCCAAAAGATTCCTTTGGACTTGGATTTGAACTTATGACATTGGGACTGAATGTTAATTACTATGACTGGAGTAAGTGGTTTGAAGTTTGTAACCAATCTGGGTAAATTTTAGGGAATTTTTAGAAGATATTTTTTAGAAAAAGACTTATTAATCAACAAATAGCTGGAGTCGGTCATTGTTATATTTTGTGAAACAAAGATGATTAAGCATGTTTTGTCACATGAAATTTTATGAGAGTAAGACCATAATTTGTTCCATGATTTAACTTCATGCTATTAAGAGGAAACAAGTGTTGTGATCTTTGATTCTGTTGAGTTGCATTAGGGAGTGGCCAAAAGTCTTGTTTTTGCTATTATATAATATTTTGAGACTTATGCCAAGTTGACTCAAGGCACGACAGGTACATTCTCAACTATGCTACAAAAACGAGGTTAATTGGGTTGGATCCTTTACATATTTGTTTTGGTTATTGCATTAAGTTTCAAAAGATTTTAATTTGATTTGATTTTCTTCTCTTTTATTTTATTTTCTCCAGTTTAAATTTGTCTTGTTCTTTCTTGAGGACAAGAAAGGTTCAAGCTTGGGGAGATTTGTTAGGTGCATTTTATGCACCCATTTTGTAGCTTTATTCCATAAAGTGCATTGCATTTAGGTTTAAACTCATGCATTTTGCATATTTTTCGGGATTTTTCATGAGGCAATTTCATTCACATACTTTTGTGATATATCAGGGACTTTTGGAGGTAGGATATTGTTGGAGGAGGTAAATAAGAGTTGTAGACAAAATTTCGGGACTTGCGGAGCACCGAGGAGCAAGATATCAAAAAAATGAAGATTTTGGCTTTACAGAGATTTACACGGCCGTGTAAATGCAAGCCTTGCGTTTACGCGAGCCGTGTAAACGTAGATTTCTGCGCAATATATTTTTGCGTTTACACGGGCCGTGTAAATGACAATGTTAATTTACGCGGGCCGTGTAAACGTAAACGTGGGTTTTAAAACAGTTTTTCACCATTCTTAAAGGGGGGGAACCAACTTTTTACTTAGGGGGTCGACTTTTGGAGCAGAGAAGGCGAATTTCTTGAGGATTTTGAAGTTGATTAACACTTGGGAACATTTTATTTCATTTTGTAAGAACTTTAATTTCATTTTCTAGATTTGTGATCTTGTTCTAGCCATGAGTGGCTAGAACCCTAGTTTCTCCAACTTCATGTCTTGACTTCTTAGTTGTGATTTCAATCATGTGACTTGATGTTTGCTTTCAATTTCTATCTAGTGAATTTGATTTTGTTTCAATCAAATGTTTGATTCTAATTGTGATTCTTATTGGCCATTTGAATTAGGGTTAGGTCATTCAAGTTATCTAATTGCAAAATCCGTAATTGTTTTGTAAATTGGACTAGGTAACAAGCACTAATTTGATTTCTATTGAATAAATTTAGTGTAAATCTTTTCACACATTCTTATGCTCCCGAGCTTATGAGGAGTATTGAGTGTTGTTGGGAACATTCACATAAAGTTTAATGCAATCTTTCAACCTAATTCTAAGAGCTTGTTTAGATTAGATTGGTAAGGTTAGGATTAATCAAAGAGCTTATTTTGGTTAATTAATGTGGTGAATGGGAGGTGCTAGATCTTGTTAGCATTTCCATGTACCAATTTAGATAGAATTGAACAAATATCATTTCATCCTTGGAATCACATTGATAATTTGTCTGGCATAGAGTTGGAGCTCTCACAAATCTTGAATTTATCTTACTTAATCCATTATTCACTTATTATTTTAGACTTTTGCTCAAATCATTGCATACCAACCCCGCATTTATGTGACCATTATTGTATCTTCCGCAAAAAGGTATAAACATTTGTTCTGTGTCTCTGTGGATCGACCCTGCTTACCTTGTATTACATTTCTAGTACAAAGTAGTAGTGTTTAAGGAGTTATTTTACCCCTTTATTTGTTTGGCTTGACTCCCCTAACACCCATCTAAAATGCACAAATATAAGAAGTTTTATAAAAAAATCAATATATATATATATATATATATATATATATATATATATATATATATATATATATATATATAAAATGTATACATATCATGTAATGCATATGTATACGACAATGTGCATATATGCATGTTTCATATATATATATATATATATATATATATATATATATATATATATATATATATATTCTTTTGAAATTTATTTAACAAAAGTTCTTATATCTGCACGTTTTAGAGGTGTATAATTTTTTTTGAAAAAACTTCTATAGAAAAAAAGGTTTTTGGGTTCTCATGAATATACAAGTTTTCAAAAGATGTTATATATATATATATATATATATATATATATATATATATATATATATATATATATATATATAGGGTTAGGTTATTATGTTCTAACTATCTATTGTGTGCATGTAAGATTGATTCTGAACCAGTCATTTTAGTTATTTTAAGAAAGTAATTAATGTATATTACATGTTAGCGATATAATGAGTATTAATTAAATCTTCAACATTTGATATGCATTAATTACTTTCTTAAAATAACTAAAATGATTGGTCCAGAATTAATCTTACATGCACACAATAGATAATAGAAACATTTGAACCTAACTTTCTCTCTTTCTCTCTCTCTCTCTCTCTCTATATATATATATATATATATATATATATATATATATATATATATATATAGAGAGAGAGAGAGAGAGAGAGAGGTAGGTAGGTTCAAATATTTTTCACATGTATTGTTGGATAGAATGCACCCATAAGAATTCAGTAAAAATTAAATTATTATTTAATCAAATAATGATATATATATATATATATATATATATATATATATATATATATATATATATATATAATGATTTCCATAATTATATGTATATTAAATGATATTCATAGTTATAATTCCTTTTTTTTTTTTTATGGAAACTAATTAAATTCGTCTTTAATGTCAACAATAATATTCTTTCAAAATAAATTCGTATCTTGAAGAATAAGATTGTATTCTAGCAGAATGAGAGTGTATTTTAGTAGAATACACTCTTATTGTTTATATTCCATGCAACTTGATTGCATTTTAAATGAGCGTGTCCTGAAACAAAATATGAATCCATACATAAAAACCTAAATGCGAATTCATTCTGAAAGAATGTTATTGCTGACATTAATTATGAATTTAATTATTTCCCATAGAAGAAGAATTATAATTATTGATATCATTTAATATAGATAATACATTTATAGAAATCATTTAATATTTATCTTTATTTAATCAAATAATTATTTAATTTTTACTAAATTCCTATAAGTGCATTCTAGCACACAACAAAGGTAAGAAACACATTAACCTAGCCTTATATATATATATATATATATATATATATATATATACATATATATATATATATACATATATATATATATATATATATATATATTATATATATATATATATATATATGTGTGTGTGTGTGTGTATATATATATATATATATATATATAGGTTTCGATGAGATTCCAAAAAAAGTAGAGATCTTGAAATGGTAGGGTCGGTTGGTGGCAAAGGTGGTGGTGGTGGTGTTGGCGTAGAGTCACACGACTTGACTTTATGAAATTTCAATGGAACCATGCGACAAAAGTCCATTTCTCTTGATTATATTGATATTTCTTTGTTCAAGCTTTCTTCTTTCTCTTAGATCGTATAATACCATCTAAATGTGATCACCACATCATGTATTAAGAGTTTATGAATAGGAACTTATAAAACAATGTAACTAGATAATGGATGTACCTGAAGTAGAGTCAAACGACTTGACTTTACTATCTCTAAGATCTTTCAGGTATTTCAGACAACTTTGTTTCCAATGTCCCTTCAATTCATAATAAAAACAAATGTACTCATTGGGGTCAACACATGGAATGATCTCAGAACGAGTGTTTCTCTTTACCATACGATCAAAGTGTTTGACCTGACCGATACCCTTCCATTGGGAAGAGAAAACTTTTCTTGACTATGATTGCTAACATCTAATGAATTCTTTGGATTATATCCTTTAAGCGTTTCAGCTTTAGTTGTACTCTTAAGCATTTATGCTTCTACGGTTATTGAAATCTCGGTCAGATGAGTTCGGGTCACATCAAAATTCCTAATATGAAAGTTTTCAACAAATTGACCATATGAATTAGGAAGCAAGATAAGAACGAAATCATTGGCTTTCTCCTTCGAAAACTTGATACTCATTCTTCCCAATTTGTCAATGTACGATTTCATTTTCATAACATGCGCATACACAAAATGTCTATCTTGGTTTTTACATTCCAATAGGGTTTGAGTAGTTTCATATATTTCAACTCGAGGAAAACATGATGTTAGAAGAGTCACATGAGGAGGAAGTGGAAAAGTTGAAGAGAGATGATGTCTAGTTCCACCATTACGTAAGGAAGGGAATACAATTTCACATTTAATTGAATGTGGAAGACCATCTTCAGAAGATTGAGGAAAACCATTTCTATAAGAACGAGGAAGACCATTTCTATCTTCATGAGACATCTAAAAGTGGGAAAATAAAGAATTCAGGTTAATTCATTTTAATCCTTAATCATCGACCCAAATTTTAAATTAAAGCTAGGATCCATATTTTCGATTAATTCTTTGAAGAGGGATGTCGTAATCAAATTGCGAATCTATTTTAGGTAGATAAGACTTTTACCAATTTCAATATTATGAAACTCCTAGATCTTTTGAGATTTATTGAATCTTATCAATGACATGTTTAATCTCGAATTATTGTAACATCCCAAAAATCACAACAAATTTAAACTTATCAAACAACCCATTTACTAAAAATAAGTGTTTACATAACCATTATTTCCAAAAACATTATTCAAAATCAGAGTGTCCCAAGATCAAAAACATAAAACCAAGGATGTGTACAGCCATGCCTTTGCTTTTCCATGGTCCTCAGAAGTACTTGAAACAAAACTAAAACTATAAACCAACACTTAGTAAGTTCCCCAAAATACCACCACATAAACATAAAAAAGAACATGTATACAGATCCTTCAGCATGACTAGACCGCCTCACCGAGCCTTCAGCCTATCAGGACCGCTCTCTGGGCCTTCGACCTAACTGGTCCGCCTTGCATGCCTTCAGTTAATCCGGATCATCCTCGGTGTCTTGGTCTTCAGTCCCAGCTGGTCCACCTCAACCCAGTATACCATCACATATCAACATACACCATAATAGTTAATAGCTAGCAGATACAGATGGCCATACAGATCTAATAGATCCCTACATCATAGCAACATCCTATATACCGGAATAGAGATCTAAAAGATTATTATAGCATAGCAACATACAGTAAACCGGGACGTTAATCCAATGGACCGCCCTTGGTGCCTTCGACCCATAAGTAGGGGTGAGCGCGGTGCGGTTCGGTGCGGTTATTAGCCAAAACCCCACCACTAACCGCAAATGCGGTTAATCCATTTTCAAAACCGCTTGGTGCGGTTATTTTTGCGGTGCGGTTAGGCGGTTATTTTTGCGGTGCGGTTTTGTTTTCTTGTGTTGCAGTTATCAACCACATTGATTTGGTGCGGTTATTTGTGTGGTTTTTAACCACAATTTAGAGCTCAAACTGTTTTAAGAGTTCAAACATGTTACTTGTAATAATTAAAAAAAACCATAATGTATAAGACAATTAACTTAAATCACAAACAATTAATATATTGAAAACGTCAAATCAATAGTAATTAACAATAAATTTCTTAAAATTGTCTAATTTCATCATTTTTCAAAGTTAAACATAACAAAAAACCATACTTTTGTGTTCTAGTATTTTATTAATCTCTCATTCATGAAACTTGTCTTATTTCTAATATTTAATATATTAATAATTAATAAAAAAAGTTGTATATAATATATGCGGTGCAGCGCGGTTTTTGAAAACTAATAACCGCACCGCATCACAAATTTGCGGTTTTTGAAAAACAGAAAACCTCACCATCAGTTTTTATTGCGGTTGCTGTTTATGCGGATTTTGTGGTTAGTTTTAGTTGCGATGCGGTTTTTGCTCACCCCTACCCATAAGTATAGTGACGAAAACTCACCTCACAGTCTGAATGTAGTCTGAACAACTCACCGCTCCGACAACCAGCTCTACCCAAATCCTAAATGTCAAAACATTTCACAGTTTAAATTAGTTACTTTTTCCTAAAATACCATTCGTCAATGCTGGTCAAAATCCACAAGTCAACCGAGTCAACACAGCCGAGTCGACTCAGGCTTCCTACTAGGGGCAGACTCCGGTGGTACGTGGGACGTATTAGAGGTTCGAGGCATCAGGGCCAAATCTATGTACGCCTAGCGTATGCAGCAACTACCTTCTTGACCGATTAAGAGCGTATTACTCTGACTTATCACGTCCAAATGCAGATCCAAGTCAGGATGTGTGATATATATATATATATATATATATATACATATATATATATATATATATATATATATATATATATATAATTGCTCAAGTTTTAACATGATAAAACTGAATTTATCACAACCGGACTAACACACATTAGGCAGTGAACCTAATTGTGTAATAGTATAGTTGTGGTAAGAACATGTGTTGAACACAAAGGGAACAATGGTGAATAAATTATAGAAGGTTTGATTATAGGTTACAAAAAACACAAAAGCAATAAGAAGAGTTTTATTAAATACTTTAAATACCACTTAACATCAAATATTGATAAACTAACTGGAAGACAATTTTCTTTAGGTACTTTGGTCGAGATAAATTACATCTCAAATTAATGGCTAACTACTGATACAATGGATATTTATTCATTATTCACCGATTCCTAATATGACTAGTGTCATGGTCTCGACTACTAATCATTTGAACTCAACCCAACTGTTAATTCATTGATCAGGTGAACAAAAAATCATGCAAACCAGTATTTAGTTTGTATTAAGCAAGATTTGCTCTTGTTTAATCCTAATGGTCATAGGAGTTAAATCACACAGAGAGTGGTCATTCTACTCATGCACATGGGTTCATCAATATCTAGTGAAAGTAAAGGTTTTTACACCATATGCAGTAAACTAAAGCAGAAAACATCACCAAAAGAATGCAAGACATGATCATCTAGCAAACCTGAAGTGAAATCTTGATACAATAGCGCTTGAATATTCAAATCCTTGCTCCAGTCGACTCTCTAGCTTCAAATCCAACCCCAAAGGGTTCGTGGAAGGGTTTTTCTCTGTCAATAATCGCAACCCTAAGGCCTCTACCTTCTGGAATTGACCTAATGTATGGAATATATATAATTACCAAAATCTGGTCACGACATCGTGGTTGACCTCCACAACGACGTGGTACTCAAGTATATCCCATATTCTCCAAGTCAGCATCCAGAATCATGAAGATTCCATTCACCACGTCGTAGTTATCAAGAATCAACATTTTTCAAAACACAAAAATTGTCCGAACTTTTGTCTAGTTTTCACAACATTTTGAAACTTGTCAATCGGATTTACGAGTCATGAGATATGACCAAAACACTTAGGAGGGGTCAAGCTGCCAACACCATCCTTTTTACGTCTTTTCCAACTCTGTTCTCCTCCTTTTGCATCCTATCTCCCACTTTAACTGTAATTGAACATTTTCAAGCATATTAAGTATCTAAAGTTATAACATTTTAATCAAATAAATTAAGATAATGGCCTACAATATATCATTAAATATGGTCATATCACCCATTATATGGAAGGTTCTGGAATCGTTTTCTTGTTTAACTTTTGAACAATTACAACCCAACCTTTGCACTTTCAATTAATTCCAATTAATTTTTGATTAATTATAAATTAATTATGATAGATTTCATATTAATTTATTAATCACATAATAAATTAATAAATCAATTTTTTCTATTTCTAATTAATATATTAATAATATAATATATTAGTAAATCATACAATTTCTAATAAATTTCTTAATCATATAAGAAACCAACAAATTATCTCCTCTCTTTACAAGTGTCATTCTAATAAGTTTCTAGTTTATGAGGGCAAGCCAAAAAGGACTTTGTTTTTAGTTACAAGTATATACAAATTTAGTTAGGAGCTTAGACACCTTAATCTAACATTTATATTTCTTAAGTTGTCAAATTGAAAACAAACTATTCCAAGTGGGCTCTATTCAAATCATTTGCAAATCAAATTCCTCATGATCAAGTCTCATTGTTAAGCTTATTGACTTAGCAAATGGATTGACAAGTTTTTCTTTGGATATGATTTTGTTGTCTATAATATCTTCACATTCAAACAACTATCAAATGTGATGGTATTTACTGAGTATATGCCATACGGCTTGCATGACTTAGGATCCATACTTGAGGTAAGTTCACCATTTCCATCACAAGAACCTTCAAAAGGATCATAAATGTTTGAACAATGATGTCACTAATGAATATTTTTAGTCACACATCTTCCTTTTCATTCTAAATGGTTGCAATATACTCCAAGTTTATTGTTAAATCCACTATGGTGTATTACTTGATACTCTTCCAAGTTAATACTTTACCATTTATAAAAAGCATGAAATCTGATTGCAAACATAATTGTCCTTATTTAGAGTGGAACTCAACATCAATGTAACACTTACATTTATCTCTTCCATACTAAGATCATGTCCTTTATCCTCCTAAAACACTAACAAACTGTTAGGTTTTATAAGTTAAAAAAAAATCTTATTTTGGCGAAAAAACTTAAACCCTAAGTTCACATGCAACCTAATGGATCTATGTTCTCACTATGATTTGCAACAAACAATTGAATATCAAGAATCCTATTAGTATATTAATATATTTGAAATTAAGAAAGGGTTTATAGAAATTACATACCTTTTGTTTATTATAGCAAATAAACAAGTATTCTTTCTTGATTGGTCTTTAGAAAGCAAGCACCAAAAGTCTTGTGCCTCTAATGGCTCACGTCCAAACCCTAGCAAATAGAAGCTTTAGAGAAGAGAGGAGGAGAAGGAAGAATTTCGGATCTAAGGATCTTAGAGAGGTGAATTCCAAAATTCCAAATCCTTAGGGGTTTATATAGATGTTAAGAAGGTTATATGTAAGGCAGGTTTCCTTTTAGATAACTCTAACCCTATTGCTTCCTTTCTAAGGTATTCTAAGCTTCTTTAAATCCCAAGAAAGTATCTAGAAACCCCTCTAGAACCCTCCTCCTATTGGGAGGTTCTAGATTTGGTCAATGTTCAACTTTTGAACATTCTCACCTTTAGTTCTTCTACTTTTAATTAATCTAATTAATTTCTGATTAATTCTTAAATAAACAATGTTGTTTCTAATTAATATATTATTCTCATAGTATATTAATAAATCATTTATTTTGATTTATAATTAATTTATTAATCATATAAAAAATTAATAAATCAGTCTATCTCCAAAAAGCATTTTAGTCAATTATTAGGTTTGAGAACAACCCAAAAGGACTTTGCTAAGATTATACTAATTTAGTGATTAGCTTAGACACCTAATCCAATAGTCTCCCACTTAGATAAGTCTAAAACTAAATTACATGTTTAACTTCAAAATCATACAGCAAAGTGTGCTTTCCAAAGCAACTTTCCAACTATTATCTGATTAGATATTGATCCTTAGATAAGTGATCAAATATTCCTCTGTTCTTCAGGATATCATACGGACATGAGACATGGATGATAATAAATCTGATTGTCTAAACTTTGTTTCCCGATTTCCGATTTGTGATGATGTCATAAGACTTCTAATTGAACACATTAATTTAGTCTTGGTTGTGCCCAACACTATAAGTCAACACCAAATCACTGAGGGGCCCAAAGATATCACTTTTCCCGTCAAGGAAAAGGAACAAATAACCTTTGACTCATAGGCTTGTATCTTTTACTCACTAAATCGTACATAACACTATATTTTATAACATCAAAATACATATGCATTTTCACAATACCAATGTACAACGAACTTGTAAATTACAACTCATATATCTCCATTTTAAGAATATAAAACATTATCGTCTAAGAACTACTCGTGATATAATCCATTTTCCAAGTACTCATGAAAGTTTTAGCAACACAATTTCTATGTCTAAACTCCTTAGACAATGTACAATCCAATTCATGTAAGTATTCATTTAGTTTTTACTTCTTAAAGTATGAGCAACCGTGGAGCTTCGACTAATTAAATTATCCAGGAAGTAAAATATGCAAAATGAAACACAAGAATAAATAATTGACAAAGGCAGTAAAAAAACTCACAAATAAAATCTTTTATGCAATCACCAAAATCTATTACATTTATTTTGTTACAAGTTTCAGACTAATCATCTAACTACTAAAAATAATGTCAACCCTCAAACCAATGCTCCTAGCATGTTAACTATGTTTAGCCCTACTAATAGCCTTTGTTAGAGGATCTGCAGGATTGTCTTCTAACGGAACTTTATTTACTATGAGATGACCTTCAACTATATGTCTGATATAATGGTACTTTCTGTTGATATGTCTTGATTTACCTTGATCTATCAGTTCTTTGGATAAAGAAACTTCTCCTTCATTATCGCAAAGAAGTTCCATTTGATCCTGAATGATTGGAACTACTCCGAGATCAGCGATGAAATTATTCGTCCAAGCCGCTTCCTTTGATGTTTCACTCGTTGATATGTACTATGATTCACAAGTAGAATCAGCCCCTATGTCCTGCTTGGAACTTTTCTAAGTGACAACACCTCCATTTAACAGAAACACCCATCCTGATTGAGAAAGAAGATTGTTTCCATCTATTTGAAAGCTAGCATCACTATACCCACTTACTCTAAATGTACCACTGCCACCAAGTACTAGAATTAGATGTGTTGTCATTCGCAGATACTTGAGAATATTCATTACTATTGTACAATGAACTCTTCCAGGATTTCCCTGAAAGCGAATGACCATGCTTAAAGCAAATGACACATCGGTGTGAGTACACGTGTGGCATCCCCAAATTCAAGGTCATTTTAAAAAAATTATTTATGCTTATTTTAAAATCAAAGTATCCTTTTTTAAAAATAATATTGCGAAATTTGTTCCCAGAAAACATGATATAGATGTTAACAAATCATTTCTGGAGAAATATATTTTTATTTATATTAAAACATTGGGATGTCATCGTCAATACAAAAACATAAGCATAACGAAATATTACAAGCTTTACAGTAATTAAACTAGTGGCCTAATACTCATTGAATCTCTCAGTAGAATGTATCTTTCATATAGCCACCTGTGATACAATAAACTGAATGGGTCAGGTTGGGAAACCTGGTGAGTACATAGGGATTTCAATCCCATGATGTTATATTATATATATATATATATATATATATATATATATATATATATATATATATATATATATATTAGAACTCACAATATACAATTTCATCTGATATAAGCAATTTTACCCCACCCCGTCAATCCTCACAACAACACGATCCATACTCTCGGATCTAAAATTAACAGCTTTACTTAATCCATACCCCCGGATCAGGTATGTCAAATCCATGCTCTCGGATCGATGAAAAATGACTATGCCCACTCCATACTCTCGGAAAAGGGATGAATGACTATGTCTAATTCTTGCCCTTGGATTAATGATAAATTCCTATGCCCTCTCCATACTGTCGGAGTAAGGATGAATGACTATGTCTAATCCATACTCTCGGAGTAATGACAAATTTTAAAGTTCTACCCTCCGTGTATATCTCACCCGTACTCATAAAAAGATACTACCCGATATTCATCTTATTTAATTTAGATTTATTAAGTATCCTAAATCATCATATATTATCAGATATGGTCTTAACACCTATTTCAGACAATACCAAATATTTCACACGTAAACATATATTTAACACTTTAATTAATACTTGTACTAAAATCATGTTCATGAAATGGACTATGCACTAACACATAAAATCTTTAACATATATTTAACTCTTTAATTATTACTTGTATTAAAATCATGTTTATGAAAGGGACAATGCACTCACTTGTTAAAGTGACGACTCAAAATTCGGGCAGCGCTTTGCTTCTAACAATTGTCTTTTCCGTCAATATAACCTACTATTATTATCACTAAATTTTAGTTTATTATTTATTGCGACTAATTATTAGTCTAGATTCATATTTAACTCAAAGTCTACTTCAAGATCCATCAAGTAAGGAACAACCAGGTAGGATCATATCAGAGGTAGGGTCCGTTTGGTATACGAAGTATACTGTTTGGAAATCCCACTTTAAACAGCTCACTAACTCACAGCCTAGACATCATCCCCCTAAGTAGATCAATTAGTATAACAACTTGGAATTATGGATAAATCTTGTTTATAGTTTCATAATAACGATAATGAACTTAAACATAAGTTATACTTAAAGTAGGGTAAGCATAACTCACTTACAAGGAATTTAGCGAGGAACCAGGCTCTGTGCGGGAAGAACTTTTGAGCTGAAATCTCTTCTTCTCGGGGCTTTCCAGCGCTCCGGGACTCGCTTCTAACAGCTAGGAGGTGCTAAGGAAAGAAATATAGGCTTTGGGGGTGTTAGGGAGAGAATATGTGAGAAAGGTGTGAAGAATGGAGTGATTTGCACATTCTATTTATAGGCTGTGAATATGTCGAACACAAGGTGTTCCCTAGCTGAACATTGGGTGTTTGTTGGCCACGTGCCACCATCTGGTGGCAAGGCGTGGGGAGGAAGCGGTGGCTCAGATCGCGCCATGTGTCACTCGGTGATTACTCCAAAAACTAATTATCTTCTAAAATCCGTAACTTTCGCATATGGGCTCTGATTTTGACATTCTTTATATCCACGCATAGGTCGCGACGTGATTTAAAACTTTCATTTAGACTCTGTCGGCTAATTTTGACTTTATATATAAAGTTATATTTAATAGGCTTATACAGTTAAAATCCGTTAAATTTTCATAACTTTATCATCCGACGTCCTATTTCAACTGTCTTTATATTGTTGAGCTCCTATTAATGAGATCTTAAATTCTTATTTAGGTTGTGTCGGCTAAAAATCGATCGATCTAATATTCGATTTCTGGGATGTGCACTATTATGCTAAATCTTAGAAAAATCATAACTTCATCAAACTAAGTCAGATTTAAACGTTCTTTTTATATGCGTTCTCGGTTTAACATATACTACGAATTTCGTTTAGATAACTAATTCTAAAAAGTATTTTGTCAAAAATTTACTTTTTACGATACGCGAAGCCGTGTCGGTTTTGTTGCAAAACTTTGACGAGTCATAACTTCTTCGTTATAAGTTGGATTTCAACGTTCTTTATATGTACATAATCCTTGTGACATAT
This sequence comes from Lactuca serriola, assembly GCF_051521515.1. Lineage (NCBI taxonomy): Eukaryota > Viridiplantae > Streptophyta > Magnoliopsida > Asterales > Asteraceae > Lactuca > Lactuca serriola. Next base: position 25,803,223 of record NC_136411.1, read on the forward strand.
ACTATACTTTGGTTAAGATTAATTATTATAAATAATCTTCTATCAAAAAGTCATTTTTAACGTTTATTATCTCTAGATTTATTAGCCCGATTTTGTGGGAGTTAAAATTATCTCCTCCTTAGGATGACTATGTCCCGGAATCATCAACGAGACATGGCTTGTATAATGATTCCATATGTTATCTCTTCATCATAGGTAATAACCGTAACTCTTATGTCCTTTCAAATGAGTATCGAACTCATGGATTTCTTAACTGTTGGAGGTGCTCAATCTTGCACCCTCTCTTCGTACTCTGTTGGACTTTCAATTGTAACCTTCGAGTTATAAGCTTGATCCTTATTGGTGACTCTTGTTCCTTCTTAAATAGACTTAACTTAAGATAATTTCTTTACTTCAATTATCATAACAGACCTATGGGTCATGTTCTAATGACTTCTCATCATATGATGCGACTCTTAGACTCATATCGTTTTGAGTCAGATTCTAGATTGGAATATACCTTCCTTCATGTTCTAATATGATATAATCACATTCTAGCATGTAACAATTCTAGCTACAAGCTTCTTACTTTAACAATGATCGTGATAATTCTATTGATCGCTTCGATTATCTTTCACTTCAATCTTTTGGCTTAAGTCAGGTGCTACATCATTCTTGGTTCTCTAAACTACGTAACATACTTATCTTAGCCGAACTCGATTTGATATGACCACTAGGATCAGAATAACAATCATCTTCTTATTCATTACCAAAACTATGGTAACGACAAACATGAACAAAACGGAATCAATTACTAGCACCTTGGTAACCTCATGACTTTCCCTGATCCAAGTGTGAGTCCTATGCTTCCGGTAGTATAGGCCTCTACAACCTTTCACACCTACCGATACTCGTACCAAGTATTGCCTCTCAGTTCACCAAGTCATTATCATAAAAACTATTTTTAACACATACCAATGTGCCCAAACAATCATAAAATTTTCCCTAGAGTCTACTAGGGCTTCTTCCATGCGTATCTTCAATCATCAATTCTGCTTCAACTCGGTTGGTGGAGGAAATTCCAGATGATGGAATAACTTCATTGATTGTACCAAAAATCTTTCTTTCTACCAATCGAAAGTGTACTTCTCTCGTACTAGACGTACTATTTATTAGACGCATTCTAAAGGCAATATACCTCTCTTACAGTATCTTCCGATAGGTATAATTCACTGTCATCAACTTTCTTATTTCCTCTATTTGCTCATTCTGGTACGATTCCTTATCATGATGTTCCATACACCGTAATAGTTGTTCAAGATGAGAAATTTAAGATAGAGAAGTTTCAGACGCGTAAACATCCTTATTACTCCAAAAAGTTACATGTCAGTTCCAATATCATAGTTAAACATTTAGAAATCTGAATACATAAAATTTCCAAATCCGGTTGGCAATAGACCATAGATCTGATCAAATGATAACAACATAAAGCATATAAGGCATCTTATAGCATAAATCATTTAGTACATAAAAGCAATTTAGACATATTCCCTAAATAAGTTATTGCTCGTGTCTAGTCAGGCATACTTCCTAAATATAGCACACACTCATCTCACAATCATCACTTAGCATTCTAAGTTAAAGTCTAGAAATCCTACAAATTCCTAGTTCGCTTAAAATAATGCTTTGATACCAACTGTGACATCCCCAAATTCATGGTCATTTTAAAATTTTTATTTATGCTTATTTTAAAATTAGAGTATCCTTTTTGAAGAATAATATTGCGAAATTTGTACACAGAAAACATGATAAAGATGTTATCAAAGAATTTTCGGAGAATTGTATTTTTATTTATATTAAAACATTGGGATGTCATCGTCAATACAAAAACATAAGCATAACGAAATGTTACAAGCCTTACAGTAATTAAACTAGTGGCCTAATACTCATTGAATCTCTCAGCAGAATGTATCTTTCATATGGCCACCTGTGATACAATAAACTGAGTAGGTCAGGTTGGGAAACCTGGTGAGTACATAGGGATTTCAATCCCACGATGTTATATATATATATATATATATATATATATATATATATATATATATATATATATATATATATATATATATATTAGAACTCGCAATATACAACTTCAAATCATATAAGGAATTTCACCCCACCCCGTCGATCATCACAACACGGTCTATACACTCGGATTTAAAATTAACTACTTTACCTCCATACTCCTAGATCAGGTATGTCTAATCTATGCTCTCGGATCGATGACAAATTACTATGCCCACTCCATACTCCCGGACTAGGGATGAATGACTATGTCTAATCCATGCTGTCGGATTAATGATAAATGACTATTCCCTCTCCATTCTCTCGTACTAAGGATGAATGACTATGTCTAATCCATGCTCTCGGATCAATGACAAATTTTAAATTTCTACCCTTCGTGTATATCTCACCCGTACTCATAAGAAGATACTACCTGATATTCACCTTAAGTAATTTAAATTTATTTTGTATCCTAAATCATCATATATTATCAAATATGCTCTTAACAAGTATTTCAGGCGATATCAAATATTTCACACATAAACATATATTTAACACTTTAATTAATAATTGTATTAAAATCATGTTCATGAAAGGGACTATGTACTCACACATAAACTCTTTACCATATAGTTAACTCTTTAGTTAATACTTGTATTAAAATCATGTCCATGAAAGAGACTATGCACTCACTAAGTTTTAGTTTATTATTTGTTGTGACTAATTATTAGTCTAAATTAATCATTAACTCAAAGTCTACTTCAAGATCTATCAAGTAAGGAACAACCAGGTAGGATCATATCAGAGGTAGGGTCCTTTTGGTATACGAAGTATACTATTTGTAAATCCCACTTTAAACACCTCACTAAATCACAGCCAAGACATCATCCCCTAAGTAGATCAATCAGTATAACGACTCGGAATCACTGATAAATCTTGTGTATAGGCTCATAATAACTATATTGAACTCAAACATAAGTTATACTTAAATTAAGGTAAGCATAACTCACTTACAACGAATTTAGCGTGAACCGGGCTCTGTACGAGCAAAATTTATGAGAAGAAAGCTTTTTTTGTCGGGGCTTTCTGGTGATCCGGGACTCGCTTCTAACACCTAGGAGGTGCTAGGGAAAGAAATAGAGGCTTTAGGGGTGTTTGGGAGAGAATGGGTGAGAAAGGTGCGAAGAATTAAGTGATTTGTGCCTTCTATTTATAGGTTGTGACTATGTCAAACGTAGGGTGTTCCCTAGCTGAATGTTGGGCGTTCGTTGCCTACGTGTCATCATCTAGTAGCAAGGCGTGGGGAGGAAGCAGTGGCTTAGATCGCGGAACGTGTCACTCGCTGGTTGTGTTGGCTAAAAATCGATCGATCTAAAATTCGATTTTCGGGTTGTGCACTACTATGCTAATTCTTAGAAAAATCATAACTTCCTCAAATGATGTCAGATTTGGACATTCTTTTTATGTGCGTTCTCTGTTTAACATATACTACAGATTTTGTTTAAATTTCTAAGGCTAAAACTTATTTTGTCAAAAATTTACTTTTTACGATACGCGGAGCCATACCGGTTTTTTCGCAAAACTTTGATAGGTATAACTTCTTCGTTATAAGTCGGATTTCAGCTTTCTTTATATGTACAGAATCCTTGTGACATATACTATAATTTTGTTAAGATTATTTATTCTAAAAAATTTTCTATCAAAAATTCATTTTTAACGCTTATTATCTCTAAATTGATTAGCCCGAATCTGCGGGCGTTACAACATGTCATAGCGTACATAATAAATCCTATAGCCAAAACATATGGGGATCGACTCATTTTTGCTATTTCATCATTTGTACTAGGGCTTTGATTCATACTCAACTTGGCATTACTCTGAATATGTAGCTCTCATTTTCTTGGAATTTTCCATACATAAACATTTTAGTACCTTATCTAAGTATGTACTATAACTAACACCAATTAGTATTTGCTTTTTATCCTTTAAGATTCTTATCCCAAGAATATAGTCTGTCTCTCCTAGATCCTTCATAGCAAAACACTTTCTGATCAAAAGGAGTTGGAGTCCAGATCTGAAACGTAAAATGTTCTTGGGACCTAGGAGAGTAATAAAGTTGCAAACTTTATTCCCAACTCTCACTTAAAACTAATTAAAATGGACCAAAACACGAAAAGCACTTAGATCCAAAGATAAAATACAATAAAACTTGGAACTTTATAACTTACAAAGGTCTAGAAGGTAGATGAAGGTTAAGATCTTCAATTACCAAGATTCAAGGATCAATCTTGCATGAAAACATTGTTCTAAAACCAACAAAAACTCTAAAAATGGATGAGAGAGGAGAGGGGAGGCTAAATCTTGAAAATGGAGGCTAGGGTTCTCCCAAGGGGTTCCAGATATGATGTGGGCTTAGTGTGACATCCCCATTTTTCACGGCCAGAAAAGACCGATTTTGTTTATGCTTTATAAAAATCAGAGTACCTCTTTTAATAAAAATGTTGTGGAATTTGTTCCCAGAAAAACATGATAATCACGTTATCAAAGCATTTCTAAAGAAATATATTTTTATTCACTTTTAAAACATTTGGGATATCATCGTCAATACAGAAACATAAGCATAAACAGAACTTACATTTATTTACACTAGTGATCTACATCTCTTTTAAATCTCTCAGTGTAATGTAACTTCATATCGACACCTGTGATACAAATAAACTGAGTGGGTCAGGTTGGGAAACCTGGTGAGTACATAAGGTTTTCAATCCATAATAATATAATTATTATATTTAAACATCAAATAATCAACCTAATTTTTCATTCCCATTATCTTCTTAAGGATTTACCCTAAGGATCAGCTAACCCTCGTTCCTTTATTCCTAAGGATCATGCTAAGGAAACAACATGAAGTCCATTGTTGCCAATGACACAGTGGTCAAGCGCAGGTGCTAATGTTATCACTTGGGCGCAGCTACCAGAATTGAGACTTTTTCTATGAGGCGCTTCTGCCGGTATCGACCTTTAAACGCTACTGTCATGGTCATAAGGCTCCCTATTAGGCGCATTTGCTGATACTGTCCTTAGAGCGCAGCTGCTAGGACGTTTACCGTAGATTTAAATCATCTACGGGTTGTGGCGCAGCTGCCAGTGCTCATCTATAGGATACGAGGTCCACTACTGCTAATGTATACCTACAGGGCACTAGGTCCGTACTACTAATGTTCCTCTATTTCAACTTTTATCCTTCATCATTCATCTACCCATGTTTTACCCAACATCTTTTGTAGATATAAAATACTTTATACAGCTTACATCATTTAAAACATGTATAAAAATCTTTCATCTGCATAGACAGCAAGTATTCAGACAATATGCACACATAGCACGTAATTTATATTAAGATACTTCATATCTATGTGTAAGATGAAAGGGACTATGCACTCACCTGAAAAGGTGGTGATTCTGCCTTCGAACAGCGCTTCGTTATCTCAAAACAATTATCCCTCGATAAAACCTAGTATCATTATCACTAGGGTTTAGTCTAACGTTAACCGTGACTAATTAATAGTCTAGCTATTATTATTATTATTATTATATAAACGTTAAACAACACTCTATATAACTCATAATAATAGCCCAAATAGTTATTTTAAGGTCCTAATAATGTTACTATATTAAAACATAAACTATACTAAAGATAGGTTAGGCGTAGCTCACTTACAGCGGGTTTTTCTCAAAACCGGGCTCCGTTGGAGCAGCGTTCCCGAGCCAAAAGGCACTTCTTCTTGAAGTTTCCCTAAGGAGGTTCCCTAGGCTTCCGCCTCGTGCTAGGGAGGTTCCCTAGGCTTTTCGGGGGGGGGGGGGGGGGAGGGGGGTTTCTGGGCTAGAGAGAAGTTCTAGAGAGAGAGGGAAGTGAGGGGAGGTGTGAGGAATGAAGAGGGCTTCACCTCTTATTTATAGGAGGCTGGAGGGTTACTCACGTCATGAGTTTTAAGGTGCTCACGTCATGAGCCAGGCTGGCTACAGCCAGGCGCAGCCTGGTGCTGACACGTGGCATCGTACACAGGGTGGAAATCAGCCGATTTTCAAAAATTCATAACTTTTGCATACGAGATCCGTTTTCGGTGTTCTTTATATCCACACGTAGATAAAAACAAGATCTACAACTTTTATTTAGACTCCATCGGCTAATTCACGATTGATCTTAAATTTAAAAGTACAAGGAGATTAGACTGCTAAATGACTACGAAGAATTCGTAACTCCCTCATACGGAATCCGTTTTCATCTATATTTTTACCGTTGAGTTCCTATTAATGATATATTCAACTCTCATTTAGGCCACGTAATCCAAAAACCGCTCGAACTAAAATTCGAGTTTCGGGCCGTGCACTGTTAAGTCGAATCTTAGAAAAATTATAACTTCCTCATACGAAGTCAGATTTGGGTGTTCTTTTTTTGTATGTTCTCGTTTTAACGTATACTACAACTTTTGTTTAGATCACTAAGGCTAAAAACTCCTCTATCGTAAATTCACTATTTACGTCTCCCGGTGTCGTGCCGGTTTTGCTGTAAAACTTCGACGGACCATAACTTCTTCGTTATAACTCGGATTTCAGCGTTCTTTATATGTACGGAACCCTTGAGACATATTATACAAATTGGTTAAGATTATTTATTCTAAATAATCTTTTGTCAAAAAGTCATTTTCAACCCCTATTATCTCTAAATTAACTA